>NW_022437065.1:1399462-2075523 GCF_009761245.1 Sapajus apella | reverse complement strand
GGGGGAGGGGGAGGGGGAGGGGGAGGGGAAGACTCTCTGTCTAAAAAAGAAAAATAAAAGAAGATTTTGGGAGCATAGAAATAAGAAGAAATAGAATATGGTCTGAAGGGAAGGGGGCAGTTCCTTAAGCTTCCTAATATGCCCCTAGGGCTTCTAGTACCCCGGGCATTTTGATAACTTCCCTGGTATCTCCTGGCCAGACCAGTCATCAGCTCCAGGTTTGTGTATCCAACAGTCTCAAAACCCACATGTTCACAGTTAGGCTCTTGATTTTCACCACCAAATTTGTTACTTTACCCCCAACTCTTATCATCTCAGAAATGGGCAAATCACTCTACTCAGTTTCTCATTTTTGATACCTTCTTTCCCATTACCCTCCTTCCTCCAAGATCTAATCCATCACTACTAAGTACTGCTCATTCTCCCTCCACAAACTCCCAGGACATCTCTTCAACTGCTTTTCATTCTCCCAGCAACCAAGCTAGAAGCAGCTCCTCCAGCGATTCCCTGGATTGGCTGCAGTTTCTCATAACTGGTATTCTGGCCTCTCCAACCCATGCAGCAGTTAGAGTGAATTTTAAAACCTCTCAGCGTCATTTCAATGCACTTAGGATAAAACCCCAGTTCCTCTCAAGTCACACATTGTGTTGTAGTTCATGTCTCATTGCCAGAACTCTCCCTTCCCTCTCAGTGCTCCAGATAGACCAGGTCTTCCTTTGGTTCCTCCAGTGATTATGACAAGCTCTCACCTGCCTTGAGGCCTATGGAAGGCTGGATTCTCCAGGAAGATTGCAATGTAGATTTGAAAATTTCCTGTCAGCCTAGTGGCAGCTCTGAGCAAAGGGTGCCCATGAGAGCAGCCCTGTGTTGGGCAGAAATGGCCGGCCGAGAGTACCACTGCCTTGCTCAGCTGCTGGCCCAGGGCTGCTCTGAGAGGGATGTGACCTCAGCTCAAAAGCTGGGTCTGACCCTGCTGAAGCCAACAGCTGCAGGCTGTCAGCTAACTGCAATTCTCTTAGTTGGGCAGCAAATCTTTCCCTGAAAGGGAATCTGAACAGTGCTTCCTCATATGTGCCATAGGAAGTCAACACATGTTCTTCCTCTCACTCCCACCTCTCCCATTGATATCTGTCCCTCCAGTAGACGGCCAGTTCTATGAGAGTGTGCATCCAATGCCTAGTACAGTGCCTGGCACACAGTGGGTACTCAATAAATATTTGTCTAAAAAAAGTGAAACAAGTAGATACAGAGGGAAGGAGGGATGAAGGCAGAGAGGGAGAGGGAGAAGAGATGGAGTGATGGAGAAGAAATAAAGGGACAGAGGGAAGTAGGAAAAGAGGAAGGAGAAAGGGTGAAGGGAGAGGTGGAGGGAACAGATGTATGGGTAACCGAACAGGACCTAAGCACATAATGGCCATCATTTACCTCTTTCTTCTTTGTACCTGCCCTAAATTCCTATGTTCTCCCACCTCTGAGCCGTTGCATATGCTGTCCTTTCTTCTTGGAAGAGATTAACCTGCACTCTTTGTCTGCCCACCATTCAGGTATCAGCTTATTTTCATATTTGTAGGGAGGTCTGCCCTCTAACTCCTTTATCTGTTAGGATAAGTTTACCTGCAAGTAACAGAAGCTCAATGTAAGAATGATTTAAATGAGATAGAGGTGTGTTTCTTGCTCATACAAATGCCCAGAGGTAGGCAGTACAGAGTGGGTTTGGCTATTTTGCCCCAAAATGTCTTCAGTGACTCAGGATCCTTCTATCTTGTTTCATCCCCTGTGGTCTCCATTCTCAAAGTCACTTACGATCCAAGACAGCTACCCTGGTTCCAGTAATCACATTCATATTCCAGCCAACAGGAAAGATAAAGGGGAAAAAAGGGCACTTCCTGGAAGTTGCATACACCATTTCTACTTATAACTATTGCCCAAAACTTCATGGCCATAACTAGCTGCAAGGAAGGTTGGGAACTGTTGTCATTACCTGAGGTAGCCAGTGTTCAGCTAAAATTTAGCATTCTGACTGTCAATTAAGGATATTAAGGAAGGATATTGGAATACAACCCCTAGGAGCCTTTGCAATAACCCTCATATAGATGAGTTTTTTCTCTTGTTTCCATAGCTTACTCTACCCCTTCTTTAATTCATTCCAGTTGTATATGTTCAGAGCCTATTTTCACTGCTAGACTTTTGAGTTACACGATGACAGTCATCTGTCTTATTTTGTTTTTCTCTTAATTTCCAATGCCTATGCACATAGTAATATGAAGTTGATATTTGTTGAATGAATAAATGAATAAATGAAAAATGCCTCTCATGTGGATTCCCATAGCACTGGGAATACACTTATGTTACAGCAACCATTATATTGTAGTATTGTGTGTGTGTGTGTGTGTAAATCTTTTTTATTGGCATATAGGAGATGGGTTAGGAAATATCACCTTGGGGTATGTTCATTCTAGCCTTCCTGAGATAGTTTTTACAATGTATTACGGTATCCCTTCAAATACCAAAATCCTTAGATGCTCAAACCTCTTATATCAAATGGTGCGGTATTTGCATATAACCTATGCTCATCCTCCATATACTTTAAATTATCCCTAGATTATGTATAATACCTAATACAATGTAAATGTTATGTACAGTCAACCCTCCATATCCACAGTTAAATCCATGGCTCAAAAATATATTTAAAAAAAATTTTAAGAAACAGTAAAAAATAACAATAGCATAATAAAAATAATACAAATTTAAAAACAATATATTATAACAACTATTTATATAACATTTACATTGTCTTAGGGATTATAAGTAACTAAAGAGGATTTAAAGTATCTTGGAGAATGTGTGTAGGTTATATGCAAATACTACACCATTTTATATAAGGCACTTGAGCATCGAGATTTTTGGTATCTGCAGGGATCCTGGAATCAATCCCTGCAGTTACAAAGGGATAACTGTAAATGGCTGTTATAGTATATTGTTTTTCTAATTTGTAATATTTTTATTGTTTTATTGTTACTTTTAATTTATTTTTAAATATTTACAATCCCTGGTTGGTTGAATCCATAAATGAAAAACTCTTGGATAGAGAAGGCTGATGGTATTTTTAAATCAGAGTTTTAAATTTAAAGATAATATATGCTTATCATTTCAAATTAATATGCAGATGCTTTACTGTAAAAACTGAAGCCTTCTGGAGTAGTTTAGATTATTGGACTCAATTCTTCACCCCTTCTATATCACTCTCTACTCTTTGCTCTGCTCCTTGACTTTGGAGCATGGCCATGTGACATGCTTCAGCCAATGGGATGTTAGTAGAAATGAACCAAGCAACACCTTGCCATGTGCTTGTGTGGTGGTGCTTTACCTCTTGTGTCTCTGCCAGTACCATGAGGAGAGCTTCTCCCTTTGAAATGGCCACTTGTACTTGTGGGTCCATGACTAGCCGACCTGAACCCATTTCACAGTGAGGACCCAAGCCCAGCAGATCTGCAGCCAAAACCAAAGTTGCTCAGTGGGGCCCATGCCAGATAAGCCAACCCATGGCCAACCTGAAAATAAGTAAGCAATAATTGTTGCTTTTAAATCACTGAGGTGTGGGGTTGTTTGTTACAGCAACAATAGCTGACTAATAACCTCTCTTTCCTCTTTCTCAGACCTTTATTCTACATGCACACACATATTTCTGCATATATATATGGCGAGACTATGAACTTCTTAAAAGTGGGGATAGGATCTTCTTTATTTTTACCTTTTCCCCTTAGAAAAGTGATTGAAAACACAGTAGAGTGGGAAAGACAGGCTGTGGCATGTGATATTCCACTCAAAACATACTGCTGCATGACCTTAGCTAAGCTTTGTAATCTTACTGTGCCTCACTTTTCTTATCTATAAAACGGGAGTATTAAAATTTACCTGACATGGTAGCAGAGAGGAAAATTTGAATCTCCTAGCAGGGTGTTTCGCACGAATGTGCATTACAGAACTGGCATCTTTCATATCTGGTACAAAATACATGTGTGCTGTTGCTTAGGTAGATGTGCCTGAGATGAATAAGGAACTGGTGTGAATAATAAGTTGGATTAGAGTGCCCTGGTGACAAGTCAGTGTCCACCCTTTAGTATCTTCCTTGTATTGTCACTGTCCTTTGCTTTGAGCTCATTGAATCTCACAGGCAACTTTCCTGGAAAGACAGACAAGCATCTTGTCCTCTGGATATCAGCTGGTGGAGTGAACACCAGCCAAGCAATCAGCAGCCCTGGATTCTGAGGGCTTCCTCAGTCCATTAGGTAAACCATACAGCTGTCATTGCCTGGACCGAAAACCAACCAACCATGAGCCAAGGAGATGCTAGTATCCCCATTTTGCAGACAGGGAAAGTGGGACATGAAAAAATGTAGTGAGTTATCAAAGAATGAAACATCAATTACTGTCTGAGACAAGGGTAGGCTCTTAATCTAGTGCTTTTCTTCTATATCCCACTGCCTCCTAGATTGTCAGGAAAATGATGTAATACACTCCAAGAATTCCCCTCTGGAAGCTCCCCCCGAGCCTGTCTATCTGAAGATAAAAACAACCACAAATTCAGTTTACATCTTCTTTTACTCCCTAGCCTGTTTGAGCCAAGGCTGAATAGTGCCAATTTGCCTATGGTGGTTTTTATGATGTGGGCTGGGATCACTGGGGACTGTTCTGAAACCATGAAATTCATTTCAATTAGAAGTATAACTTAATGTCCAATTTTCAAACCAGATTCCCTAGGTAAAAGAAGGCCATTTTGTTTGCTGAGCTGCCTCAACCCAATGAACAGTATTTCTGGGTACCAATTATGCCCAATTGTGCGACCTGGTTGGGACATTTTCTCCAAGTTAATAGGAGGCACAACTCAGTCAAAAGGAGGGGCGGGAGAGTTCGCATGGAAAATGGGGGGGATGTGTGAAATTTGAGCCGGTATAGATCAATTCCAGAACACTGCCCAGGGATTCCTAAGAAAGAATCCAGGGAAAAATAAATGCATCTCATCCTTATTAACACTCCAAGCCCTTAAATGGGTCCCGATGTTAATCCCTAAGAGATGCCTAAATGCCTATTTCAAATTGCTTCCCCACTTGTCTTATAAAACAACTTGTACTTCTTTTTATTCTCTCCATGTTCAAAAATAAAGGAAATACCTTTTGCAGTCTAGGGCCAAGGAACAACCCAGGCCTGGCTTTGATTACTGAAAGCTGGAGAATTTTGAGTGAAAGCTGCAGCCGGCTGCCAGCCTTGTTATTAGCAATAAGCATCAAGCCATTCTCAGGAGAGCAGGGGCCTTTTGAGAATGTCAGACAGCAGCCTGCACCTCCCTTTGACAGCACCTGCAGTCACCGCTGGAAGTACAAGCCTGTCCAGAACTCCATTTCCCCTTGGCTGAATCAGCAGCCATAATCAACAGAGAAATAACCCCTTAGATTTATATAATATCTACCTACAAACAACTCAAATTGCCATGATCCTGTTTAAGATTCGACAATGGGGAGCCATTGTCCCTCAGACCAAGTCCAAATGCCTAGGCTTATTGTTCCAGGTCTTGTGACAACAGAGTGCACCTTAGTTATGCAGGAGCTTTTGTTCTTTTCTTTTTTAAACTAGCTTTTCAGGCAAGACATTCTTTTGCAGCCTAAGAGGGTTATTATGGAGAGGTGGAAAGATCCCCAAACCTGGAAGGCTTGCTTCAAACCCAGCACTACTTCAACTACAAGACTGGGGCAGGAAAGTTACTCACCCTACCCAGGACTCAGTTCCTTTCTCATTTATAAAATGATGCATTCACAGTAGATGATCTAATCTAACATGTCCTTAGTGAATCTGAAATCTTAGATTTTTTTGTTCTGTTAACAGCCCTTTCCAATCCTTTTCTCCCCACTCTGCTTCTATTCTAGAGGCAGGAAGAGCTAAAATGTTCATTTCTCAGACTCACCTTCTGCCAGCAATAAGACACTGGGAGGTCTGCTGATGTGGCAGATGGCTGTGGTGTGCCCTGTGTCTTATGCCTACAGTGTAATACTTCAGCCATAGTTGTGGTGGACATTTCCGTCTCACCTCATGCAAAACTGCATCCAACCTCAAGTATGTGCTGTGCATCTTCCTGCTCTCTGCTCCAGGGCCTTCTCCGACACTACAGAAGCCCACTGGGCCTGCACAAAAACAAAACTGGAAGTGTGGCATTCATGCCCTCAATCAATGGGGAACACCGCCTAGTGGATAGATGCTCCAACCACCTGTCCTTTAGGGGAACATTCCTGGGAGGTATTGTGTACAGTTATCAGGAGGTCTGGGTGCAATCGAGCCTCTGGGGCCCCAGACAGCAACCTCTTTAACATGCCCTTATATTGTCATTTTCCTCTTTCCTCTCTCGCTGTCTTTGCTTCCTCTTGTGCACCCAGGGATCAGTTACCAAATAAACTATGTGCACTCAAAGTTTTTTGTTTTGGGCTCTGCTTTTGAAGCTACTCAAACTAAAAGAACTGACATCACCTTCTCTGTCTTCTATCTTGACTGCAAATACAGATGTAATGGTTGGAGCTAAGTGGCCCTTTTGGGATCAGCATGACGAAAAGGCTACAGAAGTGTCAGAAATGCCATCTCTGGTATTTTTGAGTGACTGAATCAGCACCAGCAACTGCCAAGTTTTAGATTTCTTGCTAAAGGAATTTAACCTCTATTTATTTAAGCTATTGCTACTTGGATATTTTCTTACTTGCAACTGAACGCAATCCTAATTGATGCATTAATTGTGCTGTAATATGCTAGGATCATTTTTAATCTCTTTGCCTTTGTCCATGTTGTTCTCTATACCTGAAGCACTCTCTCTACTCCTTCTGTTGGTAGAAATTTTCTTGTTCTTTCAAAAACCAGATAGATCGGTATTCACCTCTGCCTAACATGCTGCCTCCAAAGAAACATGGTCTTTCACACTTTACAAAATTATTCAAAACCTTTATATGTGTCGAGAAAAATGCAACCTCGCATTCGCTACTAATCTCGGAATTGCTCCAAGTCATGGTTCTTAGGTTGATCTCACTTAAACTGAGAGTTTCTCTGAGTCAGGGACTGCATTATATTGTGCTTTCTACAACCTCCCACACATGATAAATGGGACTTGTATAAATACAGTGGAGTGATAAGACATACATGTTTTACTTAAGCAAATTAAACCATGGCTATATGCAAGTGAGTGTGAGAGAGAGGGAGAGCAATTTTGGTGGGGTGGGTGATTCCACACTGATTGCCTGGGATGGGAGAGGTTCACTGGTTGCTCTAGGCTCCTCAGTTTCTATATCTCCTGATGTGACTATCTCCTTCCACTGCATATGACTTTAATATTAAGCACAACATATTACTGATATTTTTTTCAGTATAACACGCCCACACAGTGAAAGCCAACTACATTTTCTAGAGGCTCACGGAAGAAAAAGTGACCTATTTGGACACCAGGGGGATGATGGCTGCTCTCCAGTGTGTTATGTTTCCATGAGGGATTTTGATGGCATGTGATGTTACTGGCTGATGGAAGAACCCAAGCCCCATGCATGGGGTCCCCACTTTTCTCATATCTGGAGCCACCTTCTTTGTGACTGTAGCCCTCTTCCTAGGACATTTCATTCGTTGCCAAATTTGATCCCTTCTCCAAAGCCTAGATCCACATTGCCAGGGCCTGCTGTTTTTCCACACATGGCCCTGGTAATTTGGATTTAAACATCTATGGGACTTGTTCAATGGTTTCCCTCTTCTTGTCCTTTTGCCTGCTTGTGACACCCTGTGATTAATCATTTGGCTTTCCCTGCACAATGTGGCTGAAATTGATTGGTTTTTGTTTATATTCCTACTAGTCCTGCCCTAGATTAAGGCCTTAATACTTTTCTCTCTCTCTCTCTCTCTCTTTTTTTTTTTTTGAGACAGGGTCTTGCTTTGTCACCCAGGCTGGAGTGCAGCGGTGTGATCATGGCCCACTGCAGCCTCGATCTCCTCAGGCAATCTTTCTGTCTCAGCCTCTTTGGTAGCTAGAACCACAAGCATGTACCCCACACCTGGATAACATTTTTGTATTATTTGTAGAGGCAGGGTCTCCTTATAGTGCCCAGGCTGGTCTTCAACTCCTGGGCTCAAGCTCAGCTCGACCCCCACCTTGACTTCCCAAAGTGTTAAGATTACAGGAATGAACCACTGCACCTGGCCCCGTAATGCCCCTCCTGCTTCCTTGCTGCTTTTCTTGGGTCACATCATGCTGCCCTATACACTCCCAACAAATTACTCTTCTAAACTGTGGTGCTGAGCAAGACATCCCTTGCTGGAGAACTTTCAGTGACTTCCCTTTCCCCATGGAATGAAACTCAGATTGCTTATTTTATATTCTAACTAAAATGAACAAGACACTACTGTGAGAATATATTACTTACAGAGCACCACATTTGGCTTATTCCTTCCGTACCCCATGAAATGCCACTCCCCCATCTCAAGCTTTGAAGGTTCTCTCCCCACTTCAAATGCCAGGTCCCGTTCTTGAGACTTTCCAAATATCTTCAATCAAATTAAAACTTTCCTTTCTTTTTTATCCAGAGCAGTGCATACTTCTACTACGGTTGTCATAGATATGTTCTTGCAGTGTACTCATTTTTGTATGTGGACTGTCTCCTTACTAGGGTGTTACTCATTTTGTATATCTTGGTGGCTAGGGGTGGAAAGAGAGGTGATGGATGGTGTGGTGGCAATGGTGAAAATATCAAGCCTGAGCAGCAGCCCACGAGCCTCAACAATGCCAACTCACAAAGTGGTTCCAAATATTTGAATTCTACATGTGAAGAAATTTAAGGCTCATTACCTCGACCAGTTAATTTCAAGTATATTTTCCTTTGCACAAGAGTGCTATATCATACAAATCTGTATAAATACATTTTAAAGTACTCTTTTAATAACTATACAATAAAAATTCTAAGTGATATGAAAGCATTGAGTTGTTATAGTTTAAATGGTGGCATTTTTTCCCTGATTGGTGCATAGAATATTGGGAAGTCTTATATTGATGGATCTAAGAGTCAATGAAATATCCCTGCCACAAAGGAAAAAAGACAAACAATAAGGCTCCTGACCCTATTTTGGCCATCAAGGAGGGTTTTCCTAAGGAAGTGACATTAAGTTAACACCTATGCAAAGAAAGGACACTAGGAAAGGATTCTTCAGTTTTCCTAGGAAGAAGGACATGAAAATATAGGCCCCATTTCATCCTATGTTCATGAGATTTCCCCACCAGAGGCCCATGACTCCTCAGCAGGCCTGATGCAGTTCAAACCTGATTGTGCTGCGTTCAGTTCCTGCCTCTTAACCTGGGGATGAATGACACTGACTGAGGCAAGGAGTACCCAACTTTTCAGGGAAGGCAGAAAAGTCAACAGCCTGTCTCTCCAGTGTATGATGTCCCCACTGCTGCTGTGTACGATGCCAGATTGATTTTCAGATCTTAAGCTTTCCTTTGGTTTGGGGCTTCATTTATGTGTGTTCACCACCTTGAAAGGTAACACTAGAAGAAGTGTTTCCAAAATGCTGCCTTGCAGCAAGGGGAAGAGATTGCTTATCTTGGACACACACAGAAAGAAGTGAATCAGAGCCTTTGGAGGTTTCCAAAGTGTACTTCAAACCAGGAGCCAGATTAAAGTGAAATAAACAAAATGGTATCTTTATCATTATATAAGCCAACAGGTTAACCAATAAACAGTCAGATTTGGCAGAGATAGTGATGTCTACTTCCTTACTCCTGGAAGATTTGGCTAATTGATCATGGAGCTCTCTCCTACTATGTCCAGATTGAGCCTCAGAATCTTTCTCATCACTCTGGTACCAGGCAGCCTGTGTCAGTCAATTAGGAAACTGATTGATTAGAGCTTTACTACTGCAGGAATGGAGCACTAGAATCCCAAGCAGGAAACCTGGCCAGTATGTTTAGTTGTGCTTCCAGCCAGCTATGTGGCCGTGGAAAAGTAATTTAATTTCTCCAAGCCTCAGCTTTCGTATCTGTAGAAGGTGGGAGTTGATCTGATGCTACCTAAGTTCTTTTCTAGTTCTCACATTATAAAAACCATGAAAAGCAAATAGTGGTAAGCATTGGAAATCCATGTGAGCTTAGAAATCACATCAACATTTTGAAGGTCTACTAGATGCTCAGTGTGGCTGTTAAATAATCTGTAAGGAAACAGAAATGTAAACTTAAACAATCAAGTCCACCAGTTAGGTCTGGGAGGTGACACTTGTAAATATGAAAGAATTGGGAAAATGAGAAACTCTGATACAGAGACAGCCAATGGGAATTCACAGAGAGAGAGACTTCAACTTGGGACGAATGGAGTTATATCATTCAACTATTCCCACAATAATGCTGTGTAACAAAAACCTCCTTAAAATCTCAATGGCATACAATAATCAACATTTATTTCACTTCCAGGTCTGCGAGTTTCAGCCACTCTGGGCTGGACTCAGCAGGTCTCAGCTGGGTTTGCTCATGTGACTGCAGTCAGCTGTGGGGCAACCAGTTGGTTCTGCTCACCTTGGCTAGGCTCAATCATATGTTTGAGGAGGTGCTTGGGAGGTTATCAGACGATCTAGCATGGCTTTGCTTGATATGACTCGGTGACTTGGCTATGCTCCATACATCTTTCTTCCTCTAGCTTCTTGGCTCAGGCATGTACTCATGACAATATATTTTGTACAAGAGCACAAACAGAAACACACAAGTGCTAATTCAAGTTTTGCTTCCATCATTCTGCTAACTTTCCAGGGGAGGATGAAGGCCATCTGCAAATGATGCTTTGATAACTTAAAGGATGCATTGCCCTGAAGTGAAGGGACTATTTTCTTCAAATTCAAACTTGTGATAATGTGGTTCAGTGGAGGATCGCTAAGTCACATCCACACATGACAGACCATCTGTGAAAGTAATTTGGTAATTTGGATGCTAAACTCTAGAAATTTCCAGCATCATCAAATAGTTTAGGGGATCAAAAGAGGAAGAAAGGTGGTGATTTAGGCATTGACCCTGCATGGGGATTAGATAGGAGAATCCTTAATGACTATTCTTTTCTGATTTTCTAAATTGGTGCTCAATAATCATTCCAGACCAGGTTTAAGTATCATCCCAGCTCTGCAGAGCACCATCTACCCCAATCCCTCTTTCTTGGCCACTTGTGCTGCCTAGTCAGAATGGCTTCAGCCACTGCTTCCCTTTCCACAGTTGGGAAGTGCCACTTCACTACTCTCAATGGGCTTCAGCCTGACTTCTTCTTACCCACTGCAGTGTCTCTAGCACCAGTTTCAAATTCTGAAGACTTGGCTTCTGTAAAAGCTCCTGAAGAGGTGAGGAACACAGCTGGGATGTGTGAAGGAATTAACAACACTCTGGAGTGAGCTGTGACAAGAAAGAGACAAGTGGTAGGAAGGGACTAGTATCAGGGCCCTTCACCCTCATTGGCTGGTTTCACATGCAGCGGTTTCATAGCTTCTTTGAAGAAGTCCATGATGACTGAGTGGTCAGCTGGGTATTTTGTGAAATGTACCACCTTGTATTCATTTTCCTTTTTTCCCCGCCTCACTTCTTTCCCTTCACTCCTACTGTTCTGTCACCTACCTCATACAGCGTCAGCAAGTTGGCCTCAGCCTCTGTGTTCTTGAGGACACCAGCTATGATAACAACCAAACTTCACTTACTTCTGTAGTTTGACTTTTCCAGTACATAAATGCAGGGGAAGGGGGCCCCAGATTTACTGAGAGATTTTATTACACAAAAGTTCCTTCACCTCAAATGCATAGACACTCATGTAAAATGGCATTTGGATTTACAGATGAGTTTCCAATAAGGCTACATTAGGAGGCAACACTCACTAAGAATAGATCATTGGCCAGGAGATATAAGTCACTGAGCCAACTAGTCTGAGTTTAGAGCTTGGTCTGAAGGCTAGCTGAAGACAAAATTGCAAGGCAGTATGAAGACTTTCCTCGGTATCTTCTTGCCTCTCTTTATAAGGAAGCTTTCCCCATCTACCTACCAAAGAGACTGAGATCCTTTTCTTTTTATGTTCTAAATTCAGGCAGGGGCCGAGACCAGAACAAATACAGTAATCCTAGGTTAAAGTGACAGCTTATCACAACTTGAGGTCTAACTACCACTCAGGGTAATTTCATTTTGATAGGGAACCCTTGAAAATAGAAGATCATCTCTACAAAGACCTGAATATCTAATAGTAGGAATTCAGGCACTCTAACAATTGACAGGTAAATTACTCTGTGATGAGCTTTTGTTTATTTGACCCTACAGAAATGACTCTTAACTGTCTTTTTTTTTTTTTTTTATTTTTTGCAAGGTCAACTAGAAATGGTTGTTTTACCAGGAAATTGAGCCTCAGAGAGGTAATGAGTCTTTCCCATGATCACTCAGCTGACTAGTAGCAGAGTCAGAAATAGCTCTACCTGTTCTGTCACTACTCTGAGCGAGATGGAGATCAAAATTTGGGAAGCCTTTCCTGTGATTCTGTGCACTCATGAAAAGGTTCGTTTTGTAGTCTGATGGATTAAGAAGGTCAGCAAATGGAGGTCAAGGTCGGGTAGTCTCAGAGAATTGTTCAGCCGAAAACTGCCTCTGAGAGGGATTCTAGCATGGCTGTTTACACCAGGTCCATGATTCCAAAGCATGGGGCCTCAGTGCCCTGAGGGTCTTCCCAGTCCCAAGCAGAGCTGCAGCTGTAGTGGTGGCATCAGGAGGCTAAAGACTTGCTTCTGGGTTAGAAGGTTCACAGCATGCAGGCTGTGCACTGCCAAAAGCAGGGCAGAAGGGCTCTAGATAAAGAGGTTGTTTCCTCTGTCAAGGTTCTAAGCAACCCAGGAAAAACTCTTTGGCTTCTCTGAGCCTTGTTTCCCTGGGAAAAACAGAGGCAAAACCTGCTTTCCGTACCCCAAAGCATTGTTGATGTGCCACAGGAAATTTATTTTCTAAATTTAAGTGTTGCACCAATAGAAGACGCCAATGGCAGAGATAAGCTTCCTACCACAGGGCATGCAGTAACTTGATGGAAGAGGTTCGTATTCATTTCTTGTTGCTGCTGTAACAACTTACCACAAACTTGGTGACTTAACACATATTTGCTCTCTTACAGTTCTGGAGGCCAGATGTATAAAATCAGTCTCACGAGGCTAAAGTGAAGGTGCCAGGAAGGTTGGTTCCTTCTGGAGGCTCTGAGGGTGAACCCATATCCTTGCCTCTTCCAACTTCCTCACATCACTCCAACCTCTTGCTTCTGTCATCACGTCTCCTGCTACAGACTCTGATCTTCTGTCTCCTCTTTTAAGCACCATTGTGATTATATCCGGCCTACCCAGATAATCCAGAATGATCTCTCCAACTCAAGGTCCTTAAATTAATGACATCTGTGAAGTCTCTTTTGCACTGTAATATAATGTATTCACAGGTTCTGGGGATTAGAATGTGAATATCTTTGGAGGTAATCATTCAGCCTATCACAAAGTCCGTTCTCCCCTCTCTAGCTGAGCTACTTTCTGCATTATTTCCAGAAAGTGTCCTACCATAAGCTGTTAGTATCCCAACCATGCTCCTACAGTACTTAATATTTTTGTGTATGTGTGTTGGACTTCCAACTGCCAGTACCTGCATCTCTGCCTTAGGACTTTTGGTCACTGGAGCCTGCTCTGCCTGTGTAAGAGGGAGGTGCCAGGGAATCAAGGTCCCCATGCCCTCCTCATTTCCTGGGAGAAGTCCTTAACCAATGTCTGAAGGGATCTGGTGGATAGATATCCCAACCCTCTTGTTCCTTGGTTTGGATAACTGAGGTGTGCTCTATATACTATTTCTCAGAATTGCTCTCCAGTTGCCCACAGTGGTAACTAGCTTGATAACACACCCTTGATTGGCTGCCTGCCCTGTCTTTTCCCCCCACTCTTCTACTTAAAGAATTATTGGGCCAGGCACGGTGACTCACGCCTGTAATCCCAGCACTTTGAGAAGCTGAGGCAGGTAGATCACGAGGTCAGGAGATCAAGACCATCCTGGCCAACATGGTGAAATCCCATCTCTACTAAAAATAAAAAAATTAGCTGGGCCTAGTGGCTCACGCCTGTACTCCCAACTACTCAGGAGGCTGAGGCAGGAGAATCACTTTAACCTGGGAGGCAGAAGTTGCAGTGAGCTGAGATCATGCCACTGCACTCAAGCCTGGGGACAGAATGAGACTCCGAAAAAAAATAAAGAATTATTGGGAGATAATTTCTAGAATTATCTCTCAAATTAATTACTTGCACTCAAGTTCCTACCTCTAAACTAAGACACAAATCTTGCCTATATTTCTTCCAAGCCTTGTTCATGATGTTCTCTTGCCTGGAGTGTCACTTTTATTCTCCTGCCCACCTGTTTGTTTTTCGAAGCCCCTCTCCTCCCTGGGGTCTTCCCCAGCACTTCTGTGTCCCCACCAACCTCTCCTTTTGCTGTTTATCCCATGGGGTCACAATAAGTTGTTTTGTGTATCAAATAATTGGGAGAGACAGTGCAACATACAGGTTAAGACAATGGATTCTGAAGCTAGACTATGTCGGTTCAAAGCCTCCTCTACCACTTAATTATCTGAGCAATAGTGAGCCAGCTACTTACTCTCTCTAAGCCTCAACATGAGGATGGGAATAAAACCAACCTCTTGAGCTTGCTGTGAGAAATAGATGTTAGCACTGACAGTTTTCTTAGAACAGTACTTGGCATATAACAAACACCCCATAAGTCATACCCATTATTAGTCTCCTTAACAGGTTAGTAGACAGTGCACTTGAAGCATTGCTTGAGGCTCTTTCATAGATTTATTTAACCTCTAATTAAGCAATTAATTTTTGTGGGTTCAATATCATTTTCTCCTCTAGACTATAAGCTCTTTGAGAGTGGGGACTAGTTCATGTTTATCCCTGCTTGGCCTCAATGCCTGGAGCAGTGAATTGGTGTTTTATAATATTTTTTAAATGGATATTATTTCCTAAAGGAGAGATGGAGAAAGAAACAGGGTCTGATAAAGGATGGGAAGAAGAAGGGGCCACATAGGAAAGAAGAACAGTTTCTATGTAGTTCTGCCTGGAGCTCAGTGGATGCCTGAGTGTGGCCAGCTAGGAGGCTTGGAGCAGTCAGCAAGCCCTGGACAGCACTTAGAAGCACTTAGGCTCCTGGGCCTGTGATAGACAGATGCACTTCTCAGCTCCCACTTCAAGGAAGGCCTCACTGCCCAGCTGCGAGGAGCGTGGTCAGCAGGCAACCTCCAGAGGTCAGTTCCTTCTGGGGAGCATCTCAGCTGCTGGGAGCTGTCTGGCCCTAGGTCATGCTTTTCTCTGGTGTTGTCCACGTCCCCCTACTAAGCAGTCGGGGAGTATAAAAGTCTAGCTATTTCCTCCCAGCATGAGACTTTCTAGAGGCAATCTTTGTCCACAGCATTTCGCTGGGTTGGTTAAATCTTAACCAGACATGCAGGGCAGCTTGAATCCCATTCCTTGCTGACCTCTGCTCACTCCTGTTTCCGGTCCCTCCCTTTCACAGGTGTGGACCTCTAACAACCATCTTGCATCTCAAACTTCATCTCTGCTTCCAGAGGGCACAACCTGGAATAGGAACAAAGATTCGACCTCCTTCCAAGTTCAAGTTAATATTTGAGTCTCTCTTTAGAAGTTCAGGGACCCAGAGCCACATTATATTTTTCCTCTCTGGGAGCTTAACTCCTTAATGGTGTTAAGTAACCTGACTGAGCCTTGGAATGTTCTGTGCTCACTGTCCTGTGGCCCGGACAAACGAGAGCTGTTTATCTTTCAACTGCACTTAGAACAGTAAATTAAAAAAAAAAAAAAAAAGAAACCATTAATTCAGACTGTTCCTATTTGGACTTTGTGATGATCCAGAGAGGGGCCCTCTGGCTGTTTGTTTACTTTTGCATTATCAGGGCAAAGTAGCTCACCAGGCAACGGAGAATGTAAGCAAGAATGTAAGGAAACCATGCCAACAACTTTAAAGAGAGGGGAGAAAACTTCTATCACTTTAGAAGCACCAGATTATGGTCCCAAAATTCATGTGACATTCTTATCAGTTTATTAAAGCTAGCATAAAAATCCTGCATGATCTGCACATGTACCCCAGAACCTAAAGTACAATAAAAAAAATGCCAAGCTAGATATCATGGGTGATAGAGTTATGAGAATATTTTTCCTAAGGACTGCAATTAAGCACTGCCCTTTTAAAAAATTGGTTTCATATCAAAAGATGTACAAAGAAATAATGCACATTTATGTGTTGAGTGAAAATTAAACATTAAATTGATAGGAGTGACTATTTTTATGATTTTCCACTTTAACCAAATTGCTTTTGTTCAATACATTGATGGTAAGTATTCCTATACATAAATTCTTGTGGTTACTAAATCTAAGAAGGGAAAAAAATATTTTTAATTTTTTTTTTTGAGACGGAGTCTCACTCTGTCATCCAGGCTGGAGTGCAATGATATAATCTCGGCTCACTGCAACCTCTGCCTCCTGGGTTCCACTGATTTCTCCTGCCTCAGCTTCCTGAGTAGCTGGGATTACAGGCTCATGACACCATGCCTAGCTAATTTTTGTATTTTTAATAGAGATGGGTTTCACCATGTTGGCCAGGCTAATCTCAAACTCCTGACCTCAAGTGATCAGCCCGCCTCAACCTCCCTAAGTGCTGGGATTACAGGTATGAGCCACCACTCCCTGCAATCAAAATACTTTTTAAAGCAACCCATTGGTGGTCTAGTTGGCATTACCCTGAAAACTTAAGTTTAATCTGACATTTACTGAACCCCTAGTTCCTGCAGAGTGTAAGGCACCCACAGGAGTTTACAATCATGGTGGATGCTATCCCCATATTAAAAATTTGCATTTCTTTTTGTTTGTTTGTTTTGAGACAGGTTGGGGTACAGTGGTGCAATCTCGGCTTACTGCAGCCTTGACTTCCTGGGCTTAGGTGGTCTTACCTCATCCTCTCAGCTGAGACTATAGGTGCACCTCACCATACCTGAATGGCTGACTTTTGTTTTGTTTTGTAGAGACAGGGTTTTACCATGTCGCCCAGGCTGTCTCAAACTCTTGGGCTCAAGCCATTTGCCCTCCTTGACCTCCCAAAGCACTAGAATTACAGGCATGAGCCACTGCACTGGGCCTTTTTTTGCATTTTTTTTTCCTAATGTTTAAAAATGCTTCCTAAATATCTAGCCCCGGCCTCCAACCTGACATATATAAGTGAAATGATGTATAATGAAACCAATTTTTTTTCTCATCAACGTTATCAAAAAATAACATTGAGCTTATTCAAGGACCTGCTGTATGTCCTTTCACTTAAAGTTAATTTCCAAGATCCTATTGCCAACGTTAAGTGAGGACTTACGGTACTAGTTATACAATAACTGCTTATTAAATGGAAGAATTCGGAATCAGGTTGACCTCTCCCAGTCGCTGATCACCCAGTGACTGCAAAATTTGGTCCCTGGAGCCCCAGCAGGTTGTATGTTTACTACTGTGGTACTTTGGGATGCCCCAAACAGCATAGACACTCTCTCAAGGCTGTATATATCACAGAGGAAATCCTCACCCACAACAATCATCTGTGATCTAAATGATTTTGAAAAAAGACCCTACTTAAAATGGCAGTTGTGACCTTGGCTCAGCATGCTTCCCGGGGACAGAGCTGGCTGGGTTTCTGGCCTGCGGCTCAGCCTGCAGGCATCCAGAACTTCCAGACAATTACCATTCCCCTGGAATTGCCCTCACTCCTGATTGCTATTGGTTAATTAAAGAAATCTAGGCTCCAGACTATATTACCCCCCCATATGTCACATCCGATGTAACTAACGAGTTCTCAGCAGCACAGGATTGTGTGTGTGTGTGTGTGTGTGTGTGTGTGTGTGTGTGTGTGAATGTTGTTAAATCTGAGGCACTTCCACTGCCAGCATGCTTCTCTCCATAGAGAGGGTTCCCTTTCTCCCCTGTGACTTTTCAGTGCTGTGCAAAAGCTTGAGCTCTGCCAGCTATAATTCTATAACTTTTCTCGAGTCATTCATGAGGTTTTTACCTTAGTTTTGGTGTCTCTACTTTGTAGTTAGTAACTCCTTCTCATCCAAAGACCCTCAAATACTTCTTAAACTCTTTAACTATTACCAGTCTAGGGAGACAGTCTTTCTCCCCTTCTGGCAAAGTAGACTACCAAAATGACTGGTTTAGGGAGACTCATCTAATCAGAATTGAGTTTCTTCTAATTAATTCAATTCAACAAGATCCTGGCACCAATCTGGGTACTTTGGCGACAATAAACAAAGGTAGAGTCCCTGCACTGAAAGTACAGTCTTATCAGAGAAATAAAATGAGATTCTGATAGCGTTTGCAGAAAGGTACACTTCATTCATTTCACAAATATTTATTGAGTATTGTATTCGTTAGGATAAAGGCTAAGTGACTGTAACAAAAGATCCCCTAGTGCAGAGGTTTACAAAACAGAGAAATCCATTTGTCTCTCACATAATTCTAAAGTTAGTGGTCCAGGATTTCAGGGCAGTTCAGCTCCATGTGGTTCTTCAGGAATCCAAGATCCTTCAGTTTTGTGTTCTCCCATCTGTTAGAGTATTGCTATTATCTGCAAGGTCAAAGCCAGACCAGAGGCTCATTTGTGTTCTACCTTGTGGAAAAGTAATAAAGGAACTTCAGGCAAGCAATTTTAAAAAACAAGTGAGGCAAAGTTGCACACATCTTCCACTTTCACTCCATTGGTGAAAGCTTAATTGCATGCCACATCTAGCTACAAAGGAGGCTGAAAATATCATCTGTATGTGGGGTTTGGTGTGTCCAGAAGGAAAAGGGGAATGGATTTGAAGGAGCAACCAAAAGTCTTCCACAAGCATCTACTATATGCTAGAGACTTCCAGATTCCGTGATTACAGCAGTGATCAATAAGGCATGGTCACTGTGTTAGTCTATTCCTGCACTGCTATAAAGAAATACCTAAGACTGGGTAGTTTATAAACAAAAGAGGTTTAGTTGTCTCATGGTTCCACAGGCTGTATAGGAAGTATGGCTGGGAAGGCCTCAGGAAATTTTAAGCATGGCAGAAGGTAAAAGGGAAGCAGGTACATCTTACATGGCTGGAGCAGGAGGAAGAGAGAAAGAAGAGGAAGGTGCTATAAACTTTTAAACAACCACATCTTGTGAGAACTCTATCATGAGAACAGGAGGATGGTGTCAAACTTAGAAACTGCCCGCATGACCCAACCACCTCCCACCAAACCCCACTTCCAGCATTGGGGATTACAATTGCGCATGAGATTTGGTTTGATATGTATCAAACCATATCAGTCACTGACCTCAGAGAGCTTACATTCCAGTGGGAAAGAGAAAAACTAACTCCTTCTATAGTTGTAAAGCAGGAGAGACCCCAGATTTGATACCAAGGCCTACATTCTTAAGCATTAGGCTCTGGAAGTCCTGGACTTTAAAGCTATACATATATAGCTTTCATATAATATGATAAATATTGTACTTGGAACTTTTTAAAAATTATTTTGCATTTGGGGGTACATGTGAAGGTTACATAGATAAACACAGGTCATAAGGGTTTGTCATACATATTATTACATTACCCAGGTATTAATCTTAGTACCCAATAGTTATCTTTTCTGCTCCTCTTTCTCCTCCCAACCTCCCACCTCAAGTAGACCTCAGTGTCTGTTGTTTCCTTTAAAGCTGCATCTTTTAAGCACTCTTCCATTTAACATTTGCCAAAGACTTCCCCCAGTCTCAGGATAAAATTTGAATTTTTGTTAGTACTACCCTGGGAGATCTGGTCCCTGCCAGCCTGCCTAGCTTAGTTTCCTTGGCAGATCTTCCTTATGCTTTTGGCTTCAGTCATGAGGAACTTCTTGTAGTTTCCTGAAAACAAAGCATGCTTTCCTTCTTCTATGGCTTTACCCAGGCTCTCCACTCTGTCTATAATATTCTTTCCCCCAAATACCTGATGCCCTCTCTCTAACTCCTTACCCTTACCTGTTCAGTGGCCTTGAAGTTCAAACAACTGGACTTGCCCCTTCCAGAAGCTCTTCTCCCATAACACCTGGTGCAAATCTTAGTGAGGCTTTGAGCCACTGTGTGAGGTGGTAGAAAACATGCAGGCTTGGGAATCAGACAGGTCTGGCTCCAAATTCTAGCCACTCACTAGCTATATGACTTTGGAAAGATGTTTGTCTTAGTCTGATTGGGCTGCTATAAAGTTCCACAGACTGGGCGATTTACAAACAACAAAAATTTATTTCTTAGACTTCTAGAGTTTGGGAAGTCCTAGATCAGGGCACTGACAGGTGTGTCTGGTGAGGGCTCACTTCCTGGTTCATAGTTGGTGTCTTCTCACTGTGTCTTCTCATGGTGAAAGGAATGAGGAAGCTCTCTTAGACCTCTTTTATAAAGGCACACTTCCATTCATGAGGGTTCTGTTCTCATGATCCAGTCACCTCCTAAAGACCTCACTTCTTAAATACAATCACCTTGGGGGTTGGGTTTCAACATATGAATTTTATGGGGACACAGATATTCAGCCTATTGCAAAACTGAATTATCTACCTGGAGATAATACCATGAAGAGGGAGAATTAGTTAAAAGTAATTTTCATTTGTTTAAATCCGGTGCCCAGAGCAGAGAAAATGCTCAACAAAGGCCAGTTCTGGTATTGCCATCATATGTCTGTCTCCCCTAAAAGATCATGAGTTTTTCAAGGTCAGACTTCACTTTGGGATCCCAGAGTCTAGAGCAAAGAAGGTGTTCAATAACCATCTATTGAAGGAGTAGAGGGGTTGATTGTGTTAATTCATGCTAAGATGTAAATGAATTATTTTCATACTATCTCCTTCAGGGGCATTTATGTAGTTTAAAGGACCATAGAAAGATAGAAATATTTAATTCAAAGATGCTCTTTTCTAGTGAAATTTAAGACAAGCCTTCAGAGCAAAAGCACCTGGGTTCTTGCAAATCCTGGGAATTAGCTAGTAACTCCTTCTAGCTATTAGTGAGTCCTGTCTCACCCAAGCAACCAACATCCATCTCTCCCAAATTGTCTTCTTCTCTTTCCTACCAGGGAGATATCTAACTGCTTGGTGTCCTGCCGACAGCCAGAGGGTAGAAATACATCAGGATAATTAATTTATACAAAACTACCAAACACTGGGGCCTGGTGAAATGACAACTGGGGTTGGAGGTGTTAGAGAACCTGGGTGTCCTACTACTTTTGTCCTTCCCATCCATGTAACTTTGACCAAGGCCTCCCCAATCTTTGAGCTTCACTTCACTCACTTGCATACTAAAGGATTCCTTGGGACAACTGATATTTAAGGTCTAAGAGGACATCCCTGGTGTCACAGTTAGGCTGTGTTTAGATACAAGTAAGCATCCACAATTGGCCCATTTCCAAAGGAGTAACAATAGGCAGATTCAAAAGCTCAGTGATGCTAAGAATGCTCTAGAGATTGCAACCTTTCAGAGCCCAGACCCACAGAGCAGCAGCTCAGTCCTGCCCTTCCCTGTTCTGCTGGCCTCCTTGTCCCCTCTCAGCCTCCCCCAGTGACTCCGGAAAAGGCCAGGGGTCTCTGCGCAAGACTCTTGCTTTTCTTTCCAATGAAGCCACAACCTTGTCTTCTCAGCCCATGGCCTGCTAGCAGACATTGTCCTCCTCTCCTGCAACTCTTTGTTTAGGCCCATGTCAGTCTTGCTAATTATTATTCAGTCCAAACAGCTCTGTCATTCTGGCATTTTCATTGATTCAAATTAAGAGCCAGACTAATAATTAATGCAAACTGTCCTCTCGTCCTCACCCCCTGACTGATGGATTTTCAGTGTCAAAGCATTAACCTTTAGGTTTGGGACCTTGATGCATTCAAACCCCATAAGCACCTGATAAGCAAGCAAACTATAGAATCTTCCCCTAAATCAGCTCTTTCTATCTTACCAGCCCTTATTTGTCTATGCCAAAAGCTATTTACCTTGGAAAAGAAAACAAACTTATATTCACGAAGACACACACACAGAGACCAAAGTAACCATTGTTACTGCAAAGGTGGAATTTGAAAGCTGTTTAGCAGTTCTCCTGGCCCACACAATGGGATTTAAGGCACTCAACTGTATCCCCAAAGGAAACCCCATGAGGTAGTATGGAGACTCCCCTTAGGAATTCTATCAGACCCAGAAAGTCGGACCAGACTCCTCTGAGCGTGAACAAGGTGTTTTATTTATCTACCACTGCATAACGAACCATCTTATACATTAATGACTTACAATAACAGCAATCACTTATTTGCTCACAATTCTTCAATTTAAGCAGAGCTTGCTGAAGAAGGCTCATCTCTGCTCCATGTGGCATCCACTGAAGGAGCTCAACCTGTGGTGGAGGATCCACTTTCAAGACGGCTCACTCATGTGGCTGGTAAGTTGGTGCTGGCTTTTTGCTGGACGCTCAGCCAGGGCTGTGGTTGAGAGCCTCAGTGCTCTGCCAAGTGTCCTCTTCATGTGTCTTGGGCTTCTCCTAGCATGGCAGCTGGGTTCTGAGAGGGAGTACTCAAAAATTGAGTTTACAAGAGGACAAGCCCTAATGTGATTAAGTCTTGACTTGCTTCATGCTTGCTAGTGTCACATTGGCCAAAACTAGTTACAGAGTCAATCTCAAAGTCATTGTGAGAGGGAACTCCGTAAAGAAATCAGTATAACAGCTTGCCACAGATGACAACTGAAGATGAAACACTAAGATGAACTTTCCTTAAATACAACAACCACATACTGAATAATAGGATTTTTTTTTTTGGACACTGTTGCACAATAATCTCTTTTAAACAAGAAGAAAAAATGGGGCCACTTTTAGTTCTTTCTAGTTTTCTTGTTTATAACATGAAGGAGTCCAGTGGCTCTAGAGATCTCTAAAGTCCACTTTGATTCATTTGTGCCATGACTTCTTAAACCAGTGACTCTGTTCTTTGCTCTCAAATTTCCCATTGACTCCTAGTCAGGAATATCTTTCTCATGCTGCAGCTTCACGATATGGAAGAGAATAAACTTGCTGAGTGTTTGAATTAAAAACAGAAGCCTCTTAATGCATGGACTCAGAGAACTGGAAGGGAGCCAAGCCATCATCTGGCCCTCTCCCTTCATCTGGGAGATGGAGGAAAAGCTGAGGGCCTCTCCTTGGGGAGGGGCAGGAAAAGATCTAGCCTAAAACAGCTATAGAAGAGGCCACAGAAATCGGATTGGACCACCAGAGGTCAACCATTCTCTATAAGCTTTTTGGTCAGATCTAAGTCTGAACTTGCCTACAAAGCCAAGGAGATCACAAAAAAAATCAAAGAGAGCAAATGCAATGCCATAACAATTAGTAATTTCAAAAAAGCTAAAAGATGTACTTGGAAAATTGGTAAATATTGTCTTGACTCATTCTGAGGACCTACTTGTGTTTTGAGTGAATAAGAGCATCATTTATCTAAGGCTTTTGAAGCAAATTTGTTCTTTTTTTGTAGGTCCGGATATATATTCATTGAATCGAGATCCAAATGGCATCTCTTCTGCTGCTGGAAAGAGTGGTTTGGTGGTGTTAACAAGGGCAGATTTCATAGTCAGCTCATCCCCTAATCCTTAACGATGAAGTGCAGGCTCTAGTAGAAGTAATGAACCTCTGAAAGCATCATCCTAGGGTACTTGTGGGATAAAGAGTAAGTTTCACAATTCTTCTAGTGGGTCTTTTCCGAGCAGTTTGTAACAAGTATAGCTAGATACTTTGCTTTCCAAACATGCAAATTAGACCCCAGCCTCTTCTGTGCAGTGGCAGTCCCATGATTTGTACTTGCCATGAGGTGGCCTGAGCAACCCCAGTTCTTGCTCTTCACAGGAGCTGGGAAGAACTGAGACCCTATCTTTTCCATCAGGATGGAAGAATTGGATCTTGGTCTACATTTCTTAAAAACAAACCCTGAATAGTGTAGCCACCCTTGGTTGATATCTTGGGCTTTTTAAAGTTATTGCCTTCTCACTCTCCACTCTCCAATGGGCCACTTATCTGCAGCTTGCTTAGCATCTCTCTCCTTGATTTGGGAGTGGGGACTAATGGCTTCAGGAAGATTGATGGAGGTGTTGCCATATTCACCAAGTTTCACGCTTCATACAGTGGTTGAAGTGGATATCATCACACTTACTCCATTCATTTATCCATCCATCCATCCTTCCATCCATCCATCCATCCATTTGTCTATCCATCTATCCATCCATTGAACTTGTATTTAGTGATCAACAGTGAAATTCAAGGCACTATGTTTAAGAACTTGAAGACAAGCTCATAATCCAGTTGAGAACACAAGGAGAAGTAAAAATTTATAAGAAGACAACAATGTTTAAAAGCAGCACATGGGAATCCAAATATAATCGATTGACAAAAAATTTGAGATTATAAGAACTAGTGTTTAGAAGAAGGCGAGGATGGGAGGCATTAGGAAAGGGTCATGGACTGAGCTGGACTCACCTGCATATTCCTTACCTTGAATTCTCCCTCATATTTTGGCAATATAAAATATCTGCACTCCACAAATGAGACACCTGGAAACCAGAAATTTAAGTAACTTTAAATGAAACTATGTAGTTTGCACATAGTGGAGGAGGAATTAGAGATCAAGTTTGTTTGGATCCAAAGGCCTTTGAGTCCATTACACCATGATGCCTCCTTGAAATAAATGTCAAACATGCTCTTCTCATGTGCTGCATGCTTCAGCCTGTGAAGGACCCTTGCATTTGCAAACATATTAAGGAGACAGGTGTCTAGGAGTAAAGCCTGGTGCTCTCGGGCCTTGTTTCACAGTTAACTGTAGTGGTTTGGGCCCTTGCTACTCAAAGTGTGGTCTATGGACCAGCAGCATCAGCATCAAATGGGAACTGGTTGAAAATTCAGAATCTCAAGCCCTACCCAGACCTACTGAATGAGGCTTTGCATTTTAATAAGATCCCCAAGTGACTCATATGTACATTAAAACTTGGGAAGCACTGGTTTTGAAGGCGTATAGGTATACCTCAATTTTAGTAATTTTAGAATAGTGCATCAAGATCCAGCTTAGAATAAAAGATAAATAAGGAGGAAATTCTGTGCTCTAAGAAATTCACCACTCAGTTCTGTCAAGCGTTGATTGTCATTATGGCATTCAAATTAGGATGCCATGTGTAACTTCTCAGGAACCTATCTTGCACCTGCATTCATACCTGGGCAGAGGGAGATAGCTTTCATCCACTAGGGGAGAGGAAGCTTAAGTTTGACACAGAAGACATAAACTAGCAAAAGAAGAAGAACAAAGATAATGTGTGCTAAGGAAGTTCAGAAACCTAGATGAAAAGAGGGTCTAGATATGCCTCTGGGATGGACAGGAGTCTAATCCTTCTCGACTGCAAAGCCTCCTCTCTTCTCCTCTGCTCCCAACAACCCCAAGGGCATATTTTGTCCTCAGATACAGGGCAGGAGACCCCTATCTTCAACTCCTCTCCCTAGTAGGCTGAGGCTGCACAGAATCCCTTGCTCCCAGGAGGAGGGAAGGTATGTACTTCCAGATTCATTTCCAACTATTGGGTCTGGCTTGATCCAGATTCATTTCCAACTATCGGGTCTGGCTTGATCCAAACCAGCCTGGTTGCAGAGAGCAACCAAACTTTCTCCCTTGTTCTTAGGAGCTGCAGGAGTTCCTCTAGCATGTCACCAGCACAGTGGCACTGCATTATAGTTGGTGATTTTCCATGTCCGAGATTCCTGTCCCCTCCTTCCATGCCCAAAGGCATCTTCTTGGGTTTCTTCTGATCTGGCTTCTCTCCCACCTTCTGATATCTGGTTTTGGACTGCTGGTGTTCTCTCTCCACCTCCTTACCCTGCTATGTTCCCATTAGCCTCTCCAAGCCATTTACTGGAGCAGATGTCCCTTTTTCTGATCAGGTACAGCTGAGAGGCCTCCACAGTTCAACTTTGCCCCTGCACCTGCCAGACTGCCCCAGGCCTTGGCCCTTACTGACTTGGAGACTCTCTGCAGCTCAGCCCATAGTAATGTGAGTGGTTTCTGTGCATGGGTGAACATTCTGGGAAAGGGGTCAGGGGAGACTGTGTATGAGAGGGGGCCTCTGGGAAGGGAGATAGAGGGAAGGAATTCAACTCTGCTCCCTGTGGTGGGCTCAATGGAAACCAGTTTTCCAATGAGACCCAGCCAGGGAGATGGCTCTTTCCCACCAAAGCTGTCCCGCTCTTTGCCCTGGGGACCTAGGTGAGAGTTGGTTTTCACTCTTCCTTTCCGGAGTATGTTACAATAGTTTTTGGGATCCGATGATAAAGAAACAGGGTAATTTTTAAAGAAATGTTTGGATTTGAAGAAGGGGTTCTGAAGGAAACTCATATCTTCTTTACCATCATTGGGTTTCTTTTAGTGTCTGGACTCCCAAGTTCAACCTCTGTCTCTCTCAGCCTCTCTTTCTGTCTCCTTGTCTCTTTCTAGGTCTCTGCCTGTCTCCCTCTCTGTTGCTCTTTGTCATGTCTGTCTCTCTGTTCTGTCTGTCTTTGCTCCTCTGTGTTTCTCTATTTGTTCTTCATGTGTCTCTCTCCATCTGTCTCTGTCATGTCTGTGTCTCTCTGACTGTTCTTTTTTCTCTTTCTCTGTTTCTTAATGCTTGTTCTCTCTCTGTCTGTCTCTCTCTCTCTGTCTCTCTCTCTCTGTCTCTGTGTGTGTATGTGTGTGTGTGTGTGTGTGTGTGTGTGTGTGTGTGTGTGTGTGTGTCTGTCTGTCTGTCTGTCTGTCTGTCTGTTTTTTCTCTGTCTGTCTTTGGTCTTGTCTGACTAATGTGGTTTTGTTCCCTCTTTCTGTGTGGATGCCTCTGCATGTCTCTCCCTGTCTCTGTATATGTGTCTGTCTCTCTCACTTTCTTCTCTCTGCCCTCTCAGAGTTTCACGGTCCCTGAGCTGCTCTCTGGCAGAGCATCTTCTCCTGTTTCTGTGTCTATGCTTGGCCTCCCTGCACAGTTTGTTCTCATATCCTGACTCAGGGTCCCTGCCCTGCCAGCTGCCAGTGTGAGGCTCTGAGTCTGTGTCTGGCGGTTTTTCTGTGCGCAGGCTTGGTGCTCACAGCTGCTTTGCCACCCAGACCCTGCCCACACTGACAGAGACAATATTATTGGAGGGCCAATGGTTTGCATGAGCACTCAGTGTAGGTGCCCAGTTTCAAATGGGAGGGCAAAGATCACACACATGCATGCTATACGAGTACACTCACACAGACACAAACACACACAGATGAATTTTGGTAAACACACTGATAACATATTCAGATGCATCATCAAGGAAGGATTTGTTTTCCAGCTGCTGGTATTGCCATCAGTGGACACTCCCAGCTGTCAGCCCTTTCCAGGCTGGCCTCAGTGGCAGAAAGAACCTTGCACCTTTTTGGGGAAGCTCATATCCAGTGGGTGACTTCTACAAGATAGTAAAGGCTTGGCCATCTTGACCTATCTTGGAAGGACCATTCTAGCTCCACAGCTCCTGATGGGGTTGTCCCTGCTTCCCAGTAGCTGGTGAGCTCTGTCTGCCCACTCCAGCTTCCTTCCTCTTGCTTTCCAGATGTTGATCCTGAGGTCTCTCCTTAATCCACATCCTGCGCACTAAACTCAACCTCTAAGTTTGCTTCCCAAGAAAAACTCAGCTGGTGACACACACATACATTTATATTATTGCCTTTTTCTCTCCTTCTCTCTCTCTCTCTACACACACACACACACACACACACACACACACACACACACACAGAGAGAGAGAGAGAGAGAGAGAGAGAGAGAGAGAGAGAGAGAGAGAGAAATTCTACTTAATTTTCTTTCCTCTCTGGGGATTAAAACTTACCTTTTCCCTTGGATCTCTCCTTTTTAACATACTGAAGTTTTGTTCCCAGGCAAATCATTTCATGCCCCCACTGGCCCCAGCAGCCTGGTTTAGACTTTGCAATTGTCTACTAGATTGTACTAGAATCTTTGGCAGTTCCTTATTTTACATTTTCTTCATCAGCACAATGGGAAGAACATAGGTTTAGGAGAGACGAGACCCAGTTTGTAGTCCTAACTGCATCACTAATCAGCTGTGGCACCTTGTGAAAATCATTTTTATGCCTATGCCTCAGTTTCTTTGTCTGTAAAAGGAGTTCTCATGAAGTCTACCTCACAGAGTGAGAGATGGTATCTGTGTCTGTACTGTGATGTACTACATAATTATTAGTTTTATTAAACACATCAGGTGGATTGTTTAAGTCATGTGACAATTTTTCCCTTTATTCCCTTTCCTGGTCTCTTGTTTTTGGTTCCTTGATGTTCAAAGGCAGCAGAGCTCTCATCACCACAAAACAAAACAGCAACTCCACTATTTACTGAGACCTTACTATGACTTTTCTTTTTAATGTCTCATTTAATTCCCACAGCCATCTTGTGAAGATGGCTCTATTACCCTTTCCTACAGATAGTCACACAGAAATTTGGGAGGTTGATAACTTGAGAATTTATTCATGGTTACGTGGAAAGTGAATGCTGGTTCAAGATCCAAGTTTAAATTTTATTGTCTCCAACATAAGAACTCACAGAAACTTAAGGTAAAAGGGTGGAAAGATATATTTCATGCAAATGGACACCATAAGTGAGCAGATTTAGTTACTTTTATGACAGACAAAACAAATTTTAAGGTGACAGCAGTTAAAAAAGACAAAGAGGGACATTATATAATGGTAAAAGGACTAGCACAACAGGAAAATGTGGGCATTATGTACTCATAAAAGGACTAGAATAGCAGAAAAATATCACAATCCTAAATATATATGCATCTAACATGGGGCTCCCAAATTTATAAAAACAGTTACTACTAGACTTAAGAAATGAGATACGCAGCAACACAATAATAGTGAGGGTCTTCAATATGCCACTGACAGCACTAGACAGGTCATCAAGACAGAAAGTCAACAAGAAATAATGGACTTAAAATATAACCTAGAACAAATGGACTTAACAGATATTTACAGAACGATCTATCCAACAACTGCAGAATATATATTCTATTCATCAGCACATGGAACATTTCCAAGATAGGCCACATGACAGGCCACAAAACAAGTCTCAATAAATTTAAGAAAATTAAAATTATTTGAAGTACTCTCTCAGACCATAGTGGAATGAAATTGGAAATAAACTTCAAAAGGAATCCTCAAAACCATGCAAATACATGGAAATTAAATAACCTGCTCCTGAATGAGCATTGAATCAGCAATGAAATCAAGACGGAAATTAAAGAATTCTTCAAACTGAATGATAACAGTGACACAACCTTTCAAAACCTCTGGGATACAGCAAAAGCAGCGCTAGGAGGAAAGTTCATAGCATTAAATGTCTACATCAAAAAGTCTGAAAGAGCACAAATAGACAATCTAAGGTCATACTTCAAGAGCCAGAGAAACAAGAACAAACAAAACCCAAACCCGGCAGAAGAAAAGAAACAACCAAGATCAGTGCAGTGCTAAATGAAATTGAAACAAAAAAATCATGAATGATAAATCAAACAAAAAGCTGGTTCTCTGAAAAGACAAATAAAATTGATAGACCACTTGCAAGATTAATTAAGAAAATAAAAGAGAAGATCCAAGTAAGCTAATTTAGAAAAGAAATGGGAAACATTACAACCAATAACACAGAAATATAAAAGATCATTCAAGGCTAATATGAACACCTTTACATGCATAAATTAGAAAATGTAGAGGAGATGGATAAATTCCTCGAAATATACAACCTATTTGACCTAATAAACAATGACCTATTTCTTCCTAGATTGAACCAGAAAAAAATGGAAGCTCTTAACAGACCAATAATGAGCAGCAGATTGAAACAGTAGGTACCAATAAAAAAATAGTCCTGGACCAGATGGGTTCACAGCCGAACTTTATCATTCAAAGAAAATTGATACCAATCCTACTGACACTATTCTAAAAGATGGAGAAATAGGGAATTCTCCCTAAATCATTCTATGAAGCCAGTATCACCCTAATACCAAAACCAGGAAAAGACATAACAAAAAAAGAATACTACAGACCAGTATTCCTGATGAACATAGATGCAAAATTTCTCAATAAAATGCTAGCTAACCAAATGCAGCAGCATATCAAAAGAATAATCCAGCATGATCAAGCAGGTTTTATACTAGGGAGGCAGGGATGGTTTAATATATGGAAGTCAATAAAATGTAATACACCACATAAACAGAATTAAAAACAAAAATCACATGATCATCTCGATCGATAGAGAAAAGGCATTTGACAAAATCCGGCATCCCTTTTTGGTTAAAACCCTTGACAAAATAAGTATAGAAGGGACATAATTTAAGGTAATAAAAGCCACAGCCAACATTGCACTGAACAGGGAAAAGTTGAAAACATTCTTCCTGAGAACTGGAAAAAGATAAGGATGCCCACTTTCCCCACTTCTGTTCAACATAGTACTGGAAGTCTTAGCTAAAGCAATCAGACATGAGAAAGAAATAAAGGACATCCAAATCACTAAAGAGGAAGTCAAACTGTCACTGTTTGCTGATGACATGATTGTCTACCTAGAAAACCCTAAGACTCATCCAAAAAGCTCCTAGAGCTGGCAAATGAATTTAGCAAGGTTTCAGTATACAAAAATTAATGTACACTAATCAGTATCCCTGTTATACACAAACAGTGACCAAGCTGAGAATTGAATCATGAACTCAACTCCTTTTATAACAGTTGCAAAAAATAAAAATAAAATACTTAGGATTATACCTAATCAAATAGGTGAAAGACCTATACAAGGAGAACTACAAAGCACTGCTGAAAGAAATCATAGATGACACAAACAAATAAAAATGCATCCCATGCTCATGGATGAATAGAATCAATATTTTGAAAATGGCCATAATGCCAAAAACAATCTACAAATTCAATGCAATTCCCATCAAAATACCACCATCATTTTTCACAGGACTAGGAAAAACAATCCTGAAATTCATATGGAACCAAAAAAGAGCCTGCATAGCCAAAGCAAGACTAAGCAAAAAGAACAAACATGGAGGCATCACCTTACCCGACTTTATATTATAAGGCCATAGTAACTGAAATAGCATGGTGCTGGTATAAAAATAGGCATATAGACTAATTGAACAGAATAAAGAACCCCCCCCCGCCGCCACCAAAAGCCAGATACTGATGCCCAACTGATCTTCAACAAAGCAAACAAAAACATAAAATGGGGAAAGGACACCCTTTTCAACAAATAGTGCTGGGATAATCGGCAAGCCATATGTAGAAGAATGAAACTGGATCCTCATCTCTCACCTTATACAAAAATCAACTCAAGATGGATCAGAGACTTAAATCTAAAACCTTCAGCCATAAAAGTTCTAGAAGATAACATTGGAAAAACCCTTCCAGACATTGACTTAGGCAAAGAATTCATGACCAAGAACCCAAAAGCAAATGCAAGAAAGATAAATAGATGGGACTTAATTAAACTAAAAAGCTTCTGCACATCAAAATAAATAATCAGCAGAGTAAATAGACAACCCACAGATTGGGAGAAAATCTTTGCAATCTATACTTCTGACAAAGGGCTAGTATCCAGAATCTGCAAGGAACTCAAACAAATCAGTAAGGGAAAAACAGATAATCCCAGCAAAACATGGGGTAAGGACATGAATAGACAATTCTCAAAAGAAGATATACAAATGGCCAACAAACATATGAAAAAATGCTGACCATCACTAATTATTAGGGAAATGCAAATAAAATCCCAATGTGATACCACCTTACTGCTGCAAGAATGGCCATAATCAAAAATATCAAAAAAATAATAGATGTTGGCATGGATGTGTTGAAAAAGGAACACTTTTACACTGTTGGTGGGAATATAAACTAGTACAACCATCATGGAAAACAGTGTGTGATTCATTAAAGAACTAAAAGTAAATCTACAATTTGATTCAGCAATCCCACTCCTGGGTATCTACCCAGATAGAAAGAAGTCATTACAGAAAAAAGATACTTGCACACAAACGTTTATAGCAGCACAATTCACAATTGCAAACATATGAAACCAGCCCAAATGCTTATCAATCAGAGTGGATAAAGAAAATGTTGAATATATGTACCATGGAATACTACTCAGCCATGAAAAGGAATGAAATAATGGCATTTGTAGCAACCTGGGTGGAATTGGAGACCATTATTCTAAGTGAAGTAGCTCAGGAATGGAAAATCAAACATCATGTTCTCACTCATAAGTGGGAGCTAAGCTGTGAGGATGCAAAGGCATAAGAATGATACAATGGACTTTGGGAACTCAAGAAAAAAGGTGGGAGAGGGGTGAGGGATAAAAGACTATACACTGAGTACAGTGTATACTGCTGGAGTGATGGGTGCACCAAACTCTCAGAAATCACCGCTAAAGAAAAAGAAAAATAAACTTGATTGTGTCAAAAGCCCACACTGCAAAAAGAGAGATAAGTCTTCTGGATGTCATGATTGACTCAATGGGGTAGGATGAGATCAATTCATACATTTACCAGAAATCCTAGGGAAGGAATGATGACCTTGATACTTTTTTTTCTTCCTTCTTTTTTATATGTTTAGATATTTATTTATTTTTATTTTTTTCCATAAGTTATTGGCTGTACAGATAGTATTTGGCTACATGAATAAGTTTTTTAGTGGTGATTTGTGAGATTTTGATGCCACCTATCACCCGAGCAGTATACACTGCAATGTATTTGTAGTCTTTTATCCCACACCCCCCTCTAACTCTTTCCCCCATGTCCCCAAAGTCCATTGTATCGTTCTTATGCCTTTGGGTCCTCATAGCTTAGCTTACACATATCACTGAGAACATACAATGTTTGGTTTTCCATTCCTGAGTTACTTCACTTAGATTAATAGTCTCCATTCTCATCTGGGTCACTGCACATGCTGTTAATTCATTCCTTTTTATGACTACATAGTATTCTATTGTATATACCACAGTTTCTTTATCCACTCGTTGATTGATGGGCATTTGGGTTGGTTCCATGATTTCGCAATTGTGAATTGTGCTGCTATAAACATGCGTACATAAGTATCTTTTTTGAATAATGACTTCTTTTGCTCTGGGTAGATACCCAGTAGTGGGATTCCTGGATCAAATGGTCATTCTACTTTTAGTTATTTAAGGAATCTCCACAGTTTTCCAAAGTGGCTGTACTAGTTTACATTCCCACCAGCAGTGTAGAAGTGTTCCTTGTTCACCACATCCACGCCAACATCTACTTTTCAAACAAAATATTTGATTATGGCCATTCTTGCAGGAGTAAGCTGGTGTTGCATCATGGTTTTGAGGTTTTGATTTGCATTTCCGTGATTATTAGTGATGTTGAGCATTTTTTCATGTTTGTTGGCCATTTGTATATATTCTTTTGAGAATTGTCTATTCATGTCCTTAGCCCACTTTTTGATAGGATTGTTTGTTTTTTTCTTACTGATTTGTTTGAGTTCATTGTAGATTCTCAATATTGGTCCTTTGCCAGATGTATAGATTGTGAAAATTTTCTTCCACTCTGTGGATTGTCTGTTTACTCTGCTGGCTGTCCCTTTTGCCATGCAAAACCTCTTTAGTTTAATTTGGTCCCAGTTATTTATATTTAATTTTATTGCATTTGCTTTTGGGTTCTTGGTCATGAAATTCTTGACTAAGCCAATGTCTAGAAGGGGTTTTCCAATTTTATCTTCTAGAATTTTTATAGTTTCAGGTCTTAGGTACAAGTCCCTAATTCATCTTGAGTTAATTTTTGTATAAAGCGAGAGATGAAGATTCAGTTTCATTCTCCTACAGGTGGCTAGCCAATTATCCCAGCACCATTTGTTGAAAAGGGTGTCCTTTCCTCACTTTATGTTTTTGTTTGCTTTGTTGAAGAGAAGTTGGCTGTACATATTTAGGTTTATTTCTGGGTTCTCTATCCTGTTCCATTGCTCTATATGCCTATTTTTATACCAGTACCATGCTGTTTTGGTGACTATGGCCTTATAGTATAGTTTGAGATCAGGTAGTGTGATGCCTCCAGATTTGATATTTTTGCTTAGTCTTGCTTTGGCTATGTGGGCTCTTTTTTGGTTCCATATGAATTTTAGAATTGGTTTTCCTAATTCTGTGAAGAATAATGGTGGTATTTTGAAGGAGATTGCATTGAATTTGTAGATTGCTTTTGGCAGTATGGTCATTTTCACAATATTGATTCTATCCATCTATGAGCGTGGGATGTGTTTCCATTTGTTTGTGTTGTCTATTATTTCTTTCAGCTGTTTTTTGTAGTTTTCCTTGTAAAGGTCTTTCAACTCTTTTGTTTTATATATATATAAAAATATATATATACACACACACACACACACACATACCACACATACACACATATATATGTGTATATATATATATATACATATATATATGTGTGTGTATATATATATGTGTGTATATATATATATGTGTGTATATATATATATATATGCAGCTATTGTAAAAGTGGTTGAGTTCTTGATTTGATTCTCTGCTTGGTCACTGTTGGTGTATAGAAGAGATATTAACTTGTGTACATTAATCTTGTCTCTGGAAACCTTCCTGAATTCTTTTATCAGTTCTAGCAGCTTTCTGGAGGAGTCCTTAGGGTTTTCAAGGTGAACAATCATATCATCAGCAAACAGTGACAGTTTGACTTCCTCTTTAGTGATTTGGATGCCTTTTATTTCTTTCTCTTGTCTGATTGCTCTTGCTAGGACTTCCAGTACTATGTTGAAGAGGAGTGGTGAGAGTGGGCATCCCTGTCTTGTTCTAATTCTCAGAGGGAATGCTTTCAACTTTTCTCCACTTCATACTATGTTGACTGTGGGTTTGTCATAGATGCAAAGGACCTTCAGCTTCTCCAGAGGGAGTGTGTGTTTGGGAGAGGAGGATCTTCCTTTCCCACTTCCGCAGTTGGGGTACTCACACTATTTGGGGGCCTCCAGGGTCCTGCAGAAGCAGTCTGCTTCCTTCAGAGGGTCTGTGGGTTCTCTTAGGATTGCTGGTTTGTTCTTGAAGTCCATCTGGAGCTAAATTTCACAATGCATGCCTCCACATACTGCTTTGCGGAGCTGCAATCTAGTCCTGCCTCCTGTTGGCCAAGATCCCAGGAGCTCCCCGACCTTGATACTTTCATGAGAATTTGGCTCTAGTCTATTTACTACCCAAGAGCCAGGGGCAAGCAAAAGAAGCTCTGGGGTCAGGAACATTGAGATGTTATCCAAGTTCTACCCAAATTAGTTGGAAGGGCTTGCACTAATCTCTTAAATGTGGCATGTTTTCACTTTGTCATGGGGTACATAGCTGCATAATTTCTGAGGTCTTTTCTTGCTCTCAAATGCAGATCACTCAATGCAATACCTGCTTTTCTACTCTCTGGCTTTCTAAATCCCATCTATCTCTCAGACCCAAATATTATCATCCCACAGTTGTATCCATTGACTTCAGCCTGCAATGACCTCCCCATTTATGTCTGCCTATGGGCCCTAACATTTTTCTTATTCATTTAGATGTTTATTCATGTGCCATGGAGTAGAGGACAAAGAGCTCACCTTTGGACTGAGACCAACATTTAAATCTATACTCTGGAATTTATCTGTGGTGTAACTTTGGGCAAGCCATCAACCTCTCTGAACTTCAGTTTCCTCTTGGTAAATTGGTGATGGTGCTTACTTTACAGGATAATTGTGAGAAAATGATATGATAATTTTACGCATGGGAAACTTCAAGGTATTATATCAATCTTAGTTTAAATTATCACCATTATGATTAATCAGTAGTTGATTTGCAATTTGATGGAGCGTTCCTGGAAGGCTGGGACTTCCTCTTCTGTAGTATCTGGAAGATATGTGTGTAGTTGGCCCTAAAGACTCCAACTGGTCTGAATTGAGCCTGATATCCAGGAAAAACTATCTGGTGTATTCTCTGTTAAGCAATGCATGAAGATGGTTGAATTTTTGAGAAGCAGACAGCATCTCTTCCTATCTGACCTCAAAGCAAGGAAATTAACCTTGGATTCTGTAAAGCATAGGACCACATAGTTTCTCTAACCACTCTGTGGCATATGCCACAATATTCACTTTGTCTTAAGATCACAGAATGCAGGCTAGATGCTTCAACCAGGACAGCCCTATGTAACAGGCAGTTACTATATTGGAAACATAGTATTGGAGCTTGTGAGCCAAAGCTCCAATACTGTGGACTAGCATACATGTGGGCCAAAACCACATGTATGCTAGCAGAAGCATAGGGGCAGGAAATGCAATCCCTGCAAATGGAAGGTTAGGGATAAGACGTTACGAGAAGAGGAGAAGGAAAGCGTTGTGCTGGAAATAAGGAATACTCAACAATAGCCCAGAAGACCTCTAAGACTGTCCAAAAGAAACAGGAATCAATGTGTGGGTAGGTGAAAGAAATCCAATCATGTGTAAGAAAATTAGGTATACTGGGCATTTTCTGGTTGCCCCTCAGTCCCAAAACTATCCTTTCTTATTCTGCTCTGTAATGCTGGGGTTCACACTTGTCAAAGTTTATTTCCCAGGATCCTTTGCAAGCTGACTCCCATTATACCCTGCTGATAGGAGGCACTGTTAGAAAACCAGAAGGCAGGAGACAGGAAGCAGCATTTTCTGCCCCTCTTTCTCTTTCTGTTTCCTTCTACCATGGGGGTTTCTGGGAGTAGCTATGCCCAATCCTTCAGGGTCTGTCTTCCTGAAGTGATGGGTCTTCCTCTTCATCTACAGAGGTTAGTAACCACCTCCTATTTGTTCTCCTAGCCTTCACAGTGATAGTTGCTTCCTGCCGTTTCTAGTCTCTGGGTTAATTGAATTTCTTTTGCCTCTTTCATACTTCCAATACCAGGAAAACACTACCCTGTTTTAAATCCTCTCTGTTTAAAATACCTAGTTAGTTTCTGTTTTCATGACTGGATATTCCATAATGTAAAGTAGAGATCAAGAAGCAATAGTATTTGATGACAACTACTGGGGAAGTTTGCTTTCCATTAATCTTGGCCGTACATTTTGTCAAGACAAATGGAATAATAATAATAATAATAATGTTATCTAGCACATTAAAAACAGTCATTATGTACCAGCCATTATTCTAAGTCAATAGATATATTAACTCATTTAATCCTCACAACAGGGCTGTGAGACAGGTACTATTATTGTTTCCATTTTACTGATGAGAAAAGTGAGGCACAAGACACAAAGAGCCTAAGTGAAGTTGCCTGAAGACATACAGGTGGTAAGAGGCAAACTAGTATTTGCATTTAAGAAGTCTGGCTCCAGAGTCCATAATTTTAACCACTGTCTTATCTTGGCTGTCTCTGCTTTTAGAGAAAAGCAGACCTTGAGACAAAGATTTTGGTTTAAGTAATTTCTTTACAAAATGATTTCAGGAAGCACAGTGAAAAATGAGGCAGAGAAGAAAAGAAGACAGTTGATAAAAAGAAAAGGTGTTAATAAATTGGTTACTGTTGTGGGCAACTGGGACGTGATCCTGCTGGGGGTGCCCTGAGAGGGTGTGTACAACCCAGTATTGAGGATCATTCCTCATGTGTTAATTCTCTGGTTGTTTCGGTCATACCCTGCATGTGCCAAGCATGCTCCCATGACCAGAGAGCAGCCTCAACCAGTGGGACACAGTAGGTACTAGTCATATATATGACTTTTCAGCTGTGACCTGCTGGGTGGGCAAAACGGATATGTGCAGGGCATTGACAGTGCCTACTGTACCCACTAAATTACAATGTTTCTTGGTCACTCACAATCATGTCCAGCTAGTTGTATCACAAGTAAGACGGCAAGTTCAGATCACTCAGAGCTGCTCTTCCTATACCCAAGGAGGTGTTTCTAATGTCAATGACCAACATGATCTCATCCTTCATCTCCTTTCATCTTATCTGTCACCATGTCACATAGACTTTACTTCCTTAGTAGCCCTTCTGCCTCTTCCTTTCTGTCTCCTCACTGTGTCTTCATTCAAGCCTTCATTGTCTCTTATCAAGACTGGCCTCCTAATCTCCATTCTCTGACCCTTTCCATAATACTTTATTGCTGGAGTCATCTTACTGAAACACAATATGATCATATCCCTCCCCTACTAAAATCCTTTGAGACTTTTCATACCTTTCAAGGAAAAGGCCAAAATCCTTGGTATGGCAAATGAGGCTACAATCTATGAATCTAACATGACCTCTCATACATCCTAAACTCATGACCTCATTTCCACGCACAGTCTGACACATCCATGTATTGATGTCTGTGAGTCTTGTGTTCTGACATCTTCTCCTTCTTCTTTTTTTTTTTGAGGCAGAGTTTCACTCATGTTACCCAGGCTGGAGTGCAATGGTGCGATCTCAGCTCACCGCAACCTCCGCCTCCTGGGTTCAGGCAATTCTCCTGCCTCAGCCTCCTGAGTAGCTGGGATTACAGGCACGCACCACCATGCCCAGCTAATTTTTTGTATTTTTTTTAGTAGAGACGGGGTTTCACCATGTTGACCAGGATGGTCTCAATCTCTTGACCTCGTGATCTACCTGCCTCGGCCTCCCAAAGTGCTGGGATTACAGGCTTGAGCCACCGTGCCCGGCCCCATCCTTCTTCTTCATCAAGCTATGTCTTACAAGATTCATCTCAGACATTGCTTCTCCCAGCAATGTCTTCTTGCCCGCACTCCATGTTCTCAGTGGATGTGCCTGTTGCTCTCAAAGGGCCCTGCATTCCCTGTACCCAGCATAGTGCTTGCCACATGGTGAAGCTGATCAAAGAATTTGTAGTTCAAACTGGGACACTTCTGAGAGTTAAAGGGGATGCTCGGAATAATTATATAAAAACAGCTCAGACTGCCCCAGGGTAGTCAACATGCATCGTCACCTTAACATCCATAGTAGATGATCAATTCATATTCAATTCAAACATCAACAAATTCATACAATCCTTACAAATTTAGTGAAGCGGTCTCATAAATAGAGCACACATAACATAGGAGATGTCCAAGAAGAGCCATTGGAGGCCAGAAGTATTAGAAAAAAGTATATGTATACATACATAATTTCTCCTAAATCTGTCTTCTGTATGTTTTACTATTGGATCAGTAATGTTACAGTTGTGCTAAATGACAAAATCACTCTCAAACTCTGTGACTTTAAATAACAGATATTTGTCCTCGTTTTCATGTTTGTGGGTTGGCTGACTCAGGCTATGCTGGGCTGTGAAATTGCAGGTTAAGCATTGGTCTGCTCCACATGGGTCTCATCTTCTTTGGACTTGCCTGCTAGCTGTCAGGTTCTTCTCATGGCAATGGCAGACTTGTTAAAGGTTTAGCCAAAATTTACAATGACACTTCAAGTTTCTGATTGCGTCACATCTGCTAACATCCCATTGTCCAAAACAAGTCATAGGTCCAAGCTCAAAGTCAAGGGATGAGGAGATATAGTCTCGCTACCATGATGTCATGGCAAGAATGTGAATGTACAATACTACTCCAGAGGAGTGAAGAACTGGAACCAATAATTCAGTTTATGTCATTATGTATACATTATATTAGGGCAGTAATACACATATACACACAAACACACACATATATAACTTACAGGTACATAGGTTTGTAATTTATATACATATATACACACATACATACACATATATATGTACATATGGAGCTCAAAATGTTTCATGGATCAACAGAGTTTGGAAACAGCATTATATTATCACAGTATGGTAAGTAGTATGTCTGTTAGTGCTCAGTAGTCATTGATTGCCTCTTTCAGGAATTGTAAATATCCTTTTGTTGACAGTCGAAAATACTTATCCATGCTGTCTTATATCCAGTGGCACATCAGTGTCCTAAGGAATCTCAAGGTCTTGTGACATAGTTTCTTCAGACGCTGAGATTCAGGAGAACTAAGTTATCATTCAGCTCTGCCACTTACAAACCACATGATACTGGGTTTCCCTCTGAATGTTTTGGGGGCTCAATTTCCTCTTCTGTAAGAGGGAGCTATATTACCTGCCCATCTACTTTATGGAGTTGTTATCCAGATGAAATAATGAGAAACATCTTAGAAGGTGTATGTTATCTTAAGGCTAGGTTCTCCAAGCAGCAGACTCTGAGGCAAGGATTGAAGTGTGAGTTGTTTATGTAGAAAGTAACCAACGGAGCACTGCTGGAGGGTGGGAAGTGAGACAGGGAAGGGAAGGCAGCCAATAAGAGGCATGCTGACGAGCACGTTAGTGCTGTGGGCAACTAGGGCTCAGTTCCACTGGGTACTCTGGGAGATGCTATAGAGCACATGTTAAAGTTGTCCACCCAAGGGATGCCCAAACTGGACTATGTATGCACCAACTTCCTTTCTGACATTTGTTGATGGCTCCTTCCTCTGCCCATCTAAACAGTTCAAGACTCCATATCTTAGCTATTGTGAGTAGTGCTACAATCAACATGAGAGTGCAGATATCTATTTGACATACTGATTTTCTTATGTTGAAGAGATGTCTGCACTCTCATGTTGATAGAAGTGCTATTCACAATGGCCAAGATGTGGAATCCACCTAAGTTTCTATCAAGAGGTGAATGGACAAAGAAAATGTGGTGCACATACACAATGAAATATTATTCAGCGGTTAAAAAGAACAAATTCCATCACTTGCAGCAACATGGATGAGCTTGGAGGACCTTATGTTAAGTAAAATAAGCCAGCCACAGAAAGATAAATGCTACATGTTCTCACTTACATGTGGGAGCTAAAAAGTGTTGATGTCATAGAAGTAGAGAGTAGAATAGTGATTACTAAGAGGCTAGAAAGAGTGGAATTGGGAGGAAGGATAGGGAGAGGTCAGTTAACAGATACAAAAGTACAAACAGGTAGGAAGAATAAATTCTAGTGTTCTATAGCAGTATGGGGTGACCATAATTAACAAGAATTATATATTTTCAAATAGCTAGAAGAGTATATTTTGAATGCTCCCAACACAAAGAAATGGTAAATGATTCAGGTGATGCATATAGTACTTAGACTGATTTGATCACTACACATCATGCTCATGTATCAAAACATCACACTGTACCCCATTAATATGTACAATTATTGTGTGTCAATTAAAAATAATAAAAGAAAAAAATTGTCTAGGAGTCTATGACACTGAGTCAATAATCTCTTCAGAGCAGAGTATTTGACTGACTGACCTCATTTGTAAAAATACATTTGTTTGGAACTTCAGACTATTTCAAGTAATTGTATTTACACATCACAAAGCAGTATAGTGTGATTGTTCTGAGCATTGACCCTGGAGCCAGGCTGCCTGGGTTCAAACCTCATTTCGGCCACACTTACCACTTGTGTGCCCTTGGGCAGTTATTCAACCTATCTGTGCCTACATTTCTTATGTGAAAAGTGGAGATAAAATAATGGTATCTATCTGGTGGAGCGGCTGTGACTATTGAATAAATTAATAAAAGTAAAGCTTTTGAAACAGTGTCAGGCACTCAGCAGGTAACAGTTTATGATATTCTTACAAAACATATGCAAAGCAAGTAGACAGTATGATTCCTCTTTGAGAGCTGGGGAAACTGAGCCACAGGGAAGCTTGCACACATTGATCTGTCAGATTTTGGCTGCTTTCTTTAATTCTACACTCAGTCCTTGCCCAGTCCTTAGTTTCTACCTGGTCTGAGTTGGCAAAAGCTGGCTTCTGTGAGCTCAGATGCTCCCAGCTCTGGCACAGCTGGAAACACCGTCATGTGTGTGTGTGTCCTCTGCATCCCAGTGGTTCTGAATGGCAGGCACTCAAGGAGAAAAAGGCAATGCTTCAGCATGAATGCACACAGCCAGCCCAAGCAGCCACCCTTCCAGAAGCTCTGGGCCCATTGGGCAGCCTTCAAGCAGGAGCTATTGGGTTCTAAACGGCATACTCCACGTGTTCCCCTCCCTGTGTAGAATTTGGCACGTGCTCCGGTTCATGTTTGCTCCCCGACATACATATGGTGCCTTTCCCAACACAAAGACGAACACAAATACTGCTCTCTCTTGTCCACAGCATCTTCTAGAGACCTGCTGGACACAGAGGCAGATTAGTCCTGATTAAAGCTGGTGGTATTCTTCTGTCCTTGGAGAGAAAGAAAGAGAGCGAGAGAAGAAAGAAAAGATGAGGTGGGTAAAAAGGGAGGGAGAAAAAGAGAGAGAAGAGAGAGAGCAACAGAAAAAGGAAAAAAAGGCACAGAATTGCATGAACCAAAAGAGAGGATCAAACTTCCTTAATTTAAAGCCAAGATTTGGAAAGAAGGGAGACAATTATAGTCTCTGCTTTTTGGCAAAGACACTCAGTGACAGTGGGTTCCTGTGGCCCTGAGTAAATCTGATGGAGAGAGCAAGAGGTGAGGACCTGCATGTGTGACTGTAATAAGGACACTCATGTTGTTAGTACAGAGGAAGAAGAAAGCACAAAGTGAAACTCTCAGAGTGTGTTCTATTGATAGATCTAAATCGAACAAAGGAAACGGCCCTGGCCACAGGGATATTGTAAATACGAAGGCAGCCATGGGATTTGTAGTGTGTGGATGAGGGTGTGGTGTAACTTAGCACTGCAGGACTTAGTGGTGGGTCTTCTGCCGGAGAGAAGTGGCTATAATTATCTCCCTCTTTCCAACCCTGCCTTTAGACCTGGAAAGAGCTTTATCCTCCTTCCCGGTCTCTGAGTTCATTTGTTGTTAATGTAACAGTTACTGAGTTTCCTCTGAGATGCAGGCATTGGGCTAGGCACAAGAAATACACATATAAATATGATGTCAGCCCCAGGCTCCAGGAGCTCCCGGTCTGTAGGATAAAACAGAAGCATCATCAGAGAAACCAGCTCCACAGCAGAGAGGGTCACAGAATGACGTAAATATACTCATGTGCAGTACAAACACAGGGACATCAACTCCATAGAGTAGGAAACTTGGTAATAACACTCAGAATCACCTAAGATGTGTGCTTCCTGAATGCAAAACCTTGACACAACAGTGATCTGGGAGACAGCGGCTGGCCCACAGGCTCTCTGGAGCTAGCAGTTGTCCACATGGTCAGGGTCCTCTGATGGGGTAATCTGGGGGCTACAGGAGAGCCCTTAAACAGGTCCTCTCCCCACTGCCATCTCCACGTTATAATATCTAAAATGTCAACACGAAAGAAGTATTTTCCCTTGGCTTTTAAAAAAGAATTTCTTTCATCTGTGGAAGCACTTCACACCTGGAGCAGCAGTAACATTTTCGCTGGGCTGCCACTGACATTAGATCCCTTGATACCTGGGGCCTCTCAGGGCACCGAGTTTACAGTTATGGGAATTCCTGGAGGTGTGTGCAGTAAAGAAACATACAAAGGTGTTAGCAAGTTGCTAGACCTCCTTTCTGAAGGCTCAAAGGCACTGGAAGAGAACAGAGTAGAGGTGAAGTGGTAGGTCCTAGAAACACGGAGAGAGGACTGCCCCATGGCCTTGAGTAGCACTGCTTCTGAGTTGATGTCTCTTTAGGAGGGGCTTACAAATGCTCATTGGACAAACTTCTATGGGCTTAGGATGTGCTATGTGACAGGGTTTCTCTATATTTTTAGACATAAATTATTGATGGTATCACAATGTTGAAAAGAAGGAGTTTGTGGCCATTTCTTCCAGAAGGAACACTTCTTTTCATGTATCAGTGTGTAAGTGACTATGTGTGCCAGATACTGATGGTTATTTAGACAAAGGCTGTTCCCCATTTTTCCTTGCTAATGAAACTTTGCCTTGTTCATTGGCAATGTGCCCAGGCTCAAGGGATAAATCATGATTAGACCAAGGCAACTGGAGCAATTCTATTTTCTTTTGCAATTGGCTAGTACCTTGTGACCCAGTTCTGAACCATGAGATGTAAGAGGATCTGTGCTGGAGAGACACTGGGAAATATTATCTCCTCCATAAAACAGAGCCACAGGAGAACAAGGCCTTTTACCCCTTCCTTTCTTCCTGCTTTGGATGCTAACATGTGAGAATGATGCCTGGGGCTGCTGCAGCCATCTTGAGACCATGAGGCAGCCAACCTGAGAATAAAGGCATCAGTCTGAGGATTGTGCAATTGGAGAATCTTTGTTGACCTGATTAAGCTGCTGAACCAACTCTGCAACTGGCCACCTCCAGGCTACTGGTTAAGTAAGCAATATGTCTACGAGGGGCATAAGCCACTGTTAGATAGATTTTTCTATTGTACTGAAATATAGCCTAACTGCTACTTTATGCTGACATTGGAAACTGGAGACCAGAGTAGTCAAAAAGCTGAAAACATATACTGTTAATTCTTCCAGGTGGGAAATACAAATTGTTTTCTGTTTAGGTAGAGCACTGAACCTCACAAACACTAAATCTATTTGTAAATCAACTGCCTGTCCATTGGCTTTCACTGTGAGGGAGCCTAGGAAAGCAGAAAGGTCATGGGACTGTTCTGGTGTCTAGATAGCAAAGTTTTGGTCTCAGCTCTGTGATCTCAGGCCTCAGTTCTCACAGAAGAAACACAAAAGTTGGAAATCGAATCAAGGCTTGAGATTCAATCTGGCATTAGTCCAGGACAAATTTTCCAGACTGTATTTTTTTCTATGACTGAAAACCTTTACTTCTTCAAATCTGAATCTTAAAAGATAAATACAATTCATCGTTATATAAATAGCCTTTAATGTGAACTAATATTTTATTTTAGTGATAAAATAAATGATTAAGAAAGTTCCAACAGGTTCCCCTTGTTCATTAAAAAAATGTCATAAATATATATTGCATCTATATCATTTTTAATTGATCCATGGTGAAGAGTTTAGAGATCTTACCTTTTCTTAGTAGAGTTTGTGTTGGGAAACACAGAACTAAATGACTCTGATTCTAAATAGAAAAATATGTTAGAGCTCTTTGCTAATACAAAGACCCCAAATGGAGGTCTCGACTGGTGGGTTCTAGTTTCAGGTGAACAGGACAGAAATACTTAGAACAGGAACTGGGATGGCATCCCAGCTTCCTGCCTGCTGTTCAAGCCCACCCTGACTTTCTGGGTCAGGGATCTGTTTGTCAATGCTATGCTTCACTTATGACCCTAAACGAAAATCTGGAAACACTATTCTATGGAAGTAATGCAAAAAGTTCTAATTTAGGAACTGTCAGATACTGGTCTATGGAAATCCATTTCTGATGCCCTTTGAATTTTTATTTTAATAGGACAAGATCAATGGCTAAGAATCAGATAGTCAAATGCTGGAGGACTCTTTACTTAGCTCTGCTACAGGCACAGTGCTGTATAAAGACATGGTCCTTCTTTTCTATGATGTCTGCCTGTATGCATAGCCTAGAGAAGCTGATATTACAAGAGGCCCAATCCCACTTTTTTCTGGACAGAAGGAAAGCAGCTGATAGTTACATAAATGGACAAATATAATTATTTGCTCTAGAGTGGGACTGCTCTATGATTTAATTAAATCAGACACGATTAGCCCATTTCAATGGCTATTGAGGCTTCTCACTTTCAGAGTAGCTTCAGAGAGCAACTTGGACTGAATTTTCTTGATGCAAAAACACAGCTGAGTTTTGAAAATGGAACCCAGTGTCCCCAGTATATTTCCACCCCTGACAGCCTTGGAGTTTCTTTTTTTTTTTTTTTTTTTTTTTTTTCATAAAGTCAAGAATTCGATGCATCACGATTTTTTTAAATTATAGAGCTTTCTGCAGCCAACCAATCTGGAGTCCCAGTGAGTTAATTGCATTCTTTATCCCAGGGCAGTTTGGTAGAAAAAATTCTATTAGTTCTTCTGTATACTGGTCTGAGTCCTAATCAGAAGATGAAGCAAGAAGACAAGATTGGCTGAATATTTTTTGTGTTTGTTTTGGGGTGAGGGAGTATCTTAAGAAAAGAGAGTTGGATCAGAAATAGAGCTAGACTCAAGGAACACTGCAGGCAACAGAAGGCCAGCACACTGTCTTTCCACATGGAAAAAGAATGCTTGAGAATGAAGCTAACGCCAAGGAGAGCAAAATGAGATGGAGAGAAGGAGACAGAGTTGGAATCTGAACTCTTAGCTGCAAGCAAAGCTTTCTATTTCTCATGCCTGTAAACCAATAGACTCCTCTTTTTATTAAAAAATAATAAAAAGCCAACTGTACCACAGATTTGGTCCAAAAAGTCTAGCTTCTTCAGCATGAAGGCATATAGCAAGGAAAGTCCTCAAATTTTCAGAAACATAAACTAAAGAAATAATTAAAAAAAAAACTGGGCTCAGAGACTGCGAAAATAATAAAGATGATAATAAAAGTGCTTTGGAGGCTCAGAGTGCTTCACAGTTTCTAAAACAACATCAGTTCTCAAGACATTCAATAGGTACTTCAACTTGTCGCAATTCTGCAGAGCACTGTGGGACTATTAGATCTTTGATATGAGTACTGTATGTGTATGAATGCAATCTAGGATAGCATTAGCTTTTGGGGGCATCTCATTTCAAATGACCTCATTGCCACAAGATTCCTATGGGATTGATAGGTCAAGTATTGTTATTAATTATTATTCCCATTTCAATAATAAAGAAATATTCAAGATCACAAAACTAGGAAGTGGCAATATTGAGAATTAAATGCAACACATCCAACTCTAAGCCCAGTGCTTTCACCCACAGTATCACCCAATTATCTATCCAGTTATTTATCCATCCATCCATGCATCCATCCATCCACTCTTCCTTCCTCTGCCTACTTATTCATCCATATATCTGTTCATCTATTCAACAAACATGAATTAGACTACTTTCATATGATAATACTTCAGGTACTGGAGATTAAAAAAAAATGTAACTTTAGTATTTAGACCTCCTCAGGCTTTGATGAGGTGCTATGGTCTGGTTATTTGACCTTCTAAAACTTATGTTGAAATGTGATCCCCAATGTTGGAGGTGGGAACTGGTGGGAGGTATTTGGGTCCCAGGGACAGGTCCCTCATGGTATGATTGAGTTCTTGCTCTAGTTCCTGTGTGAGAGCTGAATGTCAAAAAAAAACAAAACAAAAAACCTGGTTCCTTCTCTCTCTGTCTCTCTCTCCCCCCGACTCACCATGTGATCTGTACACACCAGTTCCCCTTCTCCTTCCATCATTAGTGGAAGCTTCCTGAAGCCCTCACCAGAAGCACATGCTGGTGCCATGCTTCTTGTACAGCCTGAATAACTGTGAGCCAAATAAACCTATTTTCTTTATAAATTGCCCAGCCTCAGGTATTCCTTTTATAGCAGTACTATTGGACTATGACATAAGTCATACTAGAATTTATACCTGTATTAGGGTTCTCTAGAGAATCAGAATCAATGGGATGTGTGTGGGTATGGGTGAGTGTGTGTTGGCAGTGGGAGAGAGGGAGACAGAGATACAGAGACAGAGAGATTTATTTTAAGGAATTAACTCACACAATTATGGAAGCTGGAAAGTCCAAAATCTGCAGCATAGGTTGGCAGGGCTGAAGACCTGGGGAAAAGCTAGTGTTCTAACAGAATTCCCTCTTTGTCAGAGAAGGTCAGTATTTTTGTTCTATTCAAACCATCAGCTGATTGGATAAGGCCCACCCATATGAGGGAGGATTATTTGTTTTATTCAAAGTCCACTGATTCAAATGTTAATCTCATCCAAAAGCACCCTCACAGAAGCAGCCAGAATAATGTTTGACCAAATATCTGGGTACTGTGGTCCAAGTTGATACATACAATTAACCATCATATTATTTAAGTTGCAACAGCACATTATTTCTACCAAAAAGGCTGCAGGATGACAAAGTTTCCTCCAGCTGCTTCTGAGACTACCCAGAGAATGCCTTGACTGTGTATGAGAAGAAGTCTACTCAGGTTTTGGAACTTTGGCATCTTAGCAGAGAGCTACAGCCAGTCAACCATTCAGGGGGTGACTCCTTTTCATGGACCCCGCTCAAAGGCTGCCAAGAAGATGTGGTTCCCCTGGGGACCATGGCCATACTCATAGTTCCACCACACAGCAGTTCTTTCGAGCAGTGCCAACCCTGAACTGTTAGATTGTCACAGCTGCACTGAGATAGAGAATGAAAAGAGATCGGGAGAGAATGACTTGTTCTCCAAACTCTGGTGGCTTTTTATTCCTGGGTCCTGGAAGGCTCCACTTGTCTCTGTCTCACATGCTTTTATAATGGAATCAGTTTTTTCCATGTTGACCTGTACCCAAATGGACTGACTGATTGCACTTAAAATATATGACCATAAACTTCAAAATAGCATTCTAACCACATGGCAAGCCTTCTTAGGCAGCTTGTTAAATTTGCCCTCTGATAAAACTACTTCACACTTTCTTCTCTTTCTCCAAACCTACATTTCCCTGACTCCTTACTCAAAGCTTATGCTCTCACGTCATTCTTTTTTAACAAAATGGAAATAATGACATGAAGTCTCTGTATTTTCAACACTAATCCAACAAACTTACATGCTCTGATATCTATGTTGCCAAGCTACCAAATCCAATGGACACTCTCTTTACCTCTCATTGTGCTGGTTCTTGCAGAAGCGGTTGACGCAGTTGGCCCTCCTTGCTTCTTCTTCTCTTTAAAATGGTACATTTTTTTTTGAGACAAGGTCTTTTATTTTAATTGTACTTTAGCTTCTTGGGTACATGTGCAGAACATGCAGTATTGTTGCATAGGTACGTACATGGCAATGTGGTTTGCTGCCTCCATCCTCCCATCACCTACATCTGGCATTTCTCCCCAGGTTATCCCTTCCCAACCTCCCCACCCCCCCACTGTCCCTCCCTTGGCCCCCCTCCAACAGACCCCAGTGTCTGATGCTCCCCTCCCTGTGTCCATGTGTGTGTTCTCATTGTTCAACACCCACCTATATGTAAGAACATGCGGTGTTTGATTTTCTGTTCTTGTGTCAGTTTGCTGAGGATGATGGTTTCCAGATTCATCCCTGTCCATACAAAGGACATGAACTCATTGTTTTTTATGGCTGTGTAGTATTCCATGGTGTATATGTGCCACATTTTCCTTGTCCAGTCTATCCTTGATGGGCATTTGGGTTGGTACCAGGTCTTTCCTATTGTAAACAATGCCACAATGAACGTACGTGTGCATGTGTCTTTATAATAGAATGTTTATAGTATATAGTTTGGATATATGCCCAATAATGGAATTGCTGAGTCAAATGGAATTTCTATTTCTAGGTCCTTGAGGAATCGCCACACTGTCTTCCACAACGGTTGAACTAATTTACACTCCCACCAACAGTGTAAAAGTGTTCCTATTTCTCCACATCCTCTCCAGCATCTGTTGTGAGATGGGGTCTTGCTCTGTCACCCAGGCTGGAGTATGGTGGCACAATCACAGCTCACGGCAACCACCTCAATCTCCTGGGTTCCAGCAATCCTCCCACCTCAGCCTCCCAAGTAGCAGGGACTACTGGGGCACATCACCACACCTGGCTAATTAAAACTTTTTTTTTGTAAAGACAAGGTCTCACTATGTGGCCCAGGATGATATTGAACTCTTGGCCTCAAGCGATCTTCTCGCCTCAGCCTCCAAAGTAGCTTGGATTACAGGTACAAGCCACCATGCCTGGCCCTCCCTGCTTCTTAAAATACTTCCATCTCTCATTTTTCATGACACAAATTTTGCTCGTTCTTTGTCTTCTACTCAACTTCTACAAAGATAATGCCAAGATTTAGTCTCACAGTCATCTCTTCTTTATCTACAGCTACACTCCTAGGTGATCGCATACAGTCTCATGACTTTGAATACTGAAGCGTCTATATTCCAGATTTCTATTTCCAGCACAGACTCCTCCAAGCTTGTATGTCAATCTGCTTAGTTTTGTCCATTTTTGTCCTCCAAAAAAACAGGCTGGATTATATGTGCAAGAGATTTATTGGAGGAAAAACCTGTGAAGTAAAACAGCAGGTAGGCAGCTGAAGCAGGTGGAGCCTCCTGACAGCAATGCAGGTGTGACACCTATGGAAGGAGAGAGGGAAGGAAGGGGACTTGGGTAGGAAAAGTCTTGGACTGTAGCAGAATTCCAGAAAATGTCCAGCCAGGCTGATGGGGGGTCCTTGAGCCAAGGTTGCCTGTTAGAGTCCCCATGTCTTGCAGGAGTGGACCTGCTTTAGTATCCCTGGTGTCCTCAGTCACTGCCTGGGAGCAGCCTGTGGCAAATATGGCCTCAGTGTGCAATGTAGAAGCTGGGACCATCAATTAACTTTGCTTTATGCAGCAAGAGATCTAAGTGACACATTTTCACAGCCCCAATATCAGTTAACATCTCTTCTTGAATTTCTAATAGACATCTCAAACTTAGCATAGAAGAAAAAATGGAATTCTTAATTCTTAATTCGCCTCATCACATATGTATTCCCTTTAAATTTTTGTCCTCTTGGTAAATGGCCTAACCTTCTTCCAGATGCTATAGCCAAAAATCTAGAAATCATTTTTAATATTTTGGCCCATTCCTTACATCCAGTCCAGAAGTAAGACTTACCTCCAAAATCTTGATGTTGGACTTACCTCCAAAATCTTGAATCCATCTACTTCTTTCCATTTACACTGCTACAGTCTTATTCCAAACCTCCATCCTCCCTCACCTGCTTTCCTAAATGGCCTCTCCACTGTCACTCTTGCCACCACTACAGCCGATTCTTCATGCAGCCAAAGTAGAACATCTCGTAGACTGTTGCTTCAGTGGTCCACTATTATAATTGTACTGTAATTCAATAACACTGCCTTGCTCTGCAATGCCCTATGTGATCTGCACCTGTGTACTTACTTGTGTTCACTGGGATTGAGGCACCTCGCTCCTCAGACACTGCTCCACCCTCCCCAGTTCCTTTCTGTTCCCTTCTCTTATCTTCACACCACTCCCTTCTTCTCGGTCTTTAAAGATCATGTCGACATTGCTTTCTCAGATAGCCTTTCTCTGACCACCTTTGTAAAAACAGACCCTTACCCTCACCCAAGTTATGCATTAGCAAACAACAATAATTATTCCCTTCATAGCCTGTATCACTTTCTGCAATCACTTTGTCTATTTATCTTGTTTACATATTTTTCTGTCTCTCTTCATGCAAATTTAAACTCTATGAGAGCAGGGACCTTGCCTGTCTTGTTTAATGCTATTTCCCCAATGCCTGGCACAGAGCTGAAAACAACAGAAGGAACATATTGACTATTTGTTGACTACTAAGTGAATGAGTATCTCTTTCACAAAGGCTCAAAACTGTCCTTCAGGTGCTATTGGTGACTGTTTCAGGTAGAAATAGGTTTTGTTGCACATAATGGTGGCTTAGACAAATTGTGATTTGTTTCTATTTTTCACAGACCATGAAATTCAGAGGCAGTCAGTCTAGGACTGTAACATGGTTCTACCATGCCACCAAGATAAGGGGTTTCTTCATGTTTTCATTTGGCTGTCCTGAATGGGTGGCTTTCAACTTTATGCTTCTTGTTTCATGGTCACAAGACGGCTCTCTGCCCTCTTTATAATATTTTGTGCAAGGTAGGAAAAAGAAGGCCAAAGGTCAAAAAATATCAGTTGGTTGAGTCTCCCTTTTTAAGGACATGCCATGGGCTGGGCTACCCAGAATTCAAACTCTTAGATGGAGATTAGCATGTGGGAGATTTATCATGGAGACCTCTTGGGGTCAACACTTGGAGAAGGGAGGGGAAGTAAATTCGAGTGGGCAGAGGGAGAAGCTGGGCCATGATGCAATCCCAATGATGGCCTCAACCAATCCCATTGTGAGCTCAAGAGCTTGGATGGCACTTTGGAGTTGACCCAAATTGTAACCAAAGGGCCAGATATTTATCCTCCATGTTGATAAGTCATTAGATGCCAGCCTCCTGGAAAGGTGAGGCTGTCATCCATATTGGTGTTAACAGCCAAATGATGTCTGTCAGCAGCTGTTCTCAACAGCTGAACTGACAAGTTCTTCATTTCTGAAGGGAGATCTGGGTGGTGCACAAAAGATTCTACCATGCAAGCTTTCTTGAAAGCCACATATACTAACATCCACTTATATCTCAGTGGCCAGAACTGTGTCATATGGCTACCTTTAGCTGCAAGGGAGCTGAAAAATATAGACTTCTAGTTGGGCCGCCATAAACAAAATGAAGGTTCAGTTAATAAGAAAGAAGGGAAAAATATTTAGGATATTTAGGCAGATGACCAGTGACCTCTGCCTTGGTGCCCCTTCTACACTCCCTTGTCTCTCTTCTCTCTATTCTACTGGTGCTTTAGCATTAAAAATGAACAAACAAGCAAACAAACCAAACACACAAACAAAACAAACAAACATGAATAAATCTCCTTCTTCCTTCATTTGCTAATAAACAAAAACTTATTAAAAATCTCACAAACAGTACGTAAAAATGTATGTGCATGGATCTTGCAGAGAAGATGGTTGTCATCATGCTAAAGATATTTTGATCTTCATTGGGACCAACTGAGCCAAGATGAGGAGATGTAGATTCATCCCCTGGAAACACAATATAATGAGGAAACAAACTAATATAAGACAACCTGATATAAGACAGTACCCTAAGTGAGAGGGGAGGAATGTTCTACTGACAAAGGAAACTGAAAAGAGGAGCACCCTGGTCTATGTTAAAGAGACAGGGAAGACTCCAGAAATGCAGAAATACTGGAGACATCATCATAAGGAAAGAGGAGCATATATTTTGCAGGGTCCAGAGGGGCAAGGAGCTGGATGACAAGCAATATACAATCCAAGCTGGAGGGACTGAGCACTGGGAAGACAGAGTCTAAGCATGGTGGGGACAGAGTGTGGGACAAGCTCAGGCACCTGCAGCAAAAACATTGCTGGCCAAGGAGCCATAGTCGTTTTCCTGGCTTTTCACTCATGCTGCCCAAGTCCAGAGATGCTCTTCTGGGCAAATTTCCAAGTGAGGGCAAGTGTGGCTGGCCTCTGACAATATTGCTAGAGAAAGAGGGAAGAATGAGGTTTGTAGCCCATGGCAGGTGGGTAATGCCTATGAGTGAATTAAATTTACACAAACAGCCCTTTCACAATTGTCTACATAGGAAATAGAGAAGGGAGCTCAGTGGAAAACATCAGATGTGCCCACGCACCCAACTGTTCCAGTAACATAAAAGCAACAGCAGTTGGAGATACTTAAGGCAGCCATGGTATTGACATAAAAAGACTCTGGATTTGGATTGCAGCTGTAGCATGTACTAAATGCATGTCACAACCTCTCTGAGCCTCGTTTTCCTCATGTTTCTAATGGGATGTAGTGGACCCTGTTGCCTACCCAGTAACTTTTTACCTTCTTTATGCTTTTTTACAAAACCTGAATGTCATTCAGGAATTCTCCTTGCTCAGTGAGGCCATGAGCTTCAAAGGAAGCCAGCTCTATTCCTGGCCCACGAGGCAGAGAGCTGGAGTCTATGCACTAATTCCCAAATTTACAAGACATGATTCGTCTAAGTTAAGTATGATGGTCCCACTCTGTTGGTAGTGATTGGTTACTCATGGGTGTGTAATTTTATTCTGACCAATGCTATGGGAGGGGAAGTCTTTGGAAGCCTTCTGGGAAAGATTTTGATGATAAAGAGAGATGTATTGAGATAAAAACTCTACTTTCTCTATTAGACCTTGTGATATCTGCAAATGAATTCCAAAACTCCAGCAGCCGTCTTGCTACCATAAAGTGATTTTGCCAAGGACAAAATGATATACCAAGAATGTAGAAGGAAAAATGGAAAGAGCATAATACCTAGATGACTGAAGTGAATCACTGAATTAACCAATCCTAGAACATCCACATTATAGATCTCCTTATTACATGAGGTAGTAAGTCCTTTGTTGTTTGAATCAGTTGCAATGACATGCTCTGTTATTTGCAGTTAAAACTTATCAAATTGATACAAAAGTTATCTGCTGCAGTAAGGATTAAACACAGTGGCATATGAAAGTGTCAATCCAAAGTACGCTACATCCGTCATATATATTTATTTATCTATTTGAATTCTATTTCATTAAGATCTCTCTCAAAATCCCGACTACTTATGTAATTAAAAAAAAAATTTCCTACCTTTGGTTGTCTGGGAGGCACCACCAATCTGGGTCATTGTCCGGCTAATTAACTATTTGACTTGCTTCCCAATTACTTCTAACTATTGGTCCAGGAGTGGTCCCTAAAGTATGTCTCCCCATAAGAACCTGCAGCATGGGGCTCAGGCCATAAAGACAGAGCCTTTGATTTTTAGCCTAAGGATAATTTCTCCTAGAAAGAATCAGGACATCTTAAAAAGCAGTATACATTTTTAGAAAATATGATTTAGAAAAATCAGAATTAACTTTGTTTTGAAATTAGTCTCACAACCAAGTTAGGTAAGTCCAAATGGAGCTCTGAATTTACAATTTCAGGATTCTTGTATTGCATGTCCAATTTGGGAATTAGTGCATAGACTCCAGATGAAACAATTTGACAGCACAAAAGCAATGTACAGTATAAATATTCTTATTTCCTAACTACTTGTCAGCTATTTCTAGTGAGTAAATATTTACACGTTTTCCTCTCCCCCTGCGGAAAGCAGTACTCACATATATGAACATAAATATTTTGGTGTATGTAAATATTTACTCACACGAGCAATATATTTCTTTTTCTAGTCTCTCTTGTAAGTTTTTTAATAACAGAACAATTCCTGCTTACAAACAAGTTCTGATCTTGCAACTCGCCTAAAGTATTCTGTAAATGAGAGGCATTTTATAGTAGTGGTTAATTGCTGATTAGTTAGAGCAGCTGGGGTTAAATCTGAACTCAACCCCCTTGTAGCTGTGTGACCTTGGGTAAATTCCTTAGTCTTTCTGAGTCCTGAGTTTCCTTATCTGTAAGATGAGAGTAATAATAGTATAAATAAAAGAGGAGTACCCTGGTCTCCTTATAGACTTGTTCAGAATATTAAATGATTTGATGCATATAGCGTGCTTCAAAACACTTGGCATATTGTAAATCTTTAATAATTAAACATTAAAATAAATGTTTTATTATTGCCAGTTACAGAAAATAAATGTCATTTTTTTCTGTTTAGTATCATGAATATAAATATATTTACAAATAATAATTTTATATGTCTCTTTTTTATCATTCAAAGAATTTTCAAATGCTAACAATATATTCCATGTGAGTAAATTACCCTAGACTGGCTTTTGATTATTTCTCACAATTCACTGGCTTAGTGGCCATGATTTTTTAAGCACTTACTGTTTGCCAGACATTGTGTTATGTGCTTTCAAAGGCAATATTTCATTTTATCGTCACAGCAACATATGAGGGTTTTCATACTAAGAAATAGGGCCTCAGTGAGGGAAATTAACTCATTTTACATTAAACAACTTTAAAGTAGTAGAGTTGAGACTCAAACCCAGGTCTTCTTGATGTGAAAGTCAAGGAAGGGTTCAGTGTTTAAAAAATTTTTTTGTCAGAAAGTAGAGTAAATTTTATTTTACATTCTGGCCTCTGGGAAAATATGCATCATTGACAAATCAACATTGCCTCACTCAGAACCTTATCAACACCACGTTGTAAAATGTGGTTAACTGTATGGTGTTGAGACTCATCCCACACTACCCTATCTTTTGAGTTTTAGCTTGGAGTTTTTCATTGACTCTTGACCAGATAGAGAATCTCCCTGTCCCAGCTGCTGATCTTGTATTCATGTTGTCCAGCTTCTCCAGATGGTATGTTGAATCGAAATGTTGGATTTCAGCCATGTGGTTCCTGTTCTCAGGAAGCTCCCAGAGACATCCTCTGACTGACTATCCTTGACACATGAGTAAACCATGCCTCCCAATTATTGGAATCTTCTCTTTCTCCTGACCACCAGGCCTGTCGGCAATCATTGGACCAGAGCCAATGGTATTTTCCAGTGCCCCATCCCTTTGCAGCACTTTTTCCATACAGCTATAACCCAGAGGCAAGGAAACATACTCTCACTGCCTCCACAGCCACCTGCATCAACATGAATGCTGGCAGTAGCTGCTAGCATTCATGTGGCCAGAGCCTACTTAGCCACCTGAACTGCCTTGGAAAGATGACCCGCACCTCCCTTTCACCTTCCAAATCTCTCAGAATTATATCTAATTGGCAGAACTCTAGTTCTAAAGTAATATTCAAAATATAGTTTTTTTAATATTTTAAATTGACACATAATAATTGTAATATTTATGGCGCATTGTGTGATGTATTGATAACTGTATGCATCTTGTAATGAGCAAGTCAGAACAATTAGCATATCTGTCACCTCAAATATTTATCATTTCTTTGTGGTGGAAACATATAAAATCTGCTCTTCTACCTATTTTGAGATATACAATACCTTATTGTTGACTATAGTCACCCTACTGTGTAATAGGACGCTAGCATTTATTCTTCCTTTCTAGTTGCACCTTTTTACCCATTGATCATCCTTTTCCCATCCCCTTTTCCCCCATCCTCTCCAATCTCTGGTAACCACTGTTCTATTCACTATTTCTTTTAGATCAAGACATTTTAAGATTCTTCATATAAGTGAGATCATGTATTGTCTTCCTGTGTCTGGCTTATTTCACTTAACATATGGCTTCCAGGTTCATCTACATTGTCTAAAATGACAATTTTATTATTTTTTATGACTGAATAGTATTCCATTGTAACTATATATCACATTTCCTTTATCCATTAGTCTGTTGTTGGACACTTGGGCTGATTGCACACATGGCTATTGTGAATAGCACTGCAATGAACATGGAAATGCAGACATCTCTTTGCTCTACTGATTTCATTTCCTTTGGCTATATACCCAGTAGTGGGATTGCTGGATCATATGGCAATTACATTTCCGATTTTTTGAGGAACCTCCATACTGTTTTCCATAATACTGTACTAATTTACATTTCCACCAACAGTGTCTAAGGATTCCCTTTTCTCCCAAAATGTAGTTTTTAGCTTTCCAATATCCCCAAATAGAAAGTGGTTCAACTGGAGTTTGAGAGAAGTGAATCCGGTTATCCAGCACAATCTCTCTAACATGGACCTTTTCTGAATTTCCTTTATGAAATTTTGGGTGGAAGGCACACTTTCTTATTCCCTTGGGCACGCTTTTTCTTAGATACCAGCTATATTCAAGTTCATGAACAGATTAAGAAATAATGATTTATTATTTAAGAATCACTTTTGAGCACCTACTAAGTGTCAGAAACTGTATTAGGCACAAACAACACAGAAAGGAATACAATTTGGTTCAAGGTTTCAAAAAGCGCACAACCCTTAAAGGTAGAGGGGCAAGAAAGTAAATTTTATGGTACAGAGTGAGAAATGGTAGAAGAGATATGTGTGTAGGATTCTGTGGAAGTGCATCTAAAAAGTCAGACTCATAACCATGCTAAGAAGGGAGTGTTAGAGAAAGCAGAGAAAGGAATAAGGAAAATGCATCTAAGAATAGGCAGAAGCTGGCATGAAACTTGAAAGACATTGCTCCAGGTATCTACTGCTGCCTAAAACCACTCCAGCACTTATCTTCAAACAATGTTTTATTTGCTCATGATTCTGCAATCTAGGCTGTGATCAGCTAGGTGACTCTTCTGCTACCTTTGCTGGTAATTACTCTTATGGTTGAATTCAGCAGGCAGTTTGGCTGATAGCTGAATTCAGCTGAGATTTTCTTTCTCTCCAAGTAGTCTTGGGTCTCTCTCCACAAAGGGTTTTTTCACGTGTTTTCTCTTACAGAGGTAGCTGGATTTTTTAAACGGTGACTCAGGCTCACAAGAACACAAAAGCAAAACCTGCCAAGTCTTCTTAAATGTTGGGCCTGTAGCTATTCAAGTGTCACTTAAAGGTAGTCATAGGACCAGCCCAGATTCAAGAGAAGATTACAGAAAAGCATTAATACCAGAAGTCAGTGCATTAATATGGTTCATTGGAGCTATCACATGATTGATCAGCTAGATGAAGTTGAAAGACACTCCAGTGAGGAAAAGAAATAAGAGCAGAGACCTGGAAGGTTGTAGTGTTTTAAGGAAAGTTAAGTACTTCAGTTGTAAGTGGGAAGGTGTATAGGCAACAATAAGTAAGATAAAGCTACTGTGATGGCTTCCTCAACCATGATCTCTGCTTGGCCCTCATCCCTTGCCTCATCTGACTCCTCTGGACTTGACTTGCTTCCTGGCAATGATTCCTGGTCTGCTGAACTCTCATCTGATCTCTTTTTTGATCGATAAATATCAAAGCTATGTTGTCAATTGTTATCTGATTGCTAAAGCCATTTTCTCTTCTTTCAGGGCACTCACGTAGACCATAATTCTCAGCTTCTCTTGCAGTTAGTTGTGGCCATGTTAACTGAGTTGAGGCCGAAGGAACATGGGTGCAAGTGGTGGTGTGCAATATTTCCAGACTTGGACTGTTGAAAACCTGCCATTCCATCTTCCATGTTCCTTTTCCTCTCTGGTTGGCTGCAAATAGCGAACGCCTTAAAAGCAACTTTGAGAGCCTTGTATTGAAGATGGCAACTCTGAGAACCTTGTGTTGAAGGTGGCAAAGCCACAAGACGGAAAGTGCCTGGGTTCTTGGATCTTTGTATGGAGGGGCTCTGCCCAACTAGGATCACCCAGCCTGGATTGCCATGTGAGTGATAGCAAAACAATTTTTGTTGTCATAAACCCTTGAGCTGTGGATGTTCATAAGTTGTAACAGTCAGCATTACCTTAACTAACATAATGGGGAACCCAGGAGGCCGAGAAGTTCTTAGCATCATGCTGAGAAATAGGAGAATTTGTGGGGAAGGAGATTACATGAAGGGGAGGACGATAACTCAGGATGAAGTAGGGCCAACCAAATCTGGGAAGAATTCTTTGAATGAGGTAATGACAGTTTTCCTTTCCGTGCGGCCAAATGTATACAGAGGAACATCTGGAACCCACTGCAGGTTGACTCATTGAAACATTCTTATCTGAAACTTAATTTTACCCTCGGTTTGTTAAAATATCTTTGACAAATTGTAGCCTTGGAAACCTTTCATGTTTAACCTCCTGACAGGTGAGCAATATAGCTTTTTGAGTAAGTTAATTAAAGAAAGAGGATTTAATGTTACTGAAATAATTTATATTTGATTCTCTGATTTAATTTGGTTCCCATAATAATCCCTCAAAGTTGGATAGAAATAATCTAATATATATATATACATACACACATATATATATACATATACACACACACACATATATATATACATATATATACACACACACATATATATATACACATATATATACACACACACACATATATATACACACATATATATATATATATATATATATTTTCAAGGCTGAAGGGGAGCTTACTTGGATAAGACTTCACAGTTACATGGAAGAGGCCTGGGAACCATGTCTTCTAGCTCTAAAACATTTGCAGACCCTGGTGATAGATCACTCATACTGTCTAGACCCACCTGACTTCATTGCAGTTGAAGTGGACAATTCTGGAGCACACTACAGCTCTCCCTCTGCAAGAGCCTGTACCTCTCAGCTTCTCTGCCTGAGCATTTGTTCCAGCACCCTGGGAGCCTTCTTAGCTTAGCACAGGCATGACTTTGGAAATGTAAGGGAGTTATTGCCCCAGAGGTCAATCCTTAAGCAATGGGGTACAGGAGGTAGTTGGATAAATGCCCACCCTCCCATTTCCCTGAGGTGTACTCCACCTGGTTTCTCAGAGGATTCCCAGCAGGACTCAACTCCAGCAAGCATCACAGCTCATTAACACACACTAAACTGACTTTCCTCCTTTCCTTGCTCCCTCCCAAATGGAGAAAGGAAAGATGATTTGTGAGATCATCTCCCAAATAAACTACCTGCACGCATCCCTTGTCTTAGAGTCTGCTGTCAGGGGGAACCCACACTTAACAGTACAGGTAGACTAGAGGAAGTCAGGCGCATTCAGGGGAAAACAGGTTTTTTTTTTTTTCTTTTGCTCTCTCTGAATTCAGGTAACCTCTCATGGCAGTGAGTGAGGATAAAGGCCATGTGAATGCCTCATCAGACACTTCCTGTCAGGTTCTCCTCATTTTCACAGTCAGTTGGCAGCACCTGCCAGCCTGGACTCTCCTATGCATTGGTGACTTTGCTCTGCTGCCCAGCTGGCATCAGGCACTAGATGAGCCGCCTTGGTCCCAGACAGCAGCAGATGCTGCCAGCTTACCAACTCCTGGCAGTGAATTCAGGGTTGGGACTGGGCAGCAGAGTTTGATTACTTGCCTCGGCTGCCACAGTTTCCACTCTCTTCCCTATATCCTCTAGTCATGAGAGAGGCCTGTTCGATAGAGATGTCAGCTCAGCAGTGACTGATCTATTGAGACAAGCTTAGTGTGGCATGGTGCCATGGGAAGCAGCAGAGGGGCCTCAACCAGATGCCAAAGGACCCACAGGCCCAGGTCTGACATGCTGAACCATGGCAGGCTGGGTGTGCAAAGATGCCATCTGTGGGTTATCACCAGAACAGCTGTGTTCATTTGTTCATGCATTCATTCGTTCACTTGTATAATATTTACTGATGTTACTTATGTGCCTGGTACTGTTGTATGAACTAGGCATAAAAGAGAGAATGAGAGAGATGCAGTCTCTCCCTTCCTTGAACTTATAATGTAGAATGAAGGCAAATATTGATGGAATATCAAACATATAAATATATGGAATCATGGGATTTTCTTTCTCCCATTTCTCATACCCACCCTCTATCTGGAGCCCAAGTCCATATCAAGACGGAGCCTTCTAAAGATGGTGAAAAGAGAGAATTCTTTAGTATGATAAAAGCTCCAGAGTTATGCCAGGAAGCAAGCAGCTATGCAGTCACTGGTGAGAAAATGTAATACACAGAGTTCTGCTAGCCACTCCACTTTTGACCGTTTTTTCTTCTCTGCAAGCCAAGGTGAGACAGGTCGGTAGGTGGTAACTCCTGGAAGGTGCGGTGGAATCATTATTTGCAGGGAGTTATAAATGGCTAATGTAAACGCAAGTGTGACTCCTCTTCTACAAGTGCATGCCATCACACACTAGCATCTCAGGACTAATGAGCATAAGGAAATAAAGTTCTAAACATGAAATTTCAACCTTCAGAGGGAAAGAGTTGGGATGTGGGGACAGCTTATCTTTCTAGGGTCTTCCTCGTGTTTCTCATATAGGCTGGCCTGGGTCTGGTAGTGCTGAGATTGGGGCTTGGGCTTCCTGCTTGTCTAGAGAAGGGCCAGATCCCAGTCCCAGTCATTGTTGGTCTCCAGGGCTGTTCAAGCTCTGGTTCTTGCAGATGCTATTTGGAGCAGCTCCCAAGCCATTAAACCCTTCCTCCTGGGGAACTCCACAGCTGTCAGAGAGGAGGAGGAGAGGGGGTGGAACAGCCAGTTCAGATTCACTTCAAACCAGAAGTGGAACAATCCCTGTTACATTATTAATCCCTGGAGCCATGTAAAGCTTCATCTGTTTTCTCTCAACGATTTGTTACAAGCTACATTTTCCAAAAGCTGCAAGACCTACGACCAAACAGCATCTTTCACATGTGTGTGAAAATCCCGGGGTCACTCCTACAGGGCTGAAAGCAGAAGGGATGGGTTCTAATCTTGCCTTTGACATAAGCTGGCTGTGTGACAATGAGGGAGTCACCTTTCCCCTCTGAGCTTCAGTGTCTGCATTGGTTAACTATTGCATGTAAAAATATCCACAGTCTTAGCAGTATACAACAATAACAATTGCTACCACAGATCTGGGGGTCAGCTGGGGTTTGGCTGATCTAGGCTGGGCTCAGCTTAGCAGCAATGCTTCAGGCTATAGTGGCTTTGCTTCATATCACAGGATTGGGGTGTGGCTGGGCTAACTGCTCCACATGCTAGTAGGCTAGGCAGATGCTATGGTTTGAATGATTTTGTCTCCTCCAAAATTCATGTGTTTGAAATTTAGTGTCCAATGCAACAATGTTGGGAGGTGGGGCCTCTTGGAACGTGTTTAGATTATGGAGGCTCTGCCCTCATGAATGAATTAATGCTTATAATGCTTGTAGGAATGGGTTCACTCTCTTCTGTTCTTCTGCAATGTGAGGACACAGAGTTTCTCTCTCCTGCCCTTCTACCTTCTGCCACAGGAAGCAGCAGCAAGAAGGTCCTTACTCAGGTGCTAATGCCTTGATCTTGAACTTCCAGCCTACAAAACTATGAAAGAAATAAATTTCTGAGGTATTTTTTTATAGCAGTACAAATGGACTGAGACAACAGGCATATTCTCCTGCAATGGCAGAGGTATCAGGAGGAAGTGGAAATACATGAGACAACTTACAATCTAGGCTTAGAACTAGCATAAGTCCCATTCCATTGGCCAATGCAAGTCAGTTAGCCCCAAAATCAAGTGGTAAGGAAATATGCTCCACCCATCATATGCCATGACCATGATGAAGCTGCAGGTTGGGGTGAAGAAGCATTGGGACCATTTATTTGATCTTCCATAGTCTCCTCACCTATAACATGAGAAGATCAGCAAATCACATGGTTCCTTGGGCCCTTCATAACCTAAACATTCAGTAAGTCTAATAATGCTGTAAAAGCAGAACAGTGTAAAAGGGTGTCAACCAGTGAAAAAAGGCAAGAAATACATCTGGTATGTCTTAATAAAATTTATCTGAACATATGGGCAAATTACAACCAGGTACATGGCTCTTGAAATCTTCCCACCTCACGCAAATCGGGCAAATAATTTTCACAAACTCAGCATATGTGAGCAACTATATAAAAATGCTGGAGTGCCACGCACCAAATTTCCACACCTGTCCTCACCTTCCTAATACCAGTAAGGTGATTTAACCTGAAGCAAAGGTCAAGAGTTGAGCACCTCCCAATGTGTACATGTTTTCTGCTTTGGAGGCAAAAGAAGCAGCATCCTGCTAGAGAATGTGCAATAAAACAAAACAAAACAAAAAAAGAAAAACAAATTATATCAGCAGGACTCTCTTTGCTGGAAGTGTGAACTTGATAGAAATCAGAAATGCAAATGTTATTCAAGTGCGGTTAAAACTTCCACTTTCCAAAAGGGGGAAAAATTAATTGCTTTTATACTTACCGTAGTGATAAGCCGGAGGCACATGCTATACGCAAGGAACGGCATCCAGAAACCTTCCAAGAGGCAGAGGGAAGGGAGGCAATAAATCTCTCCTAGAAAGACTTACATTCCTCACTGCAGATGTGCACGGCATGTAATTTTTTAGTTGCGTGGTTCAGGGACCTGCTAAGAGTTTCAGATTCAACTGACTTCTGTGAAGGCTTGAGAAAGAGATGGTTGGGAGAATGCTCATAAATGATAAAAGAAGAGCTTAAGCAGTGGGTAGGTGTCCAGAGCCCCTTAGTTGCTGGGGGAAAGGTGTTAGTTTATGGGTTTTTATTGCAAGGATGTCTGCAGCTTCTCAACTTTATGGAACACATATGCTTGCAAGAATGTCCCACAAGCCTCAAATCACATCCACCTTTTTCAGAGGGTGGGCCCTGGTGGGGCCACCTTCCTCAGGCTCTGTTCTGCCAGGGTGTATGGATTGATAAAACTTCCATGAATGGGTTGACTATTTTGTCCAGTTTTCCTGGGACAGTGCCAGTTTATTTCTGTTACCTCAGTACTGTATCTAGTTAGCAACCTTATTCACTCTCAAAAGTCTCAGTGGCACAATAACTTTGAAAAACTGTTGGCCTGAAAGACCAGGCTGTGCATTAGACCCATTCATCCACTCAGTTAGCATTCTACTACAAGGACCTGGGCACACACCTGTTATTTCCGTAGAGTTTATGAACTGCTAAAGGCAAGGGCTGTGTTTCACCCATTTTGAGGCTACAGCTCTTCTCCTCTTCTCTCTTCTTCCAGTTGTTTCTCCCTGCTTCCTCAGGCTCTGTTCTGCCATGCACAGCCTTGACTCTCACATCATGTTTTAGAGGACTCTTGTCTCCCCGGTCCTCACCATAACCTCCTCCAACATCCGTTAGTTCTGTGGCGACATCCCTGGCTCAGCCCAAAGGTTAATGAGCATTGCACCATTCACAATCTCCAAGCCAGACTATGTCAACAGAGGGCCATGCCATTAACTCCTCCAGGGACTTCTGGAACTCATAACTCTCTCAGTCTTCATATCATTTTTGTCATACAAAACAAAGAAAACTGAGATGTTTTCTTTAAATTTAAGATCATATTTCGGAGACAGCAATAGTCTTGGATATGTGGAGTCTAGCTAGATGTCCCTCAAATACATTTTGCTTTGTTCCTGGGCACTCAACTGGACTACACTTCCCAGTGGTCCTTGGGGTAAAGTGTGGCCATGTGACTGACTTCTGGCCCATTACATGTAGACAGAAGTGATATATATTACCTCCCAGTCTGATCCATAAATACAGATACTCCTTGATTTATGATGGGGTTATGCTGTGATAAACTCACTGTAATTTGAAAATATTATAAGCTGAAAATGCATTTAATACACCTAACCTACAGAACCTCATAGCATACCTTAAACGTGCTCGGAGCACTTACATTTGCCTACAGTTGGGCAAAATTATCTAATACAAAGCACGTTTTATAATAACATGTTTAATATCTTATGTAATTTATTGAACACTGTACTGAAAGTGACAAACAGAATGGTTGTATGAATACCTGAAGTATCATTTCTACCGTGTATCACTTTCACACCATTGTAAAATCATGCAATTGTAAGCTGAATCACAGTAAGTTGAACCATTGTAAGTTGAAAACTATCTGTATTTCCCACATGGCCCTTTGATGTGTTTCTTCCATTTCCCATATCTGGAGGCTGAATATTGATGCCCACAATGATGTTGGAAGACATGAGGAGATTTTCAGCCCTGGTTGCCCATGAGAGACACCAGGGGTACTTAAAACAAAATTCTGTGCACACATCCCACCTTAAACTAATGGAATTAGAATTTCTACTGTCAGAGAGGCAGAGCTCTCCATAGGTTTGAACACCTCAGTGACTGTATGAAGAAAAGTCCCTGCTTCTTCCACCAACTGTAGTTTACCTGAAAAACAAAAAAACAAAAAACAAAACAAAAAAACCCAAAACTTCCATTGTGTGTTAGGTTTGTTCTGGCTTTACTTTAACTGATAAAATGAGCAACTGCATTTCTGCAAATGGATTCACCAGTCATGTCCTTACCAATTCCTCGATAAAAGGAGGCTGTTGGTAGGAGGTGAGTAAAGAGGTTCACATCAAGGATAGGGGCACAGGCCTCCCACCGGGCATCAGGGAAATGCTTGAGAATCTAGGGTTGTGAAAGGAGAATTATGATATGGTGAGGGTTGGATGGACGGAAAAAGGCAGCTGAGGCCTGCAGGCCCTATTTTACATGGTCTGAGAAAGCAGGTATGAGTGTATGTGATAAGGGAGTGTGTTTTGTGAATTGATGATATCAGGCTGAATTTGGAGTCCTCCTGACTTTGGAAATAAATTACTTGGATTACAACAGTTTTCAATTGGATGACAAATCTCCTTGTACTTGTGTGGCCATGCTCCTCTATGTGGTGGCATGCCTCCCTGGGTAATAGAAACTGGCTTGCTGCAAAGGTTTTGCATTCTTGCTGGTTCAACAAGGGTCTTTGGCTTAAGGCTAACCATTCTGGAAGCCCAGGAACTGGATGCTCTTTGCTTAACTAATGACCTTTTCTGGCTCTTATTAACAGTTTCATTCTCTTTCTCCTTTTCCTTTTCTTCTCCTCCTCTTTTCTTCCTTTTCCTCTCCCTTCCCCTCCCCCTGTCCTTCCTTTGACACCTGCCCTTCCCCCTACCTCTCCCCTGCTCTCTCTTTCTTCCTCTCCTCCTCTTTCTCTCCCTCTACCCTTTCCTTCCATACCCTTTTTCCTCCTTAACCCCCGCTTTCCCTCCCTTCCTTCTTCACCCTTTGTCCTTCCCCTTCACCTACTGTCTGGGTTTTTCAACAAAAAGTAGCTTTCCACTCCAGTCACAGCCCTTGACATCTTGATCAGCCAGGTTAATTGGCTCATTGTTCACTTATTCATTCAATCAACTCTCTTGGTTGGGTGGGGCGTTGTTGGGTTAAGGATAGGGCTTGTCATGGTTGCCACTGTGCTACAAGTAGACATATAGAGATGAAAGGGATTATCTTTATTGTAGAACTATTCGGTCTTATGAAGGACAAAAGTGGGCATTTGTAACGTCAGGAACCAACATGGCCAGGAACCAAGGAAGCAGTTAAGCAAATAAGAGTTAAAGGCTGCCTCATGTCTAGTAGAAGACACCTCAATTCCCCAGAGAGTAGACGATTTTGTCCGTGAAGAGTCCATCACTGATGCTGGACATTTTTGTTTTGTGGCTATAAGGCAAGTAGAACCCTTGCTATGGAGAAGGCTTGGCAAAGACTCCCTCCATGAGCTCAGGAAGGAAGAACTTGATATTTTCTAGGGGTAGTTTAGGGCAAATTTACATAGGAGCAAGAGATATTGTAAGAAAAAGGGGATAGTAATCTTGACACCTTCTTTTTGGGGGTTTTAGAGCATCCCTGAGGGACTGAGGAACATGACATTGCCAAGCAAGACCTGCTGTTCATGCATGAAGAGGAAAAGAGAGGGGTGCACTGATGAGCTGGTGTGTCCTTGGAAAGTTGCCTCCCTATGAGGGCACCTAGAAAACAGATGTTTAGAAACAAAAGTAAACTCAGGAGCCCAGTTCTACTGTGGTCTGGGACTATCACAGCCAAGTGTAAACCTTGGAGTTGCATGCCTAGTTCTACAGCATGGAGAAAAAAGTTCCACAGCATAGACTGTGTAATACCAGCATTTCCTTGTTTCCTGGGTGATGGCATTATGGACTTTAAACTTTTTTATTGTGAATTAAAACACACTTATGCAGACATATACAATTCATGAGTGTCTAGATCACTGAATGACCACACAAGCATCATCTGTGTCAAGTACCACCTGGGTCAAGACATAAAGCAAAACCAGCACCCTAGAAGCCTCCTTCATGCCCTCTTCTCATCACACCCCTTTCTTCACTGTATACATCTTAATTTGTAACACCACAACTTTCTTTTACCTGCTTTTGAAATAGATATGTAAATGAACTCATATGATCTGGATTCTGGTATCTGACTTCTTTTGCTCAATATTACATTTGTGGGATTTATTCATGTCGCTGCTCATTTTCCTTGCTGCGTAGTACTTCGCTGTATGAATATATGCTGATCCATCTATCCATGCCCTTTTTGATGTACATTGGGCTGCTTCCAGTCTGGCTGTTCCAAACCAAGCTTCTGTTAAGATTCTGGAATATGTCTCCTAGGAACACAAGGACCATTTGGTGAATGATGATAATGAGACCATGGCTGAAAAAGATTTTCTCGATTTTTCTGACTCCTTGAGCAAGTGTGTTCTGGCAGCATTTGGACTCATTATGGGATGCAGAGAGAGAAGGAAGGGTAGCAGCAGGTGCTAGAGAAGAGACATTGCAAGATGGGGAGTTCTAATCAAAGTAAGTTGAACATTGAAAAAGACATACCTCAGACTGAGAAAACTGAATAAATTGAGTTTGTCAAATAATCTATTTTTTCCCCATCATGTTGAAGCGTGAATAAGAAAAGGCCCCAGGAACAGTACCAAGAATAGTCACTGGCTCTGGTTACCTCAGTGAAATTTCTGAAACTGTGGTTTAAAGTTCTCTCCTTGGCCACACCAGGATGGTCTTGTGTGAGCCTGCCCTAGCCCCCTCCTCAGTTCCTGTTCAGATGTGACTATCCTTCATCCACTCATCTCATACTTAGCTTGCTCCTTTCAGCTCAGTTCTGAACCTCTCCAGAATCAGAGCCTTGTATCCATCAGGGGCCCCACGTTCTTCTTCCTTAGGTTAGTTACTCAGTGTTACAGGGTGACACACTCATTCTGCTGTGCTCCTAGCTACCCTCTGCTCTCATCCAGGATTCATTAATTCATTGAACAAATGCTTATTGGCCAGTTGCAGTGGCTCACGCCTGTAATCCCAGCACTTTGGGTGAGACAGGAGGATGGTGTGGGGCCAGAAGTTCAAGACCAGCCTGAGCAAAATATTTAGAGCCCATCTTTAGAAAAAAAAAATGCCTATTAACAGATACTCAGTGACTGGATGGGCCTCTTTCTTTAATGTCAGAGCCACTGCCTAAGAGCCTAATGAACCTCCAACCCAGGGCTGCCATAATCTCTCTCATCATACAATGGGTTCTTAGGCAGACATCTCTTCTACCAGGCTTCCCAGCCATGCCCTCACCCCACTCCAGGCCTCGCTCTCCAACCAGCACAGTACAATGCAGTTCAGAGGCACTCAATCCACGCTATGTATGCCGAAGTGCTCACAGGCCTTCCCCTAGGGGTTGCAGGTAGCCTAGAAGTAGCAGAGCCTCCTGTATTTGCCCTTCATCATCCAGTAGAAGACAGAATCTCTTCTTGTAGCTCCAGAAAAAGAAAGAGGAACATATCCAACTTTTCTTTATCCTTATGCAGAAGCTCCAGTATTGCTCCAGAGGCTTAAATGTAGTTAAGGAGATGGGGTGTTCTGACTGGTTTAAGCCACTGAGGCCTCCCCCCACCCGGCACCTGATATGTAACAAGTGCCACCAAAAGTCTGGCTGAGGAGGAGGTATGGCTTTCTGGCTGGGGGTGGGTGTGTGTGTGGGTGTGTGTGTGCACGTGTATGTGTGTGTGTTTGTGTGTGTGTGTGTGTGTGTGTGTGTGTGTGTGTGTGTGTGTGTGTTTTGAATGGCCATGTATTCATAAGTATATGTATATGGGTGTCTTACCTGATGCTCAGGCAGAGTTGCAGTGTTGCAGAATAGTTGAATTTACAGAATAGGTAGATTACCAAGTCCAACTCCCTTGTTTTGCTGGTGGGTAAACTGAAGTCCAGAGAGGGAATGTGAGTTCCTACTCAGAGTCACTTAAATCCTTAGAGTAATATTTTTTTTCCTTTTCTTCCTCACCACTTCACTTTTTTACTTTTTAATTTTATTTTTTTATTGTACTTTTGGCACTGTAGTACATGTGTGAATCCTGCATCCTGCAGGGTTGTTGCATAGGTATATACATGCCATGGTGGTTTGCTGTCTCCATCGCCCTCCATAGCCTACATAATTTTTTGACCTTGGTTATTATAATTATCTGGAAGAGCTTTTGAGAAATATAGATCCCTGGGCTCCATACTTAAAGATTCTAGTTCCATTGGTTCAGGGTGGAACCTGAGCACAGCATTTTTGTTTTAAGCTCCCCTGGTGGCTATCGGGAAGTCAGGGTTGATAATCACTGACCAAGAGGATGGTGGTCATTGTCCCTTACATTGAAGGGCTGTCATGGCTACTTATGGGCATGGGGAGTGGAGGCGTCTGGCACTCTTGAACTGATTTAAAGGCTTCCAATCACCGACAACCCCACCCGCAAGAGCCTGGCTCCCAAGAGTCCAGTGGGAATACTAGGCTGCTCCAAGATGCATGGAGAAAGTTCATTAAAATGCCTCACCTGAAAGCTTCCTTTCACCCAGAAGGGGACTTCAAAGGCCAATATCCACCTGTGAATGTGAACATAAGACTTTGCTCTAATCAGAAGCGAGATTCCTAGGGCCTATGGAAGTGTGTGATGGCCTGAGAAGTGGAAGAGGGTAGGAGCATGGAGTGTGTGAGCAGACGTGGGCATTTGGAAAAGACTCATACCATACTGGTGCCCCAGAAGGGATGCAGGGCAGGGGATGGAGAGAAGTGGGGAGGAGACAGCAAGCTTGTTTGCTGAGTTCCTTTTCTGGGGATACTAATTCATCTTCTCTTTTTCCTTCTTTTGGGACAAGCATATAGCCCGTGGTCTGTGTTTTTTCATTTATGATAGGCTATTCAGCAGAAGAAAGAACACCAAAGGCAACAGCCATTCACTTCTCTTTGGGCTGCACATGAAATCAAACCTGGAACAGCCATCCCCTGTGTTATTCTCTCTGCTGCCCTGCCTGTTGCCTTTCTCTGCTCTAATTCATTCTGTTTCTTCTCACATCCCACTCCTGGGTTCCGTTATGTAGCTGTGCAGGTTGTGCACTGTATAACCTCTCCCAACCCCAATCCCCTCTGTGTTTTGCCTGCCATGCTTCCCCAGTCCCTTTAACCCCTTAGAGCCCTTCTAACTTCATTTCCTGCAAGTTCCTCTTCCCTAACTGCCTCAAGAGAGAAGAAGCCTGACCTCCTTAGGGCCTGACCCACATTCATCACCCTTGGCAGGGTAGGGCAGGGCCAAGGCCAGGTGTCTACCTCTCAAGAGAGTCAAGGGGCCTGCTTTCCCAGTGAGCTGCCCCAAACAGCTCACAAAGCCCAGAATCTTTTGCTCATCACAGTTTCGCCTTGCCAGATGTAAATTGTTTTCTAGGTTCACTGAAAGGCCAAAGAATCTGTTTCATAAATAAGCTTAGCATCAACTTTTGTGTATTCCCTTTAACCTGGCAGGCTGCTCCTCCCCTCCAGCACCAATTTGGTGGAACTACATTAATACATCCTTACAGCATCCTGCACAGTTCACAGCCTCAAGCATGTTAAAAAAGTAAAGGTGACCTTGCTTTCTGTCCTTAACAATCCCATGATAGAGATATTGACTAGTTTTATGGAAAAGAAAACTGAGGCTTGGGTCACATCCCTGTGGCAGAGTCAGATTTGAACTGAAGTCTGCTTGTCCCAAAGATATGAGATCTGTCTGTGTTCTTAGTCACACTAGATCTTTGCTCCCCTGAGCTGTCCCACACCTGCCTCCCACCTTCCCTGTTCCTCTCAGGGCCTATGCTCATGGCCCATGGCCTCACTCATCGGACCTATGTGTCCAATTCCAATGCCTGCCTTCTCTCCTTGATCCCATCTCACATTTGTCCTCCTGGACTGCTTTCAGTCACTCTTCACATAATACTGCTATCTGACCCAGCCCAGCCTGGGCACCTAGCACTTAGGAATATGCCCACAGGACTGGCATTCTTGCTGGGTGTGTCCCATCCAAATACACAAGATTTTCCTTTTTCCTCCAGCCCATGGCAGTGCCCTCCATCCAGTTCTATAGTATAAACTGGCCATAGGCCCACAACAACACCTCTAGCTTGAGCACTGCCTTAACAAAACAACAACAACATCATCATCATCAATAACAACACAAGTCTCAATGGCTACCTGCCTCCTCTCCATCCCAAGCCTCATTCCTCCTCCCTCTCTTCCCCCAGCCCTCAGGGACCAAGATGGGGAAATTGTCCTGTAATCGCATTTTACATGCACGTGCACAGGATCGAAGCATTTCTCTCATCTGGTTATCTTTGGAAACACTGGAAGGGAAGGGGATATTAAAGAAATCCTCCTCTGCTTCCATCTTGAAAAAAAAAAAGCAACACATTTTGATTCAATACCTTATCTTTAAAGAAACCGGACATGGAAAAGGCAAGGAGATAAGATCTATGACTTCATCAGCTTGTTCTCTGAAGTTGTTTCAAGCTTCACCATCCCCCGACAGGCCCCTTCATTTCCTGTTTTCAATATCTAATGGCAAAGAATACACAGCTGCTCAGAGCTAAGTGACCCTGGGGGTCAGCACAGGAAGCTGGCCAGGGAGGAAGCTTTTAAGATCCAAACTGGAATCTGGCCACAAGTCAGGAGCACATCTTCTTAATTCAAATTTTATTTTTACCTTCACTTTGTGGTCAGCAGCTCTCAGAACAGCTGCTGGTTTGAAATACCTTAAATGCAATTTTAAAACTCATAAGGTTTAAAATTAAAAGAAAAAAATACTTTAGGATCTTATAACAGGAATTCTTGACAACCTGTTTCTTTCAAGATGCTCCAAATGCCTCCCAGACGTGATTGCGTCAGCTCTTGCCGCCTCCCACAGTGAGGCCAAGGAACCAGTACCATCTGAATCATTTTATGGAGGGGAAAACACAGACACCCACTTGTTCCTGCTTACCCAGCAAGTCGGCACAACATTGTGACAGGTGTTTTCCCGGGCCCAACCAGCCTAGAGTAGGGAGTGTGTGTGTATAATATGGGTCACAATCACAATGTTAAGAGCAAGGAAAACTAACTATCTTGGCTCTGGCCACCTGCCATAGAGGTGTACTTCCCGGCATTGGCAGTTTTCATTCCATCTCTTCTGTCACCAGAGGGGTCCTTGGGTGGGGTTTTGTTGGTTGCCATGGCAATACTGCCAGCTACTCTCTTGACAGTCAGGGAATAGCATTCCTTGCAGGAGACATCACACATAAACATCCCCACCTGCCAGGATCATCCACTATCTGAGGGGCTGAGCGCAAGGTGCTTCTATGGCAAACTGAACTGCATGGAGCACTAAGCTTTGTCTCTCTTAGATGTGTTTCCTCTTCATGGTTCCTGTCCCTGATACTTCCCAAAGGCCAGAGGCCTGACCACACATCTGTAGACCTTGGATCAGGGAGCAGATCTGCCACCGGCAACCCAGGGGTGGTCCTCTATGATGTGGGTCTGGAGCATAAGCTCAGGGCCTTCTGCCTGCAAGACTGATCTGGGGCAGTATTGCCTATTCTGGAGGTTGTAGTAGATGCTGTCAGAATTCAGCCCATATTCCCTTGCCCTTAATATTTTAAAGAATACCACCCAACTTCCAGCCATGGATTCCTTTATTCCTTTGCTTCAGGACTTTCCTAGGACAAGAAGCCTACTTTACCTGTTGTTGCTGACAGCCAGAAGTACCAAGGATTAACATCCCTCCTAATCCTGCAGAGCAACCCTCAGCCATTGACAGATGGGACCAGGTGTATAAATCCCCAAATTCATCATCCCCAGGTGGGCTAACTCTGAGGCACACGTTCTGTGCTGAGCCTCAGTGCCTTCCAGCAGGATTAAGCTCCAGTTGCCCACAGTGGAAACTTACTTGGTGATGCCTTCTTTTATTTCTCCACTCTCTTTACTACTGCTTTTTGGGTTAGTTTCAAAATAAACTATTTTCACTTGAGTCCTTATCTCAATTCTGCTTCTGGAGAACCCAACTGAGTCAGAGGAATAACTTTTCTGCCACCCCAGCCACTGATAGGGCTGTCACTTCTAAGCCTGAAGCAAAGATTTCTGGAAACTGTCCCATGTCCAGGGGCTAAGTCTGGGAGCTTCTCTGTCCTCTTCTTAGGCCTCTTTAAATCTCCTTTGCCATGATTCCATGATTCTCAAAGTCTTGTTCCCAACATCATCCTTAGCTACAAGGTATCATCAAGGTCTAGTACAATGTTCTCATTCTTATGTTTCATAGAACACAAAACCGAGGCTTAGAGGGGTAATAAATTTGCTCAAATTTACTTACTTTGCAAATGTCAGGCAAAGAACAGACCAAAACCCAAGCATCTAGATTTATAGTCCACAGTACTTGTCAAGTAAAACTATGTATGTGTAAACTTGTCTCATGGGTTTTTGTTCTGAATCTTTCTTCTTTTTTGTTACAGCAAAGAGTTGGGTCCTTAAAGTAGCATACTCAACAGGGACTGTGAGCATGCATCACTTAATCAGTACGTGGGCACTGCACTCCCTCCTGGGCCAGATTGTATGTAGGTCAGCACCTCCAATAGCTGAACACCCAGAAGGGCAATCACAAAGATCTGAGAATCTGTCTCCCTGAAGGCTGTGAGAAGCGGTAACATAGACACAGCTTGGCTGGTAGCATGGCAGAACGTCTAGCGGGGGCAGCTGGGACTCCACCAGCCCACGGACAAGGTCTTTGCATTTACTCTTTTTTTGGCCTAGAATGCTGTTCCCAGATGACCACATGGATTAGCTCCTCACCTGCTTCCAGAATTTGCTCAAATGCCATGCTCAGAGAGACCTTTCCTGACTGCTGTCTAAAATAGAGCCTCTTGTCCCACGACCTTTTTACCCCACTTCATTTTCCCTCTTAGCATTTGTCACCCACTACTTGATATTGTGTGTTATCTTTATTTCTGCCCCTGTATCTTGACCCCAGCCATGAGTATGTGTGTTCCACAAGGACAGATATTTATTTTCATTGTTTTTTCTACTGCTTTATTCTCATCACCTAGAAAAATATTAATAGATCCTAGAAGCTCAAGAAATACATGTTGAATGAGTTAATTAAACACTAAAAGCGAACTATGGCTCAGTTAGGACAGGTTAGCTATCTGGGCCCAGGTAGCCCATTCAGCTAGGTGGGGCAGAGGCATGATGGAGCCCCAAGTCAGCTTGACTCCATGGCCTCTGGCCCATTTCTCTACCTTGTGCTGGGCTCATTAAGTTTCCAAGTAACATGGGACTCATAAAGCAGAAAACAAGGAGAAGAGAGATGGATTCTCAGTGGTGATAGGACATATTCCCTTCCCTCTCTCCTTCTCAACCTGCCTCCTCCCTCCTCTGTCTTATCCCAAGGAGCTCTTTAGGAAGAAAGCCATCACCAGTCTTTCCCAGAAACTGCTCTCGGAACACTCGGATGCACAATCAACCAATTGTTAAGTCCTCGACAATACCTCATCAGCAAGCACAGCACTATAATTAAAAGTAAATCTAGCTCAAGCTCTTTAAAATAGGATCTAATTTAATTGGTGCATTTAATCTATCACTGTCACTCCAAGCCAACGGGGGGGAGAATCTCATCGCAGCAGGAGGTGATGGGAAGACGTAAGCAGCCCCACTACAGGGTCTCCCTGCTGCCCCAGGCCTTATGAACCACTGGGAAGGCAAGGCAGCAGCAAGACTGGGAACCACATGGGTGCCAGCTGGAACTTGTACGTGGCTGCTGTGGAACTGTCCTGACATCCAGCCACAGTTCCACGAAAGGCTTTCAATAGAGAGCCTGGGCAGGGGTCTTTTCCTCCTATCCGCATATCCTCATAAACAAATCTCAGCGCACCATGCAGAGAAACTTCAAGAGAACTAAGCTCCTCTTCACAAGGCTGGCTTTAGGGTGTAACCTTTCAAGAGTCACTGTGTGTCTTCACTTTGTGTCACCATTAGTTTGAGACCCAACTCAGAAAAAAAACTTCTGTCTTTTCAGAGTAAGATAACACAAAGCACAGATCAGTTGGGAAGTCATAAAGTTTTGTGCACGATCCTAGGTAAGCTACTTACTAATTTACGACTTTTAGGATATTTTTACCCCCTGCCCTGCCTTCATTTCATTGTTTGCAGAGTGAGGATAAGAATACCTATTTTAAAGTTTTGTTGTGAGGTTAAAGTGTCACACATGGGCTTCCACACAGAAGCTGTTGGTGCTCCTCCCACAACCCTGTGGTCCACTCTGGAGGTTAAATGCAGTCAGCTGTGATTCTGCTGGTGGCTTCCTGTGTCTTTCTGCCTAAGCTTGTTCTTTGACCCTGGAGGAACTCTCCAACAATAAGAGGTGGGAGTTGGTGGATAAAAGCCCCAGCTTCCACTCCAAGGCATGTTCATGATCTATGCAGCCTCTGAGAGGCCTCTCATGGCTCTGAATCCCAGTAGTCCATGCTGGAATACACAAATACGCTCACTCTCCACTGGCTTTCCTCTCTCCTTTTTTCACTGCTTCACCTTCTCATGGTGCCTCCTGGATCACTTCCTAAAAAAATGATTGCACTTACATCCTCATCTTGGGGTCTGCTCGGGGGAATCCAGTTCCAGATATTGGCATGACTCAAGTGATTAATAAATAGACTGTGTCACTATTGTAATTCCTAGACACTCAAAATTCAATTGTGGATCTCTCTGCCTACACTTTGTGTTTTCTATGTAAAAAATTCCCTAAGGCCCTCCAGGAAGGACTCCTCTCCCTGTGGCTCCATGCCAGCCTTATGCTCTGCAGCCATAGGGAGGATTGCTGGGCCAGTGCTCTCGAACCTTGGGACTGTCATCCCGAAAACTTCTTGGGCTCCACACAAAAATTGACCTTAGGAGCAGTGAGTTGCAACAACTCCATGTGAGTATTTGGAGGCTTTATAGGTTGATTTATAACTCTCCAAAGAGATTTGTCCTAAACCCCAATTTCTTAAAATGTGATCTTATTTGGAAACAGGGTCTTTGCAGAGGAAAGTTAGGATGAAGTCATTAGCATGGTCCCCAATTCAATATGACTGGTGTCCTTATAAAAAGTGGAGATTTGGACACAGACAGACACAAACAAGGAGAACACCATGTGAAGATTGGGATCATGTGGCCAAAAGCCAAGGAACTACCAGAAGATAAGAGAGAAGACCAGGAGCAAATCCTTTCCTGATGCCTTTAGAGAGAGTGTGGCCTAGTTGACACATTGATTTTGGACTTCTAGCCTCCAAAATTGTGAGACAATAAATACCTGTTGCTTAAGCCACCAAGCTTGTGGCACTTTGTTATGTCAGTCCTATCAGATGGATACAGAGAAATTGTCTTTATGTATTGCCTATATGTGGTGGCAGGAACTCTGTGTATGTATAACAATGGGGTTTTCATGATGTTGGCTTTATTTTTTCTGTGTCATTCTACAGATTCCTAGATAATATCAGGCCTTGACACTGGCAGCCCAGTTTAAGCTTTTCTCCAACGTCCTCCAGCACTGTATTTTCTTAGCCCTTTGTCTCCAGAGTTGTGTTGTCCCCTTTCCCTCCTGTTGGCCTGTGGCTACCAAAGTTCCAACATGACCTCATGGAGACATATGGGGGGCCCCTCTCACAAGGCCCTTTTTTCTCAAAGATTCATTCAGGCTTTGTTCTTACGTGTCATCAATGCTCCATTTTACACTGAAGTTAAAGGCAGATGGGAAACAAAGTCTTGCCCCGCTCAGGAGTATGTACTTATTAGAAAAAGCTCAGCATCCAAGAAATGATCCTCTAGTGACAGGAATTTCAGCTTGGTGTCTCCCGATAACTCACCACCTCCACTAGAGCGTACCTCAGGCTCTTCAAACTACCTTGTCTCAAAAGTAACTTCACCTGCTTCCACCTCTGGCCTGGCCAACTTCAGGTACCTCCTGGACTGGATATTCTGTTTGCCACTCTAGACTCAGTCTTTGTGCTTCTCCACTCTATTAGTCCATTCTCACATTGCTATAAAGAAATACTGGAGACTGGGTAATTTATAAAGAAAATAGGTTTCATTGGCTCACATGTCTGCAGGGTGTACAAGAACCACAGAACTTATGCTTCTGGGAAGGCCTCAGGAAGCTTCCAATAATGGCAGAAGGCAAAGTGGGGAGTGAGGCATCTCACATGGCAGGAGCAGGAGCATGAGAGAATTATGGGGAAGGTGCCATAGATTATTAAACAACCAAATCTCATGAGAACTCATTATCATGAGAACACCACCAAGACGTTGGTGCTAAACCATTCATAAGAAACCCACTTCCATGATCCAATTACCTCTCATCAGGCTCTATCTCCAACACTGGGAATTACAATTTGACATGAGATTTGGGCAGGGACTCAGATCCAAACTATATCATTCCACCCAGCCCCTCCCGAATCTCATGTCCTTCTTCAATTGCAAAATACAATCATGCCTTCCTAATAATCCCCAAAGTCTTAACTTGTTCCAGCCTGAACTCAAAAGTCCAAAGTCCAAAGTCTCATCTGAGACAAGGCTAGAAATTAGAAAATTAGTTACTTCCAATATACAATGGAGGTATAGGCATTTGGCAAATACCCCCATTCCAACAGGGAGAAATTGGCCAAAAGAAAAGGGCTACAGGCCCCACACAAGTTCTAAACCCAGCAGGGCAGTCATTAAATCTTAAAGCTCTAAAATAATTTCCTTTGACTCAATGCCCCATATCCAAGGTACATTGACACAAGGGGTGGGTTCTCAAGGCCTTGGGAAGCTATGCCCCTATAACTTTGCAGGATTCAGCCCCCATTGCCTCACTTGTGGGCTGGTGGTGAGTGCCTGCAGCTTTTCCAGGCACAGGGTGCTGCAAGCTGCTGGTGGATCTACCATTCCAGGATCTGGAGAATCATGACCTTCTTCTCACAGCTCCATTAGACAGTGCCCCAGTTGGGACTGTTTGTGTGGAATTCAACCCCACATTTCCCCTTCACACTGACCTAGTAGAGGTTCTCCATGAGCACCCTGCCCCTGCAGCAGACTTCTGCCTGGACATCCAGGCTTTTCCATACATCCTCTGAAATTGAGGTGGAGGTTCCCAAGCCTAAACTCTTACACTCTGTGCATCTGCAGGCTCTATGCCACTTTGAAGCTGCTAAGACTTATGGTCTGTCAAAAGGAGTGGCCAGAGCTGTACTTTGATCCTTTTGAGCCACTACTGGAACTGGAGCAGTCCAGTTGCAGGGAGCAGTGTTCCAAGGCTGTGCAGAGCATTAGGGCTTTCAAAACCATTCAGTCCTCCTAGGCCTCCAGGTCTGTAATGAGAGGGGCTCCTGAGAAAGTCACCAAAAGGCTTTTGAGGTTTTCTCCCCATTGTTTTGTCTCTTAACAGTGGCTCCTTTTTACTTATGCAAATTCCGTCAGCCTGCTTGAATTCTTCCCCTGAAAATGGGCTTTTCTTTTCTACCATATGGCCAGGCTGCATACTCTCCAGACTTTTATATTTTGCTTCCCCTTTAAATATAAGTTCCAACTTTAGGTTATTTCTTTGCTCATACATATAAGCATAGGTTATTTGAAGCAGCCAGACCAAATCTTGAATGTTTTACTGCTTAGAAATTTTTTCTGCCAGATACCCTAAATCAGTGGTCCCCAACTTTTTTGGTACTTGGGACCAGTTTCATGGAAAACAATTTTTCCATGGACAGGGTGGAGGGGGTTGGTTTCAGGATGAAACTGTTCTACCTCAGAGCATCAGGCATTAGACTCTCATAAGGAACATGCAGTCTAGATCCCTTGCATGTGCAGTCCATGATAGGGTTCACACTCCTATGAGAATCTAATGCCCCCAGTGATATGGCAGGAGGCAGAGCTCAGGTCATAATGCTCTTGCCTGCTGCTCACCTCTTGCTATGCAGCCCAGTTCCTAACAGTTCATGGACTGGTACCACTTGGTAGCCTGGAGGTTGGGGACCCCTGCCCTAAATCATCATTCACAAGTTCAGAGTTCCACAGATCCCTAGGGAAGGGTCACAATGAAGCCAATTTCTTTGCTAAGGCATAACAAAAGTGACCTTTGCTCCATTTCCCATTAAGTTCCTCATTTCCATATGAGACCTCTACAGCCTGGCCTTCACTGTCTATATCACTATCAGCATTTTGATCACAACCATTTAACTGCTTTCTAGGAAGTTCCAAACTTTCCCTCATCTTCCTATCTTTTTCTGAGTCCTCCAAAGTCTTCCAATTGCTGCCTGTTTTCCATTTCCAAAGTTACTTCCACACATTTAGGTATCTTTATACAGGTATCTTTTATACCTAAATGTGTGGAAGTGGTATCAATTTTCTGTATTATTCATTCTTGCATTGCTATAAATAAATACCTGAGACTGGGTAATATATTTTTTTTAAAAAAGAGGTTTAATTGGCTTATAGTTCCATAGCTAGCTACACAAGAAGCATAATGGCTTCTGCTTCTAGGGAGGCTTCAGAAAGGTTCCAATCATGGCAGAAGGTAAAGGGGGAGTGAGACATCTCACATGGCAGGAACAAGAGCAAGAGATTCATGGGGGAAGTGCTACACACTTTTAAATGAGTAGATCTCTACTGACTGTTGGGAGGACAGTACCAAGCGAGATGGTGGTAAACCATGCATGAGAAACCTACTCCCATGATCAAATTACCTCTCACCAGGCCCTACCTCCAACATTGGGAATTACAATTTGACATGAGATTTGGGCAGGGACACAGATCCAAACTATATCATCCACCCTGCTCTGAACCCCAGAAAGACTGGCCTTTGTGGGATGCATCGACTGGGAAGCCCTGCCATCTGGCTTCTGGTTGGATTTTACCAATGAGAGCTTCTGGCAGGAGCTAAGAGGGTGAGCAGGCAGACAAGTGGGAGCATTTGTTCCCCTGGCTCCCCAACCCTCCCTGCCAGGTTGAGGTTGGTTCTGGCTGCTTTCCTCCACCTAAGGCCCCAGCTCCTGTTGAGTGGCCCTCTCCTATAGCCATGGGACTCTCTGATGTCTGGGAACTCTTCCACTCCTTTTGAGAGTGCCATCTGTTTCCTGCCCAGAGCATGGCTGGCAAAGCTCCTAATCATGATCTTTGGGATCCAATTTCACCTGTCACCATTCAACCCACCCTCCAAGCTGCTCTCTGAGTGAGCTTGCTAAAGTTCAGAACATGTCACTATTTAAACACTGATGGGCCCTCATTGCCTCATGGGGGCTGAAATGTAAACATCTTCTTCAGGTAGATTCATGTTCCTGCACAATCTGGTCCCTGTTTACATTCTGGCCAACCTTTTACTGCTCCGTATAATGGAGCCAATGCTTTGGCCAGGCCAGGCAGCCTGCACTTCACACTGCACATGACTTGCGCACTCAGGGCTCACTGCCTGTGCTCCCTGGTGTTCATTGCTCCTCCTTCTGTGCCTGAAGAATGTTCACCCTTCAAGGATTGGCCCAACTATTGTGTCTTCCTGGAAGACATCACTGATTTTTCACTTCTCCCAGCCCAAGGTGAATTACATGCCCCTACACGGGTTTTATGGATCACCAAGCCAAGACTTATCCCAGCATCTGGTGGTTAGATGGCTTATTTGTGTTTACCATGCGCTGATGAGTTTTTGAGGGCAGAGGTAACATGTTTAATTCATCTCTCCATCTGTAGCAGACCCTGTTGCTGTCTGATCCTTAGCTTGTATCACGTTGGCCCACCTGAGTTACCCTCAGACACACTGTATGGTTCAAAGCACACTGATAACTTCCAACCTCAACAGCCTGCCTTTTTTAGCTTCTGTGCCTCAGGGTTTCCCCAGAACCTTGGGAGTGTGCTCTGCTGCAGTAGGCATAACCCTATAATTTAAGGAAATTAATACCTCTGGGACCAAAGGAGTTAATGCCCTGGAGATGAGACTTGGTGGATTGATGCCCCAGGCTTTCCATTCTCTTTTAAGAGTATTCCCAGGATGTTCTACATGTTGCCCCAGAGAGTCCTCAGGGAGATCGCACCCAAGTTGCCCAGTGGTAACCTGCTTATTAAAGTCACTGGCTTTTCTTCCTTCCCTGCCTCAATTTTCTCATTCCCTTGCTTGTGCCTCCTAGGTATTCTCTTGAATAAACAATCTGTATCTTAGACCTTGTCTCAGGACTTGCTTTGGGGGGAACCCAAACTAAGACAGCATCGTCAACACCCACACAGTGTCTGGCACATAGTAGCAGCCTAATAAATCAAACAGGAATAAGTGATTAAGAACACAAGATCTGCTGACCCAATTTGGCCACATGAAGAACCTCGCTGGCATTCAGAAACTGTTGTTTTGAGCAGTCGGGTGCTCTCTTAGCCAGGAAACGCCACCCACATCTTAGGGGCAACCTGAGCCTTTTCCCAAGCAAGTTGCCTCCTGGGGAGACTAGGGCAGATAGGCAGTTCTGATTATGTATGCAAATGCAGGTCTGGCCCTGAAGCTTATTTGAGAGCCACACAGCTCAGTTAAGCCACTCTGGAGAAAGAATCTTACAAAGAATACTAAAGAGCATCCAAATGTAAAGAATGAAACACACGTGAGTTTTCTTTTTTAAAAAATGGAAATCAAATTGTACTTTCATCTTGGCTTTCTCACAAGTCAGCAGTCCCCAAATAAGCCCTAAAAAGGCAGAAAAAAAAGACTTTATCCAGCTTTCTGGCCTGGATTTAGACCAGTTATTAACCTTATTAGAGCGAAACTCATGAAATATTATGTGTCTATTCCCAGAGATGAGCCCCAAGAGAATGAGGAAGGGACAGGCTGGTGGGATCTGATTCCCATTTCCACCTTCACAGAATGTACATGAAGTCCAGACATGGTGTAGCCAAGGAGACCCATTAAGACCGCCAAAAGCTTGGAAATAAGGATGCAAGGGCAAAGGATGGCATTATAGGCAGTAAGAATGGCATGCACAAAGTCATGCTACTGTGTGGGGTATGGGGGATGGAGGGAAAAGAAATAAGAATGGGGAAGTAAGCATGGGTTTTATCACAAAAGACCCTGTGCATCTTTCCTTGGAAATTCCATGGAGAATCCTTGAAAGTGGGTCCAGGAACTAGTTTTGAGACTGCTGCAACAATCCACATGGGTGCTGAAGCCAAAGAGGTTTGCATATGGATGCAATAAGCAGAGATGGATTTAAGGGGTTTGAAGAAGGTAAAATGAAAAAGACTCAGTTAACCAGATGGAAAATGTGGTCCTTTAGTGAGTCAGTGTATCCAACAGAGAGAAATGAAAGAGGTTATTTTGGTGGTAGTAGTGATAGTGTGTGCTGATGAGCTCATTTTGGATCCAATAGATTTGAAGCACAGGTGAGAACCTCCAGTTGGATATGTCCTGTGAGTAGTTTGATGGACAGTCTCAAGGAGATGGGGAATTTCGTACTATCAACATGTAGATGGTAATTGAAGCCATGCGAGCAGATGAGTTCATCCAGGGAAAATAAGCAGAGGGAGGAACAAAGAATGTTGGAGACAAAAATTCATGAAAGATAAACACTAAAGGATCGGAGCCAGCAAAAAAGATTGAGGAATAGTTAAAGAGTTCAGAGAACAGGAGATGATTTAAGGGAAGTCAAGGGAGTAAGGAGGTTCTGTAAATTGGCCAATAGTGTCAAATGCTACATAGACACCTAGAAAAGTGAAGACTGGCAACTATTTTCTGTATCCTATTACTAAATCAGTGAGTTCTTGACTTGGTGCTTGGCGTTCCATATGTACCTGTCAATTGTTGGGGGAAGAGGGTTTATTGACCAGTTTATGGGCTACCCAGGCCCTTTGCCTGCTCTCTTTTGAGTCATTTCACAGTTTATCAGCCCTTCAACCAAAGGCTGGACAAGGGAAATAAACTTTCTCCAGTAAATTTTATGACATAATCTATCAGTTCTTTGGAAAGATTTAGCAGAGGAATAATTTGAAATGATTAGTTGGTTTCTGTTTGTTGTTGTTGTTGCATTGTCTATGAATTTCATCTTTCAGGTAGGGCTGGTGGTCTTCTTTGGAATCAGCCATCCCCTTTCACTACATACACAAAATAAATATCAAATGGGTTAAAGACAGACATATAATTTTTAAAATAGAAAAACCAGAAAGAAATAGAAGTGTATATTTAACAAACCTGTAGGGGAAGAACTTTCTATGTGTTGAAATGATAGAAGACACCAGAAACAAAAGAGACCAACCAGTTTAACTTTATAGTTATTCATAGTTAAAAATATTTGTTTATATATATAACATATATGCATACAACATTTATAAAATACAGCAGCAAATTTATTTTTATATAGAAATCAGAAAATGGAGAGAAAACAAAAGCACTCAGTTGTTAATATTTCAATGGGAAAAGAGCATGAGTAGATAATTTGCCAAAGAGAAAATACAACTAGTTCACAAACATTTAGAAGAATGTCATGCCTCATTAGTAAGAAAATAATTGCAAATTAAAATAATGAGGTGCCTTTTTTCCCTATAAAATTGCCTAAAAACTTACCTAGTGCTGATGATGGTGTGGTGAAATTATTATTGACAATGATGTCAATTAATAGAACTATGTTGGGAAGGCACTTGGTAAATACAAATTAAGATCCATAAGAATGTTCATATGGCTAGACTCAGCAATTCCACTTCTATCCAAAGGAATCTAGTCTTAATACATGATCATAAATTTGAAAAACACTATATGCATTGGAATACTATAACAGCAGCATCACAAATACCAAAATCTAAATCTTTCATCTACAAGGGACTGATGGAATAAATTGTGGTGCATTTACCAGATGCAACATTTTGAATATATTAAAAATGATGGCTAGGAAGATTGGAAAGTACCATGGGCAAAGGAACATTGTATAATGTTGACTGGGAAGGGGAAGAAAATTTGCTCAAAACACTATGTGATAATTACATAGACTCATACTCACAAACCCACATAAATTACAACATGAAAACAGGCAAGGTAAAAATACGCCCAAACACCATGTTACAATTCTGCTTTTGAGTTAAATTTTTTTCTTTTCCATATTTTCCATATAGTAAAATGATTATAAACTTGGATTCAGGGGATCAAATACTCTTGGGTTCAAATCCTAGTTTTATCATTTGCTGTGTTATATTGGTTGAATTGCTTAATTGAAGCTTTAAGTTTCCTTTTCTGTAAATGGAGAATTACAACATCTACCTCATGAGTGTTAGGAGGATTAAGTAGGAAAATGTAGGAAAATTGCTTGTGATTGTGACCACAACATAGTAAGCTATCAGTAAATGGGAAGTTTTATTATTGTAGTTATAATTACTTAGATAATGTAAGTAATCCTACAATTTTAGAAACTTGCTGAACCCCATGGACTAGGAAGTATGCCCTGAATCGAAACAATACTGTCTCTTATTTCCTGCCCCCCTTTTGTCACGGTCAACTACCAAGAAAAAGTTTCAGAGTTAATTTTAGGGAGGGAAATGTTTGCTTTGCTTAATGAATGCGAACTTCTTTATTTTTCTGGTTTGTTTTTCTTTCAAGTTGTTTTTACATCAACACCACCCAGGCAGGATGTGTCAGGTGACAAGATTGTGGGAAATTCCACATAAAAATAACTTTCCCATTTCACACACCGAGATGCCAGGCCTTGGGGCACTAAAAGTTTGGGTCACTCAACATGCACAAAATTTCTTATCATCTCAAGTCTAGGTGACTCCTTTATTGTTTTCCACACTCTCAATCCTGTCTTTCTCTTTTAGTGAGCATTAGCTGCCACCAGGGATTTTGTAGGATTTCCTATCAAGAAACCTTAGCAACACAGGGATCAGAGGACCTGAGTAAGACTGTGTGAGTGTGTGGGGGTGTGTTTGTGTGTGTTGGGTGGGTGGGGAGCTTCATGAGAAAGGCCAGTGCTATGGTTTGAATGTCCCCTCCAAACTCATGTTGAAATATAATTGCTATTATAACAGTATTGATAGGTGGGCCCTTAAGGAGGTGATTAGGTCATGAGAGCTCTGCTCTCATAGATGGATTAATCCCATTATTGTAGGAGTGGGCTAGGCATTGTGAGAGTTTGGCCCCCTTTTCCTTTCTATTTCACATGCTCACTTGCCCTTTTGCCATGGAATGATGGAGCATGAAGTCACTCACCAGATGTCTGTGCCATGCTCTTGGACTTCCCAGCCTCTAGAAACATGAGCCAAATAAAGTTATATTCTTTATTCTGAAGTTATATTATTTATTTTAAAGTTTTAAATTACCCAGCCTGTAATATTCTGTTACAGAAGCAGAAAACGAATGAAGACAACCAGGTAGGAATTAGGTAAAGGCAGAATCCAAGTGGGTAGTCAAGGGCCAAAGAAATAATATTGTGTGTACATCCCCTTTCTGGCCAAGATCTGTGTATGTGTGAAAGCTGCCAGCTCAGAAATTTCCTTCTTTAATCACCATTTTCTGTCTTCTCACTCTCTCATTCCTTTGATCTAACGCTCCTGTGTCCACCAGGCCCCCAGACTCTCCTCTTCTCCCATTCCTCAGTAAACACACTTTCCTCTCTTTCCCAGACTGGCTTGGACCTCCCCCACTGCCAGTCATTAGCATTATGACCTTATCAACATCCTCAGTATCCTCCCTACTTGATCTTTACACCAGAATACTAAACCTTTGTTTTCTTCTCCAATACCAGTCACCCGATTGGAGAGAGTCTTACAACTGTGTCTGAGAAGGAGATTATAAACTGATCTTTTTCCACTTTAGCAGGACTACTGACAAAAGGTGGTCATTTTTTACCCAGCCTAGGGAATCCCCACCTAGCCCCACTGTCCCCACTCATCATTTCCCATTAAGATGGCTGTTCCTAACTTTTTCTTCTCTCCTCAAGCTCACAACCCACCTACAGCTTCTTCATTCTTGTTAGGTGCCCTAATTTCCTAATTGGAAGACAAGTCAAAGGCAAGTTGAGGCATAAATTCTCCAGATTCCACCTCCCTGCCTTCAAACTTTACTTTTTTCTGTTTTTCATTCTTTCTGAAGAAAAGCATCCCCTTTCCTTGCCAAGAATAACTCCTTTTCCTTGTTCAGAATAACACTTCCCTTGTCCTGATTCTTAGCTATGTGTAGCTAACATGCCGTGAGCAATTCACTCTGTTCCAGCCATGCTTTCAATATTTTATCTTCTTTAATACTAAGAAAAACTCTAAAAGGTTTGTTCTATTATTTTCTTCATTTTAAAGGTGAGAAAACTGAGGCGGAAAGAGGCGAAGCAGCTTACTCAAGGCCACCCAGTAGTGATTGACAGAGTGAGGACTTGAACACAGACCATCTGCCTCCAGAGCCCATCATCTTGGCAACTGCATGATGTTATCCCTCTCGGTTTTCTCAGGAAATTTGTCCCATCAATTATTTATTTAATCTCTGCAATCTAGTCCTCTCTACACATTCAATTTATCTCTCTTCCTAAAATAAACACTTGCTTCCTACACTTCCTCCTCAAGGTGCCCTGTGTCCTTGAAATACCAAATTACCTATGAAAATACACAACATGTTTTATCTACCTCCTTATTGCTATTTACCCCATGCTGCTCTCAACATAACTTTTTGTCCCATACATCCCTGAAAAATGAAAACCTTATGGCAGACTATATTTTCCAAGATGACCATAATATGCTTCCCCAACCCTTTGATCATCTTATAATGTGACATTGACAGTTCTGTCATATAGACTTGGGGTTTCTGTTTCCCCAACCTTGAATCTGAGCATGTCTATGACTGTAGTGGAAGTGACAGTGTGTGATTTCTTTAGCTTTCACCTGTTGAGATGCTCACTCTTAGAATCTAGCCACTGTGCTGTAAGGAAACCTGCCCAGCATCCCCACAGAGAGGCCACATGCTGGTGCTCTGGCTCATAGCTTAGCTAAGGTTCCAGCCAGCAGCCCATATTAACTACGAGACATGTGTGTGAAGATGCTTACAGATGATTCCAGGTCCCAGACTTTGAGTCTCCTTAGTGAGGCCCTGACATCATGGACTAAAGACAAGCTATCTCTTCTGTGCCTTGTTTGAAACTGAGAGGTAATGAAATGATTACTATTGTTTTAAGGCACTAAGCTTTGGGATAATTTATCATACAGCAATAGAAACTGGAGCAGACTTCAACAATTACCAAGACTAATGGTATCTTTATAATACTCATCCCACCAGACTTATCTTCAGTATTTGACTTGGGACATTTCTTTCTTCTCAAATTCTTCTCTTCAATGACTAGAAGACACTAAAAAGACAAGTAAATGTAAAACATGATATCATGGATTGGATCCTGGAACATAAAAACGTGACATTAGTGGAAAAATTGATGAGCATGCATGAAATCAGGAGCTTAGTTAATAGTATTGTGCTTAGGTTAATTTTCCGATTTTGATAAATGTACTATAGTTATGCAAGTCATTAAAATTATGAAAATCAGAGTGAAGGGTATATGAGAATGCTGCACTATTGTTGCAACTTTTTGGTAAGTCTAAAATGATTTCAAAATAGAAAGTTAAATAATAACAAGAATAGCACACATAATAATGATAATATTTATGAAAAAATTTATTCTCAATTCACATCTGTGGCCCTAGTTTCCTTGTTTCCCATTGGTAAGCATTTTTTGTTGCCACCTAAGGTCTCAGCATTCTGTTTAGCCCTTCTGCTCTCTCTACGCACTCCTAGTGTCCCAGCCACACCTACCACCTGAAGGGTACCTCTTCTGAGTTCTGGACTGAATACCCACCTGCTTCTAGTATTCCAGATTCATCTGTTGATCAGGCAAAATCCAGATTATTGCTTCTCTCATCCCCTCCCTCTGGCTGCACCATCTGTTTCCTCTTGCTCATATCTTCATCTTAGCAAGTAACGTCACTGTTAACTCTGTGGCCCTTGGTACAAACATCAGTTACACTAATGCAAATGACTCAACTACCTAAATTGTTTTCAAATTTTGTCATCTCCACTCCACTCCTACAGCCAGATCCCTGTGCTCTCTCATTTAGAATAATGAAATCGTCTTCTAACTGGTTCTTCTGTCTCTTGTTTCTTTCCTCTCTTTCAGCTTAATGATTATCACCAGAGATTATTCTGTAGTACAAATCATGGTCATGGCACTTGGATGCCTCTGGCTTTTTGGAATAAAGTTCGACCTCCATAGCATGGGATGCAAAATCTTTCTCAAGACTGTTCCCAGATAATCTATCCAACTTTATCTCCTACCAGCCTTTTTCCCATTTCCACCATCTTAAGTATCAGCTGTTTACAACCATTCCTCAAACTTCAGAGTGTTTCTTCACACCTGAAAATCCTTGTTTAGGCTGTTTCCTCTGCCAGGAATGACTGGTGAAATACATAGTATCTTCCAAGCTCAGCTCAAATGCTGTCTCATCTAGGCACCATTTTTTGATGCTACCAGTCAGTTCATCATTAATTCTTCCTATTCTATTTCCCTGGTAAAGTTTTTATCAAATGCTATTATCTTTATATGCTAAAGTGTGAATGTCCAGAGGATATAAAGTGAGACTTACTTGCCACTTTATCTCTCAATAAATGTTGAATGAGTAAAGAATCAGATAGATATGTAAATGGATGAACGGATTCTGGGAGGGTGGTGTGTGGGTGGAAGGATGAGTGAATGGAGAGGTGGTGGGTAGGATACTTAAGTAGTTGGGAGATGGGTGGGTTTGTGAATGAATGTCTAGGTGGATGGTGGATAGAAGGAAAAATGAATAGGTGGTGGCTGATAGTCAGGTAGAGGGCATGTGATTGGATGGATGGTCAGTGGATGCATAGATATAGAATGGGAGGCAAGTGGGTGGACCAATAGGTAGATGGGTAGTGAATAGGTGGATTGGATATAGGAGTGGTTGTAAGACAGTGGATGGACGAAAGATAAGTGGTGGGTGAGTGAATGCATGAGTGGAGAGTGGAATTTTGGGTTGATATCAAGAAAAATCTTAGAGGAAATAAAAAAGCCTTATCAAAGAGTTATGTGTCCTGAAGTCATGTGGTTCAGGGTGGGCTCAATGTCAACTCAAGTCCACCTTGCCAACCTAACTCACACTTAGGGCTCTTGGGGCAGAAACCTGTGCTGGTCATCCCTATCTTCCAGAGTCAACCACAGTTTTTGCCTTCCTCAAAACAGAGGCTTAATCAAGACTTATTTAGTGGAACTCATGTCTTCTCAACTTCCTTTGACGTTTAGAAACAGAGGGCTTTAATAACTGTTCCTTGTTTGGTTCAGGGGAGAGATCTGGCCTGCCCTTCATCCTGCCTAGCATGCCACCGCTTTGTTCTTCTTTTTCAACAGAGACCAAGGGTCCTTTTTTACCTTTTCTGAGCACAAACTTGGTCATCTCCAAAATAAGTCTTGTGCTAAGTCACTTTGGCTAGCTTGACATCCCTTGACCCAGGATACAAAGGAGATAAGTAATGGGAAGGCATCTACTGTTGTATTTCCAAAATCCAGATGGGGAACCATGTGTTTGTCTTTGAGAAGCCCACCAGGCAACTCACAAGTCAAATACCTTTGCTTTGGCGTTGCATACATCTTCGCTGAAATAAACATGGGCAAACTTTAGATTACGCTAATCAGAAGCCCTGTTTTATAACTATATTTCCTTTTATTTTAAAAACTGGAAATGAGTGAATTATTATACAATAATTATAGCTAAGTTGCAAAATCCTTCCAAATGTGATGATCATGAGGGGCATGTTTGTCTCCTCATGGTCCTGAAATTCTGCTGGCCCACCCACATTGCCCAGACCACTGGCCTATTTCTGGTAATTGTTGGCCAGCTCTCCCAGACCCCCAGTTCTTCCCACAATTCCAGATCTGCCACTGTGGCTTGTAGATACATGGCTCCCCTGGGTCTACACCTGCTTTTGGTCCACGTGGTTTGTGGAAGCTTCCATAGTCTCCTTCCTTTGAAATACTGGTTACTTTATCATTAAATATTATCTACAGCCTCCTCAACTGAGAGATCCTGTCTTTTTTCCTGTGCCATTGCTTCCTTCTGCCCAAATTCACCCTTCCTCCCTACCCAAGACTGCACTGAAGGAGAAGAATGTGGACTGGATTCACAGACGTGGAGACCTCTGAGGTCCCTTCTCTCCAGAAACCTCCCTCAGCATTGTGAGATGGACCCTCATGACCCAAAGCCAGAGCAGTTGTAGCCACTGAGGGCAGAGCCACAGGGGACACCCCAAATTACAAACATGTGGTCTAGGCCTTTGCTTCTCAAAGTGTGGCACCTGGACCACCAACATCAGCAGCAACTGGGAGCTGGTTAGAAATGCAGAATGTCAGGCTCCACCCAGACCTCTTGAATCAGAATCTGAATTTTAACAAGATCCCAAGGGGATTCCTGTGCACCTTTAACTATGTGAAGCCCAGGACTATATGACAAAATCTCAGTGTGATTTAGCCAATAAGTCCAAACCTGACACCAGCTCCAAAATGTCTTACCATTCACCCGTCAATAAAAGTCATCCACACCCCATGAAATTATCACCACAAGAAGTATCTTTATTGTAAAAATACAATTAAAATCCAAGTTAGTGTACTCAGCCATTTATACCTTAGCATAATTTGGTTTTCAGTCACAAGCAAACTAGGCATCCAGCATACCTCTGAGGAAATGGGACAATAAACAGGTAAGCATTGATAGGCAGGACAAAGGAAGCTAGCAGGGTTAGAGCACAGCCAGATGAACATTTGGTGGTGGGGGCGGGGGAGGAGTAGAGGAGTGGATTGAGGTAAGGAAGTGCAGCTGGAGTGGGTGAGCAGACCCCAAATGAGGAAATAGGGGAATAACTGTGTTCCCCTCTACCAAATTCACATGTTGAAGCCTTAATCCCTAGTACTTCAGAATGTGACTGTATTTGGCCACAAGGCCTTTAATGATATGATTAAATTAAATGAGGCTATTAGGGTAGGTCCTTTATCCAATAGGGCTGATGTCCTTATAAGAAGTGGAAATTTGGACACAGAGTGAGACACCAGGAGTACACATGCAAGACACAGGATGCACAGTGAAGGGCAGCCCTCCACAAGGCAAGGAGAGAGGCCTCAGAAAAAAACAACTCTGCCATCACCTTGATCTTGGACTTCCACCCCATTGAATTGTGAGGAAATGCATTTCTGTTGCTTAAACCACCCAGCCTGTGGTACTTTGTTATGGCAGCCTACACAAATGAATACGTCACCTTGGCCTGTTTCATTGTTTTACCCAGAACTAGTAAAGGAAAGAAGCATGTCATCTCTGTTAGCAGTGTCCCCCCACATACAGAGCCTGCTTCTCCTCACAATGAGTGCTGGGAATAAATGTAGGCCAGCTAAACCCAGAAGAAAAGCTTGCCACTCCTTAAGGTTTCCTCTTATACTCTTATGCACACTCCCCATAAAATTGCCCACACTGTTATAGCCGATTGTCTGGGTTCTTTAAATGGGAAGAGGGCTGAGCACTTAATAATAGAAACAGCTAACACTTCCTTCCATAGCACCTACTTTGTTCCAGACACTGCTGTCATCAACATTGTATGCATATTAAGCCACCTAAGTTTGTGTAGTTGGTTCCTGTATTTATGGTCTGCAGTGGAAACTGTATGCCTCCCCCAACTCCCTCAACCTCTTCATGAACAAGAATTTCTTTTTCTCTGTTCCTCTCCCCACCTTCTTGCTGGGATGGCTGTCTACAGATGGCCCTAAGCTATCTGTAGTCTCTTCAGGAATGCCTGATTTCAAAAGAGTCAGCAACCCTCATGCAATTACTGATCAATACAGGAGTATAAAGGCCCAACTCTGCACCCGAACCCTGGATCATCTCAATGTCAGATTCCCCCAAGAGGGAGGTCTGCTGAGGCGTTCATTGATGTGATTCCTTTACATCTGTAGTTCTCCCTTGACCCGCATTGCTTCCTACCCTTTCACAAGTGTTGGTCTGGAGAGTGTGTCCTAATAACCTTCCTGCATGCCAGTCTCCATCTTAGGATTGGCTTCCTGGGCAACTGAGTTGTCCACATTCCACTTTTACAATTCAAGAAACTGATGCCCAGAGAGGTTACACAATTGTTCCAAGTTCACACCATTAGCAAGTGATAAAGCTAGTACTTGAGCCTAAGCACTCTGGCTCCAGAATTCAAACTTTGATCCACACAATCCCATCCAGTGGATAGCTGATTGCTAACCCTCTTTTTGATGGCTGGTGATCAAGAGAGGGTGGCAATCTGGACTCTCCTCTCCTGTCTTCCTGCAAGTCTATTAGGAGTCAAGCGAAATGGATTTTCTCAGGGCTCCATTCTCCTAAGAGGCAGCCAGACAGACCACCTTCTATGGAGGCTCTCCCAACACCTGCAGCCGGAGTGGTTCTCTCCAGGCCAGGAGTTATGAAGACAGCCTTCCTTTCTCTGACTTGTCCCACTCTGCTGCTGCCCACCTCATGTAGGAACACATCATAAGTGCTTGCCTTGTGGAAGCGAACCCAATCAGTGTCCCTCTGCTACCAGAGTTAGTGACAGGTGATTGCATCAGGACACTGAAACAGCAGCCAGGGCCTGGATGCCTGTGTTATTTACTGGCCCATCATGTATAATTTCAGAGTTTAATTTTATCTTCACAAACTTACAGGTGCAAAATGCAGGATAAAGTTCTTTAAGGGGCCCCTGTGAGAAACCAGGCTACACTTGTCCTCCCTCCCCACACCCCCAAGAGCTCTCAGGGTGGCTCACTCAAATTAAATCATTACTGAGGAGGAATAATCCTGGTAGGTTCAGAAAATCAGTTTTAAATTCAGCCTGCTAGCAAAATTCTGAATGTATTTACTTTCTAGATTTCATTTCTCCATCCATATTAAAGCTCCGTGGCATTATCAATTATGGGTTTATTGCAAAGCACAATAGGATTCAATCTGGAGGATGCCTCGGGCTATGTCTTAGGAGGACGATAAAGCTAATAGTAATGGGTCTACAACTTCTAAGGCTAATTTCCACAGTTACAAATTTCATAAATAAATAGAAGCCATGTCAGTTTACAGTCACCCAGCTTGAGGTCTCTCAGACTGATAAAATAGGATCTTCCAGAGATCAGGGGGCTTCTCTCTGAGTCTTGGTGGGCTGGCCTAAAGTTTCTCAGATCCCCCAAGGAAGAGAAATGATGATCACTTCAGATGGAACCCTTTAGGACTCTTCTGCTGCTCCTCTGACCAGGCCATGAGTTGGTTTTGATGAAAATGGACACAAAAGCACAGCCAGCCCTGGAATCCAGGAGGTTGGTGGTACAGCCTCAGCTCAGAATCCAGCCAACCTTTGCAACTTGGTTTAAGATGGGCTGTTATGCACTACTGCTGCCATGCTTAGCCAGGCTTCAGGACTCCAGACAGGTTGGAGGTGTGTTTTATTCAGTCTGAGGCCTCTGTTGTCCTCCAGGAAAGAACAGGCAGCAAGGACAAGGAAGTGGTGGTGTAAGGGAACAATTTCTACCCTCCTGTTGTTCTCAGCTAGGTGCCTCTTATACAGAGAGGATGGGCCCTATCCACAGCTTCTCTGATGCCTGTACTCACATATGTTTTACCTGGACTGCAATGTGGTCTCAGACACTCTGGTGTACAGAGCTGCATCCTCTGGCAAGCTTCAGCTAGAGGCTGAAGCTCAGGCTCACCTCCAACTGGCCGCATTCCACCTCATGTACAGACCTCTAGTCTTTCCATTTTTCTACTCCAGGCTGAAATAGCACCCTTGGCTAATGCACAAGTACAACCCAGAAGTGCAAGGTTAACACCTGAAGGGGCAATCTTCAATCAATGCAGGACAAGAGCCAGGGATAAATGTGCTTGCCTCCTTTATTTCAGATGGACAAGTCCAGAAGCATTCTATATACTTCCCAGGATGTCCTAGCAGGGTCAAATCCTGATTCCTGTGGAAGCAACCCTAAAACACACTTCTATTGTATTGGATTTTCCCTCTTTTTTGTCTCCTTCATGCCCCCCTCTTTGGGATCCTGGGATCACCTCTTGAACGCCCTGCACGCAAGTCTAGATCTCAGGTTCTGACTCCAGAAGAAACAAACTAAGACAGATGCACGTCATTGGATTCATTCATTTGAATAAGATAAAGGCAGGGTATCTTCCCACAGCTCTTGTAAAAGTGCACACATATAACTTGGCAGGGGGAAGAAAAGTCCTTTCCTCTTTCTTATTCATGAGGAAGTTCCACCAAGGGAGTTATTTGTCACCTGGGAAGGCAGAGAGAGAGGAGAATCAAGAGATGTAAGATTATTAATGAGAAGTTGGAGGGGTGGAAGGGAACAGGGAAAAAGAGGTCCTGGGGAACCAGGACTCAGCAAGAGTGACAAGAGCAAGGGCAGGCAGCAGGTTGTGTGCTCTAGGCCGTGAGTGTGTGTGTGTGTGTGCACGTGTGTAAAGTGCCTATGTAGAGGGGACTTCACAGCTTCCAGGCAACATAAAGGGGCATTCTTAGGTGAGAAAGGGCCTCGGTCCTAAGACAGTGTACTAGGGTCAAGACCCAGTGACAAAACTTTGCCTGAAACTCGAATCTGACTGGACACAGCTTCTGTCCTCAACAGTGACCTCTAGATGCCAGTAGGGTCCATGAGGTTGCACAGTCACAGCTGGAACACATGAGGTAGATAAACAACAATGCCAATGCAAAGATCAGTCAACAGGTGTCTCAGGAGTCTTTGAAAGGTCAACTCAGTCTAAAAACAACACCTATTAGCATGGCTGCCATTGATTACAAGCTTACTATTGTCCCAGGAACTGTTCTAAATTATTTGCCGCTATTAGCTATTTAATCCTCATGACAACTTTATGAGGTAGTACTATTATTATTCATTATCTACAGATGAGGAATCTGAGGTATAGTGACTAAAGTTACACAACCAGTAGTGGTAGACTAGGATTTGAATCCAGGCAATTATATGAGCAAGGCAACATATTTGGTGCTTTGGAAACATAGATGTCATGTGGGACACATTTCTGGCATTCAAGGAATCTAACATTTATTGGGGGAGACAGACATTTACACAAATAGCAAAGATATGAAGCAAAAGGAAATAAGCCTCAGAATAGCCTCTAGGGTACTATTCTCTTAAATAGTCTCTGATTCTATGACTTATGTCTCATTCTAGCTTTATAAGAACAGGCGCTTGGAAGTGTTGGGGTGGATGTGCTTAGGGTCCCAGGAGTGGATGAGGTTAAGTTGATGTTTTAATTCAGATGAAGTCATGCCTTGTTGATGCTGCTTGGGAAAAGGGCTGATTTTCCTTTAGGGATTCTTGCTGAATCACCCCCATATGTATCTCCATTCATTCATTCAATCACTCATTTATTCTGTAAACCCATATTAACCCCTCTAGCTCCTGTGTGCATGCCCCAACTTGTTTCAGGTATAATAAATGTTCTGGGAAATCATTCTAGACAGGATCTCCCTATGTCTGTACCCTGCTGAGTAGGCAGCAGGCCAGGGAATCCAACACACTTCCTCCCCAGAGTTGACTAGACCAAAAATGGTCACTTGACTTATGGCAGTAGAGTAGGGTCGGTAGGTCTTCCATAAGCTATGCTGAGCCAATTAAACTGTGATTCTACAAAACTTGAAGCAAAAGGAGCAGTCTTCTTCGCATCTGTAGTTGATACCGAAACTTGCAAGGGCTTATAGATTCAGGACTTGGGTGGCTCTGATGGGGTATGCATATTCAGTAAGTGAAGGAATCCTCTCAATGGGAACCTGAAGGCTCATACAGAGAGTTCTGGATGAAAGATATCATATAGCCCCTCAGATAGAGTGAGTCCCTCAGTTCCTGAATTTATTCCTGGTTCCAGTTTATAGCAGACTTGCTGGTCTCCATTTCCTGCTCTTGAGATTTTGTGAGATCTGCGTATTCACAGATTTTTTTCCTTTACAGACAGAAAAACTTTTTATTATTTACTTTTTAGACCAAATGGAATTAACTGTTATATTATGGCACACTACAAATAATAGGAAAACATATAAAAGAAGGCAAGGGAATGTACATAATACATGTTTTCTTCTAAAATATAGAAAAATGTTTTCCTTTAAAACATAGAAAGAACAGTTGCAAACATATGAAGTCAAAATCCAGGCTCTACAATACAAAGGGTCAAAGTGGAATAATGATAAATGTTCACAAAAGGAAATGCTAATTGTAAATTCATGTCTAGGAGAACATTACACTTTACAACTACAATTGAATTTATTCATTCACACATTAAAAATACATTTATTGAGTACCCATTATCAGCCAAGAACTTTGTTAAACTTGGGGAATATGGGGTTGAATCTGTCATAGATTATGACCTCAAAATGCTTACAGCCCAGACAGGAAGACAATAAATTAGATAGGCAATAAGAGTATGCCTAGAAAGTTCAGGGAATTACAGTAATACAATAATAAAAAAATTAGTGTGGCTGGAAATGAAAGAAATGAAACTCCTGAGGTGCCAGGCTCAGATTAAAAGTGAAGTTTGAATAATAAACTCATGAATTGATGCTGCAGCATTGAGACTTCTATCAGAAAGACTATAGATAGGCCTTAGTAGTTAGGGGTTTGAGTTTGAGTGTGGATGTGAAGTCAGAAAAGATGGTCTTGGTCCCTCATAAAATAAGAGAGCTGAAACAGATCTTTGCATAAAGTTGATACCTCGTAAGAATGCAAAAGGATAGTGCACAACTTTGCCATCAGTCCAGGATAGTGGCAAGTATCCTCTTCTCTTTTCCCCAAACTCTGGGCCGTAAATAAAAAGTGCTTTATAAGAAATCAAAGCCATTTGGAGTCTAAATTTACACTATATGTATGATATAAGAATTCCACAAGGCATAAAATTATACATAAAAGACAAAACTCCTCTGTAGCAATACTGCCACACTCCAGGGTGAAAAAGACTCCCATGCAACCATCTAAGAAAGGCTATTGAAGATGACATCACAATCAAAAGACAATTACAAGCCATATGAGGACATGATTCAGCATAAAGAAGAGTCAGCAAAAAAAACAAACACATAAATAAAATATAAGCACCCTAAGAACATGAGGTAACAGGACAACTAAGACTGTTAAGAAATTTAAAATAGTTAAAAGAAGTATAAGTTACAATTAAAAAATGTGACAGTATGTAAAAACATAGCAGATACAGTTAAACAAGAAACGAGTAGAATTTCTGAAAATGAAAAATAAAGGTTACTGAAATTAAAAATCTAATAGATGAGTTGAACAGAATAAGAGACAGAGCCAAGGAAAGGATCTGTGAACCTCAAGATAGAGCAGAAGAAAGCACCTACAATGTACAGTGAGATAAAGTGACAGGAAAAAAAAGAGTTGGAGAACATGGAAGATATAATGAGAAGGTTTAATGTGTGTCTAATAATGTCTCCGGGAATAGAGAGAATATAAGAGTATGGCTAAAATGTATATGCTGATGGCAGATAACTTTTCAGAATTAATGAAATGTATGAATCCTCAGATTCAAAACACAATGAACCCTGAGGTAAATGAAAATTAATCTACAATTAAGTGCATCATAGTGAATAGCAAAGACAGATAGGAAATCTCAAAAACTTATCAAGAGTAAAGGAAAAGCATTTACAAGGAGCAACAATTAAATGACAGCAGCAGATTTTGCAGCAGCATCAGTGTGGGCCAGAAGAAACAATGGCTGAAGAGCAGAGAGAAAAAGAGTTGCAGATTCAGATTTTTATACCCATCTCAACTATTACTCAATAGTGAGAATGACAGTGATCAAACATAGCATTACTAATAGTGAGTCCACATGTGCATCCCCATATGGTGCAATATGAAATAGGTAGTGTCACCTATGAAGTATTCTTGTCAAAAAATGTTTAACCTAAAAAGAAAGAAATAAGGGGGCTCTTCTGGATTAAAAGGGATTTAAGAGACATAACAGCTAAATGCAATATGTGATCCTTGGATTGAGTTCTGATTTGAATGAATCAGCTACAAAAGCCATTTTTGGAACAATTGGAAAAACGTGAATATAGACTGGATATAAGGTGATGTTAGAGAATTACCCATAATTTTATTTGTTTGTATGATAAAGATATTGTGTTCAGGTTTGAAAACTTTGTGTGTGTATGTGTGAATTCTTCTAACTTTATTTTTTTAATTATTATTTTATGTTCAACGGTACATGTGCAGGTTTGTTATATAGGTAAACTGTGTGTCATGAGGGTTTGGTATACAGATTATTTTGTCACTCAGATAAGCATAGTACCCAATAGGTAGTTTTTCAGTCTTCACCTTTCTCCCATCTTCCACCCGCAAGTAGGCCTTCATGTCTGTTCTTCCATTCTTTGTGTCAATGTGTACTCAGTGTTTAACTTCTATTTATAAGTGAGAACATGCAGCATTTGGTTTTCTGTTTCTGTGTTAGTTCACTTAAGATAATGGCCTCCAGCTCCATCTATATTGCTGCAAAGGACATAATCTCATTCTTTTTTATGGCTGCATAGTATTCCATGGTGTATATGTACCACATTCTTTTATTCAGTCTACCACTGATGGGCACTTAGATTGACTCCATGTTTTTGCTATTGGGGATGGTGCTGCAATGACAACACACATGTGTCTTTATGGCAGAACAATTTGGGCATTGCTGGGCTCCATGGGTGTGGGATCTGCTAAGCTAGACCACTTGGCTCCCTGGCTTCAGCCAGGGATTGGGCATACACACAATCTCGGGGTTGCTGGGTCAAATGGTAGTTCTAAGTTTTTTGAGAAATCACCAAATTGCTATTCACAATGATCAAAATAATTTGCATTCTCATCAACAGTGTATAAATGTTCCCTTTTCTCTGCAACCTCGCCAACATCTGTTATTTATTATTATTTTTTGACTTTTAATAGCCATTCTGACTGGTGTGAGATAACCATCTCATTGTGGTTTTGATTTGCATTTGTCTCATAATTAGTGATGTTGAGCATTTTTCATATGCTTGTTGGCCACATGTATGTCTTCTTTTGAAAAGTGCCTATTTGCATCCTTTGTCCATTTTTTAAATGAAGTTGTTTGTTTTTTGCTTATTAATTTGTTCAAGTTCTTTTTAGATTCTGGATATTAAACCTTTGTTGGATGCATAGTTTGCAAGTATTTCTCGCATTCTGTAGGTTGTGGCTGGCAAGATGGCCGAATAGGAACAGCTCTGGTCTGCAGCTCCCAATGAGATCAACACAGAAGGCAGGTGATTTCTGCATTCCCAACTGAGGTACCCAGATCATCTCATTGGGACTGGTTAGACAGTGGGTGCAACCCACAGAAGGTGAGCCAAAGAAGGATGGGACATTGCCTCACCTGGGAAGCACAAGGGGTTGGTGAACTCCCTCCCTTAGGCAAGGGAAGCCATGAGGGACTGTGCCATGAGGAAATGTGCACTCCAGCCCAGATACTATGCTTTTCTCATGGTCTTTGCAACCCACAGACCAGGAGATTCCCTTGGGTGCTACACCACCAGGGCCCTGGTGTTTCAAGAACAAAACTTGGTGGCCATTTGGGCAGACACCGAGCTATCTGCAGGAGGTATTTTTTTCATATCCCAGTGGTGCCTGGAATGCCAGCAAGACAGAACCATTCACTCTCCCAGAAAGGGGGCTGCAGCCAGGGAGCCAAGTGGTCTAGTTTAGCAGATCCCACACCCATGGAGCCCAGCAAGCTAAGATCTACTGGCTTGAAATTCTCGATGCCAGCAAAGCAGTCTGAAGTAGACCTGAGACACTCGAGGTTGGTGGGGGCAGAGGCATCCACCATTACTGAGGGTTGAGTGGGCAATTTTCCCCTCATGGTGTAAACAAAGCTGACGGGATGATCCAACTGGGCAGAGCCTACTGCAGCTCAGCAAAGCCACTGTAGCCAGACTGCATCTCTAAATTCCTCCTCTCTGGGCAGGGCCTTTATTAAAGAGAGGCAGCAGCCCCAGTCAGGGGCTTATAGATATAACTCCTATCTTCTGGAAACAGAGCACCTGGGGGAAGGGGTGGTTGTGGGCACAGCTTCAGCAGAGTTAAACATTTCTGACTGCCAGCTCTCAAAAGAGCAGCAGATCTCTCAGCATAGCACTCAAGCTCTGCTAATGGACAGACTGCCTCCTCAAGTAGGTCCCTGACCCCCATGCCTCCTGACTGGGAGACACCTCCCTGCAGGGGTTGACAGACACCTCATACAGCAGAGCTCCAACTGGCATCTGGCAGGTGCCCCTCTGGGACAAAACTTCCAGAGGAAGGAACAGGCAGCAATCCTTGCTGTTCTGCAGCCTCCACTGGTGATACCCAGGCAAACAAGGTGTGGAGTGGACCTCCAGCAAATTCCAGCAGACCTGCAGCAGAGGTGCCTGACTGTTAGAAAGAAAACTGACAAATTGAAAGGAATACCATCAACAACAACAAAAAGGATGTCCACACAGAAACCCCATCTGAAGGTCACCATCATCAAAGACTAAAGGTAGATAAATCCATGAAGATGAGGAAAACCAAGTGCAAAAACGTTGAACATTCCCAAAACCAGAACACTTCTTCTCCTCGAAAGGATCACAACTCCTTGCCAGCAAGGGAATAAAACTGGATGGAGAATGAGTTTGATGAATTGACAGAAGTAGGCTTCAGAAGGTGGGTAATAACAAATGCCTCTGAGCTAAAGGAACATCTTCTAACCCAATGCAAGGAAGCTAAGAACCTTGAAAAAAGGTTAGAATAATTGCTAACTAGAGTAACCAGTTTAGAGAAGAACATAAATGATCTAATGGAGCTGAAAAACATAGTATGAGAACTTTGTGAAGCATACACAAATATGAATAGCTGAATCAATCAATCAAAAGAAAAGATATCAGACATTGAAGATCAACTTAATGAAATAAAGTGTGAAAACAAGATTAGAGATAAAAGAATGAAAAGGAACAAAGACTTCAAGAAATATGGGACTATTTGAAAATATCAAACCTATATTTGATTGGTGTACCTGAAAGTGATGGGGAGAATGAAACCAAGTTGGAAAACACCCTTCAAGATATTACCCAGGAGAACTTCCCCAACCTAGCAAGACAAGCCAACATTCAAATTCAGGAAATACAGAGAACACTGCAATGATATTCTTTGAGAAGAGCAACCCCAAGCCACATAATCATCAGATTCATAAAGTTTGAAATAAAGGAAAAAGGGCAGCCAGAGCAAAAGGTCAGGTTACCTGTAAAGGGGAGCCCATCAGGCTAACAGCAGATCTCTCTGCAGAAACCCTACAAGCCAGAAGAGAATGGGGCAATATTCAACATTCTTAAAGAAAAAAATTTTCAACCCATAATTTCATATCCAGCCAAACTAAGCGTCATAAGCAAAGGATAAATAAAATCCTTTACAGACAAGCAAATGCGGAGAGATTTTGTCACCACCAAGCCTGGCTTACAAGAGATCCTGAAGGAAGCACTAAATATGGAAAGGAAAACCCAGTACTAGCCACTGCAAAAACATATCAAATTGTAAAGACCATCGACACTATGAAGAAACTACATCAACTAATGGGCTAAGCAGCTAGCCTCATAATCACAGGATCAAATTCACACATAACAATATTAACCTTAAATATCAATAGGCTAAATGCCCCAATTAAAATACACAGACAGGCAAATTGGATAAAGAGTTAAGACCCATTGGTGTGCTGTATTCAGGAGACGCATCTCACATGCAAAGACACACATAGGCTCAAAATAAAGGGATGAAGGAACATTTATCAGGCAAATGGAAAGCAAACAAGCAGGCATTGCAATCCTCGTCTCTGATAAAGTGGATTTTAAACAAACAAAGATCAAAAAAGACAAAGGATGGCATTACTTAATGGTGAAGGGATCAATGCAACGAGAAGAGCTAACTATCCCAAATACACGTGCACTCGATACAGGAGCACGCAGATTCATAAAGCAAGTTGTTAGAAACCTAAAAAGAGACTTAGACTCCCACACAATAATAGTGGCCATCTTTAACACCCCACTCTCAATATTATACAGATCAACGAGACAGAAAATTAACAAGGATATTCAGGACTTAAACTCAGCTCTGGACCAAGCAGACCTAATAGACATCTACAGAACTCTCCAACCCAAATCAACAGAATATACATCCTTCTCAGCACCACGTGATACTTATTCTAAAATTGACCACATAATTGGAAGTAAAACACCCCTCAGCAAATGCAAAAGAACAGAAATCATAACAGTCTCGCAGACCACAGTGCAATCAAATTAGAACTCAGGATTAAGAAACTCACTCAAAATCACACAGCAACATGGAAGCTGAGAAACCTGCTTCTGAATGACTACTGGATAAATAACAAAATTAAGGCCAAAATAAATAAGTTCTTTGAAACTAACGAGAACAAAAACTCACCACACCAGAATCTCTGGGACACAGCTAAAGCAGTGTTTAGAGGGAAATTTATAGCACTAAATGCCCACAGGAGAAAAAGATCTAAAATCAACACCCTAACATCACAATTAAAAGAATAAGAGAAGCAAGAGCAAACAAACTTAAAAGCTAGCAGAAGACAAGCAATAACTGAGAGCAGAGCAGAACTGAAGGGGATAGAGACACAAAAAAACCTTCAAAAAAAACCAATGAATCCAGGAGCTTTTTTCTTTTTGAAAAGATTAACAAAATAGATAGATCACTAGCCAGACTGATATAGAATAAAAGAGAGAAGAATCAAATGAACACAATAAAAAAGATAAAGGGGATATCACCACTGATCTCACAGAAATACAAACTACCAACAGAGAATACTATAAACACCTCTATGCAAATAAACTAGAAAATCTAGAAGAAATGAATAAATTTCTGGATACATACGCCATCCCATGACTAAACCAGGACGAAGTAGAATCCCTCAATACACCAGTAACAAGTTCTGATATTGAGGCAGAAATTAATAGCCTACCAACTAAGAAAAGCCCAGGACCAGACTATTCACAGCCAAATTCTACCAGAGGTAAAAAGAGGAGCTGGTACCATTCCTCCTGAAACTATTCCAAACAATAGAAAAGAAAGGACTCCTCCCTAACCCATTTTATGAGGCCAGTGTCATCCTGATACCAAAACCTGACAGAGACACAATAAAAAAAGAGAAAATTTCAGGCTAATATCCCTGATGAACATCATTGTAAAGGTCCTCAATAAAATACGGGAAAAGCAAATCCAGCAGCACATCGAAAACCTTATCCACCACGATCAAGTCAGCTTCATCCCTGGGATGCAAGGCTAGTTCAACATATGCAAATCAATAAACATAATCCATCATATAAACAGAACCAATGACTAAAACCACATGATTATCTTGATAGATGAAGAAAAGGCCTTTGATAAAATTCAATACCCCTTCATGCTAAAAACTCTCAATAAACTAGGTATTGATGAGACATATCTCAAAATAATATGAGCTATTCATGACAAACACACAGTCAATATCATAATGAATGGGCAAAAGCTGGAAGCATTCCATTTAAAAACTGGCACAATACAAGGATGCCCTCACTCATCACTCCTATTCAACATAGTATTGGAAGTTCTGGCCAGGGCAATCAGGCAAGACAAAAAAATAAAGGGTATTCAAATGTGAAGAGAGGAAGTCAAATGGTCTGTGTTTGCAGATGACATGATTGTATATTTAGAAAACCCCATTGTCTCAGCCCAAAATCTCTTTAAGATGATAAGTAACTTCAGCAGCCTCAGGATACAAAATCAATGTGCAAAAATCACAAGCATTCCTATACACCAATAATACACAAAAAGAGAGCCAAATCATGAGTGAACTCCCATTCACAATTGCTACAAAGACAATAAAATACGTAGGAATACAACTTACAAGGGATGTGAAGGAAGTCTTCAAGGAGAACTACAAACTATTGCTCAAAGAAATAAATGGAAAAACTACCCATGCTCTTGGAGAGGAGGAATCAATATCATGAAAATGGCCATAGTGCCCAAAGTAATTTATAGATTCAATGCTATCCCCATCAAGCTACCATTGACTTTCTTCACAGAATTAGAAAAAACTACTTTAAATTTCATATGGAAACAAAAAAGAGCCCATATAGCCAAGACAATCCTAAGCAAAAAGAACACAGCTAGAGGCATCATGCTACCTGACTTCAAACTATACTACAAGGTACCAGTACTATGCTGTTTTGGTTACTGTAGCCTTGTAGTATCTCTGTTTTGATACCAGTACCAAACAGCAACAAAATAGACCAATGGAACAGAACAGAGGCCTCAGAAATGACGCCACTCATCAACAATCTGACAAAAACAAGCAATGGGGAAAGGATTTCCTATTTAATAAATGGTGTTGGGAAAACTGGCTAACCATATGCAGAAAACTGTAACAGGACTCCTTCCTTACACCTTATAAAAAAATTAACTCAATATGGATTAGAGACTTAAACATAAGACCTAAAGCCATAAAAGCCCTAGAAGAAAACCTAGGCAATACCATTCAGGACATAGGCATGGGTAAAGACTTCATGACTAAAACACCAAGAGCAATGGCAACAAAAGCCAAAATTGACAAATGGGAACTAATTAAACTAAAGGGCTTCTGCACAGCAAAAGAAACTTTCATCAGAGTGAACAGGCAACCTACAGAATGGAAGAAACTTTTTGCAATCTATCTATCTGACAAAGGGCTAAAATCCAGAATCTAAAAATAACTTTAACAAATTTACAAGAAAAAAACAACCTCATCAAAAAATGGGTGAAGGATATGAACCAACAATTCTCAAAAGAAGACATTTATGTGACAAACAAACATGAAAAAAAGCTCATAATCACTGGTCATTAGAGAAATGCAAATCAAAACCACAGTGAGATGCTATCTCACACCAGTTAGAATGGTGATCATTAAAAAGTCAGGAAACAACAGATGCTGGGGAGGATGTGGAGACATAGATATGCTTTTACACTGTTGGTGGCAGTGTAAATTAGTGCAACCATTCTGGAAGACAGTGTGGCAATTCCTCAAGGATCTAAAACCAGAAATACCATTTGACCCAGCAATCTCATTACTGGGCATATACCCAAAGGACTATAAATCATTTTACTATAAGGACACATGGACATGTATGTCTATTGCAGCACTGTTCACAATAGTAAAGACTTGGAACCAACTCAAATGTCCATCAATGATAGATGGATAAAGAAAATATGGCACATATACACCATGGAATATTATGCAGCCATAAAAAAGGATGAGTTCATATCCTTTGCAGGAACATGGATAAAGCTGGAAACCATCATTCTCACCAAACTAACACAAGAACAGAAAAGCAAACACTGCATGTTCTCACTCATAAGTGGGAGCTGAACAATGAGAACACATAGACACAGGGAGGGGAACATCACACACCAGGGCCTGTTGGGCGTGGGGGATTAGAGGAGGAATAGCATTAGGAGAAATACTTAATGTAGGTGACGGGTTGATGGGTGCAGCACTTGTATACCCATGTAACAGATCTACACATTCTGCACAAGTATCCCAGAACTTAAAGTATAATAATAATAATAATAATAATAATAAAGAAATGCTACTGATTTTTGTACATTAATTTTGTATCCTGCAACTTTGCTGAATTTGTTGATCAGAAGTTGTGGATAGAAGCTTTTGGGCAGAGACTGTGGAGTTTTCTAGGTATAGAATCATATTGACTTCAAACAGAGATAGTTTAATTTTCTCTTATTTGGATGCTTTTTATTTCTCTCTTTTGCCTAATTGATCTCGTGAGGACGTCCACTAATATGTTGGATAAGGGTGGTGAGAGTGGGCATCCTTTTCTTCTTCTGATTCTCAGAAGGACTGCTTCCAGCTTTTGCCTATTCAGTATGATGTTGGCTATGGGTATGTCATAGATGGCTCTTATTATGTTGAGGTATGTTCCTTCAGTGCCTAGTGTGCTGAGTATTTTTAACCTGAAGAGATGTTGAATTTTATCAAAATCCTTTTCTGCATCTATTGAGATGATTATCTGGTTGTTGTTTTTGGTTTTGTTTATGTGATGAATCACATGTATTGACTTGCATATATTGAACCAACCTTCTATCTGAGAGATAAAGCCTACTTGTTCATGGTGAATTAGATTTTTGATATGCTACTGGGTTCAGTTTGCTAATATTTTGTTGAGGATTTTTGCATCCATGTTCATCAAGGACATTAGTCTGAAGTTTTCTTTTTTTCCTATGTCTCTGTCATGTTTTGGTATCAGAATAATGCTGGCCTCATAGAATGAGTTAGGGAGGAGTAGCATTTCCCCAATTTTGCAGAATAGATTCAGCAGGAATGGTACTAGCTTTTTTTTATACATCTGAAAGAATTTAGCTGTTAATCTATCTGGTCCTGGGGTTTTTCTAGTTGGTAGAGTTTTTATTCCTGATTCAATTTTAGAACTCATTATTGGTATGCTTAAGGTATCAATTTCTTCCTGGTTCAATCTTGGCAGGTTGTATGTTTCCAGGAATTTATCAGTTTCTTCTAGGTTTTCTAATTTATGTGCATAGAGATGTTCTTAGTAGTCTCTGAGGGTTTTTTGTATTTCTGTGGGGTTGGTGTAATGTCCCCTTTATCAATTCTGATTGTGCTTATTTGGATCTTTTCTCCCTTTTGCTTTTTTAGTCTAGCTAGCAGTCAATCAATTTGACTTTTTCTTTAAAATAACTGACTCATAAGAAATGTATATTTTGTGGATTTGGGGTTGAGAGTTCTATAAATTTCTATTAAGTTTGCTTGGTCCAGATCTGCATTCAAGTCCTGGATTTCCTTGATGGTTTTCTGTCTCACTGATTTCTCTAATATTGACAGTGGAGTGTTAAAGTCTCCCACTATTATTGTGTGGGAGTATGAATCTCTTTGTAGGTCATTAAGAACTTGCTTTATGTATCTGGGTGCTCCTGTATTGGGTGCATATACATTTAGGATCATTAGCTCTTCTTGTTGTATTGATCCTTTTACCATTATGTAGTGCCCTTCTTTGTCTCTTGATTTTTGTTGGTTTATAGTCCATTTCATCAGAGACTAGGATTGCCACCCCTGCTTTTTTTTTTTTTTTTTTGCTCTCCATTTGCTTGGTAAATCTTCTTCCATCCCTTTATTTTGAGTCTATGTGTATCTCTGCACATGAGATGAGTCTCCTGAATACAGCATACTGATGGTTCTTGGCTTTTTATCCAATTTTCCAGTCTGTGTCTTTTGATTGGGACATTTAGCCCATTTATATTTAATGTTAAAATTGTTATGTTTGAATTTGATCCCGCCATGTTGTTACTGGTTGGTTGTTTTGCCCTTTGGTTGGCATAATTTCTTCATTGCATCAATGATCTTCACTGTTTGGTTCTTTTTTGCAGTGCCTGGTACTGGTTGTTCCTTTCTGTGTTTAGTGCTTCCTTCAGGAGCTCTTGTAGGGCAGGTCTGGTAGTGACGAAATCTCTCAGCAATTGCTTATCTGCAAAGGATTTTATTTCTCCTTCACTTGTGAAGCTTAGTTTGGCTGGATATGAAATTCTGGGTTGAAAGTTCTTTTCTTTAAGGATGTTGAATATTGGCCCCCACCCTCTTCTGGCTTGTAGGGTTTCTGCTGAGAGATCTGCTGTGAGTCTGATGGGCTTCCCTTTGTGGTTGACTCAACCTTTGCCTCTGGCTGCCCTTAGCATTTTTTCCTTCTGTTTCAACCCTGGTGTATCTGATGATTATGTGCCTTGGGGTTGCTCATCTAGAGGAGTATTGTTGTGGTGTTTTCTGTATTTCCTGTATTTGAATGTTGGCCTGCCTTGCTAGGTTGGGGAAGTTCTTCTGGATAATATCCTGAAGAGTGTTTTCCAGCTTGGATTCATTCTCCCCATCATCTTTTGGTACACCGATGAAGCGTAGATTAGGTCTTTTCCCATAATCCCATATTTCTTGGAGGCTTTGTTCATATCTTTTCACTCTTTTTTCTCCCTTATTGCCTTCTTGTTTTATTTCATTGAGTTGATCTTCAATCTCTGATATCCTTTCTTCTGCTTGATCAATTTGGCTATTGAATCTTGTGTATGCTTCACGAAGTTCTTGTGCTGTGTTTTTCAGCTCCATCAAGTCATTTATCTTCTTTTCCAAGCTGGTTATTCTAGTTAGCATTTCGTCTAACCTTTTTTCAAGGTTTTTAGTTTTTTGCATTGGGTTAGAACATGTTCCTTTAACTCAGAGAAGTTTCTTATTACCCACCTTCTTAAATCTGCTTCTGTCAATTCATCAAATTCATTTTCCATCCTGCTTTGTTCCCTTGCTGATGAAGAGTTGCGATCTCTTGGTGGGGGAGAGACATTCTGATTTTTGATGGTTTCATCCTTCCTGCACTGGTTTCTTCCTATCTTGTTGGATTTATATAGCTTTGATCTCAGGTAGCTGCTTGGGGAGGTGGCCTTTCCTTTGTCTGTTTGCACACAAAGAGTGGAGCATCACACAGTGCAGTCAGTTGCAGGGGCCTTGGGAAGGGACAGCGGGTGGTGTGGAGAGTGGGGAGAGATAATGTGGGGAGAAATACCAGGTATAGGTGATGGGGGGATGAAGGCAACAAACCACCTTGCCCTGTATGTACCTATGCAACAATCCTGCATGATCTGCACATGTACCTCAGAACTTAAAGTAAAACTTAAAAAAATAAAAAATAAAAAAATAACCAACTCATAAATTCATTGATCTTTCATATGGTTTTTCATGTCTCAATTCCCTTCAATTCAACTCTGATTTTGGTTATTTTTTGTCTTCTGCTAGCTTTGGATTTGGTTTGCTCTTATTTTTCTTGTTCCTCTAGGTATGATGTTAGGTTGTTAATTTGGGATCTTTCTAACTTTTCAATGTGGGCATTTAGCACTCTAAGCTTTTCTCTTAACACTGCTTTAGCTTGTCCTATAGATTCTAGTATGTTGTATCTTTGTTACCATTAGTTTCAAATGATTTTTTAATTCCCCTCTTAATTGCATTGTTTACCCCAAAATCATTCTGGAGCAGGTTGTTTAATTTCCATTTAATTGTATGGTTTTGTATGATCTCCTTAGCATTCGTTTCTATTTTTTATTGTGCTGTGGTCAAAAAGGGTGGTTGGTAGGATTATTTTTAATTTGCTGGGAATCGTTTTATGGTTGAGCATGTGATCAATGTTAGAGTATATGGCATATGCAGATGAGAGGAATGAATATTCTGTTATTTTTGGATGAAGAGTCCATTGGGTCAAGTGTCAAGTACAGGTCCTGAATATCATTGTTAGTATTCTTCCTCAATGATTTGTCTAACACTGCCAGTGGGGTGTTGAAATCTACCATTATTATTATTATTATTATTATTATTATAATGTAGATGATTATCTACATCTGTTTGCAGGTCTCTAAGTATGTGTTTTATGAATCTGGGTGCTCCTGTGGTGAGTACATATATATTTAGGATTGTTAGGTCTTCTTGTTGAATTGAACCCTTTACCGTTATGTAATGCCCTACTTTGTCTTTTTTGATCTTTGGTGGTTTAAAGTCTGTTTTGTCTGAAATTAGAATAGCATCTGTGGGACCAGATGACCGGGGCAGACATATGCTGTCTCTACTATTACTGATTAAACAAATATAAGTTTGATTTACTTATTAGATTATAGAGTTCACAGTACACTGAAGTTTATATCCTGAAATAAACAATAGTGAATGAAAAGGACAGCACAAAAGAGAACAGCTTGTAGCTTGTAAAAGCACAAGCAAAAGCAGTAATGGGAGGCCTAAAGTTAGAGTGTCTGAGAGTGCCCCATTAACCGTGGCACATCCACAGTGTGGTTGCAAGTCAGGAAAACACTGCATTGGTCCCACGAACTCCTTTCCAACATGGGGTCTGCACAGGGGTCTCGTAAGGAGGGCCTGTGTAAGCACCTGGGAAAGGTCAGTGACCTCTGCTCACAAGATCCGGGAGGGTCTATGCAGATGGGAGCTGGCAAGGCAGGAAGGCCTTGGGGGAAGAGATAGTGGAACACCTCCTGCTCTGCCTATGTTTTCAGAATATGGGGTAATCTTGGTTGCCCTATGTCCACAGTGCTTGGGAGATAAAAGCCCCTTAATGCATTGTGTGTGGTCAGATCAGGTGGCACCCTACCTGCTGTGTTCTCGTGCAGCTGCATATCGATAAGATAAGATCGGTAGTAAAACTTGGTATACTAGATTAGCTTCTTTTAGAAGAGCCACCCCTTTCATTGTAGTCTAATGATGCATGCTTCTCCCCCTGGCTATCTTGCTCCACAATAGTTTCAAGGCCTCCCCTGATAAACCACTCCCCCTGCTTTCCACCCCTCAGTTAACAAGTGTGTGCACCTAATAAAAACCTGTGGAAACCAGAACTAGGGGCCAATGTGGTCCTCATACTTTACGTTGGTCCACTGGACCCACACTTAAACTCTGTTTCTGTGTCTTTGTCTTTATTTCCTTTCTCAATCCCTTGTCACTGCTGGGGCTTGGGGCACCCACAAACAGGGTTGGGGCTGGTACCCAACAAGCAACCCATGATTTGTTTCTGTTATCTGTTTGCTTGGTAGATTTTTCTTCATCCCTTTACTTTGAGATTATGGGTGATGTTGCATGTGAGATGGTTCTCTTGAAGACAGGATAGAGTTGGATCTTCCTTCTTAATCCAATTTTCCATTCTGTGCCTTTTAATTGGAGGCATTTTGCCTGTTTACATTGAAAGTTTGTATTGGTATATGTGGATTTGATTCCGTCATCATGCTGTTATCTGGTTATTATGCAGACTTAATTGTGTGGTTGTTTTATAGTGTCAATGGTTTACATAGTTCAGTGTATTTTTGTGGTGGTCAGTAACGATCTTTCATTTCCACATTTAGCACTTTCTTAAGGACTTCTTGTAAGGCAGATCTGGTGGTAACAAATTCCCTTCAAATTTTCTCTTCTGAAAAATATCTTATTTCTTCTTCTCTTACGTAGCTTAATTTGGCTGGATATAAAATTTTTGGTCATAGTTTCTTTTCTTTACAAATGCTGAATATAGGACCCCAATCTCTTCTGGCTTATATGATTTCTGTTGAAAGGTCTGCTGTTAGTCTGATGGGGTTCCTTTTGTAGATTACCTGCCCCTTCTCTCTAGCTGCCTTTAGCACTTTTTCTTTTGCAAATCTGATGACTATGTGTCTTGGAGATGGTCATTTTGTATATCTCACAGGAGTTCTCTGCATTTCTTAAATTTGAATGTTGGCCTCTCTAGCAAGGTTGGAGAAGCTTTCATGGATGGTATCTTCAAAGATGTTTTCCAAGTTGCTTTCTTTCTTTCTCTCTCTTTCAAGGATGCCAATGAGTTGTAGATTTGGTGTCTTCACATAATCCCATATTCTACAGAGGTTTTGTTCATTCTTTTTTATTGCTTTTCCTTGATTGTTGTCTGATGGAGTTAATTCAGAGAACTGGTCTTCAAGCCATGTGATTCTTTCCTCAGCTTGGCCTATTCTGCTTTCAATACTTGCAATTATATTATAAAATTATTGAACTGAGTTTTTCATCTGTATCATATTAGTTTGGTTCTTTCTTAAAATGACCATTTCATCTTTCAGCTCCTGTATCATTTTACTATATTCCTTAGATTCCTTGCATTGGGTTTTGAATTTCTCCTGAATCTTGAGAAAAGGTTTTTTTTTGTTGTTGTTGTTGTTGTTGTTGTTGTTGTTGTTTTGAGATGCATATTGAAGTACTTAGAAGTGTGGATAAAGTGGAATAATAGAGAAAAATTTAACAAAAAGACTATCTATACAGTATATTCAGGAGATAAGAAACCAACAAAGTATGTTGAAGCACCCCAGAACAATAGGGGTTCCCAATCACAGGTCTTAAGAGACAGGAGGGAGCAGTTACTGGGACCTAAAAAAAAAGCAGCCATGGCTGTAATTACAGACAATCTAGTGGCAGAAGCTGTGGACTCTAGTGGGAACACACAACCACTGCTCACTCTGGGCCCACCTTCTGATTTTCTGTCTGATCCTCCCATTGGCCAAACCCAACTAAGAGCAAGAGGTCAAGGGAGTGTAAGGATGTAGTCCAGAGAGTTCAGCTTCTCAAGAAAAAAATCAGGATGGGGAAGAGGATAGGGTCAAAATAAAAGTATTCTGCTCTGGCAAAAATGTGAGGATGCCTATAATAAATGAAGCAACATGGCATATGTTAACAATTGTTAAATCCACATGGAGAATATGCATGTTTGCTGTATTATTTTTCCTACTTTTCTATATATTTGAAATTTTTCATAACAAAAAGTGGAAAGAAAGTGAGGGTGAAATAAATGTAGACATTTTAAAACAAAGCCTGAAAGAACATTCAGTTATGATCTAAACTGGAAGAATTACTGAAGTATTGACTTTAGAAATGAAACCCAGAAGGAATCTGTAGGAAGTGAAAAGCAATGATGAGTGATGAATTTGGTAAATATATGAGTAAATCTAAATGAGAATTAGCTCTTAAGAAATAGCTGGAAATTACAGATCCATGTGTAAAGTGATATTGTGGATGTAGAACAGAAAAGAGGACATCTAAAGTAAACAGAAAAGGAGAGTTGTGGAGGGCTTCTTGAGAAAGGAAGTAATGACTAATTGACCAGACCAGTGTTAAAAAGTTAAATTGGATTTATCAAAGAGGAATTAGAGGAAATGAAAAATCCAGGTAGAAGGAACAGTATGAGAGACAGCAGGGATGATTCCAAAGATACTTTGCATTTGAGACACTTGAATGGTAAGAGATTCCTTTGGGTGATATGTTAAAAGTTAGATCTTTAGGGATCTAAGCTAAAGTCTGGGGAGCAACTGAAGAATTTTATGCAAAGAAATAACCTGATCAGATCTGTATCTTAGAAATGAAACTCAAGCTCACTTTTGGAGGACTGATTTGAGAGTTCAGAGGGGAGACAGATAGCAGTTGCAGCAATAAAGGACATTGAAGCAATCAAGGTGAGGCAGAATGGATGTCTGAACTAAGGAAGTGACAGTAGTGATAGAGAAGAAACTGATTCAAGAGATAGTCTAGAAGTCAAATGAATAAGACTTGGTGATTGATAGGGTGTGGAGCAGTGGGGAATGGCCCTCAGCTTTGCCTGGGTTACTGATGTATGTAGGTAAAATCATAGGACTATCAAATTTTGGAAGGAGCAGTTTGGGAGGAAAGATGATGGCTCAGTTTTCTTCAAGTCTAAATACTTAAATTTGAAGCTATGAACTAGGAGGTAAAACCATAGACATCAAATCTAAATTCAGAAAAGGAGAAAGTGCAAGGAGAGCCATAAAATCTTGGCTATTTCTTATATCAGAAAGAAAAAATTTCCCAGAGCATATTCCCCCCAACACACACACATACATATTCTTTCCCTTACATCTTCTTGGCCAGAATAAATTGAGTCATATGACATCCCTAGCATCCCAGGAGGCTGGGAAAATGAAGAAGAAAATTGTCATAATTGGCTTAGACAAATCATTGTTCAATGCCTGGGAGTAACATAATGCTCCCAAACAAAATTGAATTTCTACTAGCAAGGAAGAAGCGGGGATGGGTACTAGGCAGACGACTAAGAGTGTTTGACCCATATAATCATACTAACCAGGGCTGGGGTTTGGGAACTCTTGAAGATGAACTGCAGGGGAGGGTAGATAAGCTACCACCAGACACTCTACTCCAAAGCATAGAGGTCAGTGCCAGGAGATTCCTAACTTCCTGGTGAGCTTAAAGAGTGTGGAGAATCGGCTTCATGTCAAGATACATCAGATTGAGGGACAGATGCCAACGGTGATTGAAAATTTCTTACCTCAATAGGTTTTTCTGGAATCCAAGACTGTGCTGAATGTGTAGAAGGGAAGTTTGATGGGCCCAGCTGGAGGAATTCAGGGAGGCAAGGAGTAAGTGAAACAAAAGTCAAGTTAATGTTAGGTTTGCCCTTAGATGCAGCTTAAAAATCATTCCTAACTGATGCAGTATGCTACAGCTTTAGTTTTGTTCCGAATTCCAATGTCAATAACTCATCCTACCCCTAGGTTCTCACCTTCATCCCCACAAGGTCTCCTGGGTCTTCTTTGGTTTTTGCTTATCTAGGGCAGGAGTCTGGTCCCCATGTAGAGCCAGATGCCTGTAACCCCTCTTTCTGAGAATCAATTTCATAGATGCTACCTGCCTGCCTTGACTGCCTAGAATTGCTGTCCCAAAGCCCATCATAGCCCTGCCTGGCTGATCTTCATTATAGTAGAAATTCCTTGAGGAAGAGTAAAAATGGTATCTGTCATCCATCTTTCCAACTTCCATAGTGCTTCATACAAAGTTCCCCTGAAAACTTTTGTTATACTCAATTGCATTAACCTGAAGAGGAATATAATTTAGTGGTTAAGAAAGCAGTTTCCAGAGCCAGACATTCTGGGTTCAAATCCCAACTCTGCCACTCTCTGCTATATGATCTTGGGCAAGCAGTGGTGTTCAGCAATACCCTTTGAGGGGGTAATAATAGTACTAACTTCCTTAAAGATTGCTTTGAAGATGAAGTGCACTTGGATCAATGCCTGTGTACAGAGAGTACTAGGTGTTTGTTCTTTTCATTAAAGAAGCAGTTAATCATGAGTTGAGGGCATCAAGGCTACTCCTGGGGAAAGAAGACATTATTTGGCTTCATTCCCTCCTACCACCCTCTCCTTTATTCCTGTCTCCTTCTATGGAAACCTTCTTTCTCATTTCTCATGACCTTATTGATGTTGCTCCCACCTGCCCCTGCCTTCCAGGCCAGTAACATCTGCTCCAAAATGACTTTCTTGCCCCTGAATCTTCTAAACCTCTTAGTCCCAGCTACTTGTCACAGAAGGAAGAAGTCTGGTCTGAGCCACTATTTTGTTCTGCAGTGTTAGTGTCTTACACCAGATTAATATTTCGCCCCTCACCTCTGCAAGGATGTTTTTATATCAGTAGAGCAGGCTTCAACACAATGGGTCAAGGGAAATATTTTTAGAAAGAGAATATTAGGGAACCCTGCTAGTTACCCTTAAATTACCACCTAGGCTACTGTCCACATCAGTTACAAGCCAGCTGTCAAATGAACTATCCATTGTGTGGGAGAAAGGGCTAGGGTATGGTTGACAGGGCAGTGTAGGAACTCCTAAGTGGACCACTTGCCCTTAATGGAACTAAGGATCCAAAGAATTTCTTCTGCCTCTGATCAGCCCGGCATCCCCAGAAATATGTCCTTTGGCAGGGCCTCTATTTGTTCCAGTACCAGAGCATGAAGGGATACCAGTGACTGAATTCAGGTCAAGAGACTAGAAAAAGGAGACTCTGAGATCCCTTCTGGACTGTCTTGAAGCAAGCTGGTACCTGTCTCTTTCACCTCACACTCTCTCCTTCCTCCCAAAGGGAAAGTTAGTTCAAAGAAGAAAATACAAGGGCACATAGAACTTAGAATAATGCCATACCACTACTAATAGTAAGATTATGTCTTAGTTAGGGCTTCTATAACAAAATGCCATAGACTAGTTGGCTTACAAACAACAGAAATTTATTTCTCATAGTTCTGGAGGCTTGGAAGTTCAAGATCTGGATGCTGTCATGGTCTTGTTATGGGGAATCCCTGCTTCTGGGCTGAAGACAGCGAGCTGACTTCTCCTTGTATTCTCACTTAGTGGAAAGAGAATGAGATAGCTTTCTGGTCTCTTTCTTGTAGACAGGACACTAATCTTATTTATGCGGGTGCCACCTTCGTGACCTAATTGCTTCTTAAAAGAATTACCTATTGATACTATCACACTGAGTCTTACAGACTTGTCAAATTAGGATACAAACCAACAAAGAGAGATTTACCTATATACCATGTCTGTCAGCTGTCCCTCTGCTCTTAGATCCATCCCTGCTGTACTTTTAATGGCAAATAACTACATATCCCAGGCCCCCTTACCCTTTAGCTTCCAGTTCAATTTGACCAATGAGAGACACTGGTGGAAGATTGGAGAGCAGGAGGAAGAGAGAAGTCAGAACACTTCATTTCCCTCACTCTCAGTTTCCTATCGCATCTCTGGCAGCAGAGACATTCCAGCTCCCACACAACAACCCCTCCTTCTGTGGTCACAGCTCTCTGGGGAGTTATCACCATGGTTTAAGCTCACCCTAGATGGCTCCAGGCCCTGAACTCCATAAGGCCATCCCTTCCCTGTGTCCTTTGAGACTTTGAGGTGGTAGCAGCTTCCCATGTTGCTGATCTCTGGATTGCCTCATAAGTCTCTGTTTGGCTTTTTCTCTCTTCCAATTTGTGTGTGATCAATTCTCTGAATTAACTTGAAAGGCTTGGAGAAGTTTCTGTTTTCCTGTCTAGATCCCGATTGATACACATACATTGTACCCATAAAACATATGTATATATGTACATACTCTTGGAAAAATACAAATATAACATGAATGCATATCTCTTCGTATAATCAAAAAGTTAAACATGGAGCTCATTCATGACTTTTGGTGTTTGTTTCCCTCTGTGTTTTTTCAGAAAAGTACCAACACCTCTAGTGTTGTGGCTTGCCACTGGAAGTGACACTCAGGTCACCCTCTGATCCCACAAGTGAGAACAGTGCCACAATTAATTTTTATTGCACATACATGTGGGGAGATACCTGCTTGGCATCCATGTGAGAGTCATAACTCTCTTAAATTGATGTGTCAGCGAACTAAAACTCAATATTTTTTTCACACAGTATATTTTACAGTCAGAGGCCCTTCCCTAATCGGAATAAAGCAATTTGGCTCCCTGTCATTGCTCACTGAAAACATATGAGCTGGTTGGCATTTCTAGCAGCCCAGATTTATCAGGGTCTCTGATCCGGTGCACGGGAGGTTCAGGGCTGTGGCATAGACAAAAGTGGATTTTTTATGATAGCGTTGTGCTACACCTCTGTATAGCTAGATTTATCCCTTCATCTCAGAAATATTTCTACTGTCTTTAGTCCCAAATCCACTTCAGTTTGAAAAGATTCCACACAGTTTGCATGAGGGTTGGGGGGTCACTTTGTACCTTGCAAGCTTGAATTTCTATCCCATAAAAAAAAAAGTCCAGGAGTTACCCTCTTCAGCACTGTGGATTCTGGGAGTTAGAGCTCTGAAATACTAAGTCTCCTGCATTTCCGCTGTCAGCAGCATTAGAATGGGCCAAAGACAAGACTTTGGGGACCTCAAGGCCAAGGTGTCATCCAGGAAGTCTTGTAAATCTATATCAGAACAGAGCCAACAAGTGTGACTGTGCCACACTTCCCTAAGTTTCTGTTCTTTTGAGGGAACCCTTAGTCAATGACTGAAGGGTAAGGGAGAATGAAAATTCCTCTCCCTTGTCTGGGGTCACCACAGAACATGAGGTTATTTACATACCAGAGCTTTCCTGTGGGATCAGGCTGAGGCCCGGACTTTCCTTGACATGGAACTCTTCCTTGGCTTCATTCCCTTCTCTATCCTGCTTCTTCCACTTCCTTACTCTCCCGGCCCCCAGGGAGCATTTCATTACTAAATCACTCCAACCTGAATCTTCATCACAGGTCTGTTTTCTAGGAACTCAATCAAGACAGTATGTTAGAAGTTTCTTATTGCAATCACGTATAGGATGCTACAACATTCCTTCCAAGTGGTCATCAAGCATCTACTTACTTATTTCTAGAGAAGGGCACTCACCACCACCAAGGATAGAAAACCCATGGTGCAGGCAACTCCATTCAGCAGATAATTATTGGATATAAAAGCTGGGAGCAGCCTTGGAGGTCATCTAGACCAGTCTCAGTTTTGATATGAGAATATTGTTAATGCCCTGTCCCATGTTGCCTCAACACACTTGATTTCCTAGAAGTCTTGGACAAACTTTGGCATGCAGACAGCTTTCCACTTCAAGAGTTTGCCCTTCATTTCTCTAGAATCATGAGCACAACCCAGAAATGTGGGTAAGCTGATGCCCAGGGGAAATCTTGAATGAGTGGGGAATAGGAGTTGGTGCGCAAATGCCCCAGCCTTCCCTTCCTTCAGGGGGCTGATTCAGAGGTGTGATCCATATGTTGTTTCACCTGGCTTCCCACAGCATTGAATCTTAATTACCTTCAGCATAACCAGCGTATTAACATGCATTTATTACCTTTCCTCCCCTCTATCACTTTCCTTGTTTCCTTACTTGCACTTCTTGAGGCTACCCTGCAAATAAATGACCTATACCCAATCTTCATCTCAGCATCGGTTTTGAGGGAATTCAAACTAAGACAGGAGCCCAGAGACGCTAAAGGATTTCTGTTCCTTTCCCCTGGGAGGCTATTCCTCCCACTAAATGAACTTCTTTTCTGAAGATCCACTGAACTGGCAGAATCCATTCAATGAGAGATGCTGAGCCTCAACCCCTGAAGCTCCAGGCCAAGGCTCTTGACATGATTCTATGCCGTGTGCATTCATTTTGTTGAATAAACCACAGTTCAACTTTGTTCGGTAACGCTTTACTTGAAACTTTCCTCAATATATTATTTTTTATAACTCATTTGCATAAACACATAGTATTGTATTTATGTTTATAGCATACATATTTTCTTAGGACACATTTTCTATGCCATAAATTGGATTTCTTTGCTGGTTTATGTTACTTGTATTACTAATGAGGGGACGAGTTAGGCCTCATGATCCCCAAGTTCACCCACACACATTAACCCACAGTGGCCACCAACAGCCCTACTAGGCTCACCTAAGAGCTCATCAGAGAGACTTCCCAGTAAAGTTCCTTTGCTTAATGCCATATGACTTTGACCCCAATCCCCTATGCACCCATGTGTGGAACCCCTGGATCTAGAGAGCATGGCTGAGTCATGGCAAGCCACAGGATTCCATTGCTCCTCTTCCCTAAGGCCCAGACTGAAGTATGTCCATGCATCATCTTTTTCTCTGACCCATCCAGTTTCTGCCAGGGTTTCTTCCATGTGGAAAGGGCCACTCCTGTGACAGCAGCCACAGAGGATTCTCAAAAGGTTGCATTCCCAGGGAAGGTTAAAAAAAAATTATGCAGAACCCATTAACCTCCTGGCTAGGCATAGTCAAAGTTCACCTACCCACACCTGGGTCCAATAATATCCTTGCCCTTGACCATTTCTACCAGCCCTCATCCTCCCTAGAGCAGAGAGGGAGGAGAGAGAAGCCTTGAGCTCCCCCTAGAGGTTATATGTTTCCACTTACTGTTTCTTCATCAAGTGTTGGGAGTTTGTGAAGAACAAAGATACTTATCTATGGAAGAACAGGCTTAGGTAGGGGCTACATATTGGTAATACACATTATATGTACCTCATAATTTCATATCTGAGTCCAGCATGATTAAAAATATATAATCTGTGTAATGCTTAGAATAGCAATTGTCAAGGGCCTCAGTAAATACTATCACAGTCTCACTCTTGAATAACAAAACTATGTTATTATATGTGTGATTATAAATTGGAAATACGTAATATGGATGACTATTCAGTAAAGAACTAAAGAACATTATTGTGAATCTTGTCTCCTGCTACTAGGGATAAATGTAAATTGGGTGAGGTCATCATTACTCAGGCACCATTTTGAGTTCAAGATGAATGAAAATAGGCAGATGAGGACTGTAATACTCCCTTGGCCACCACAAGGCTAACAAAATACCTCTATGCAAGCAATAGTGCTACAGAAACAAATCTTGCACATTCATATTTTTTTCTGGATACCTGGTAAGAACCTTTATGACCGATATGGCCTGTAACACTTTCCAATCTGAGTGTACAAGTCTCAACTTCAAGCTCCAGCTCAACCTCTAAACAGCTGATTAACCTAATGAAATTTGCTTAATGTCTCTGAACCAGAAATTCCCTAATGGTGATGTGAAGCTAATGGTAATGGCTCTATGTCTTATAAGATGGCTATTGAGTATCACATGCAAAAATTTATAGAACTGGCAATCATGATCCATTTGTGCCCATCAGTGAATAGGCCATGTCTACAGAGGGTTGACAATAGGTATAAAGATGTGAAGGTTGATTTGGGATATGAGGGGAAGGGTGGCCATAGGACACGTTTCCCTTACTTAGCTTGAGATTTTGTTTAGAAAAATATAATATAGGCTTCCATAGATATATAGCTAACAGGCAAATAAGATACATGACTAATAGATGATAGGTAACATTAGAGTGTAAGATCCATATGGACATGAATTTGCTTCCTTTGATCACTGCTATAACTATGCACTTAACACAGAGCTGTTAATTAACAAGTATTTTTTAAATTAATTGATTTGCTATTTCTTATGTGCTTGTCTTTCCAGTTCATACAGCTGGGAAGACAATCCCCAAAGGAGAGCCCTCATGTTTTTTAAAAGATAAGTGAAGGCAGCCTGTGTAAAACTTGTGCCAGGTGCTATCTGAACAAGTGTTCATCTGTGAGCACAAGGTGGTGCCCAGGTCCTAGAACTGAGAATAAAGAAGGACCTCAGAGCTGAGAAACTTCAGTAGCACATTTTTTTTCCTTTTTTGCATTGCTGGAGTGGAGGATGAGGCTTCAGACACGAGAGCACAGGAATATCCAGGGTAAGATGGGGACTCAGAATGAGTGAACCTGGTGAAGCAAAATGGGTCTCCATCAAGTCTGTCATCAGTATACACTCTGGGTGCCCTATTATAAGGGTCTTGAGAAAAGAAGTACCTGGATCAACTTCGCCCCAAACCAACTAGATCCTGGAGCCTGTGGGTTTGCTACTCAGAAAGAGTCTGCTGAAATCAGAATGATCTACTCAGAAGAACACTGGAGAAAGGGAAGCAATCTGACACTGTAAAATGTTTACTGCAGATTAACAAGAGGGGCTGGACAAATAATCCTCATTTCCTGACACCAGATTGGAGGGGGCTCAAGGGTCATGGGAGGAGAGGAAGTAGAGATGGCAGGCATAGACAAAAGCAATTTTACTGTAAAGATGGGGAGGAGAATGGATGGTAGCTGGAGAGATGTGTGCACCAGGAAGGTTTTTAAACTATTTTTAATGGCAGGTATTATAGCATGTTTTTATGGTGATGGAAATAATCCAGTGAAGAGAGAAAAATGGAAGGAGCAGGGGAGAGAAGAGATAATTGCAAGACCAATGCCTTGAATAAGCAATAGAAGATAGGATCCAGTTCACACTTGGTGGGGCTAACCTGGTACAAAATAACACAAAGTTTATCCATTTTATGGGAGGAAAAGCAGGGTTTGTGAGTATGGATTTGGGTAGGTAGGCAGATGGTGTGGCAGAAAGGAAGCAAGTTCTCCTCTAATTGCTTCTATCTTTGGGAAATAGGGAAGAAGCTCATCAGCTGATAAGAAGGAAGGGGGAGGAATTGTTGGAGGTTTGAGTAAAGGTGAAAATGTATGAAATAGTCATCTCAGAGAATGAGGAAGGAGAACTGACTGGGGAAATGGGGTAAGATTGCTTGGCTGCACTGAGGTCCCACTTGAGGCCTGCCGCCATAAATTTCAAGTGAGACCAGTCAGCAGTGGTTGAATGTTTTTCACCAGCCACATTTAGTTGCTTAGGAGCTGGGTTTAAAGAGGTGGCAGGCTGGAATTAAGCAAGGCTGAGCTTGCTTATCAAGGGCAAGCAAAATAATGGAATTGAGAGAATGTACAAGGAATTGAAAGTATGTGCAAGAAGTGGTTATGGGAATGGGCTGTGGACTCTAAGGTGAAAAAGGAGAAGAAGGAGAGAGTAAACAAGGTAAGATGCAGTGAAAAGTTGGTGCAATGACAGGACTGGGGACCTAAAGGTCCTCCAAGATTGATTGGCTCCAAATCACTAGAGAAAGAGATCTGGGATGATACAAGGTGGGAATATGGGAAGCTGGGAACTAAGGTTTTGTTAATGCGACCTTGGCAATGGGTAGCTGAGATGGAGGTGATAAAGACCATACAAAGTGGGCATGTCAAGGCAATGAGAGGTCACAATGCTGGAAGGGCTCTCTAGGTGTATGTTGAAATGGCGAAGAGTTAAGAAAGTTGTAGTGGTGCAGAGAAAGATAGTGGTCCTGGTGATAAAACCCAGTAAAAAGTGGTGGTGGTGTGTGTCTGATGGAAGATGATTGCAACAGGGAGACTTTGATAGTCACAAGAATGTTCTTCTCAGACCTCTGACTGTCAGGAGTATAACTGACCTGTGGCTGCACTCTGAAATCCATTACCACATTGCAGCCATGCCCTCCACCAGCTGCTCTCAGCCATGAGAGCACAGCAGGGATACTGAGGCAGGCACATGGATCAGAGATGCAGGACTCCTCTGATCTGCCCCTTTGGCCCAAGGACTCCTCATGAGCTTTGCCAAAACTTTCTTAGATATGCACTAAATTCAGACTTTTCCAACCACCCTTCCTTCTACAGAATTAGACCTGTATCATGTGCTGAAGGCTCTCTCTACTTCCTCCAGTTCCCTCTCCAGTTTTTCCCCTCAATGGTAGTTTCTCCAGTAAATCTCTTGTATGTCTGATCTTGTCTTGGTGTCAACTTTTCAAATGATCTGAGCTAGCAGAAAGAGGACATGGGGAGTGCATTGATCCATTTTGTGTTGCTATAAAGGAATACCTGAGACTTGATAATTTATAGAGAAAAGAGATGTATTTGACTCATGGTTCTGCAGGCTATATAAGCATGGTGCCAGCATCTTCTTGGCTTCTGGTGAGGCTTTAGGGAGATTACAATCATGTCGGAAGGTGATGAGGAGCCAGCACATCACATGGTTAGAGGAAGCTAGAGAGAGAAGAGGTGATGTGCCATGCTCCTTTAAACAATCAGATCTCTCATGGACTCATACAGAGAGAACTCACTCATTATTGTGATGACAGCACCAAATAATTAATGAGAGATCCACCCTCATGATACAAACAGCTCCCACTAGGTCCACCTCTAATGTGACATTGGAGGTCACATTTCAACATCTAAACCATATCATAGAATGTGATCTATAAGAATTGCTTCCAGGGATCTGAGTGCTTTAGGGATAAAGGAGGGACAAAATAACCTGCAAGTAAAATCATTATCCCTTCTCCAGGCCCAGGATTCATGGGCTTTGGGTGTGACAGGTGGTAAGAAAATACCACTTCTTGTAAGGGTTGAATGGGATGTAGTGTTTCCGGGATTGAGACAGAATTCAGGTAGGCAAAAAGTGAAAGGAATATTCTGCCAATCCCTGATCTGACTACCTAGCCTGATCATACCAATGGTGCCCTGATAAATTTCTGTAACCCTAGCTCAGACTTATGGCATATGCAAGAGATGCAGCTGGACAGCATGATTCTCAAACGGTCAGCCTACAAGCACAGTAAATTATCCCTCCTCCCCAGGGCTCATCTGTTTAACAAGCCCAACTATCACCAGCATAAGAGATTTTGCTTTTCTAATATGGGATGGAAACACTCAATCCTTTGGCTTTAAGAGATCTGCCCTATTTCTCTCTCCCTGAACCTCATCTCCCACAATCTAGACTCCATGCTGGATCCCATTACTCCTTAGCAATAAAACTTCTTCACGAAGAGCTCAATCTTTGATCTTTATTTTATTTTCCTTTAAGTTTAGTGAAGAGCTTGAGAATACACATTATTATGTAGATAAAGATCACATGTTCCAGAGGGCAGAGTTGAAGTGTCCACAAGGCTGGGGAGTGCAGGTTGGAATTGGGAGACCGAGTCAGCTTGGGGGACATTCAGAGCCATTTGAGAAGAGGGGTCTTAGAGAAATCTGAAGGAATAGGACAGAGGGTGGTGGCCAAGATAAATCAGGATGTGAGGCATGATGGGACAAGTACACATGGTCTCTTGGGAAGGAGTAGATGATTAGTGGTTGCAACTGTGGTTCTGTTCTTGGGACCCATATGGGTGTGTGATAGAAGGACAAGGGGTAAGAATTTCAGGAGCCCACAAAACTCTGGGAAACCCTCTTCAGGTCTATTTTGGGCCTTGTCAAGGTCAGTGGAGGGGCAGCCCTGGCAAGAACATGCTGAACACTGCAGTCCTTGCCTATACAGTGTTCAACAAACATTCGTTAGAGATCTACTATGTCACAGACTAAACTAGGTGCTAAGGACATATCAGAATAAGACACCATCTCAACCTTCAAGGATCTTAAAAAGCAAAGAGAGAAACTAAAAAAAAAAAAAATAAGCTAGAATAGTAAAGTACATTTCTGTAATAGTCTTCTTGTGGGACATGAATGAACACATGCATGGGGACTCTTAACTCAATATTGAAACCTCTGATCTGACCCCTCCACCACCAGGCATTGTAGGGATTGAAGTAACATGTGCAATGCCAATCCCCATGGCTGTGCCAATATCACTTGCCGCCAGCCATCCCTGTCACTTTTTCTCCCAAATATGAAGACATCCGCTTGCCATTCACTGCTGTACTTTCTGAGGCCCATGTCCTTCAGGCCTGGCTCCCCACCTCTTGCCTGCCGCTTGTGCCTATGAATATTGCGGCCAACAATTCCTCCCATCCTGTACACAAATGACTGCTGTGATCTGAATGATTATGTCTTCTAAAAATCACGCATTGAAACCTAATCCCCAGGGTGACAACATTAAGAGGTAGGGCTTTTGGTAGGTGATTAGGTCATGAGGTTGGAGCCCCTATGAATGGGATTAGTACCCTTATAAAAGAGACCAGGGAGTTCATTCTCCCCTTCCATCATGTGAGGATGCAGCAATAAGGCACCATCTATGAGGTATGGGCCCTCACCAGATGCTGAATCTGCCTGAACTTTGATCTTGGACTTCTCAACCTGCAGAACTGTGAGAAATAATGTCTGCTGTTTATAAGCCATTCAGCTTATGGTATTTTGTTATAGCAGTCTGAACAGACTTAGACAATGACATTCCTATCATTAAGAGACAGTCTGTTTCCTCTCCCCTTGAATCCAGACTGGCCTGTGACTTGCTTTGCCCACCAAAATGCAGTGGAAGTAATACCATGCCACCTCCAAGCCTAGGCCTTAAGAGGCCTGGTAGCTTCTGCTGTTACTCTCTTGCTGCCTGCCTTTTGTTGAGACACGATCTTGCCCTGTCACCTAAGCTGGAATGCAGTGGCACAATCCCAGCTCACTGCAGCCTTGATCTTCTGAGCTCAAATGATACTGCCACTTCAACCTCCTCTCAAGTAGCTGCAATGACATGCATGCACCACCACATACAGCTAATTATTATTATTATTATTATTTGTAGATACAGGGTCTCACTATGTTACCCAGGTTGATCTTGAACTTCTGGGCTCAAGCAATCCTTTCATCTGGGCCTCCTAAAGTGCTGGGATTATAGGCATGAGTTGCTACTTTGGCTCACTATGTAAAGAAGTCCAAGCCACCTACTTAGAAAGAGGGGCTAAGAAAAGAAACCAAGTGGAGGAGGACTGACATGCTCAAGCATCCAGACAAATAAGTGAGGTCATCTTGAACTTTCCAGCCTAGCTGAGTGAGCCTAGCCAATCGCATGTGGAGTAGAGACAAACCATCCCTCCCAAGTCTTACCTGCAGGTAAACTCAATCAGGGCTCCATTCTCTCTCCTGCTTATGCTTTAGTGTAGTGGCCCCATGCTCATTATTCAGGAGTGATTCAGGCCTCTTCTTTCTGGGCATACAACTATATTTCTCAAGCTTTCTTGCAGTTAGGTGAAGCCATGTGACTAAATTCTAGGCAGTGGACCGGGGGGAAGTGATGCATGTCACTCTCAGACCTGGCCCCTAACGACAGGGACTCTCTCAGCTGTTTTCCCTAATCCTAGCTTGATGTAGGTTAGTGACCTTGGAAGACTTGTGCTGAAAATGGTGAAGCCATATAGAGTTTGTATCTCTGAATTCACTTAGAGAGAAATCTCTCATGAATCAGAGATATCTGTTTTGGGATGTTAAGTGAGCCAGAAATAATCTACCGTGTTTGAGTATTACACATATTGAGGTTTGTTTCTTACAATAGTTAGCATAATCTCCATCAACAAGTCAGTTATTTCTGATATAAACAAGGCATTTTTAGGATCCTTAAATTTGGAACTGAAAGATGGAAAGTTATTGGATAATAACACTCTATGCACAATATGGAAAACATTTAAGCTGAAATAACTAAGCAGTTAAATTAAGTAAACTCATTTGGTCTGGGCAGCGCTGGACCAGGGTAACCTCAAATACCATCCTCCACCTCCTTTGCTAGTTTTCCCTGTCAGAGCCACCAGCAGATAAAGGGCAGCCCAGGTTTGTAAAGGCCCTGATAGCTGCAGAAAATATATCCTTCAATCCAGAGAATCTTGGCATTCTGTCATCCTGGGGGCCCAGCCATCTCCTCCTTGACTTATCTTTGATGCCGATTAGACCTGGTGCCCAGATTAGCTCGCAAAGCCTCTGGGTCATTGTGTTGACTCTTCTTCCTCCAGGCACTTGAATCAACCAGCAGAATTGGAATCCTTCCCAGGACTCCATGTTTATTTTTGATTTGTTGTTTTCTTATTTCCTCTCCCTTTACAAAGACCAAAAACTTATACTAAACCCAAGGTTATCTGTTTGGGATTATAATATCCTGTCTGCCTTTTGCAAATCCCTATCCTTCCCCAGGAATGGGGCCTTTTTTGTGTCCCCAGCTCAATTGTTGGGGTCTTCATTAATGACAGATGTTCAAGAAACATCCTCTCCCAACCTCTAAGGATTTAGCCAACTTCTGAATTTGAGATGCACCTGAAAAATTCTTGAAGCAAGATGAGGCTACAGCAACTAGTGGACACTACCTGGGCCTTCTGAATGGCTTTTCCAGGGCAGCTGGTTATTTCCTCAAGTATACTTTTCACCACTTTCTGTGGGCCTTGTGCTGCAGAGTGACTCATGACTGCATACTTGAGTCATACACAAGTCCTGCCACTGTGCTAGTGTCTGAGTCTCTTTCTGCTGTCTCCAGCATTGCCCCAGGCTTTTCACATTGTCCTTATCCATTCCCATCAACTCACATGGCAGTTATCTCATGTAGTGTCTTCATTTTGCTATGTCTTGTAACAGTCACTACTGGTGTCTCTATTCACATCCCCTCCCCAAGCTCACCAATAAGGTTACCTATGGACCTTATTGTCTGTCCCCATGTACATGCACTGTGAATCCAACTGCTTTCCAACTCAAGCATCTGCAACTCTCTGCTTCTCCCAGGTATTCCAGCAGCACTAAAGGAGCCCAAGCAAAGACAGCTCAGAGGAATGAGGATTTGTCATCTCCATGCAGCAACTGTTAAGCAAAGGGGAATCAGAGTCCGTAGACTACATACTCCAGGAGCTTCCTCAGTAGGCCAATTCTAATGGATAATGTACTGGATTTAATGCTGGCCCCACAAAAGACTTGTCCACCTGGAACCTATAAATGCAAACTTATTTAGTAAAAGTGTCTTTGTAGTTTTAATTCAGTTATGGATCTTGAGATGAGATGATCTTTACAAGAGAAGAGAAGGAGAGAAGACACAGAAAAGAAAGTGATGTGAGGACAGAGGTGAAGACTGAAGTGATGCAGTTACAAGCTAAAGAATGCCAAGGGATACTGGCAGCCACCAGAAGCTTCCGGAGGTAGTCTTGGAATGAAGTAGTCAATTCTGCCAACAATTTGATTTGAAACTTTTGGCGTCAAAAACTGAGAGAGAATAAATCTCTGTTGTTTTCACCTGTCAAGTTTGTGGCTATTTCTTACGGCAGCCCGAATGAATGAATCCATATATTCTATACAGTTTCTCAGAGAGTTCCTAGAATTTTGAGTCCCAGTTGATCACAGGGATCTTACACTTATTAACATACCTTTTATTGGTGTCTTATTCCTGTCTTATTTTTCCCACTCTCTCACTTGAGTTACATGGAATCTGCATCCTCATCTGCTTTTGGGAGAACCAAAAATAAGGCATGTGCATAGTAGGGAATGCTTCCACCAGTAACTCAAAACCTGACCATTAATAGGATTTGCTGCCCTCTCTAAAAACCCATAGATGCTCTATCATCGGATAACTTACTTTGCCTTTCTTCTCCTTTCTCCTCCTCCTCTTCCTCTTTTCCTTCTTCTTTCATGTATGTTTAGTTTCTTTCAGTAGGTCATTTTTGTTTCATTCACTCCTGCTATCTGACTGGAGAAAGGACTCATCTATCCTTTAGAAAACCAAAAAATTGGGACAGGAAAGATTTGGCTTCTAGAAATGTTCTGAAAAATGCCACTTCCTCAGGAAACAATGGAACAAACAACCTTACCAATTTTCTATGGTACTTGCAGCTCCTTTACCCTCAAAGCACCTCAAAGCTATAATGGTTCAAAAGCACTTCATGATCTCAGCGCTTTAGGCTTTTAAGCTTGAACTGCTTATTCCATCAAGGTCACACTGGGGCCTCCCCAAACCATGTGTCCTTCCCTCTGGGTCTATTTGACCTTTGGATTCCAGCCATGTCCACCACTGGCCCAGCCTGCTACTGACAGGGTCATGGGTGGACAAATGTGTTTGTTCCTCTTCATGCATCTAAAACTGTCTTTGAGAACATTCTAAAGCAGTAGAATTTGGGTTTTAGTTGCTGACCTTCATTATTTGAGCTGCTTGCTCTTCTCTGTCAGAACTCATTGTAGATATTTAAAGTGAACCGTTAGTTTCAGATAAAAGTGCAGGAAAGTTTACAGTTGGTGAGTAGTCCAAACTCTGTTCATTTATCACCTGCCACCTATTTTATAGTTCGGGTAAGAAATGTGTATTTTCCCTGCTTTTATTTTGATTTGTCTCCATTTTAATTCAAAAGTTTCAAGTAACTCATCCACTCTGATGTCATTTTGTTTTCCCACATGTAGAAACTTTGATTCTTGGATGGAGTGGAAAAAGACCTGGGTAAAAATTTAAAGGGAGCTTCTACTTGGATGTTTAAAAGTTAAAGCTAGAAGGAATCTTGAAGAGAACCTAATCCAATCACCTTCTTAAAAAAAAAAACAATTGGGGATCTTGCTATGTGACCCGGCTGGCCTCAAACTCCTGGGCTCAAGTGATCCTCCTGCCTCAGCCTCCCAAGTAGCTGGGACTACAGGCGTGAGCCACCATGTCCAGCCCAACCACCTTATTTTACAGGAAAATTGAGACTCAGAGGAGGTGAAATTACTTTCCCTAAGTCAAATGACTAAACGTAGAGTGAGTTGCAGACCTCGGAGGAGAAATGCAACCCTATAGGCCACAGTGTTTTCATGACCAAGTAAGTTGGGGGCTGAAAACCAATGCTCTCTCAGTATCTCCAACTGATCAGGCTGAGATTGTTGTCTGTTGTCTATATCAGCCTTATTACTTTCTCTTCCAACTGTGATTTAAACATCTCTTCTTGTCTTCTCATCTCTTAATAGAGTTGCTATTAAATTCAATAGGGTGTTTACTTTCTTTTGTCTGCAAGCCTCCTCTGTAAAACATGAAGTAGTCAATATTTTTTTTCAAATCCAGCATTAGGTAAACCTACCATTAACCAAACATTTTTCCTTAGACTTGCCCCAGAATGTTTTCACTATTTTTTGCCCAATGTGAGGACAATGACTCACACTGGATATTCTATCACCAATGCCTCTGTTCACACTGAGGCCAGAGCAGAGGTTTTCTTCTAGCCTAAAATAGGGAGGTACCATCCATTTGTTAAAATGTAATAAATGTTCTCTGTAGCTTGGGCTCCTGGGCAGTAGACAAGCCAAATAAATGTGGAATTGCTCTTTTTTTCTCCAATTCTATGGTATCAGACAGAATACAATATCTATCCATTGTCTAACACAGCCCATTAGCCACCTGGCTGACAGAAAATAATCTTAAATGGACACTTTGAAGATGGGTCAGCCCACGGCTTTTTTCTCATAGGTTTCAATCTTAATAGAAAACTATACTTAGCACTTATAGAACCTTGTCAGTCAAAAGTCAGGGACTGTACTGCCTCACCATCTCTTTTTGCTAAGAGGAAAAGTAGCACTTGGATATTGTTATTTGTATTATAATTATTCATGTTATTTTTGAGAACACAGTAAGATGTCAATTTAATTCTTTTAGTATTAACTAATTTTTAAAATTAAAAGCCTATAAAAATTACCAGCTGTACAACCTTTCAGCTTCACTTCTCTCATCTATAAAAAGTGTACAATAATAGTCATCTGGCAGAGTTGTGAGGGTTAAACAAGAAAGAATCCATACAATAATTACGTGATACAGAATCAGTGTTTCTTAAGGGTAAAACATTTTTTTTCCTCTTAGCCTCATAATCTTTCTGAAGGTCAATTTTGCCCTCTTACCACAAAGCTCAAGGATGCCCCCTAGATAGCCACAACAGGCAACCCAGTGCTTTTCTCATGACAGGATGACAGTAAATTTTGTTGAAAAAATGGAAATGGAGCTTGATGTGACATCCTTCCCTTTGACTGAGCTATAGAACTCTGTCTCTATTGAAGGTCACTGGCCCATACAGAAAAATCAATCAAAGGTTCTGACCTGCAATGTAAATTAGCATTCTTTTAGAGAAAACCACAGGAATGGTTGAACTCACATCATTTCAAAAATCAAGAAAAGGTAGTCATGCTCCCAGTATGGCTGAATAAGCTCCTAAGCTCCTACTGGATTAACTCTGCCATAGATAACAGCTACATGGTCTGAACAAAATACAATAAGAAAACCACCTGGAGGGTCTGGAAGGCAGCAAAAATAACCAAATCCTGCCGTGGAGTCAACCTTGGGAAGCAGGGGAAAAAATTGGATGAGCTTCTGATTTTTACAGTTTTTAGTCTGAGATTAGATGATAGTAGCATTTAGTCTGAGATTAGACAATAGATAACGCTGAAAGGGGCTGCTGAAACTACTGGAGAGAATCCAGTCTTCCCAACATGAATGGTTCAGGGCAATCTGAACCCATAGTCATTAGAAAATGAGGCCAAGTGTATATACTTGGTCCAAATCTCCATCTGACTCTTGAATCACATGTACAGGGAAGACTCAAAGTATCCCAGGTAGAGACAAAATAATTACACTGAGATATGAGTTAGCACCTAAAAGACAGACTTTGCAGTTTCAGTACAACCAATTTAATTGTCTTCTTAAAAAGGGAAATAATCTTTGGAGGAATATAACAGAGAGCAGAGTCCCCATGACATTCACAATGTCCAGTATACAATCCAAAATACTCAATATACGAAGATCCAGAAAAATGTTAATTACTCTCAAAAGAAAAGACAATCAATTAATTAAATCCCCAAGACAACCCAGATATTGGAATTAACTAACAAGAATTTTAAAGTAGTTATTATTATTACTATGCTAAATGACTTAAAGAAAAATATGCTTGTGATAAATGAAAAGATAGAAAATTCTAACCCATAAACTATAAAAAAACAAATAAGAATACTATGATTAAAATGTATAATATCTGAAACAAAAGTTTGTTTGTTGACCAACTCTTTATATTTGCTTTATATTATGTTATTTAAAGAGAAGGTAGACTGAGGAAACAGAGAAAGAAACAAGAAGCAGAGAGGGAGGGGATGCTAAAAGAAGAACTGGGGAAAAAGGTAGAAAAAGAGTTAAGACCAAGGCAGCTTCCAGAAAAAAAAAATGATACAGAAGAAATGGAGGAATAGATTGAGGCTGAAGGAGCAAAACATAGGAAGAGAGACTTGATAAGAAAAGTTCATAAAATCTTAAGGCTTACGAACTACTTTTGTTTAAGTCACTGTTCATTTGGCATGAACTGGAGAGGTTTATGAAATACCTGAATATATGGCTTCTAATCACCTTTAAAATGGCCTTTTAAAATGTCAGTTATGGCTTAATAAATTGTTAATCAAACTTAGAAGAGATGCCACTCTTAATTATTTCCCTGGCTTCAATGGTGGAACCTTAAGTCATAGTCACCTGAACAGAGGTTAGATTCTTCATGTTCACACTACACAAACCCCGGAGCACCTTGGGTCACATCTATCACCTGTGACAACTGTTTGGCTGAGGAAATTCCAGCAAGATGGGTCCTCAGAAAGGACTTCCTCTCAATACTGTGAGTGGGGTTGGCAAGGGGGTGCCTATCTAAGGGTTGTTAGAGTAGCTTGAGAGCCTGAGAGGAAAGCACTATCTAATCTAAAATCAACTGAGAATTTGCGTATTTTCTGTGCTCCAATTCCCTTGGCAAAGCACTGGCTGCCAACTAAGCCTGTCAGGGGCAATTTACAGTTTAATAGAAGATTCTGGTTAATAGACAAACCCTTAAATTTTTAATTATAATATTTCATAATGGTAGAATTTCAGAAAAAAAGATAATTTTGATTGGGAGGTAAAGGTTTCTCAGATAGCATGGCTCCTGTCTCCTGGGGCTGGAGGCCAAGCTGGAAAGTGACCAAGTGACCCCAAACCATTGATAAACCACTGTCCAGCTGTGGGCTCTTAGTTCACATGCAATGAGAACCAACTGAGCAATTTCTAACTCTTCTATACTAGTGTCACTTTTCAGATTCAGAAACACATATCAGATTGACATTGCTGTATTTTTTATTTTCCATTTGATTAAGCTTTTAATCCTCACCAAATATGACTATTTTCATACTTATATCCTTATATGGCAATAATGGTCTTTCTTCCTAAATTGGATATGTTATTTCTGTAAAATGTTTTTGATCACAAGCCATTCCTTATTTGCTTTGAGAAGTGATAAGAATTAGTTCGTAATATCACTGATGAGGGAAAACGTTAATGGGAATTTTAGCATCATACAACATCAACGAAAATAAAGGGAGCTTGCTAGTCTACGTTTATTCGCTAAACTGCATTTTCTCAGAGCCATGAATTCAGGAAAGGTTGCATGATAAAGAGAGAATACAATAACAGTTGGCTTTGATATAAAAGCTCTTTGTGTACAAAGCAGATGCAGATCTGTAAACAATGCAAGCTTCTTTCAATAGATGTCCTAAATGAATTTAGGCTGTGCTTTGCTTTGTTTTTCAACAGAAGCAATTTTAGCATTTTGAGGAAATTCATTACTTTCATCAATAAGAATAGACTGAGTTATGGGGTACATGAAATTCTGCTAAATACTCAAGATATTGAGCTTTTTGTGGAAAAAAAATTAATATTAAGGATTTAAGAATATTAAGTGCCATCTTAATATTATTGGATCAATCAGTCAAAAAAATTTTAATGACAACTCACTATATATTAAGCTGTATGGATATATATATATGTGTGTATATATATATATACACTCACACACACACACACACACATATATATATATATGACCTTGATTGTCAGACAAGCTATTCCAAAGCTCTACTTTGTTGTCAAAGTAGATACAGGAGCAAGTTTTGAACATGGAGTTGACTCCACTCTTTCTTCTAGGACCTATCTGAGCAATTTCCCACCCACTTTTTAAAGACAGATTTATTGAGATATAATTTACACACCATTGTGTATTTACAATTGTGTAACTACCAATATTATCTAGTTTTAGAACATTTTTATTATACCAGAAAGAAGTCCCATACCTACTGGCAGTTGCTCCCCATTCTTCCTTCCTTTCAAACCCCTGGCAAACATTAATCTACTTTCTGGTTTCTATAGATTTGTCTATTCCAGCCTTTTCACATAAATGGAATTATATAAGATGTAGCTTTCTGTGTTTGGCTTCTTTCCTTTAGCATAACATGTTCAAGGTTCACACATGTCGTAGCAGGTATCAGTACCTGTACTTGATTCCTTTTTATGACCAAATAATGTTCCATTGTATAAATGCACATTTTGTTTATCTATTAATCAGTTGATGGACATTTGAGTTGTTTATACCTTTTGGCTACTATGAATAATGGTGCTATGAACATCTGAGTACAAGTTTTTGCATGAATATGTGTTTTCATGTCTCTTGGATAGGCACACAGGAGTGGAATGACTGGGTCATATCGTAACTTCATATTGAACATTTTGAGGAATTTCCAAACTGTTTTTCCAGAGTAACAACATTTTAGTTCCCATCAGTTCTATATGAGGGTTCCAGTATCTCCACAACCTCACCAACCTTTATTATTATCTGTCTTTTTGGTTAGTGCCATCTTAGTGAATGTGACATATTATCTCATTGTGGTCCCCCTCCACTTTTAAGTGGCATTACTATAAATATTCCTGGACCATCAGTTCCAAAAAGGCTTTTACCTTCACTGTGTCCCTGAGTGCACCTCTTCCCTTGTAGCTGGTAGCAAATCTGATGAAGAAATTATTCATTTTTTCATTCATGTAATATTTACTGAACATTGTCTGTGCAAGTCACTGGTGATAAAACAAGAGAAATACAGTCCCAGTCCTCATAAAGCTCACAGTCAACAGAGCAGATGGGTATTTATACAAGGGATACATTATGATATGGAGAGTATCTGGAGGAAAAATCCAGAGTCCCTATTGGGCACCAATAGAGGATGGCAGGAATGAGGATAGAGTGATGAAGTGTGTGGGAAGATCATGAAAAGCCCTATGAATCAGGTTAAGAAGTTTGGACTTTAAGAGCATGTGTAAAAATAAAAGTTTATCCTGACAGAGAAATCACTTGATCAAATTTGATGGAAGCAGAAATCTAGAGGATAGAGAACCATATAACGGCAAGTGTGGCCAGCCCTATGGTAACCTAGTTCCTACAGCAGAAGGAATTCTTCCAGGTCTCTGGGTAGACCCTTGTGAAACTGATCTTGTGTTCTTGGCCTCGTGGCTGAGACTCCTAATTTTCATACAAATCCTATTAATAACCTTTTCCCCTTTACTCAAGGCAATGGTTCTTAAAATGTGGGCCCTGGATCAACATCATCAGTATCATCTGGGAACTTGTTGGAAATACAAATTCTTGGACTTTACTCCAGATCTACTACATCAGAAATTCTGCCAGTGGGCCTAGCAATCCATACTTCAACAAATCTTCCAAGGGAATTCTTATATACCTTCAAGTTTAAGAACCATTAAAATAACTTCAGCAGGTTTCCATTTTTTGCAACTATTTTACTATTACAGGACAGAGTAGTTCCATTCAAGGAGATTCTACAAGGTGATACATATTTAGTTGTCTAATGGCTTAGATAGGGGTCTGTAAACTATTGCCCATAGGCCAAATCCTATCAGCCTCCTATTTTTGCAAATAAAGTTTTATTGGAACACAACCATATCCATTTGTTTAAATATTGTCTCTGGCTGCTTTTGCGTTGCAGTAACAGAGTTTAGTACTGATTACAGAGACTATATAACCCACAAAGTGGAAAACATTCAACATTTACTGAAAAAGTTTGCTAACCCCTGGCCTAGACTAGTTGCATGATACAGGAACATTTTAATTAGTGAAATGTCAGAGTCCAAGTAATAAAATAAAATACAAACACATGTGATAATAAAATATAGTATCTCCAAATATGACACTAGAAGACACATTGCTTGGTGAGCAGAAGCAGTTTAGCCATATTGAAATTCACAAAAATCTCAATAAAGTCAAGACCAGGGAATCTCAAATTTAAGGGGACCTTCTAAAATACTCATTAAAACTCCCTCTCCATCATGATTCAGAGGTGTGAATTTGAGGTAGAACTTAGAATTGTGCATGTTTACCCAGTGCCCTAGAAGAATCTGACACAGGTGGTTCCTGACTACTCCTAGATGAGCACTGGGCTGGAGGCCCATCAAGGACTTTAAACACAGAGTACCATGAAGCTGCACAATCTTGCCCACAAAGCATGCATTGCTTTCTGAAGCTCACTCGTCTTTTCCCATCCACGTAGGACCCAGGAAAAAGAAGAAATACTTCTTTTATTTCTGTTTTATTTTATTTCTTGCTTTTTTCTGACCTTTAAAACCCACCTCCCAGCATCATACTTCAGATGTCTGGATACTGCCAAGCCTAAGGCAAAGGAGAGGCTAAGCTTTCTCTTACATGCCTGAGGCTCCTCCTTGAGTTCTGGGTCCCTATCTAAGGACTCACCCTTCTGGGAATGACCTTGGATTTCAGAAAAGATCATCCTTCTTGCCCATGAAGATGTCTTACTTTGCTGATATCCAATGATGAGCCTTAACAGAATACAGTATAATTACTGAAGCATTCACTCAAAGGAAACTGACATACAGCATAAGGGTCATCTGCTTATGAGGTCATGGCCTCTGGACAGTATTATCAGAGAGTTGATGGGATGTAACACACAGCCAACTCAGTTCTACTACAGGACATGCAGATGACTTAGCATGGCCTCCTTTGTGACTGATATGTCCACACTCTTCAGCTCTAGCATTGTAATTCTCTTTTTATTTGTCCTAGACTGTAAGTTTCCTGAGGTCAACTGTGTCTTCTTTATCCTTGTATTCCCTACACAGTGTTTATCTTATAGCAGTCTTTCAACAAATATTTAATAAATGAACAAGTATCTGCATGGATGGTTTACTAAGTCATGTTATTCTGTTAAGCCCAGGGGTGAATATGGTAGTGCTTTCTTTCTCCTGTTTAAAAATCTCATTGCATTAACTAAAGCATTCCATAAGTATAAATAGATTTGTCAAGGTGATTGTTATGGCAGGATTTTCATATAATTTTTTTCTGGTAAGCAAGTCTTGGGAGACCCATAAGCAGTGTAGACTTTTAAATCCAATTTCAAGCCCAGCCTATCGAAGGCATCTACTTCATGCCCTAAATCCGGATGGCCCCAAAGTGTTGTTCTAATATCTTCAGTCAAAGGTAAATAAAGGGCAAAATATTTCAACTGACAACTTACCAACATTCTAGGTGGCCTCACCAACTCAGAATTTGGTTCATTTGTCAAGTTTTCTCATTTGAAGTTTGCTGCATAATTTCCCTTTTCTGAATGAATCTTACTTGGTGAAACACTTCACTGTCAATCTTAGTTTGAGTTTAGTGACTTTGGAATCATTGGCAGATAGACCAGCCATGGCTTCTAATAAGAATAAATTCTAATAGGAAAAAAAAAAGATTCCTGAACAGGGAGGAGACAGAGGGAAGGAGGCAGAAAGAGATCATTTGTCTCCAAATTGCAAGCACAATAGGTGAGTGAAAAGATGTCTATGCATGAAAACACTCCTTCCACATGACTTAACATAACAGATCATGCAGTTTAGTGTAAAGGTAACCTCAGCAGTATGTGGAAAATCCGGGGTCTCACCCTACCATCACCACTCCCATGTTATGTGTATAATCTTAGGCACATTGCATCAGCTCTCAGGGGTACCAGTTTTCCCATATGATGGCCTGAAGGAGTTCAAAGTTCTTTTCAGGGCTGTACTATATACTCCAATTATGGCTGTTGCCCTGCCTGTGGCCCATTCAAAGATAAGCCCATTCATGGCCAGGAGTAGGGCTGTGACCCAAGGCAGCCAATAAGTGATCTGACATGGCCTGACTTTAAGACACAAATTCAGCTGATTATATTTCTCCGTCTATTAACTATAAACGCAGGAAATACCAAAAGAAGGGGATCTATTTGCAAAGGGAGCTAAAACTGAGAAGTCATTAGGTAGAGAGAAGTCACATATGACAATATGGGCCCTATGCAAGTCAATGTGATGAGCAGGAAGTATGAGCAAGCAGAAGCTGGAAGGTAGGGATTAGTAGATGATGAGAAAATCTGCAGAGGGAGGGAGTGGAACTGAGATGGGAGTTTGTTGAACCCCAAAAATCTTGTTCTTAAGGGTTATAGCTCACTAGCTTTGAACCTTCTGTCCATTTTGAATTTCCCAAGGCCTAGCTATACAGAGGTTCCTAGACACAAGTATCCTTATCCCATTGGGATACTCTTGTAACCTTACTTAATTGTTGCTTCTTGAAACCTAAAAGAGCCTAACTATAACAGGAGCCTGAAGTCTATGATCCTATGAAGTCTGACAAGACTATATAGCACAAACTGTGTGCTAGGCACAAAAAGAATAAGATATATTAATTTAAATCAAGAGTTTTCAAACATCATAGCCAATAGCTAGTTAAAATCCAAACCCAAACAGATGCTGAACCTTCATACCTTTGCTCATGTGGACATGGCCACCATCCCAGCAGTACTCTGGGATTCTGGAATCAGGTAGGGTGTGGTTGCTTCTCAGGCCAAAGGGACAGAACATGCAGGTCTGAATCAGCCACCAGAGGGAGTATAAACAAATCCACAAATAGGCTAGGGGGACCCGACTCCCCTCCTCACATTTCTCTTGGGTGATAGAATTTCCACCAAGTATGTTCTTTCATCTGTAGTTTATTCCAGGCAAACTGCACTTAGCTGAAAGCAAGCATGGGTCCCAAACAGGGGAACACTTGTTCAGACCTGAAAACATCCAAGGTCAACTATATCGTGTTTTTGCAATTTCTACCATGTATTGTTCAGGTAGGGGAGGTTTCTCTTTGCACAACACAGGAAGTACAAAATTAAAGAACACTAAGTGTTCTAATGATTGTTTACCGGTTGTTTAGAACAGAGAACATCTTAACCCATAGAAATAACGATATAAGGAATTTTTGGATTGGCAAGCCAGTCATTCAATGCTACTTAACCCTGGATCACAGAGTCAACACTTATTAAGAACTGAAAAACCATTTAAAATATTGCATCTCATGACCTAATGTACTTCAGCCCAAGAATAAAGCACTACCTCCTCTAGCCGCATTTCTTTATAATTCTGGCCCTGGATGAAGCTGAGTGCTTTCTCCTCTGTGCCCCTACCATACCCTTTGGTCCTATGTGTCTTTCTTTCATAGCATCTATGATACTTGACGAATCTCATGTTCACATATGTCTCTCCCTACTCTTTCCCAAATCCAAGACCTCTTAATAATCTAGATGATGTCTGTTCCTTATCACTCTGGTGTCAAGCACAGAGCTTACACTTGAAATGCATTAGATCAAAGAGGATGGTAGTGGAATCCCATCACACCCACTTCTCATCCTACTTTAACGCCCCTTCCCACCATCACTCCATGGTTCTTCCTTCCTTTTACAAGAAAAGCTTAGGTATGGGAGCTCATACTTAAGGCAGGAGTAAGAAGACATCAAAGATTTCTCCTTTGTAAGACATCTTTTCTAGCTTGTGAGAATGGCCAGGGTTGGGAGAGAGAAGAGGGGAAGGGAAGAAGACTCAACAGCTTTCTGGCTGATTCCTGCATTGGATCTTTTCAGGGGTGGGAGAATAGGCAGTGGTCTTGGCTCCCACAGACACACAGCTCTGAATCCCCACCTTGGCTTCATCAGAAAGGCAACCCAACATTCTGAAAAACACAGAAAGAGCCTTTCCACATTCAGACACAGCTGACTATTTGTGCTCACTGAAGAGAATCATAATTTGGAAAATACAGAAATCTTGTGTGTTTGGCCTTGGAATTCATGAAATAACTATTGGAGTCTTCTTGGGTGCTAGGCTTACATCTGCTGCTCAGTAGTTCTGAGGCCACACAATATCTAATTGGGGAAATGGGTAGTTTGGACTACTGATTTCAATGCGGGATCTTTGCAGTAGACTTTTCTTCCCATTTCTTTTGACTACTTTGCTACCTCATGGAGTTTTAGAGCAGGAAGAGATCTTAAAAAGCATAAAGCCAAATTTTTCATTTTATAGTTGAAAAATATAGGAGGTCCCAGCAGGTAAAAACATGTGCTCAAGGTCACCCAGCTAATCAGGAGTGTGTCAAGAGCAGAATCCGAGTAGTCAGACCCTTGACTCGGCACACTTCCATTTCCTCTCACTGTGTCCTGAGCTGACACCTGCACAGGAGGCCAAGGGTGTGCCACAAATAATAAGGAAGTAATTTTGAGTTTTAAAATTAGCTGTGGATAAGTTACACATGGATAATCAAGAGCTGACTGCAGCCTGGGCTCTAACTGAGCTTTAAGTCAATATTATAAGCTTGAATATTTATGGGTGTTTTGGTTTGTTTCCAAAAATGGATGGAAGTGTCATCCTTCCTCCTGTCACATAAATGGAAAACACCAGAAAGGATTTACAAAGCCTTCCCAGCATTTGTGCATTTTGATGTTGATGTGGGTGGACTGAAATCTGAAGGAAGACAGAAGGAAGAGGGCATCGCTAGTTTATTGGTTTTAAGAAGTGAGGGGTGATTAGAGAATTTGGAGTTCTCAGAGTAAAAGGCGCTGTTTGGCTGAATGATTAGCTATGATATTTGAAAAGCATTCTCGGGCATTTTAAAAGAATGCCTCTAAGCTTTTTGAAGAAACATGACAACTTGAAGTCCCCTTTTATGCTTGGGAGTTGTCTACTGGCTCTGGCTATGACATTCCATGGATTTCGGAAATCTAGCCTCCTTTTTTCTCCCACTTCTATTAGGGTTAGGGGACACCTTTTAAATTTATTAAATTTTAATTAAATTTTATTTTTCCTTTGATAACTTTACAATGTTCTTGAGATCATTAAAGAAGATAAGAATACGGGACATTAGAGTGGAACTCTGGGGTCATAACCTTTCTCTATAATGTATTAGCTTAGTAACCTTGGGTAGGTTACACTTTGATAAACCTCATCTCTAAAATGGAAGAGACTTGTGTGGCCCACATACTTTTTTGGAGGATTAAACAAAGGATGAGTATAAAGTGCTCTGTAAACTGTAAAGTGCTGCACCCTTGTGCTTGGTCTCCATAATCCCTATTAACTGCTAGTGGATTCTGGGCTGTTATACAACCTGGTATGGGAATTCTGTGGCCCACTTTTTCACATACAGCAGGCCTAAGGAAATGTGTCACAGGTAAGGCCGGTCTTGAACAATCACTTCCTTCAGTCTCTGTTAAAAGTGACATTTATGAGCACTTATGATGTGCCAAGCATTCTACTAACACTAGACATGGCTCATATCACTGAATTCTCACAGTAATGCTATGTGGTCAGAATTACTATTATTCCAATTTCCTTATGTGGAAAGTGAGACACAGAGTACTTAAGAAACTTACCCTAGGTTACATGGCTAATAAGCGTCAGATCCAGGAAATGGAACCAGGTGTGCCTTACTGCAGAGTCCTGGCTGTCAGCTACTGTGGCAGACAGTATTTTGCAAAGATGGCTGCAGCAAAAGCTCCCATCCCACACCACTCTCGCATCAGGAGATGGAGCCTAATTCTTCTCTGCCGGAATGTGGGTTGTCTTTAGTGATTCACTTGTAACCAATAGAATGTGGCAAAAATTACACCCTGTGACTTCTGAGCTAGTTCAGAAAGGGTCATGCAACTTCTGCCTGGGTCTCTTGGTACACTTGCTCTCGAGACTCTCTCTTTAGTGATGCTCCTTTCCAAAACCCAGCCTCTGTGCTATGAAAAGCCCAGGCCACATGGAGAGGCTGTGTGTGGGCTGCCTGTTGACAGTCTCAGCTTAGGTAAGCCTTTGCATCATCCTAGCCCAGGTGCCAGCCACATAGTGAAGAAGCTTCCAGAAGATCCCAGTCTCCTTCTGCCCATGTTCTCAGCTGAGACACCAGGCATCATGGAGCTGAAACAAGCCACCCCTAATATACCCCATCCGAATTCTTGATCCATGATCTCCGTGAACATATAAAATGAGTGTTGTTTTACATCACTACATTTGGAGAGGTTTGCTATGCAGCAATAGATAACTGGAACAATTACTTTCCTATTCTCTCTCAGTTCCCTCAGAGGATCTCCCTTCATGACTGATCAAAATTCCCCACTGTAATGTCCTGGATGGTTCTGGCAAAACCTACCCATCTGTTTCCCATTCTCCCAAGATCCTGAACCCTCCACATGAGAGAAGAAAACTTAGAGAGCATTAACTATACTCAACCCTGCTAAGCTATTTCCTGGCTAATGCTCACCACTTCAAGGTACAAGGGGGCCTTCTTCTGCTAATATCCCTGTCTTCATAAAATGTTCTAGGAGCCAGGCCGGCCAAGCGAGGGAGTTCCTGGCCTTGCACTGGACAGGCTGGAGACAAATCTCTGGATGGAGGCCTGTTCAGACCACTGGGAAGGCTGCCTTTGCTCTGCTGGCTCTGTTACAGAGCAACCAAGAATGGTTTTTCCTTTTTGAAAACGTCAAAGCAGGCTTAAATGGAGCCACACAGACAGGGTGCCAAACACTAGACCAGTATCATGGTCCAGGCACTTCCCATCACGACTGATCTCATCACATCTCTCAGCTTGGCTCCTTGAGCTTCTCTCAGCTGGGGACCAGCACACAGCTAGGAAACCTGAAGGTGTGTCTCTGTGCAGAGCAGTCTCGAAGTCAGGAAGGTGGCTCACTATTGGGGAAAGGTAATGACTGGGAGGAAACACAAAGTGGGAGAGGGGTCTCTGGTGGCCCGTCATGTCCTGTCTTGATCTGGGTGTTGCTTACATGGTGTGTTCACTCTCTGATGACTCATGGAGCTGTGCACTTGCAACTGTGCACTTTTCCTGTATGTGTGTTACACATCAATAGAAAGAAAAAAAAAATCGGACCCACAATTCAGCTGCGGGGATTAACCTAAAATAAATGCCTGAGGAGTGATAGCAGAGGCAGTGTGCTGTATTATAGCGACTAGAGTGGTGCCACTCACATTGAACTTCAGAAAAGAGGCTTTTGTATTTGTGTCACCGGTACCAACATAGAGCCCAACATACAGAAGGCGTCCAGTGAATATTCACTGATCCACCACCTATAGCTTCCCTTTCCTTCTTTCTGCTTCTTAACTCCAACAAACAGGAAAAGCTTTTCCAGAAGTTTCTTGGTAACAATATCCCACTGTAACAAAGGTCTATACTTTATTATATGTATTCCCTGCCATTGTTGATATCTTAGATGACACAGGACAGGTAAAGCAAGGATGACTGAAGACCCTACAACTCCCCAAAGGAAGCTTTAATCAAAATTTATGCCTGCCTCCCCCAGCAAACCCTCCACAGAGCTCTGAAGAAACAGCACTATGCAGTGGATTGATGCAGCACTGGGTACTTTGCATGTCCCAACTCATTTAATCTTAACACTGACCCTGTTGGTTGAGGACTGCCATTAGTATTATTTTGCCAATGGCTAAACTGAGGCACAGAGAGGCTAAGCAACTTGCCTTAAAGCCACATAGCTAGTAAGTGGCAGAGCCTGGGTTAGACCCAGCAATTTGGTTCCAGAGCTCATGTTCTCAAGCCCTATGGAATCCTGCATTTAGGTTAAATTAATATACTTGAAATACATTTCCAAAATATTTGTTTGATAAATACTGAAAAACGCAATAGAGAGTAGTTTATCCTACAACATAAAAAGAATCAGTGCTGGAGCTAGAGATATTTATTTTCAGCAATTGGGGGTGAAGGTGGGGAGAGGCTGGAGGGTGTTTTGTTGGGTCTCCCGGGCCTTGCAAATAAATGTTCCTTGGATCAGAGAAAACAAAGTCCTAGTCATAGAAGAAAAATCCCTTGCTATTCCCCCACCCCCCTCAGGATCCGAACAGATAATCAGAGCATGCAGACATTCAGCAGTAATCAATTAGTACCTACTTTAGATTAAATTGAGAATATGTAAATTGGGCGCCTCATCAAGGCTGCACAGAGCCAGTGATTTGAGACACAGGCACCCCAACGACGTGCTGCAAACATCCCAAGTCTCTGCGGTACAGAAGGGCATGCAAATCTTGTCCCACAGCTGAGAAATTTCTTAAACTGGGAAATCAGCTATTCTTCTTTACACACACACACACACACACACACACACATACACACACACACAAATGTACACATGCACATTCCTCTCCCACCCTTCTCCATCTTTCTGGAAGCAAATAATTTCTTATATCATCCGAAAGAGCCCTTAATATAAAAATCCAGTGTGAGGATGACAAGCAGCAAATCATCTCTGAGCTTGATCCATAACCCCATATCACTGCAGGGCGATATGGTCCAGAAATTAAGCCTTGTTTTGGTGTTTGGTGACTATTTGTTTTATTGGTTGGTTTGTTTTGTTTTTGAGAGCATTTGAAAAAAAAATCAGTGGCTAAATATAACCAGGGCTTCCTGGTTTCCTATTTAAATTCTCTGAGAGGGAAATGAGAGAAGAGGATACCTATCAAATTTCGGAATGTATTTCCAAGAGTAGGCCTCGCATGCATCCCAAGAGATGAACATGCTCCAGTATCAACACACTAGGCAAACAGGGTCTTGGAAAACCAAGTCTGGACACCAAGGAGAGTCCAGGCAACATAAGGTGTGGCTGGGGCAGAGGCCTCTGTAAGGCAGGTTCTATGCCAACCCCTGTCTGTAGACATCCCTGACAACATAGAGTAGGAAGCTCTAACTGTCTGAGTGGGGGACCAGAGAAAGTTACAGTCAGTAGGAAAAGAGTAGTTTCACATTGTAACCCTAAAAGCTGTCATTGCTGAGGCCTGGAAGATTGGCATCTTTCATGGAATTTTCTCAAAGGACATGACATGACTGAGAAACATGCTGACTTCCAGCCACGGAGTGTGGCGTTAAGCCTACAGAATGAGAGCTAAGGGCTTTTAAGTATAGGCATGTAGCCAGAGGTCTAAAGAAAACTCTCCCAGGAGGCACACAAGGTTTTACTGAGCCATTGGTAAGGAGGACCATTCCAGATGGAGCTGAGATTCCCACCTTTAAGTCAGAAAGTTGAACTGATTAAACTATCTGAGCTTTCCCAACCACCTTCTTACAACTGCTGAAGGCATATATTTATTTTTTAACTTAAATGAATTTAAGAGCTTTAGGAGAATTCTGAGATATTTTTAGATATTAAATAACTAACAAGTATTATTTGGCACCTCCCAGATGCTGAACACTGCATTAGAAATGAAAGTAAAGATACATTAAAAGTATAAGTGTATATTTCATGACTATAGACAAGAAAAGTATTCCTTGGAAATTTTGTATTTCAAATCAGAAGACAAACTTATGAGTTTAAGAAATGATCAGAAGATGGAAAAAAGTAAGTGAGGACAGAGACAGCTGAAACGGCAGAGAACTGGTTGTTTGGGGTTTCTTAAAGCAAAGTTCAAAAAGGAGGCAAGTTATCCTAACATTTGGTGAGAAGAATCTGATTTAAGGGAAAAGACCAAGGAGGGAGGATATTCCCGTGACAGAATGAACAAGAAGAACATACTATTAAGTCTAACTCACAGTTTATGCTCAGAGTGGTAGATTATAAAAATGCTTACAAATTGTTCCCCATTCTATATCCACTTCCTTGTAAGGTGACATTGCAGAACCACCCATCAAGAGACGGGATCTATTTCCCTTTTGAATCTGGGTTGTCTATGTGATTTGTTTTAGCCAATGGGACATTAACAGTAAGACACAGGCAGAGGTTTGAAAAAGACTTATACATTGGGGCTTATCTTCTTGCTGTACTTGGAACCATGATACCACCATCTAAATGAGCCTGCACTAACCTATTGGAGAGGCTACATGGAAGAGAGCTGAGACACCCTAGCCAACAGCCTGCCAACCACCAAACATATAAGGAAGATCATTGTTGACCATCCAGCTCTTAGTCAATCCACCAACCAAATACAGATACAGGAACAAACCAAACAAAGCCCAGCCAAGCCATTTCAGATTAGCCAACCTACAGAATCAAGAGCTAAATAAAATGGGTGCTGCTTTAAATCACTAAATTTCAGGATAGTTTGTTATGCAACTAAAGTTAACTGAAACATTGGAGAATAGCTAAGTTTGTATATAGAATAGATTTATCTGAAAGGGACTTAAATAAATTGGGTGGTCAAGATAAATGGAGGCCCTAAATATCAGGAGGAGCAAAAGACCATAAAGAACCTCTGATGTTCTTTGACAGAGCAATAGTATAATAAGAGCAATATTTTAAGCATAAATAAACTTAGAGTGGAGAAGCCCAGTCTGGATTAGAGCTTGGATAAGGGAGGAGCCAAAATGTCAGAGGCATTTCAGGGGAAAAACATAGTAAGACATTAAGACAGATAAGCTATGAAGTAGGAAAGAATAGTCTCAAAGATGCCTCAAAGTGTATCTTTCTAGAGCCTGGGAAAACAGTGGTGCCAAAGATATCAAAAGAAAAGTCAGGAAGGACAGGCAAATACAGTATGATTCAGTTAGAAACTTTATGGATGCCAAAAAATAAAATTGTAAAACTCAAAAGTGTAATTTACTGGAAGAATCAGGGTGTCTTGCAGAGTGCAAGGGAAAGCTGGCAACTCAAGCCATAGAAAGGGCAAGAAAGAGACTAAGCTTGGAAATCTCAGCAACAAAATTTCATGGATCTTCACCCTGCCATTTCAGTATGCTCTGGTTCTCCATTCAGCTCAACTTCTTGAGACAGAAAGAATCTGACAGGCTGCTAGCCCTGCAGTGGATGAGCTCCTGGATTTGGTGTTCATGGACCCTGATCCAGTCCGCTGTTGGGGAGGATGAGAATGATAAGCTTATAGGGTGAACTCGCCAGAGCTGCTGTAAAGAGCAGATGAAAAGTAGGGAGGAAATAACAAGCACCTCCATAAAATAGGCAAGGATAATTAATAGAGGGAAGAACAGTCTGAATTGGAAGTGAAAGTAAAAACTCCAAATGTAGATGTCCTGCTGGAAGTTTAAAACAAAGGACTAATGGTTAGGGTAAAGATTCAGGTCTGAGTAATATCTACCTAGAAGTGAGAGTAGACACCAGCAAATAATGAGTAATTGTTTTCAAAGGGACTAGCAAGACAAGACCCTAAGACAGAGACCAGGAGCTGTGAGCAATACCTGTAAATGTGAAAGCAGAAAGGTAATCTACTAAAAGAGAAAGGGCAGAGAGACAGAGACTCAGAGAAAAGTGGTATGGAAACCAAGGCAGGAGGGCCTGGTCAACTATGCCTAATGAAATGGGGGTCAGGGAGACTGAGGACTATAACAAACATCCCGCATATGTTTGGGTGATCATTGGTGACTTTCAGGAGCAGAAAATAGAAGATGTTGGTTTAATGTTTTTCCCCTAGGAGAGACAAGAAGTAAAACCTTGGGAGAAGTTTACAAGGAAACTTGATTTGGTACTAAATAAAAAGCAAATGGGCTGATTTTCTTGGAGGGTGTAAGGCTAGAGAAATAATTGGAGGCATCTTCACATGTCCACAAAGTAGCCTTAGGAATCTTCTTTTAAGGAAAATAGTCACCAAATTCATAGAGTGTACAAGGAGACTTCAGCTTTCCATATATCACTCATGGAGGTATCATCCTACAGTTCTGGAACCACTGCCAAAGACTGGCTGAGACACCTGTGATTTGTAGTTTCTAAGTTTCTGCAAAACATTTAGTCAAGCAGTTTGGTAATAGTAGAGACAGTGGACAAGCCCTTATTGCTCACAGGGATGCCTCTGGGGCTTCTTTCACTGCAGTTAATTTCCAGGACATGGCGCCACTAAATATTAGCATGTCCCCTCATGTTAATGGCAAATGGCAAGAGGCTCTCATAATTTAGATATTTTTATGGCTGTTCTGTGGAAGCTAATTTTGTCTAACAAAACCCCATTAAGTTTTAGCTCTATCCTTTTCCCTTCCTCCAAATCCCAGAACTGGGACTTATATGTTAATTGCAGCCAGTCTATGCTAATTAGGTTTCATTTCTGTTTTTTAAAGAGACAGATGCCACCAGGTCCTGCCCCAGTCATCACTCCCTCCCACCCGCTTTGCCAGCTTTTCAGAGGTTAAACTCCAGACCAGATGAAGAATTCACTTATGGCTTGCACTTGAAGTTGGAAGGCAGAGGGGTCAGGTGTTTCCATATTCCTCACAACTTCCTTTGAAGATGAAATGCTTCCTTTCTATGAAATTCTAAGTGTAGCATTTCTAATTGAGAAACAAATCAAAATACTATCAGATTTTTAAAGTACACACAAAAATCAACAAAATATCCCCAAGGCCTACTATAACCATTGCTTTAAACAAAAGGCCCCCAATCTTGGAGCTTTCATCTGTGTTGTGGTAAGTTTGGGCTCACCACTACAGCCTGAGTAAGGATTTACAAGGCAAGAACTGCTGAAGCAAAAGAATAACTTTCTATATTAGTGCTTCGTTCTGTTAATTGAATGAGTGCCTTCTAGGAGCCCAATGGGTATTGGAGAGGATAAAAAGATAGCTAAGACAACGACTTTACCCATAAAATGTCTTCAGTCTAGTGGGAAGATGTAATAATAATACTATAAAGTAACTTACCTACTATTTATCAAGCACTACTATGAACTCAGTTAACATACATTAACACATTTTAATCATCCCAACAACAATATGAGGTATACATTTACATGCCCATGATACAGATGGGAAAATTGCAGCTCAGAGAGGCATAGCGTATTAGCTACGTAGTGCCACCAACCACCACACAGCTCAGTGACTTATCGTAAGTCGTCTTATTTTTTATTTAGCATGGGTCTGCGGGTCTACTGGGGCAGTTCTTCTTCAAGTTGTGTGCCACCTTGGGTTGGTTATAGGTTGAGTTCAGATTGGTTCCATGTATATCTCATCTTTCTTCAACCCAATAGCTAACCTGGGGCATGTCCTGATCATACTTACAGTACAAGCATCAAGGGACAACTAGAGACATATAATGCCACTTAAGGCCTTTTAAGGCCTAGGCTCAGAAATCACGGATTGTCACTATCACTCATAGTCTATTAACCAATTCAAGTCACATGACTAAGACCAACATCAATGGGCAGAGAAATATCTTACACTCAACCAAGTAGGAGAAACTGCAAAGTCACATAGAGAAGGCTGTGGGTATAATTTGAATGGAGAAAGAGAGTGAAAAATTGAAAATAGTGATCTAATCTACTACGAATAGATTAAAACTGGTAGAACTAGGGTTCAAAGTGGGAATGATCAGGGCCTAAACTCATCTTTTTAACCATTATGCTAGATGTAATCACCTAACAATAATCAAGTCAGTCAGTGGCTAATGAATAGTAATGACACATTTCTATTGGGGGATTGTGTCAGGCTTCACAAAGAAGATATCTAGGCATGAAGACAATGAGAATTTTTGAAAGAGGAGGGTTAGGGCATTGCTGCTGGAGGATACAGCATGAGGATGGATGGAAGGACATGATACAATCGTAAGACTAGAACATAGCGTTCCACGATGTGGTGGGGAATGATGAAAGCTGAGGATGGGAAGTTAGGAAGAGATCAGGATATACTTCTGAGCGTGTATGTGATATGATTAGACATGGAATCCTTTGGATCAGTGCATCTCAAACATTATTGCACATAGGAATTTCCTGAAGATCTTGTTAAAATTCAGATTCTGATTCAGTAAGTCTTGGGTAGGGGATTGGAGAATGTGCATTTCTAACAAGGTTTCCAGTGACCATGATGCTGCCCTTTCACACTTTGAGTGGCAAGGCTCCGAGCAAACAGTCTGATAGCCATTCAAGGTCAGGAATTGTGTTTTCTACCTCTTTGTTCCCACACAATATCTAGCATGTTTTCTTATACGTAACAGATCCACCATCAGGGTTGGATGTTGTTGATGCTACTTACGTTTTCTCTCCCTTTTAATCAGCCTCCTTGCCCTCCTCCGAGTCTTTCCCATGCAGCTGTAAAAAGCCAAGTCTTTCTACCAGCCTTGTTGCATTGACTACCTGCATACCTATATTCTGGCTTGTTCTCTCTTTAGAAATGGAGAAAAACAGTGCTGTGAAAAAAACAGGCTTCTATTACTGGAGGTCTACGCAGATTCATTAGAGCTTTGGGGTAGCCATCAGAAGTTGATTGTGCTTGAAGGGGTTGCTCAACTCCTCCCATTTCCTAATTTGATTTCATGGCTCTGCAATGAAGTCAGAATTAGAGCCACATTAGAGATGGGAAGAAGGAGAAAAAAAATTCCACCACTAATCAAGCTGTGAAACATGCAAGATGCCTTCTCCCAGCCTCCTCAAGGTACCACCAATTTTGCTAGGGTGAAGGTGACCTCAAGGGGTACCACGGGCTGAAAAATCATGGCTTTTAGAGTTGACTCACAGAACAGGAAGAAGATAGATTGCAGATAATTCTCACATTTGTGAATGAGGGGCTCTGGAGAAAGGAGGGAGAGAAATTCTGAAAACTCTATTTTGGTTAGGGCTCACCTTAGGAGTGCCAGGTGAACTGCACTGAGGCCCATGCCTCAAGATGTCCCCAACCCTAATGCCTATCCCTGAGCTTAGAGGTGTCCTTGAGTTTAGTAGTTACAGACTCATTCTTGTAAGTTCAGATGATATTTGCCTGCTTGCAGCAGACACTATTGCTATTGTCCCTTCCTGCCCTTGGCACTCACTCCTGTATCCTGCAGGCACTTACATAGAACACCTGCTAAGCTCTGCCTGAGGGCTTTTATTCTGGTCACAGGAGCACGTTTAGGCCTCAAACAAGAGGAGCTGGAAGTGCCAGAGACTTTATATCCTGGGAAGCAGTCCTCAACCAATGGGGTTGGCAGATGCGTGCCTCAGTTTCTTCACCCCTTAGGTGGGATACCTCTGGGACATGTTCTATGCTGTCACCTAGAAGTCCCCAGCAGGATTGAGATTTCATCACCCACAGTTGTCGCTTGTTTGATAACACACTTTATATGGCTGTTCTTTCTTTCCCTGTTTCCATACCTCTCTCAGTGCTCCCTGGAGTCCACTTTCAAATGAACTACTTACATTCAAATGTTTGTTAAAAGATCTGCTTCTCGAGGAACTCATAACTAAGACAGTGTCCCAAACTTCCTCCATTAAAATGCTACCACTTCAGGGTGGCAAAGTTCCAGGGATTCAGGAGGGAGTGGACTCACAACGTGAATGAACAAGTTATGAGTAAAATGTGGGAGAGAAACTCAGGATAATCCCCTGGGCAAGGGATGGGATGAGGGTATGGTGTATGTTGGGGGGATATGAGAACTAGGTGCAACACAGACAAAAAGGTGCCAGCTCATCTGTCATTGCAATTCTGCTTGGAGCTTATTCCTTGGGTTTGCATTGCAAAATGGGAAAAATTAATGGGTTCCCCCTAAGATGTGGGGTTTGAGTCTTGTCTTGCCTCTTCCTGAGTGTTAAGCCTAGAGCGAATCATTTTCTTTTTCTAAGCCTTGATGTCCTTGGATGTAATTGGAGATAATAATAATGCCCATAGAACCAAACTGCACCAAAGATTGGGTAGAGCAAAGTCCTTAGTCTCTGCAGGTTTGGGATGAAACCTCAGCTTTGCCCTTACTTGCTGAGTGACCATGTGTCAGTTACCCAACATCTCTGAGACTGTTTCATTATAAAATGCATAAATAACATTAACTTGAACCAACAAAATTGCTTATATTTGAGTTTCTGATCTACAGAAACAGCAATTCCAAGTAGTTCAACCTAAGGCCTTGCAGGGTTTATACGCGGATTTAAAACGCTATATGAAAAACACCTAGTGTACTGACTGCCACATAGTAGGTACTCAATGTACCATTACAGCTACGACAATTACTGAGATAACATCATATGGTGATAACACCACAAAAACTGTGAAAACCTACTCAGATTTTGATAAATAATGATAATAGTGCCCCACTGCTCAAGGATCCTGTCTGACTGCAGACCAAGATGAAAACAAAGTAACAATCACTGGTCGGCTAGAGGCTGGGAGAACCTACAAGGCTTTGTGTATTTCTGGCTCCCTGCAGAACACAATTTTTTGTTTGTTTTTCCAAGTGTCATACTGAAACCATTGTTAGTAAAAGAATCAGAGATGATTTCAACTTCATCTTTTGTGATGCTCAGGTTTAAAAAAATAAAGGAGGGCCCAGCAAAATTAACTTAATCATTTTAAGAAACAGCCATTGAAAATATATTCATTATTATACAACGCCAAGTGCTGTGCACCAGTGCGCGCAGCATCTGTCTGCTCACTAATTCTCCTGTTATTATTACCCATTGAAAGGGCAGGCTGCAGAGAATTCCAGGCAATCTCCCTAGGCAGAGGTTTGCAGGTTTCGTGAAGCACTCAAAGCTCCCCAAAATGTGCTCCTTGAGCATTTGGCTTGCTAATCTTGTTGATGTGACAAAAAAAAATCGAAAATAGCTAATGGCCTTAATTTTCTTATACCTGACAGCTAACCAATTTATCCCACCCCCAACAGTTACTCTGATTCCCTTGCCTCCCTCCCTCCCTCCCTTCCTTCCTTCTTTCCTTCCTTCTGTCTTTCTTTTTCACTATCTCTTTCACACACACACACACACACACACACACACCCTACTTTTTCAAATATGTCAGTCACAGTTTTCTCTCTCTCTCTCTCTCTCTCTGTGTGTGTGTGTGTGAGAGAGAGAGAGAGAGAGAGAGAGAAGATGGGGCTTAATTTTATTTCTTTCCCTCTCAGGAAGGTCACAAACTGCAATACAAAATGGCTACTCAGATGGCAAGAAGGAAGCGACAGATAGAATGGCCTCATCAAAGTCCTGCAGTAACTAAGTACAATCAGGACACAAGATGACATGTGATGTAGATCACCCAAGGTAACCATTGTGAATAAAATTGAGAAGAAACAGCAGAGTTGGACCTGGGAGGCCGATCTGGTGTGTGTCGGCCCTTTAAAGTGGGCTGTGGGAACTTGTGGAGCAGCTGCTTTTGCAGACTGTTCCCAGGAGAGCAAGAAGTCTGGGGAAGGCAGCAGGATCTGGGAAGAGCACGCGGTACTGCTGCACCGGGTCCCGCTGCCTCATGATCCAGGCTCAGAGGCAGCACCTGGGGAGGAATTTGGTGAAAAGGCAGCTAGAATTTGTTGCTGATTTTTCCTTTCCCTCCCCTATTTCCTGTTTCTGGTGTTAACCATTTAAACCTGGAGCCAGGGCTGTATTTGTGAACATAAAAAGTACAAGAGCAGCGGCTGTAACTGCACCCGATGAAATTGAACTACTCTTTGTGCCAGCGTTTGTGTGTGTGCATGCATGTGTGTGTGTGCACATGCATGTGTGTATGTGTGTGTGTATGTGTGTGGTGGGATGGGATGATTCTTCATTTTAAAAGGTTGGATTAATGGCTAAATGGCTGTTCTATGCTTTAAAGGGCCAGCTGTTCAGCAGTTTGTATTACAAGATTTATCTTTCTGAGTGGCTTTTTAAAATCACCCCTTTCCCCTAGCTGTAGGCTTGTTGTTATGAAAGAAGAGAAACATTGTCTGGGTGGAGGAAAAGCCTGTAGGTGTGCAATTTAGACCCTTACCATCTTACCATCCAGCCAGCAGAGGCGTGGATGGTGCCTCCCTCCAAGGTTTTTTTTTTTTTTTTAACTTCTTAAATTTCCTAGATTACCTGAGTAAAATGGATTCTAAAAAAAAAAAAAAAACTTCAGAGACTCATTTGCAAGGTCTGGGAAAACAGGGATTCTGTTCTCATTTATATTTGTATGCATTTCCACCTTGATCTTCCCCAGGCTTGGGGCCGTCCTTATCTTTAGATTCAGTGGCTTCTGACCCATCCCCTCCCCATCCCCCTGTCTTCAATTCTGTCCTCTGCCTCCTGCTTCCCCTTCTTCAGCCACAGAACCTTCCATGTCTCCTCCCCACAAGCCATTCCTCCAGCTCCAGTGCCTTTTCCCTTCTTCTTCAACTGCCCTTGTCTGCCCTTTGAGTAGTCATAGGAAGACTCCTTCTTCCAATAAGCTTTCCCTCACTTCCTCTACTGAACTCCAAAGGCTCAATGTACCAGGGCTCCCCTGAGCAGATGTCATGAATATGTACAGGTCTCTGTTCTCTGCATCTATGTAATTTTCCTTATGCCCTCCTTCCTGTCTTCTGAAGACAGGGTCCTCATCCTTGTTTTATTTCTTGCTCTTTCCTGCCCATAGCCCTGACTCCAGCTTGGGAGTAGGGTGTCCAGGGACCCTCCACGATCAATGACTGCAGACTGAGGGGCAGCTGCAAAACAACTGGAACAAATCAAACCAAGGCCAAACGTTAACTGCCTCTGGCAACTTCTCCTCTTTCTTCGCCTCTCTCCCAGGCCCCAGAAAGGCTAAAGGTTCAGGTCATAAAATCCAAACTCCCAGACCCACAAATCATCATTTCCAGCCTCAGGGAGACACCCAACCCTGCCAAGGTCTTCAAGGACACACATTAGTCATCGGAGCAGCCCTGCCCATCCCACCTCCAAGGTCCTTTCATTTCCACACTCCTCAGATTGTTCCGTGAGTGGTGGCCAAATAAATAGTTCAAGAGGTTCTAAGGGAGCCCTGGGTCTTACCAGGAATTGTGTGTTACTAGCAACTAACTCCTGGGGACTGACCCAGAGGAGCTCAGTTTGTGTTTTAGCCCCCACATGCAGAGGCCAGAAGACCTCACACTTTTACCAGCCACAAGCCAGAGATCCCTGCTGTGAGCAGATGGAGCCTGAGCCACGACCTGCACACGTGTCCTGAATGAGATTTGTCCTCCCGGGAGAAGCTGCTCTTTCAAAAGGCTTGTCTTTCTCTCTTTAATGAAAACGTATATTCAAACGTGGAACTTGATGTCACAGACACACTGTGAAGGGCTCCTCAGTTTTGCAAAATACTTGCTAAAGGGCTCTTTGGGATTATGAGACACCCCACTCCAGCTGACAGAAGGCAGTAGAAGGTAAAAGTTAAGACTATAGACTGGAGGAACTGACAATCTTAAAATCATTCCTGCCATTACCACTGACCAGCTGTGTGACCTTAAACAAGTTACCTCCCCTCTCTGTGACTCAGTTTCCACATCGGTAAAATAGGGGCACTGATTGCAACTGCCTATTAAGGTTGATTTGAGGACTAAACGAGATAATTCAGGCAGACAATTTGGCACAGAGTAAGCACTCAAAAAGATTAGCTGTTACTTGAAATGTGATTTTAAAAGTCAACTATCAATCTACACACGGTTTGGGGGAGGGAACAAGGTCAGATGGACTGGTAACTTTTCATGTTAAGGAAGAACTGATTTAGCATGAAAAGATGCTGAGCAAATGCTTTATTTCAAGATTTTATCATGGTGAACATCTACTGTCTCCAGACCTCCTTTTAATTTTGATTATTTTTTAAAAGCAAAATAACAGGCAAACTACCAGTCTCTTAAACGTTGCCCATTTGTGGGGAAAGAAAAATAAAGGAATTAGATTACAAATGTGCTGTTTTGTCTATTGTTTCCATTTCCTGATTTCCCTCTGGGATTCCCTCCGCCTACTCTTGGTCCTCCGGTTTGGACGGGTTACTGAAATGGTGTGCTGGAGTCCACATGTAATTGTGACTTTTCTTCCCTAACTCCATGTTCAATGGCATCATGTTGGTAGCTTAAAATCAGCCATGGTGGGAGTATTTACACCACCAAACTTGGTAATCACTACAAATGGGCATCTCCTTTCCCTCATGCCAGAACTGATTCTTAAACATACACCAGTAAATTCATGGGCTTACACTCCTCCTATAGACATGTGACCTAAGAATGACCAATCAACATATTCTAACTTCCTGGCCCCAGTAATTGGTTCAGAGAGGGATACATGTTCAGAGCCAGACCAATGAGATCTTGGGATCTCTGCTGGAAAACTTTGGAAGAAAAAGTTTCCTTTAGTGGGATTGTAAGAATCAAGCCACTAGTCTCCAATCTACTTCTATAAGGAGGTGATCTCACCTGAGAGAAGGAAAGAACAAAAGACCAAGTGCTGATGACTAAAGGCAGACTAAACCTTATGTTTAAAAGGAAAGTGACCAAGTATAATTTTCCCTCCTTTTGCTTTTTAAAATTATTTTAATTATTTATTTATTTAAGTTTTTTTGAGGCAGTCTTGCTCTGTTGGCCAGGCTGGAATGCAGTGGTATAATAATAGATCACTGTATCCTCAAACTCCTGGGCTCAAGCCATTTTTCCACTTCAGCCTCCAAAGAGGCTGGGGCTACTGGTGTGCACCACCTCATTGGGCCATTATTGTAATTATTATTCGTAAAGACGAGGTCTCATTATTTTGCCCAGGCTGGTCTCAAACTCCTGGCCTCAAGTGGTCTTCTCCTCTTGGCCTCCCAAAGTGTTGGGATTACAGGCATGAGCCACCAAGCCTGGCTCCTCCTTTTTCTTGATAACCCAGTTTGAGTTGGAATTCTGTCATGTGTAATCAAGAGTTCTCCATAACAGAGATGTGTTAGGTACTATCTAGTGTCCAGGTTTGATCTGTCTATTTGTGGTATATAGTTTAACAGTTACAAATGCCTCTTATCCCACTATGAACATTTCTTTGCAGTGTGATTTTACAGTGAAAGGTGATTTTTACACCTTTCAAGATGCAGAAACTTTTCCTCTCCTCCCTTTAATCTGAGCTGACCTTGTGATTTGAACTGGCCAATAGAATGTAATGAAAGTCATGTTATACAACATCTGAGGCTAGATCCCCCAAAAAATTGCAGCATCCAGCTTTACTCTCTTCATACCCTGAAACCACCATACTCGGAGACCACCATTCATGTAGGATGAAGGACCACATGCAAAAGGATGTCCCAGCCATCCTCCCCGAATCCACCCCCAAGACAACCCTCCAACTGAATTCGGTCACATGAGGGAGTCAAGGCAAAACAAACAGAAGAATCTTCAACCAACCTACAGAACTGGGAGAAATAATGAATCATTGTTTTAAGCCACTTAGCATTGGGGTGGTAACAACAGAAAAAAGTACTTGATGCTTTTTAGCATGCAAACTTTATCTAGTCATTAATGAGGGGATCGAATTATTACATATAGAAAGAGATTTGGGGCTTTAGAGCCAGAGAGTTGAGCTTGAGTCCTGGATCCTCCACTTAGTAGCTGTGTACCCTTGGGAAGTTTATTTAATTTCTCCGTGCTTCAGTTTTCCCAGTTTCTATGGAGTAAATTGTTTCCCCCACAAATTCATATGTTGAAGCTTTAACCCCCAAAATAATGAAATCTGGAGCTAAGGCCTTTGGATGGTCATTAAGTTTAGATGAGATCATGAGGGTGGAGCCCTCATGATTAGATTACTGCTGTAATAAGAACAGATACTAGAGATCTTGCTTCTCTCTCTCTCTACCATGTGAGTACACAGCAAGAAGGCAGCTTTTTTATAAGCGAGAGGGCCCTCACCAGAACCTGACCATGCTGACACCCTGATCTCAGACTTCCAGCTTCTAAAACTGTGAGAAAAAATGAATTTTCATTGTTTAAGCCATCCAGTCTATGACATTTTGTTATGGAAGCCTGAGCAGACTAATACACCATCTGTGACATGGGGATAATAATAGCATCTACCTCATAAGGTTGTCATGAGGATTAAATAAGCTAAAAACTTAGGTATGCCCAGTGCCTGGCATATAGCAAGCATTCAATAAGTGTTAGCTCTTACAATTATTTGTATTAACACCCATGCTAAGCAAAATAAATAGAAATTCTGTTAAACAGTGATTCTGATTGCAGTAATTGTCCCAGGTTGAGCCTAATATTATGGTCTAGTAGAAATCAAACTTATCCAATCATGTTTGTAAGGATTGGATTGGGAGACAGCCAGTAATCTATTAGCATTTCATATCAGAGACTTCTGGGAAAGAAGTCACCCTAAATATGAAGTGTAGCAGTAAACAATAATAATTTGCATCTATTGAGTACTTAAGTTCTAGGCACTATACCATGTTCACGATGTGGATTAACCCATTTGAACTTCACAACAATTCTGTGATGTAGGTGCCATCAATATCTTTACTTTGTGGATGAGAAAACAGTGGCTCAGAAAGGTTACTTTACTTACCAAACTCCCACAGCTGATGAGGGTAGAAATTCTCTACCCTTTTTGGGCACTTAATGCATAGGGAAAGCCTGGCAGTGTTGATTGCAGTCCTTTGGTGGCTAACTGGAGGGGTTTCCTCTGACTGACACCTGCTGACCAGTGTGGGGTTTCGCCACCCCAACCAGATATTAGTTGTCTACAGCAGCCAGGGCATCTCTGGTAAGGCCAGGTGGCAGCCACAGTGCCTTTGGCAGGCACTAGGGGTGAAAGGCCCATTTGGGCTTAGGCAGGGATGAGAGACTCTGCTACAGCAGCTGCAGGGAGGTGGAGGGGGGCTGGTGACGCCACAGGCCGCCTAGAGCAAGAGCCTGCTGAACACAGCAGGAAGGCTCAGAACCATTTGGGAGGAATCAGAGGGGCTCCTAGTCCCTGCAGAGCGAGTGGGAGTAGAGCCACAGACACTCTGCTTTTTATGGCTGTGACTGTGAAGCTATTCTTGCTCTCAGGAAATGCAGATTGCAGAACATGTCAAAGGCAACCACGAATCCAGGTGTTGGCCAAAGCAGAGGCCATGGAAAAATCTCTATGCCCAGAAATGCTTTCTCCATCTTCATGCCTCCTGAAACTCCCAGCATGCAATCCACTATTCAGGGTTAAGACAGTGTCTTCAGAAACCCCCTAGTAGTAGGTTAACATATAACAGCCTAGCCCATATTGTCATAATTATTGTTATTAATAACAACAGTAACCAACATTTATATACTACTTGTAATTTACAAGGATCTTTTCAATGTAAAATACTCCCAGCAGCCCCCAACAGGGGTCTTATTCTATTTCAAAGATGAGGACACAGGCTCAGACAGACCAAAAAAGGTGCTTAAGATCCCACCAAGAGTGAGAAAGAGGAATTCCCTTCACCTTTTCCTTCCAATCCCAGGCTTCAGCTCCATATACCTGTTAATACGTCAGCAGACACTAATTTCTGGTTCATGGAAAGAACTGGCATGTGTCAGATTAAAAGGTGAGCACACGTTCTTTGGTATTTTGCCCATTGAGAGGTGCCATCTAATTTCCCTCCTTTTAAATCTGGGCTGACCTTAGGGGCTCACAACCAAGAGAATGTAGTAGGAGTAAAACTGCATGACATCTAAGGCTAGGTCAAAAGTTTTGCAGCTGTTGTCTTGATATCTCTCTCTCTCTCTCTCTCTCTCTCTCTCTCTCTCTCTCTCTCTCTCTCTCTTTCTCTCTGTGTGAACCCAATATCCATGCCCTTAATGATTTAAGCCACATGGGGAGGCCACCTGTACTCTATGCTAATCCTCAAATGTTGCTGTGATTATGGATCACCTAGGCCTCTTGTTAATATGTAGGTCTGATTACACAGGAATAGGAGGACCTGGGAGTCTGCTCCTCTGTACTGAACCACCACAGTGGATCCCGGCCATCTCAGGTCTAACATAAGGAACTACAATTTTTCACAAGGAGCTCTGAAGGTTCCTAACATTGTATTGCCCTTTTGCTAAAGCACATATTTAAATTACGCCTACTCTGAGGCTAGTAAGAGTCAGTTGGCTTTCATGGGAATGTAATATTTGAGAAAGCCCATATTAACATTTCTCTTTTCAGGAAGTTGGGGATTCATTAAAGATGCCTCCTTCACAGATATTATCAGGGCTCTATAGCTCTCCAACTGTTCTCATCTCTTTGCCATTTATCAAGCTGTCCAGGAAGCAAAATGGTTTGCATTCATTCATTCATTCAACAAATATTTATTGAACATCTTCTCCTTGCCAGGCATATGCTAGGTGGTGGGCAGGGGAAAAAAGTTTATCATAATCATCACAGACCCTGAAGTCATGTAGCTTATAGTCTAGGGAATAAAGCACACATGAATGGAATAGCCACAACCATGAGGCTTTGTGAAGGAGAATGGGAGCCGAGAGAGCAGGTGACAGGGACTTGCACCAGCGTTAGGAGTCAGAGGTGGCTTTGCTATGGAAAGAGAGCTCCAATTGAGATCTGAAGGATAGAGAGCAGTGGGTGGGTACAATGACTGGGTCACAGCCAGAGAAAGGGCACTGTCAGAAGCATGTTTATTGCTCTTGCTGGCCAAATATTCCATCTTCCTGTAACTGGGATTGTCACATCTCCCACACTGTTGGTCTAGCCAATCTACTTTCCAGTCTTCACAAGATGGGGGCCTTGGCTCTATCTGCAGCCAGCCAGGTGTCTACCCAGAGGGAACCGTGCTAGACTGCTCCCCTAGTCTGTGTTGTTCTACTATCCAGTTGTTCAGTGAGGACAACCATAGATCAGTGAGATGCCTAGATTTCTATTAGAATGATTACTATGATTTCAATTGTGTTCCTTCCACTTCCCCACAATAAAGATAGGCTGAAGTCCAAACTCCAAGTACCTGTAAATGTGATCTTATGGAAATAAGATATTTGCAGATGATCAAGTTAAGGTAGTCATTATGGTCAGCCTTAATGCAATATTACTGGTGTCCTTACAAAAAAGGAAATTGGGACAATGACATATATGGGGAGTGTTATGTGACTGCACTCTCAGACATAGACACAGACTATGAGGAAAGATGGCCATGTGAAGATGGAGACAGAGATTGGAACTATGCTGTCTCAAGCCAAGGAATGTCTGGGGTTATCAGAAGTCAGAAAAGGTAAGGAAGCATCCCCCACCTGGAGACTTCATTTTTTTTTTTTTTTTATTTAAGAACGAGAGAAAGGAAGAAAAAGAATAAAAAAAAAAAAAAAAGAAAAAGAATAAAGGAAAGGAAGAAAGAGGAAGAGGAAGAGGGAGAGAGAACAGGGGTGTTGCTTTATTGCCCAGGCTAGAATGCAGTCTAAAACTGGGTATGCCTGTAATTGTGTTTAATAATAGAGACATAAAAAAAAAATGAGGGAAGAAAATAATTAACAAGCAGCCAACCAATATTTCATTTAAACCTGTAAATACGTGTGATGTAGTACTGATAAGAGTGTATATTTTGTGTATTTAAAGTGGAGAGTTCTATAAATGTTAATTAAGTCTACTTGTTCCGGTGCTGAGTTCAAGTCCTGGATATCGATGTTAACATTCTGTCTCATTGATCTATCTAATATTGATGTTGAAGTCTCCCGCTATTATTGTGTGGGGGTCCAAGTCTCTTTGTAAGTCTTATATATCTGGGTATTTCTGTATTGGCTGCATATATGTTTAGGATCTTTAGCTCTTCTTGTTACATTGATCCTTTTATCTTTATGTAATATCTTTCTTTGCTTCTTTTGATCTTTGTTGCTTTGAAATCTATTTTATCAGCAAAAATTGCAACTCCTGCTTTCTATTTATTTATTTTAGCTCTCCATTTGGTTGGTAAATTTTTCACCATCCCTTTGTTTTGAGTCTTTGTGTATCCTTGCATGTGAGATGGATCTAGATGTAGCATACCAATGGGTCTTGGCTTTTTTTGCCTGTCTGTGTCTTTGGATTGGGGGATTTAGTCGATTTAAATTTAGAATTAATAACAATATATGTGTGTTTGATACTGTCATTTAATGTTAGCTAGCTGTTTTGCCCATTAGTTGATGCAATTTCTTAAATATGTTGATGTTCTTTATTTTTTGGTATTTTTTAGAAAGGCTGATACTGGTTGTTCCTTTCCATCTGCAGTGGCTCTCTCAGAAGCTCTTGTAAAGCAGGCCTGGTGGTGATGAAATCTCTGAGTGCTTGCTTGTTCACAAAAGATTTTATTCTTCCTTCGCTTATGAAGCTTAGTTTGGCTGGATGCAAAATTCTGGGTTGAAAGTTTTTTTCTTTAAGGATGTTGAATATTGGCCCCCACTCTCTTCTGGCTTGTAGGGTTTCTACTGAGAGATCTGCTGTGAGTCTGATGGGCTTCCCTTTATGGGTAACCTGACCTTTCTCTCTGGCTGCCCTCAGTATTTTCTCTTTCATTTCAACCCTGGTGAATCTGGCGATTATGTGCCTTGAGGTTGGTCTTCTTGAGGAATATTTTTGTGGTGTTCTCTGTATTTCCTGGAGTTGAATATTGTCCTGCCTTGCTAGGTTGGGAAAGTTTTCCTGAATAATATCCTGAAGCGTATTTTCCAGCTTGGATTGATTCTCTTCGTCACATTCAGGTACACCTATCAAACGTAGATTAGGTCTTTTCACATAGTCCCATATTTCTTGGAGACTTTGCTCGTTATTTTTTATCCTTTTTTCTCTAATCTTGTCTTTTTGTTTTATTTCGTGAAGTTGGTCTTCGACCTCTGATATCTTTTCTTCTACTTGATCAATTCGGCTGTTAAAACTTATGCATAGTTCACGAAATTCTCGTGTTGTATTTTTCAGCTCCATTAATTCACTTATATTCCTCTCTAAATTGTGTGTTATTGTTAACATTTCTTCAAACCTTTTTTCAAAGTTCTTGGTTTCTTTGCATTGGGTTAGAACAAGTTCTTTTAATTCCCAGAAGTTTCTTATCATCCACTTTTTAAAGCCAGCTTCTGCTAATGGAATACAGTCTTTCTCCTTCAGGCCTTGTTCTGTTTCTGATGAGGAACTGTGATCCCCTGTAGAGGGAGAGGCGTTCTGTGTTTGGGTATTCTCAGCCTTTTTAGGCTGTTTTCTTCCCTTCGTTATAGATTTATCCATCTGTGGTCTTTATAATTACCGTCTTTATAGTTGGGTTTCTGAACGGACGTCCAACTTGTTGATTCCCGGCGCTAGAATCTGAGCAACCCACTGCTCCGGCCAAAACAGCGGCTTTAAGATTGATGGTGCTTTTCTGACTCTGCACCAAGAACCGCCACACCAAGGCAGCGACAAAACCGCCTCACCGGCCTCAAGAGTCACGCTGGTGACACGTGGGGCTCCTCCGCTGGGAATCTCCTGGTGTGTGAGCAACAAAAATTGATCTGAAAGTGTGGCGGCCTCTCGTTCTCTGCTCTTTCAGTGGGAGCTGCAATCCCGAGCTGCTAGTTATCAGCCATCTTGGATCTCTCTCCTGGAGAGAGATCTCCACCTGGAGACTTCAAAGAGAACATGATTCTGCTAACGCCTTAATCTCAGACTTCTAGCCTCCAGAACTGTGAGTCAATATATTTTCTGTTGGTTTTGGCCACCTAGTTTATAGCACTTTGTTATGGCAGCCCGAGCAAACCAGTACAATGATGGGGCGACCCATTGGGCTGTCCTAAGGCAGCTGGACTGAGCAGGCTGGGAGGATGGTTACAGGGCACCACCCTGTCCTAGGTCAAGAGTGTGATCACCCAGCTCAGGCTGTTGTGCACAAAATGGGGTATAGAGGACAAGAGTGGAAGCTGAGGGACAGTCAAGAGGTCTTGGGAGCAGTCACGTATTTATGAGACCTTTAGGAAGTAAAATAGATGGATTTTAATGATACATATGGCAGAAGATGGAGGTGCCAAAGGTGACCCCCAGTTTCTGATTTGAGGGCCTGGTGACAGCAAAAGTAAAGAGGGTTATTGGTATTTTTTCTGCCTCATCTCACCAAATAAGTTAATTGTGTTCTCACAATTTTGGGGGGGGTTTTCCTCTCTCATTTGGTGGCCAATTTTCAAAATGAAAAATTGTTTTCTCACTAGAGAAGGCATTAGTGATAGAGAATGATGAGTAGGGAAAACAACCTAAGGTCAACTTCTTCCTCTCTCTGCAATATCCACCTCAACCCCATCTTATATTTCTTAAAGGAGGCCAGTCAAGACCAGTGAAGTGGAATTCTAAGATGACTCCAATGACTCACTTCCTTGTATAATCCCCTTCTCTTGAATGTCCTAATCAGGTGAGTCCTTTAAAGAGGATATAGAATTCAAAGACAGAAGTCAGAGAGATATTTCTACTGGCTGGCCTTGAAGAAGCAAGCCCTCATGAGCCATACAACTGCAAGAAACTGAATTTGGCCAATAACCACATGAGCTTGGTCTTGAGCCTCAGGTGAGACCCTCAGCCCCAGCAAATGCCTCTATTGCAGTCTTGTGAGATTCTGAGCAGAGGAGCCAGCCAGGCTGTACCAGACTCCTGACCCATGGAAATCATGAACTAATAAACAGTTTAAAGCCTCTGTGTTTGTGGGAATTTGTTAGCAGCAATAGATGACTAACATGGTGGTGATCTTGACTTCCCTCCACCAGATTACAAAATTGATTTAGCCCTTGCCATCTTTTCCCTGTCACATTATTCCCACCCATGAAATATGCTTGATCTGGTTGAGGTGTTCCAGTAATAGTAACAGCAGATGCTGGAATGTTTGGATGAAAGCATGATTAGCAGGCAGTGAAACCCTAATAAGGCCCCAGTGGAATTCCTTTCCTCTAGAATGTAGGTGGACTTTTCCATTCATCCAGCTTCTGCTTGCCAGTGTGGGTTTGGGTGTAGGGAAGGGGTATTGGGAGACAAATATTACAAATGAGAGAAGGGTCTGGACATTATGGATCTCAGAATATGAAGAAGGAAAAATGGTTTACTTTTCCAAAAAAGTATTAGATGTGGATGTTGTGGAATCTCAGGCAAAACAATGAAGCTTTTATTAAGCATCAGTGGGTCTGAGAATCTGAGTATCACTGTGTGGGTGATGTGGTCCTCAACATATGATGCCTGAATTTGGGTCTCTGCAAAACTGTTCTGGTGTCTTGGTCTGTTTTTCCAGAAAGCAGAGTCCAAGACAAGGGCTTGAGTAGAGGTCGTTTATTTTAGAGGTGATCTTAGGAAGCAGGAAAGAAAGAGTAGGGAATGTGAGACAGGGAATGAGATAAAGCCATAAAAGGGTACATTATCAAGGCGCTATTCAGCCAGGAGTCTGATTTTGCAGGCACTTTCGTGAAGCCAGCAGAATGCTCCATGGCTCCATGGAATGCCCCCACTGGAGATTTTGGTGATCGGGGCATTTATCCACTGACTTCTGCCTTCATTGTGCAAGTTACTCCCAGGAGTGACTGCAGGTTATCTCCTGAACTTCTGGGCTATTCCTACATAAAGGCTAGACAGGTTTACAGCTTCAGAGAAAATTCTGAGGTAGAAAAGTAGAAAGACACACAGAACAGGAGACAGGAGAGAGATTGCTTTCTCCCTCTGCAGGAACTAGTCTCTAATAGCTTCACTGAAATCAGAGATAGGCCAAGGGGACAGGATACGGGCACAGAAAGCATCTGCTACACCTGCAGAGGTCAGCTACCTCTGCAGCAGTGAAGGAAACCCAGGCAGCTGAGTAGAGCTCACTTGAAAATGTACATATGCACACAATTTCACACAAAATTCAAAATTTCAGGTGTTTCATAGCGCTCTTATTCCTCAATGGAAAATGGTTTACTTTCCCAAAAGGAATAACTATTAGCTTTTATTCCTAAGCTCTCATTCACAAACCACCGAGGTTCAAACTCTCTACTCTGAAAAAAGAGTGGCATTTATTTCCAAGTTTCACTGCTGGAGGGGCTATCTTAATGCCTTCAAATTCTGACAGACTTCTTTGTGGACACTGGCAGGCATCTTGCCTCTGGGAAAGTCAGACTCCACTGAAAAGGTGCTCTGACAACAGTCCATGGCCCCTTCAGCCCAGAGAGAGCTCCGACTGGTGCCAGAGAAATCATTTTGCCATGTTTCTCAGAGGTGGCTAGCCAGATACAACCCTAGCAAGAAACAGAATCCAGATCAGATGGTGCTGGAGACTTTAACGAAAGGCAAACTCACAGAGCTGTGGGAAGCGTTATAGGAACTAATGGAATGTTGAGACGCCCAGAGAATATCGACCTTGGGAAGCAGGAGACGTGAAAAGAGGAATAATCAAAGTTATTTGAACTCAATAGGAGCTGGAACCATGAAAGAAGGGCCACAGAAAAGGGATGACACAGTAGGAGTTTGCATTTGTTTTCTATTGCTGCTATAATGAACTGCTACAAACTAGTGGCTTAAAACAACACAATTTCTCTATCTTACAGTTCTGGAGTTCAAAATTCGTCTTGCGGAGCTAGAACGAAGGTGACAGCCAGGTCATATTCCCTCTGCTGGCTCCAGGGGAGAATCCGTTTCCTTGCCTTTTCAGTTTCTAGAGATTGCCTGCATTCCCTGGCTCATGACCTCTTTCTTGCATCACTTCAACCTCTGCTTCTGTCCTCACATCTACTATTGACTCTGGTCCTCCTGATTCCTTTTTTTTTTTTTTTTTTTTTTTTTTGAGACGGAGTTTCACTCTTGTTACCCAGGCTGGAGTGCAATGGCGTGATCTCGGCTCACTGCAACCTCCGTCTCCTGGGTTCAGGCAATTCTCCTGCCTCAGCCTCCTGAGTAGCTGGGATTACAGGCACGCACCACCATGCCCAGCTAATTTTTTGTATTTTTAGTAGAGACGGGGTTTCACCATGTTGACCAGGATGGTCTCGATCTCTTGACCTCGTGATCCACCCGCCTCGGCCTCCCAAAGTGCTGGGATTACAGGCTTGAGCCACCGTGCCTGGCCCTTTTTTTTTTTTTTTTTTTTTTTTGAGACAGACTCTCGCTCTGTCACTCAGGCTGGAGAAGTCTATGCTACATTCTGGGTGTGGAAGATAGACAGTGTGTCTGGGGCCCAGTGTGTTTGCAGAGGTGGTCAGGGGGTGGTGGGCAGAGTGCATAAAGATGCCCAGGAGAGGCCAGTGGGGGCCACATTCTGAAATGCTCAATAGGATTTACTTCTTTCCTTCATAGCAATGAGAAGACATTATATGATATTATATGCTCAGAGCTGGGGTTTCAAAAGATCATTCTGGTTTAAGTGAGGAAAATAGATCATGTAGTGAAGGGTTGCAAGAACTAATGGTGGGGGGAACCAGTTAGAAGGTGTCCAGGGTCCCAGCCAGAGATGACAGACACTTAATCTAGGGAATAAGTTACGGAGGTGGAAGAGGATTTGAGACCAGGTTAAATCAATGAACATTTTAGAAAATCCAGCAACTCATGGCACAGTATAGGTTTGATTAACCATAGAAAAACATGGACAGAGTAAATTGCCAATGCGTGTAAGTATGGGTTTTAATTTACAAACCTGGGTGCAGGAGTGATACGTACCTTAATTTTACTATATTTAACTTAATCTGCTCTGAGCCAGTGGAAAATTCCATCTCAATTACTACTGAGAATTCTTCATGCCGCCTTCTCAGGACTGTGTGAAAGGTTTGAGCAGTTTGTACAATCCAGATGCCTGTAGAAGGACCTTGGGAGTGTGTGGTTTTGTTCAATGTTCAGTGACATATATATATTCCTTGTTGAGGTCCACATGGACTATTAAAGTCTGTTATGTATTTTAGGGACAAGCTGGACCAGTCTTGTGCCCAGGCTCTGAGCACCATGTAATCCCCACCTCCAACACTGGGAATTACAATTTGACCTGAGTGTTTAGTAGCCCATTTCCATACAGTTGCAAAGTGATCTATGCCAAAATGAACAGTTCTGAGGTTCTTTTGGTTAGGTAGATGTAGCCATAAGAAATATTGCAATGGGGAAGCATTAGCTACTCTTGCTATAACCTGCCAAGAGAATGCAAATCTTAGAACAAATTTCATCATTTATCTGGACATTTATTAATTGTTTAAAGGAAAGCAACAGTTCATACAACCTTAGGAAGCCCTGAGTCTCTGTTCTTTCAGGTGCTCCAACTAGCACCATCTTGCTTGAAAGGTTCATTTGACGGCAATATCAAAACTCTAGAGGCAGGATTTATGAATCATGCAATTGAATCTCTCCTGTTTAAGGTTATGTATGAGCTACAGTCTAGAGATGCCAGTGAATATGGGCTATAGGCCTTGCTAGCTTCTTATAGCCTATTTGTGTCTCAATTTGAGCTCTCCCATAAACTAGAGTTTAGATGCAAATAGTTCATTTAGGAGAAGAAACCACGAGTGAAGAGGGTGTATACGTAAGCCCTTGGAAGAAAGGTCAAAAGGAATGTTGTCAAGTTAGTTGCCATTACAGGTAGCTAAAGATTAAATCTGTAGGAAAAATGCTGTGGGCTGGAGTAGAGCACATGCCTCTATGTTAGTCTGTTCTTGCATTGCTATAAAGAAATAATTGAGACTGGGTAATTTATAGAGAAAAGAGGTTTAATTGGCTCATGGTTCTGCAGGCTGTACAGGAAGAATAGCAGCTTCTGTTTCTGGGGAGGCCTCAGAAAGCTTCCAATCATGGCAGAAGGCAAAGGGAGAGTGAGGCATCTTACATGGCAGGAGCAGGAGCAGGAGCAGGAGAGAGGATGAAAAGGGAGGTACCACACACTTTGAAACAACCAGATCTTGTGATAACTCGGTCACTATGACAAGAACAGCATGAAAGGGATGATGCCAAAAAGTACCCCTATGATCCAATCATCTCCCACCAGGCCCCACCTCCAACACTGGGGATTACAATTTGACATGAGATTTGGGCAGGCACACAGATCCAAACCATATCAACCTCCAAGTAATTCCGTCTGAGGGTGATATGGTTTGGCTGTGATCCCACCCAAATCTCATCTTGAATTGTAGTGACCTGGTGGTAGGTAATTGAATCATGGGGGCAGTTACCCCAACGCTGCTACTCTCATGATAGTGTGTGAGTTCTCCCGAGATCTGATGGTTTTACAAGGGGCTTTTACTTCTTTTGCTCGATACTACTTGCTGCAGCCATGTGAAGAAGGATGTGTTTGCCTCCCCTTCTGCCATAATTGTAGGTTTCCTGAGGCCTCCCCAAGCATGCGGAATTGTGAGTCAATTAAACCTCTTTCCTTTATAAATTACCCAGTCTTGGGTATATCTTTATTATCAGCATGAGAACAGACTAATACAGAGGGGTAAGGGACCTGGGGTATTTATGTACCAACTCTGGGTCATTGAAGAAGTTCATTTGAGAACTACTCAAAAGGAATCAATTTCCTGGCAATTTTGGTGAGTCACACAGGCAGGACAGTGGGCTCTGGTGACAAGAGAAAGCCCACAGACTAGGCAGCTGCTGGTATTTGGCAGTGGGCCAGTGTCCCCAAAGTCTAAGGGTAAGGCAACATGGGTGGAATCCCAACAGCATCTGCTATACAGATAGCCCACTGCTGGCATTCCTTCTGCTACCTAACAAGTCGCTAGTTTTGCCAATGAAAACTCACTCTGATGTTTACTATATATGAATTAGGAAAGTCTCATGTGTTGATAGGAACACCATTTAAGGCATGCTTGCAGAAATTACCTCTGTAAGTTAGTTTTTCTGGTCTAATGTCAGCCAAACACTCTTGGAGTGGGAAGCCTCTAATAGGCAACTGATGGCCCCTAAAGCTGAAGCTTTAACTATCAGTACATGAAATGACACGGTCTATGCTGAAATCATTTGAAGTGAATTACAGACATCATCATACCTGCCATCCCCAAGCCTTTTTGTCAGAGGACCTGATCCTACTCAGTCACTGTGTGAGGAAATAAGGCTCAGGTCCCCCCAACATACCACCAGCACCTGGAGGAACCTGGTCCCTTTCCTTAAAGAGTCTCAAGCAGTCTTTACCTCTCTTCCATTTCTCTTTCTCTTAAAATCCTTGAACTCCAAGTATTCTCCTCCATTTCCTTATGCCCAGCCCTGCCATCCCCTGCAGACCCCCTCCCCCCAACACAGATGCATCCTATGAATAATTCTTTTCAGTGGCTTTAGGTTTCTCTAAAGCCACAGGCTGGAATTGCATTTCGTATCCTGTGTCTTAATGGCAGGGACTGTAGTTTTCCACAATTCCACACAAAGCCCCTGAGGCAAAGGAGCACCCTGTTTGTCTTCCTGTGAGAGGATGAGGAGAAGGAAAAAAACCTACAGCAGCAAGATTGAAGGGAAAATTAATATTTTAATAAGTTATTCTGCCACATTTGTGTAAAACTTGCATTCTGTGATTTCATTTTTAAAAACAAGGTAATTTTAAAACACATAACATAGATTGATGCGACCACAGCATAGTTACTTACCATCTATTGGATATCTCCTATGCTTTTCAGTCTATGGCAAGATCAGTGTACATATTATGTCATCAAATTCTCATGTATATTATGTGAAACATGATTATCCCCTTTTTACAGATAAGGAAACTGATTTTCATAGGGATTCTTTAAAAACCCATTCTTTATTATTACAAAAGAAGTTCACTGACAAGAAAATTAAAAAGCCCTCCCCCAAAATAGAAATCATTATTATCCTGTATCCGTACATGACAATTTATACTATTTTGATTATATCATGCCCATATTTTTTTCAATGTCTATTTGCACATATATTTTGAAAAACAAAATTAGGTTCTTTCAGTAGCAATCTTTTTTATTTATCCTCTGAGAATGCTGAAGGGCGATTTTCTGACATGGATTTTCTTGAGCTGGAAACTAAATCTTCACCAGGGCAATCCAAAAGCATGCAGGCTTCAAATCATTCGTGGTGTGAAGAGATGTATGCTGAAAAGGGGAGCGGGAGCAGCTTAATTGTGCAATTTTTGTGGGTTCTTTGTAAAACTCTTGGTCTGCAGCTTACAAAAAAACCTTTGCCTGGTTTGCTAAATAGCTCTGCTTACTTGGCCTGGGATATTCCATCTGATTGAGCACCCCCAATTTGGATTGTGTTACTTTAAAATTTGAGGCTATTCTCATTGGTCATCTGGGACTATAACAAAAATCCATACGTTTTATTCTTCTACTTTTTTACTTTGTCAAATACAGACTAGTTTGAGAACTCTAATTAAGTAGAAAACAACATTTTTAGAGTGGCTCTCAAAGGCTAAAAGCAAAGAAAAGAGAAACCCTTCTGGAGTCTTTTCATCAAGCTCCCCCACAAGCCCACAATTGTCTCAGGTTTGAGACCCAGCTGAGTGAGCACATTCCCTGACTGGGGCAAAGACAGGGCTTGGCGTCTTCCCAGCCCTTTTTATTGTGATGGCAGGCTAAGACCAGCCACTGTTGGAGAGGGAGGAATGGGGAGGTCCCGGAAAGCCATGCAATGGGGAGTGGATGGCTTCACCCCTAGCAACCAGGCTCTCTGTGGCTGCAGCTTTTTCAGACACTCTCACAGCCATCCTCCCCTGCTTGTTCCCTTGCTATGGAACACAGCCTAGGCTGTGAATCCTGTTAGGGTAAGGACTGTGTCTGACCTATTTTTATTGGTACAAAAGAAATTGCAACAACCTAATAAGTCCCCAGACCCTAGCAGTGTTCAAAGCATGCTTATTGAATGAATGAATGAGTAAATGAATGAATGAATGAATGATCTGATTTCTATAACACTAAGGCATTTCCCAGAGGCAACAAGTCCCTTCAACTTTCAGTGAGCCAAATGCACACTGGATTTATTTCACAATATCTACTCCTATGGAAACATGAGTCCCAATACTAGACTTAAACAAACCCCTTTCCACAAAGGCAGGCTTAACTAACCAGGGCCAGAAACCCTTATAATGCTTGACTTCTCTTTTTCATTCCCCCATGTCCAGTTTGCCACTGCAACCTCAGAAGAGGGGTTCATATCTGGCCTCTGCTTGCTTATCAATCTCACTTAGCAACTTTAGCCAAGACCCTCATCCCAGCTGTCCCATCACAGTGAGATCTAACCAATCTTGGAGCAAAATGCTTCCATCAAAGGAAATTTTATACAAAAGTCAAAGGTATAAAACTGATGAAAATTGTTGCTGTGGATAAAGGAAAAGGTGCCCTAGCACACCTTCCCACCCTAAACCTACTGTCGTGTGTAATCTTGGACTCCAGGGATGCACTTTGAAATCAATAGATCCAGTCTTCTACATACCTGGTTTCCCTACCTCAGCTTGCTAAAATGAACATCTAATCATTCCAGGTTCCTGCTTAAAATCTTGTAGTGCTTCCTGTTATATATTGTAAATCCCTAGCTGGCATGCAAGGTCCTTCTTAACCTGGCCCCATCCTGCATTTTCAGACTTATCTCTTGTGAAGTTACCCAGTGCTCCATGTTTTTAATTTCTTTAAATTTCTCACTTTTCTCCGAACACCCCAAGACTTTTCACAGCTGCCTACCTTTGCATATGACATTTTCTCACCTGAGCAGTTCCATTTTTGTGGTTCAAATTTGACAGATAGTTCCACGTCTTCCCCAAGAACTGCTTCCCCCACTTATCCTTTCCTGGGGACTATTTATGTTTCTTTTCTTTCCTATCAGATTGTGGTTTTCTTGGGGGCAGGGACTCAGAGTGCCTAGCACAGTGCTTGATACAAGAGCAAATCATCAATAAATGTTGGTTGAATAAATTAATGGATTAACAAATGCAAGAACAAATTATTGTTAGTTGAACCCATGAAAAATGGATTCCCAGAGAAGGTGAGACTCAAGCTGAATTCTGAAACACAGGAAGGTTTGGTATAAATGGAAACTACTTGAAGGATTTTAGTCCACTGCGGACTTTGGCTGGAGGAAGTCAGGATTATTACCCTGACTGGCCTTCATCAAGGAAACCTTGACAGGAACTGAGATAGGAGTCCTCAAGGCATTTATTTACCTACATGACCACCTAGGTAAAAGACATTTCCAGAGTGAACCTCATCCCCTCTAAGCCATAGTCACTGTGCTAGTTATTATCTATCTCTTTCCCACCAGTCCTACACCCACTCATCCATTTTATACTTTTCTCACCCCTGGGGACAGCATCTCCTAGCTCCCTTGCTAGCTGATTGCTGATAGATTCTGATCATGGGAAGCATAGGCAGGAGATTTGAAGAGTCTCTCCCTGATTCTGTGTTTTTGGCAGGGGCTGTGCCATTCAACTACAGCTCTGTGGTGGGCAGAATAGTGCCCCCTCCTAAATGTTTGTGTGCTAATCCATGGAATCTGTGAATATGTTATCTTACATGGCAAAACAGACTTTGCAGATGTAATTAAGTTAAAGATTTTAAGATGGGAGATTATTCTGAATTATCCAGGTGGGTCCAATGCAATCTTAAGCATGCTTATAAGAGGGAATCAGGGCCAGGCACAGTGGCTCACACTTATAATCCTAGCATTTTGGGATGCCGAGGTGGGCAAATCACTTGAGGTTAAGAGTTTGAGAGCAGCCTGGCCAACATGGTGAAACCCTGTCTCTATTAAAAATACAAAAATTAGTTGGGCGTTGTGCCAGGTGCCTGTAATCCCAGCTACTCGGGAGGCTGAGGCAGGAGAATCGCTTGAACCCAGGAGGTAGAGGTTACAGTGAGCCAAGATGGTGCTACTACAACTTCCAGTTTCTGTGTTTTTGAGTGAACCCATCCTCCTGTCTGAAACAATCTCACCTGCCTCACCCACCCTTTTCATCTAGTTACTCTCACTCTTCTTTCAGTTTTTGGCCCATAGTCTCTTCCTCAGGAAAGCCATTCCTGGCACATCATAGCCCCCAGGTTGGATCAGGACCCATAGTCACAGTGGGAGGATGAAAGACAGACCCTCGAAAGAATATACTATTCCCTGGAGCCTGTACCTGTTACTTTATAAGATGGAGACTTTGCAGACAGGATTAAATTAAGGATCTTGAGATGGGGAGGTTATCCTGGATTATCCAGGTGGGCTCTACATGCAATAACAAGTGTTCTTATAAGAGAGAGCCAGAAGGAACTATGATACAGACACAGAGAAAGCCGTGTGAAAGTGGAGCAGGGAGATTTGAAGATGCTGGCCTTGAAGAGTGGCAAGATACAGCCACAAGCCAAGGAAAGCCAGCAACTCCCAGAAGCAGGAAAAGGTAAGGAATTTTTCCTAGAACCTCCAGAGGGAGCATAGCCCAGTGATGTTGATTTTGGGCTTGTTGACTCTAGAAATGAAAAAGAATAAATTATTCTTGTTTTAAACCACTTAGTTTGTAGTACTCTGTTACAACAGTCTTAGGAAACTAATACATGCATATAGCAGGCATCACAGTTTATTATTTGGTTGATGTCTGCTTATACCCTGAGATCAAGGGTTGTTAATCTGAGATCTATAAACCACAGAATTCAGATGATCCATTAATTTGGATAAGAAAAAATTACATATTAAATATTTATTTCTACTAAATCTTACTAAAATGTATCTTTTCCTTGTATTATGTATATAGACAGCAAACCACAGTACCATTGGCTGTACTTGTAACTTTGTTACCAACAGACATCACAGCCATTTTCATAATACAGTTTTTGCAAGGATCTTAACATGTTATTTCCACTCATCACTACCATGAAATTAATTAGGCTCACCACTAGATCTTGTTATTTAATGCATTAATAAAGAAACACATATATTATTATATCACAAATGTGTTTTTAAAATATTTTGGTAATTACTGCAATATCAGCAGTTTCCTTCATGAGCTTTGATGTTTTATAAATTTAAAAACATAATTCTGAGAAAGGGTCCATTGACCTCACCAGATGTCAAAAGAGTTTGTGGCATGAACAACAGTAAGACTTCTGTACTGGACTCCATGTCCAGAAGGACGGAGACCCTGCATGTTGTGCTTACCATCACATCTTGAACATCTAGAAGTACACCCACTGCGTAGTAGTGGTTTGGCAAACACTTATTTGAAAAATAAATGAATTAGGAAATAAATCATAAAAAAACCTGTAAAGATGGGACAGAGAAAGGAAATTCGACACCAAGAACTAGTCTTTCCATCAGGAAGTCAACAGACAGGGACAAAAAATGTGGAGCTCTCATTCAGAAGGCTTAATACTTCAGCCAGAGGTACAGAACAGTATTTTTGTTTGGAAGAAATGTATCCTTTTTAACTAAGTCAATAGTTTCTCATATACTCAAGAAAGGAAAAGAAACTTTAGCTTAGTCAGCCAGTGTTCTAACTACCTATTGCTGCATAACAAACTATTCCAAACTTAATGGCATAAACAACCACCATTTTCTTATGCTCATGAATTCTGTGGGTTAGAATTTCAGACAGGGCATACCAGGGATGATTTGTCTTTGCTCTACAATGTTTCTTTTCCATAGTTTGCCTCAGGCAGAGGGACTTAAGGGGCTGGATGAATCCATGGCTTCTGACTGGAATCATCTGCAGGCTTCTTCACCTATATGCTTGGTGTCTGGGATGTGATGATTCAAAGCTGGGTTCTGCTGGAATTGGTGGCCAGAATACCTACATATGACCTTTGCTGGTGGCTTGGGCTTCTCTTAGCATGATAGTAGGGTTGTGAACGGGAGTGTCCTGAGAGAGTGTCCTGAGAACAGCATTTCAAGAGAGAGGAAACTGCATGACATTTTATGACCTAGCTTCAGAAGTCACATACAGGGCATACTTCCACCATACTCTTGGTCAAAGCAATCACAAGCCTGTTCAGATTCAAGAGGACATGAACCAGAACCCCCCACCTTTAAATAAAAACATAAAGCTTTTCAAAGAATTTAAAGCTACTTTTTAAAACACTAGCACAGTAAGGTTGGGGTAAGAGGTGTCAAAGGCAAATCACCCATGTATTTGAAATCCTATAGGAACTTCCCTTGAATGAGCTGGACCTTCAGCAAATGCAGATAAAGCTCTGGATCTTTTGATATCGACTCAGTTCAGGAATGATTCATGTGATTGTTGCTGCCACATCCAGAGTATGAAATGGAAGGGAAGACAGCTGAAATATTAATCTATGGAGGCCTGTCTTTTCATGGGGTCTTATAAATTATACAACGCGAGTCACTGGTTCTAAGTGGATTAGCTGCCCATCATGTAGGCAAGGTCATGGCCCTGTGCTCCAGTTAAGGAAGATTGTTTCCCTCTAGTTTAAATGATAATGTATCTAGAGAAACTTTGAACTCAAACACAAGTAGGCAAGCTAAGCTAAAATTACTTATCATGAGACCAAATAAATTTCCCCTTTAAGGCAGAGCAGTAATTTCTTAAATTCCAAAGGAATGAAGTACGAAGTGAAAAATAAACCAAAACTTTAGTTAGCTGCCGCTCATAGAACTGAAAGTTGACCAGCTTTCCAAACCTCTCTAAAGGTAGAAGCCTGGCTATAGTGACATCACTGTGGTTCATTCAGGTCTTTGAAAAGTATTAGATAATTAGTATAATACTATTAACATAATAATAATTTATACAATTGTGTGACCATATATTGCATTTGAAGAGTTCCTTTAAATTTTTATGGGACTCTTAACAGATATTATCTCATTTCATTTTATCTTCAAAATCACACCGTAATATGGGAAAAAAAGTAAGACTATCTTATAGATAAAGAAAATGAGGCACTAAGAGGTTTAACACATTGTCTTATGTTAGCCAACAAATTATTGGCAGACCAGACCCTAGAATCAACACTCCCAGCTTAATTCCCAGTTGATCATCTGATATTAATCACTTCTATGGTGCCTGAGTGGACACCAGCTCCATTACTGGTGATGCTCATAATTTTTTCCTAGACATAGACTCCTAAAGATCACAGACCAATTCTTTGCTATTCAGCTTGTCTCTCAATGTTCTCTAGGCATACCCTAAATCTTTTAGGGCTTGTGGCTCCTCAGAGCTGCTTTGCACCGTAACAAATGGCATCCTAGAAATCTTCCTTCCAGCTGCTGAGCTTATAAGACTACTGGTGACTTCAGATACCTCCTTGCACACTGTTGTTGCAACTGATGATTAGCTTGGAGCCAATCCACTCTTAAGTTCATAATTTAGTTACTGGCACCAGACAGTCATCTTGTGGGTCATTTCAGTCCCTCTCTCCCTCCATGTTTAACTCCTATGAGTTAGTCATGTTCATAAACATGCCTCTCAGCCAAAAAAATAAAACTACCTTCTGATTTGCAATGTTTGCCAATTTCTGTAATGTAAATACCTTCACCACAGCTAATTTTTAGCTAACAATATGACATCATCGAGCATGAAGTTGGGAAAGAGATGTATATAATCCACTTTTGCATGCTGGTGCAGCCAGCAGCAGCATAGCCACTGACTCATCCTTCTTCTCCTCCAACCTTGCTGTGATTGATTTTAGTTCATTCTGAATCACTTTCCAGTAGGATTTATCCAGCTAGTCTGTCTTTCTCTGGTATTGGAATCCTACCACACCTATCCTCCATTCCCCACCTACTTACTGCTCAGCAGCCAAAGAAACTTTCAAAAAACATAAATCTGATCATGTCTCCCTGCTGCTTAATGCCTAAACCTGGCCCAGTACAAATCCCTAGATTTACTGGACAGTATACAAGTTCCCTCAAGATCTAGAACAGTGGTTTTCTGTACATTAGAACCACCAGAGTATTTTATCTTTATTTAAAATTTTTATTTTGTTTATTATGGAGTTTTTGCATTAATTTTGATTTTTTTTTTTTTTCGAGATGGAATCTCACTCTGTTGCCCAGGCTGGAGTGCAGTGGTGTAATCTCAACTCACTGCAACCTCCGCCTCCCAAGTTCAAGCGATTCTTCTGCCTCAGTGTCATGAGTAGCTGGGCCTACAGGCATGTGCCACCACCCTGGCTAATTTTGGTATTTTTAGTAGAGATAAGTTTTCTTTATATTGGTCAGGCTGGTCTCGAACTCCCAACCTCGTGATCCACCCACCTAGGCGTCCCAAAGTGCTGGGACTACAGGCATGAGCCACTGCACCTGGCCAATTTTGATTTTTTAAATATTGCATTGAAACATTACTTATCTTGACTGCTTAGTTTTTTCTTTTGGTGTCCCCTTAAGTTTTGTACCGAGGCAAGTACCTCACTGGTTTCACTCTACTCCTTCCACCACCTGGAGAGTTTTTCAAAATGCGTATGTCAACACAACACTTCACACTTATTACAATAAAATATCTTGGGGTCGGGGCCAGGCATCCTTATGTATACAGTTCTCTGATACGTCTAATGGACAGCCAAATTTGAGAACCTCTAGTTTTGCTTTCATGGCTTCTTGGCTTAATTTCTTGCCACATACCCCAACATTTTAAAGTCTAGAAACACCAAACTGTTTGTAAATTTTGGAACACACTATGCATTTTCATATTCCTAAGTAATTGTTGTTTGCTCTGCTCAGATATTCTTTTTTCTTTTGCTACCTATAGAAACATGATTTTTTGTTGCATGCTTTCTCTAAAATGCTTTCCTAGGCTTTCCTCATCCCACTTTGTTAATCACCTACTGTATTAGTCATCTATTGCTGTGCAACAAATTACCACAAACTTAGCAGCTTCGGGTAACACACATTTATTATATCACAGTGTCTAGGGGTGGGGGGCAGGAATCTGGGTGTAGCTTAGCTCGATCCTTTGCTTCAGTCCTTCATGAGCCTGACATCAAGATGTCAGCCAGGCCTGGGGTCTTATCTGAATGCTCATCCTTCCTCCTCTCCTCAATTCTTCTGCCATAAGGTGGGGACTTGAGGCTGGGGTATATTGCCAGTAATTTGCCTCGTCTCTCTCAGTTCCACTCTTGCCCTTCATGCTCTCCTCTGTGTCATTCAGGATTGGAACCTTATGAAAACAGCTGTCCAGATTTATTTGCCAGTTGGCTTCCAGGCAGTTTATTCTAATGAGAAGAAGTGATGGGTACTGGGAAGGTGAGAGGGAGATAGAAGACATTTTTCTTTTTTCTATGTCTGGTGGCATCTTTGTCAGTAGTGGGTGGCTCCAGGCTCCAGTGACTTTGGTGAGTCAGAGGGGCCTCTGGGGTTTCAGCAATGGCTCTGTTCTAGCCATGTCAAATGCTCCAGCCCATTGATGGTGAGCAGTTCCTGGACAGGCTCTGAACACTGTTGTTCCAGTGTAGAGATGTCTGTGACTTCCTGTGATTAGTTACTAATTCTGGGTTACCTCATGTCACAGGTTGTGTTCTCTGGAAGCTGACACCAAGATAAAGTCTGGCAGGCAGGATATTTATTAAGAATTATCAATTGTGGGAAGGAGTTGGAGAAAGCAGAATTGGGCAGATGGAGAGTCAAACTGTGATGCAGTTCTGGTGAAACTTTGGACATTCCCACAGGGATATCTGGAGTGTATAGGGCCCATTAGTAATCCAGCAGTGAGCCAAAATGGCACCCCAGGAAGGTATAGCCTTGAGCAAGGTGCTATCTGCAGCTGAGGCAGGCCCTGAAGAGGCTAACAGCTGGAGGCTGCTTTCCCACAGCACTCCCAGAAGCTGGAACAGCAGGTCCTTCCTTGAAGGTGGTTCTGGATGGAGTGTCATGGTTGCTACCACACATCTCTTCCTCCTGCCCATCCAATGCGTTTGTAACCAATTCTATGTATTCAGCTTCCTCTGTTTTGAAACACCTAGAGTACTTTATGCTATCTTGGCTGAACATTAACTAATATGGAAGGTATAGCTCTCTCTATGAAATGAGAAGGTTATGATTCAAAGGCAGTTGCTCCCAGACAGCAGGAGCAAACAAAAGCGTTTGCAATGATAGAAGGCAGAGCCTCAGAAAGAAAGAGAAGGGTGAGGGGTCAGATATCAACATGCTCACTCCCCTTACACACCCACAAGGGTCAAATATGGGCTGGGCATCAATGGAGAGAACCACAAACACTAAGAGAGCTTTGGAGGACCAGCTATGGTCCTCCAAAGATGGTAATTTTAAATTGGAAGAAAGAACAAGAGAGGGATGAAAAAGACCCATGCCAACCAGTCAGCCCTCTTTAAGAACTTTCGCAGATGCTCCACTCAGTGGCCAACAGAGGCTAGAAAATGTGGTTTTGATTTGGCCATATTGCTTCCCCAAATAAAATAGCATTCAGTTTGTCAAGAAAAAGGGGAGAATGTGTACTTGGTAGGCAATTAGTAGTCTTTGCCACAGATGGTGATAGTGAATTGGCAAATTTTGAGTATATTCTTTCTTGCCAAAACTAAAAGTTGACATACTTATGGCCATCCCCCTGATTTTTAAAAATTGCATTGGTCTGTGAAAACCAAAATCCAAACTCACTGCTCTTATTCATTTTGTTGTACAAGCTTGGGCTACGATGCATAATACTTTGTTAAAATTAGCAAAATGCTATCAACTCATCTAGGCTGAATTTCTAATGAGAAAAGAGTCCAGGATATTCACCCACTACCCAGGCAACCTTCCCTCCTGCTTCTCTCAAGTGACCATGTTTTATCGGTGGCCTTTGGAGCTCCTTCTGCCATCCCAGAAAGAGGCCCTTAATATTGGATGTGGCAGCCATGTTAGAGAGGAAAGTGGCACAGTACCCTGGGGGTTTCTAGACTTTGGGTCCAACTCTGGCCTCTGCTTGCTCTACCCTGTGCCCCAGTCATCTCATTCCTGGCATTAATCCAGCAAGACTTATCCCTGTGTCCTTCTTTGAGTTGGACCTACTGACAGTTGTATTTCTGGTCAATCATCAATGACTATGTAGGAAAATTTCTTCTCTCTCTTCAGGCCCTGCTCATGCTACTTCCTCTACAAAAGTTTCTGAAATCCCTGTAGCTGGACGTAAGCCCTCTGCTTTGAGCACCCCAAAACCTCACTGGTTCTTTATTAGGACAAGTATTATGCTTAATTTTAATATGGTTATTTGGTTATGAGCTTGATTTATTTAAGTCAGAATCCTTATTTTATTTATCATTGTAAGCCTGGAACTGAGAATAGTACCTAGTACATAGGAGATACTCAATACATGTTAGTTGAAAGAATAGACATATAATAAATGCAGAATAAATAAATATTATAATTAATGAATGCAGGTGAACAGATAAATGTATGATAAAAGAAATGGGGAAGAAAGATAAAAATGAAAGGAAGGAAGTAAGGAAGAGAAAGGAGAGAGAAAGCAAAAGAAAAAAGGGTAAATGAATGAATGAGTGATGCTCCATCTCATTCTGGGTAAGACTCCACTGGCATGGGCATTGACAGCCTCCAGGGTGGAGAACTCAAAGACTCAGCCGTACTTCTACCTTCTTTTTGTCAGATTTTCCCTGACAGGAACCGTCTCTTGTCATTGCCCATTATCTTTTCTATCTCTGAGTTGCCTTGTGTCCTCTTCCCCACAGATAAAGAAAGGAATTCAACTTAGCAGGCTCAGCATGACCATCGGATAAGAGCAAGCCTCAGCTGCCTGCAACTAGAGGGCAGCTGGAATGACTGCCTGAGTGCAGGTCTCTCCAAGGCAGACAAAGACAGGATCAGAATCCAAGAAGGTCCAGGCAGGCTGGACCTGTCATTTCATGTGAGGAAGTCTCGAATCTTGCTGCAACTGGGGCAAATGATCAGGCCATATCTCAAGGCAAAAAGAAAGAGCTACCTTGGCAAAATACAAAGGTTCATATTTTGTTGGATTTTACACTAAAATAACAAAATGCTGCCAACCAATCAACCCACTAACCAAATAAGCAAACAGATAAAGCAAAGCCAAGTAAAACAATCCCTGACACCTTAGCTTGGAAAAGCGAAGTATTATGCAACAGCTTTTTGTTGTTGTTGTTAGGGTAAACTTTATCTTTTCCAAGATTGCATTTGTTTTCAGCAGGTTTCACAAAAATGTAAAGGTAGGCTACAGCTCTGCGATCCTGATAATAATTCGAATTCTCTCTCCCTTTCTCTCCCTCTGTTCCTTACCCAATCCCCTTCCTCCCTCTTCTCAAGATTTTTGCTCCATCTCCCTCTTTCTCTCCGTGCACCCCACTCCTTTCCTGTCTCTCACAACTGGGTAAGGCACTAGTGCCATTTTTCCTTTCCAAGGTGTTGTCCTTTGATCAGGAAGGAAGCAGCAATCACAGCTCCCACAAAAAAAAGGCCCACTTTGACAGCTATGGTGACAGTCAGGAACTACATTTCCCTTCTGTGATATCAGACCTAGGGCTATAATCAGATTGAGTATTTGGGTACAGAAGGCATTTCATTTCAAAGCATTTAACAGGCATTAACTAATCCACCCTCACTGGTGAGGGAGGTGGCTTCCTGCTATCACAAAGATGTAGCCGGATTCTCAGCCCCTTAGCACACGCACTGCTTCTCTTTGTGAAAGGGGGAAAAAAGGAAAGGAAAGCAAAGCAAGAACGTGTCTGCCACATTAAATTGGTATTCCTTGTGTAAGTCTTGTTTCCTAGAAAGGCAACTCCTTATCAGATTCCAGACCTGAGTCACACCTTCTTCTAGTTCAGGCGTGAACTGAGCAGAGGTAATTATTTCCACCCATTTCTCCTTCCAGGTATTAGAAATGCCAAGGGGAGGAAGGTGTTTCTACACTGAGATTAATAAAACAAAAATGAAATCTCCAACAACACTGGAATAAGGTGGTGACATGCAAATGACACAAGGCAAGAAACAGGCTAATTGGTGCTTCTTCCCAGACATGATGATGTCAGTAACAGGCTGAATGCTGAGTGGCTGAGAGAAAGCCTGAAGAAAAATTACTGAGATCAGGACTCTCAGGAGATGATGATGTTGTTGATGATGATGATGATGATGTGTGTGTGTGTGTGTAAGAGAAAGTGGGAGGCCGGGTGCATGAGACCAATATCACATATGGGTATACCCCAGTCCATTATTCAAAAAGCAACTGTGGTCATCCCAACAACCTTCTGCAAGAAGGCAGCATAGCCTTGGGGATGAAATTGGTTTTTCTATTTTTAAAATGTTCTGCCTTGTAAATTCTCTAGGTAGCCTTCAACTATATAAGGCTCAAGGTCACTGAGAGCTTCTAAAGTTCAGTGTATCTGTATCTTTGCTCACAAATACATGCTTTCTTCTAAAAGCTGGGACATCATGGTTTGATTGTTCTCAAGATCAACACTGCTGATCTTAGTGTTGGCCAGGGATCTCACATCCCTAAGCGCCTCCAGCACATGTTGGAGACCTAGACTATCTGGTCACACAATAACAGGCACTAAATTTCCATGAGGGCATCTAGAGATGCCACTTCTGCTTTCTCATTCCCTTAGGGTCATAGAATTTTGAAGGTAGGAGAGCTAGTAGAGATCACCTGAGGTCAACTTGCTTATCTCATAGGCAAGGAACCTGAAGCCTAGCAAAGAGTAGAGGTTTTCAAGAAGCCACTCAGCTGGGCCTCAGTGCATGGCTCTCTCTACTCTACTCCCAGTCCTCCAGCTAAGAATGTGCCAGTAAAATGCTCTAAAGTCCAGATTCCTTTCTTCTCAGCACAGTCAAATAAACGGCAAGCTTCTTGAGAGCAGTTCAAGAAACTTAGTTACTTTGTCTGCATTTGCCGTATCTTCTTCTCAAAAAAATCCCTTCTGAGTGAACAGCCAGCTCCATAGCCCCATTTGCTTCCTCTCTTAAAGGGACCAAAAAAGGACAACTGACTTAAGATGTGCCAATTGATGTTCTCTTCCAGGAATTGGGAATTTAATCACAGCAACTTAAGTAAATATCTGCTATACACAGACGGAGAAAATATGAGTATAAGTCAGGGTTCTCCTGAATAACAGAAAAAAAAAAAAAAAATATATATATATATATATATATATATATGGAGAGAGAGAGAGGATAAAGAAAGAAAGAAAGAAAGAAAGAAAGAAAGAAAGAAAAAGAGAGAGATCTGTTATGACTCATTGGCTTACATGATTTAGGGGGCTGAGAAGTCCCATCATCTGTAATCTGTAAGTTGAAGGCCAGGAAAGCCAACAGTATAGTTCCAGTTCAAGTCCAAAAGACTGAGAACCAGGAGAACCAATGGTGTGTAAGTATCCATCCAGGTCCAAAAGTTTGAGAACCTGAAACACTAATGTCAAGGGCAGTAGAAGATGGATATCCCAACTCAAAAATAGAGAGCAAATGTGCTCTTCCTCTGCATTTATGTTATATTTGGGCCCTCAGTGGATTGGATGATGCCTGCCCATATTGGTAAGAGCAGATCTTTACTTGGTCTACTGATTCAAATATTAATCTCTTCCAGAAACACCCTCACAGACGTAGCCAGAAATAACTGTTTTACCAGTTACCTGGGCATACTTTAGCCTGGTCAAGTTGACATGTAAAGTTAACTATCACAACACGTAAGATCCCCTAGGATGTTGGATTTTTCCCATGTACAAGAAGAAATAGAAAATATCAGTCATCAAGACAGAAGGAGGCCATCACAAAAGATTTAATAACCTCAAAGACAGAGGAAGTCAGGAAAAAAAGTGACTCACTAACTAGTTCTCAACAGATCTTAAGTTCTGGCCCCAGTCTTCATGAGTCCTGTTGCCGTTCCTACCCTTGATTTCTGAGAGACAACCACAAGTCCTTCCAATACATGTTCCTTTCTGCTTAACGTAGTTTGCATAGATTTCTGTTACTTGCTCATAAGTGCACACATTTTACTCATACTTTCATTGCCAACATCTAATGCAGTGCTTTCTTTATCAATTGCCTATGGCTGTATAACAAATCACTCCAAAATTTAGCAATGAAAAACAAAAATTATCTCACAGTATCATATGGTCAGAAAACTGGGCATGGCTTAGCTGGGTACTCTGGCTCAGTGTCTCTCTTGAAGCTACAATTAAGGTATCATTGGGGCTGTAGTCTCATTTCAAGACTCAACCTGGGGAGGATGTGCTTCCAGGTTCACTCACATGGACCTCTTTAGAGGGTTGTCTCATCGCATGGTAGCTGGCCACCTCCAGAGCAAACAACACAAGAGAGTATGTGAGAAAGCACCCAGAACAGAAGCCATGGTCTTTTTATAGCCTAATCTTGCAAGAGACATCTCATCACTTCTGCCATAATCTATCCATTACAAGGGAGTCACTAGGTCCAGCCTACACAGAAAGAAGAGACTATTTCACAAGGGCAGGGTGAATTGTAGGAGGCAGGGATCTTGGGAACAAGACTTCCAGAGACAGACCTGCCACACCTTCCTAGCTCAGATTAATGCCCAATTACAATTTTCTGAGTGCATATTTCTCATAGCCACTCTGTATTTTGGGTACCCTTTGGTCTCTTCCTTATGTTTTTGGAGTATTAGCTGATTGCATAGAGGATATTAAGCCAGTACCCTTTCTAAGAAATACATATGATGACTAGAGAACAAACTTCTGTCATCACCTACATTACAACTTCCTTGAAAGCAGGACTATCATTATACTTCACAATCCTATGAAGATTGCATTGTTGACTGAACGGATTTGTATGATATAGCAGAAAGAGCTCTGACCTGAATCTCCAGCACCCAAGTTGTAGTTGTGTCTCAGCGTTTGACCATTTTGGCCTTGGGTGAATCAGGATTTTGTAGGGCCTCAGTTTTCGCCCATTAAAACAAGAAGATTAGACTAGATCTTTAAGGCATACAAAAATACATTTTAAAAAATTCCTCCTCATTTAAATTTCCTTTAGGGAAGTATATAAAACACTTCTAGAGACCCTCATCATCCCCTCGGGCCACCTCCAGTTTCAGCTTCAGTTGTGATAGGCAGACTTACCTCAAGCCAAGTGTCTGTCTTCTTTCTGCCCCTGAAACTTCACTACTTATGTGAAAGTTTGCCGTGGTCATGTGCTTGTGCAGCTCAGAAATGGGAGAAAGTTAATACCCCCAGGGACAATCTTCACCAGGGTCAGACAGTGGCTAGTGAATAAATACCTCAGCCTCCTGCCCTTCCAGTGAACAATTCTATAAGACATTCTATGCACTTTACTGGGAAATCAGCCCCTATTGCCCTCCATTATATTGATATTTCTTCCTACTCTGTCTTACTCTTTTCTTTTTTCTCCACTCATTCATTTTACTTCTTCACTGGGATCATCTTTGAAATAAACCACCTTCACCCAGGACCTTGTTTCATGCTTTGCTTTCAAAAGAACCCAAACTAAGAAGAGAACCCATTTCTTTCTTCATCCAGCCTCTGCCATGAAGGCTAAACCATGAGGTAGTTTGGATCAGGAAGACAGTATATATGGCATGAGTGAAGCCTCAACTAGACCAGAAAATCCTGCTCCTTCTGGCTCTATCTGGATGAAAGTTTCAGAGAGGGTTGTCTGATTAGAGTGAAGGAAAAGCCATTTCAGAGAGGGAAGTTGTCTGATTGGAGTGAAGGAAAGCCAAGGGCAGAAGTGCAGTCATTTTACTCTCTGCCTGGGACTCCAGAGGAGCCAGCCTACCACGGTGTACCTGCAGTAACCTCAAGTAGCTACTGGTGAGGCAGAGAGCAAGTTGAGTTAGCATTCCTGAGCTATCCCAGCTCCATTTGACACACAAGAGATGCTAGAAATGCTCAAAGGCCCCTAGGGGAACATAGATGTTGGCAAGACACAGGCTGGAAAGTGCAAAAAAAAGAAAAAAAATTCTAGAGCCAAGTGAGCTGATTGGGCCACCTAAATGGGAAATTGAATAGGGGTCATGGCCGTGTCTCAGGGGACATTCAAAAGCTGCTAGGGCTGAGTAGGGACAGTCAGCAGAGAGGACATCACAGATTCACTAACCACAGACTGTTGTCAGCACTGTGGGACATCTGTTGTGGTGGAGACATGAAGTCCCAGGAATTGGAATGATAACACCATATAGATCCCCTTCTTCCACCTCCAGAAGGTTGTAGCATGTTTCCACCCCATACCCAGGTACCACCTTGGAGAGGATCAAGTGAAGAAAAGCAAACTGGAGAGAGAGACTACTTTGATTTGAATATTTGTCTCCTTTGAACTTCATGCTGAAACTTGATCCCCAGTGTTGGAGGTGGGGCCTAATGGGACGTGTTAGGGTCATGGGGGTGGATCCCTCGTGAATGGCTTGGTGCCATTCTGGAAGGAGTAAGTTCTCGCTCTATTAATTCCCTTGAGAGCTAGTTGTTAAAAGAGGCCAGTACCTCTTTCCTCACTCTCTTGCTTTCTGTCTCACCATGTGATCTCTGCACCCATAAGCTCCGTTTAGCCTTCCACCATGAGTGAAAGCAACTTAAGGCCTTCACCATATACCTGATCTTGAACTTTTCCAGATATCAAAATTGTGAGCCAAATAAAAGCCTTTTGTCTTTATAAATTACCCAGTGTTAGGTATTCCTTTATAGCAACATGAAACGGACTAAGACAGGGACACTATTTAAAGTCAAGGAGACTGAATTTCCAAAGCAGAGTGTTTAAATTATTGGAATGAACCAGGTTTACCAGATCAGAACCAAGTTTTGTACCCACTTTCAGTTCTGTGGGGTTCACTTTGTGTGTGTATGCATGATTTAGAAAATTTTCTTGACCATCTGATTGGAGTGTGGAGAAATATTTAAACTCCTCCTGGGTTCTGGTTGGATAGGGAGTAAGGCTTCTGTCTTTAGGATGGGGTTCAACTACAGATAGAGAGTCGCTCAGCTGAGGCAGCCTTCCATGCTCAAGCCAATTGCATTTGGACTGGAAATGCCACATCAGCTGCAGATCCACCTCCAAATGTCTGGTTTTACCAAGGAGGCAGAAGTCAGGGGTCCTAACACACTCACCAAGAACTGTGGAGGGAGGATGGGAGTAAAGAGGATGGCAGCATCTGCCCCTTGCATCTCCTTGGGCAGTCTCGATTTCCCTGCCCCCATCTCGCTATATCAAGGCTATCTGCATCCCCCTGTCTTTCCTGGCCTCCTCTGGGACACCTTCTCTACCATGACAGTTGCTGAGGGTTCCCCAGGGCAGGTCGAAGCATGATTTGCTTTTCAAGCTCTGCCCACTTATTGATCTCCTGTCTGAGAAATGTCAGCATCAGCCGGGAGCTCTCTCCGCTAAGGCACTTAGCTTGGAAGCCTGTGGTATCTGCCTGTATAAACCCTCCCGCCTCCTGCCTGTCTGGCTTTAGAACTATCCCCACCCCCACCTTCGGAAAAGTCTTCTAAAAGGAGATGGCAAGAATCAAACAGCAACGTGCTCTGAACACTGGGATGGGAACCAGATTTAAATTGGGCAAAAGCCGTAAGCTCAGAGTCAGAGCATTTCACTTCCTGCCATCCCTCCCCCTCTCAGCATCTTGTCTCGAGCAGGTAGGGAAGGAAATCTTCCAGAGAAGGCTGGTTGGGGGCAGGAGCTTGGCCCAGGAGTCAGAAAGTGGGGCTCTGATCCAGGAGCTAGACGGATAAAGGTAACCCATTATTTCAACTGCCATCCCCTGGCCCTGCATCCCCACCTCAATGCAATTTAAATGCAGGACTGTGAGGAGGGGAGGGGAAGAGAAAGAGACTGCGTTTAGTGGTTAAACCTTTTAAAGTTTAAGTGCATAAACAGGGCCTTCTCCGTATCTGTCTATAGCAATTCTCATGACAGTTACAGCAAAATTACAGAAACTGGGTCGTTTATATAACCCTTTGTATTGTCAAAGCACATTAAATGTCTGCTTTTCTGCACCCTGCTGAGCTGTCTTCAGCTGTCAAATCCCCATACTGCAGCTCAACACACTGAGGGTAAAGGACTCTGGCAATGCGCACATGGGGAATACCGGACCCTCAGGTGCCGCAAATGTTTTGAAAAAGAGATTTAAATTTCCTCTGCACAGAAGTCCCATGGTTCAAAATATATTGAATTCTCTGCTTTCCAGCCAAATGCTTTGTCACCTGGCTGGTGGGCTTTTTTTCCCTCAAATGAGCAAACACGACATTTGTTTTTTATTCTGGACAGGGTTAAAAGAGCTCATTCATCTATTCACTCATTTGAAAGGGATTTATTGAATGTTTTCTAAAATCCTAGTACTACAAATTATATGCAGCAGCCACTGTTTTAAGGACTTTCTACGTATTAATTCTTTTAATTCTGATCTAAAGCAATAAGTTAGACACTATGATTCTCCACATTTTAAAGATGAGGAAACTGAGGTTTAGTGGATGCTGTGGTATGCTATCCAAATGTACCTTTAGGACTGAGGCACTTATTCCCCCAGCTGCTGGGAGTGCTGGCATGGGGACAATTCACATTTATTGTTCCTTCAGAAAAAGCCTTCAAGGTCACACTCCTTCTTGGGGGCAGCCACATTCAATGACAGGGTTATGCAGGGGTATAAAGGCTCATTGCCTCACTTGGATTCTAGACAACTCAGTGAGCCTACCCTAGCTCCAGAGGTCCCAGGGATTAAATTGAGGTCTCATTTGTGACCATACTGAAGCAGCTCAACTCCTCCCTTGACCCAGCCCTGCCTTCTTTGCTCACCCACTGCTGCTGATCTCAAGCACACTCCTCAATAAACCTCATGCACTCACATCTCCATGTCCACCTCCATCTCACAGTGTGCTTCCCTGTGATCCCACCAGATGTAGGAGGATAAGTAACATAACATTTGTCAATGTCACAGGCTTGTAGCCAGTGGATGTCATTTTAACCTTCTTACTTAGCTACCACTATCTCATTTACTGAGTAGCTTCACTCTGCCCAACCTGGGGCTTGGCACTATATCCATAGCACTCTTTGACTCATTTAAATCTCCAGCCTCAGAAGTATCACTACCCCCATTTTACATATAGGGGACCTGAGGCTTGAGAAGGTAAGCAAGGGGTTGGGGTTTCAGTAGGACTTGAGCCTGGGTGTGTCAGACTCCAAAGCCCTGGCTTTCTGGGCAGCTCCAGCCCTAGCCCCAGCCCTCTATCTACTGTTCATGGAAACAGTGCAGCAGCTTGCAATGACGCTTCTATCTCACAGAGATCTTTCAACTCTCAGGGAGGGATGGAAAGGAAGACATCATCATCTCAATTTTATCAGTGAGAAAATTTAAGCTCAGGGAACTTCCAAGGACTTACTCCGTTGCTAACGCAGCAGAGAGTGGCACCCAGATCTCCAATTTCTGATGTCTTGTAATTGTCTCTGCCAATGCTCCCCAGCCAACTTCAGTTTGAGAGCAGAGCAGGATGCTCTTCTATATGAGACTTTGCCCTTGACTAGGAAGTGGGGCCATCCATGCCTTCACTCTGCCTCTCTGTCTGAACTCCAAGACTCTAGAAGAGAATCTGGGCAGTTGTATCAGCCCCATCAATGCCATCACAATCTCCGCCCTTGGTAAAGTCCTTGCACACATGGCTCCTCTGCCAGGGTTAATCCTCACTGTAACCTTATAAATCAGGTAGGGTGGGCTTTATGTTCCCTATTTTACAGATGAGAATAATGAGACACAGGCTGAGGGTCATAATCACCACCTGGTCCATGGAAGAACTGGAACTTGAACGTAAGACTTTTCATGACAAGTTCAGCGCTCTTTCACCCTGCCCGGTCCTAATTGATCTCCTCGAAGTCGCTACCTTTCCTTGGCTCCCTTCCTGTTGTGAACAAACATATCAGGAAGTTAATTCCTGGAAGAAGCAGGGAGACCAGTTGAAAGATAACTAATGTGGTGTGATTTGTGGAGCTCTGGGAAGCTCCCCACTTCCACCACTAACATCTAAAATTTTCCACTATTGTCAGTCCTGAGAGCTAATCATTGCCTTTTCCCTAGAACCTTCTTTTGACATGCAAAAACCAACTGGAACTCATCTACACTGCTAATGGGAATATAAAATGATAAAAAAAAAACAACTTTGGAAAAGTTAAGTAGTTTCTTAAAAATTAAACATATGCTTATCATTTCACTCCTAGGTATTTGCCCAAGATAAATCGTATGTACAAAGACTTGTAGATGAATGCTCAGAACAATTATTTGTAATATTCCAAGCCTGGAAGTAACTCAAATGTCCATTAACTGGTGAATGTATAAACCAATGATGGTATATCCATGTTTTTGAGCAATATAAAATAATAAACTATCAATACATGCAAAATGTGGGTGAATTTCAAAAACATGTTTAATAAAAGCAGCCAGACACAGAAGGCTACATGCTGTATGATTTCACTTACAGAAAGTTGTTGAACAGTTGAAACTTATCTATAGTGATAGAGGTCAGAATAGTGGTTACTTTGGTTGAGGGAGAGTGAGGTTTTGACTGGAAAGGAGCACAGGGAATTTTCCACAGTGATGGAAATTTTCTATATCTTGGTGGGGTAGTGGTTGCATGGGTGTATACAATTGTCATCAAACTGTACACTTAAAATGTGTGCATTTTGCTGTATGTTAATTATACATCTATAAAACCAATTAGAAAATAGGTCACTGACACAGTAGATGTGATATTTTTAACCTGAGGCTCCAGGAGTCTCTGGAATTCATAAAACTATATGCATTATAGTGAGCCTTAGGTATGTTTTACAGAAAACGGGCTCGAATTTTCCTCAGGTTCCACTTCTACAAGAGTGTCTGCAACTCATTTAACACAGATACATAAAAAACAAAGCACCTCAAATAACCATTCTGTGTTACAAATCCAGCAGACAGTTTCTTTCATAGAACTCTACAGCCTTTTGGGGCTGGATTCCTGGGGACGCAGGGTCATGGTGAAAAGGGGAAAGGTTCCAGAAGGAAATACAGGCCAATCTCACATTGCGAATGAGAAGAAAGTGCTCAGGACCAGTTCTGAGACTGAAGAATCACCAGGTATTTAACCTTGTCTGCCAGTAAGATGGCAGAGAAGCCACAATTGCTCAGGTGTCTGTGACTTATACAGGTTTGAAATCACAATCTTGTCATGCCTGTTTAAACCACCACGACACAGTGAAATATTTCTATGCTGTCAGATGTGGGAGGGAACTGTGGACACCATCAGACACACCTCATTCCCTTGAGAACTGGGGAGCTTGGAAAATTCTGTCCTGGCAACAGCCTCCTTAAGCAATCATCTTAGCCCTCCAGACTTAAGCTAGGATGAGGAATGAGTTGTGTTGGAGCAGCACCTGGTGTAGGAAAGCACGTGAGTGTGCCTGTGTGTGCACGTGCACACACCAGCAAGAGCTGGGGCGGCCGTTTGCAAGATATTTCAGAAACTAGCAGCAGCAGCAGCACTTGGGAAGTTGAAACGCTGAAACCTGTGAATCAATCCAAGTACAAAGCTCGCAGTTTCTAATTCGGTACCTGTTTCCAACACCTTGCAAAGAGTCAATCTGTGCAGAACCTCACGCTTTTGGCATTTCTGATACTCAATTCTAAGAGGATGCAGTAACAGCAGGTGTCTAAACCACTGATTTCTTGCAGAAGATCTTACACCATCAATGACATCGAATTTGCTCTTGCAAAAATACTCAGGAGATTTTCGTTGTCCACATTTGGAAGCATTCAATAAAAAGTGAACACATCTGTCTTCTACAGGCTGTATGGTTAAAGCAGACCCAGGAAATACTTTTACTCATTCTTTTAACATATATTTATTAAGGATCTAGTATGTGTCAAGCCCTGAGCACAAAGCAGAAAACATGACAAAAAAAAAAAAAAAAAACTTGCCGTCATGGAGTTCATATTCTAGAGAATTAATGAGTAAGTACATTATATAATATGTTAGATAATATGGTAGGAGAAAAGTAATGCAGAGAAAGGTAAAGGTGAGGTTGCAAATTTAGGTTAGGCGGTCATGGAAAGTCTCATTAAAAAGAAGACAGGTGAGGGAGTCTGCTTTATGAATAACTGGGAAGACAGTCCCAGGGAGCAAGATGGCCAGTGCAAAGGCCATGAAGCAGGAATATTCTAGGGTATTAGGGGAACAGCAAAGAGGCCAATATGGCCAGAATTAAATAATCAAGGGGGACTAGAACTGTGAGATGAAACTAGCAAGGCTAGACTATGAAGTTCTCAGCAGGCCATTATAAGATTTGGGTCTTGAGTCTGGGTGAAATGGAGGGTTCTGAGCATAGAAGGGATTTACTCAAATTTAGGTTTTAAAAGGATTGTATCAGTCTGGCTGATGTGCCAAGAAGAGACTGCACTGCAAGGGCAGAAGCAAGGTGACTACAATTTTGAACATACTTTTACTTACTTCAAATTATAATTTGGAACATTTTAATTTTCATGTACTTAGTATGTATTCAAGTGAAGGGTTGAGTTGTGATTTGGATGTGCAATTCTCAAGTCAAAGGGGGAGGTCTGGGCTAGAGGTAAAAATGTGGGAGATATTAGCATACGTATTCTGTTTAAGGTAATGAGCCTAGATCAAATCACTAAGACTGTGACTGGTGATTGAGGATGGAAGGGCCAAGAACTCAGACCTAGGTTGCTCCAACATTAAACAGTTAAGATGATTTCTTAAGAAAATCCCTTCACTGTGTGTTTTTTTCTTGGAAAAAAAAAAAAAAAAAAAACAGCCAGATTGAAACATGCAAAATTATCTTCAGACAGCAGTAATCATGGTGATAACTGACAGTAATGTGACACTTACTTGTTTACCTAGCCTACAGAGAGAAAAAAGGAACCATGGAATAGTGGCCTGATAAATGTCTGAGAACCCCAATCTAGTATCTATGGTTGGAAGAACTTATGGATTGACTGTATTATATTATAATTAATTCTTTCTTTTTCTATTTACCTGCCAAAGACCTCCACTCATATCTGCTGCTCATGGACCAGTTGTATAGCATCTGTAAAGGCGATAAAATAGCCCTCATTTCTGAGATACCTGACACCCTAGATGGCTCTGTTTTATCTAGAGATGCTGGCACACCTTTGCTTAGAATATTCTCCTACTTCATTATGCCACTCTCCAATGAAAAAAAATTCTTAAAACTGTATTTCCAGTCACCCTCAAACTGCATATGCATGGTTCTGATCCTAATTAGCCTACCAAAGACTTTGAGAACTGAACTAATAAATAGATCACTGCCCAGATCCCAGACAGGTCACTGGATGGTCCACACCTAAGACAAATCTGAAGTGCACTACAAAGCCTTAGAAAACTAAACTGGCATGGGAATCATAATCCAAAGAAGGAGGATGGTAATTTGCAGCCTGATCCTAGCTAGATCAAGTGCCTACTAAAACAAAAATATCAATATCCTCCATAAAATTTAATCAAGACCTAAGGTCTTATAGTATAATACTCAAAATATTAAGGAAACAACTTCAAATTACTCAGCATACAAAGAACCATAAAAACTTCAACTCACATGTGAAAAGGCCATCAACAGATGCCCATGATGAATTGAAGCACTTGTTGGAATTATCAGATAAATATTTCAAAGCAGATACTTAAAAATTGTTCAAGTAAGCAGGTGCAAACACTCTTGGAACAAATCCTAAAACAGGAAGTCTCAGTAAAGAAATAGAAGCTATAAATAAAAACCAATGGAAGTTTCAAAACTGAAAAATAAAATAATTGAAATTTTAAAATTTACAGGATAGACTTAGTAAGAGAGCAAGGAGTCTGTGAATGTGGTGATAGATCAATAGAAACTATACAATCTGAATAATAGACAACAGCCTGAAAAAATGAATAGGGCATTAAGGACCTGTGTGGTTTAACATTAATGTCATCAGAGATCCAAACAGGAGAGGGAAGAGTGAAATGTTGAAAAATTATTTGAAGAAACAATGGATGAAAATTTCTCAAGTTTGGCAGAGTACATAAACCTACATATTGAAGAAGCTGACTGAATCACAAATAAGATAAACCCAAAGTAATCCATATCTAGACACATCATAAACTGATGAAAAGTAAAGACGAACAAAGACTCTTGAAAGCTGCCTAAGAAAAACAACACATTCCCTACAGAGGGACAGCAATTTAAATGATCATGGATAGTTCATTACAAATGACGCAGGCCAGAAGAAAGCAGCACATTTTTAAAGTGCTGAAAGAAGAAAACTGTCAGCACAATTCCAAATTGAGCAAAAATAAACTTTAGGAATAAATAAAGTTAAAACAATGATATTTTCATATGGTAGAAAACTAAGAGAATTATAACCAGCAGATCTGCTCTAAAAGAACTGCTAAAGTATGTTCATCAAACAAAAGAGAACTAACAGAAGGAAACTTAGAATATCAGAAATAAAGGAAGAGCAACAAAAAATGGTTAATATCTGGGTAAATATAATGGATTATTTTCAATTTTGAGATTCTTTTTGGTCACTGAAAGCAAAAATTATAACATTGTCTTTTGGAGATTTTAATGTAAGTAGATGTAATATATAAGACAAATACAGCGCAAAAGGGAGAGGGTAAAGTGTCCTAAATATTGTTATATTTTCTATATTTTAATTGAAGTAGCAAAACATTGATTGTAAGTTAATGGTGAAAATTTAAGTCCATATGTATTTTGTAAATCCTAGAGCAACTACTAAAATAACTACATGAAATATAGCTAAAATCACAATAGATAGAACTGAATGCTAAAAATATTCAAATAAAACTGTGACTGAATATAATGTGGCATACTGTACTGAATCTCAGAATTAAAAAATGGTATGAGTAGAAAAATTGGCAAAATCCAAGCAGGCTTGAGTTTAGTTAACAATAATGTACCAATTATTGTTTTCTTAATTTTGACAAATGTACCATGGTAATATAAGATACTAACATTAGGGGAAAGTAAGTGAGGAATATACAATAACTTCCTATATTATCACTGCAACTTTTCTATAAATCTAAAATTTATTTCGAAATAAAAAAATTAAAAAATATTTACTTAACCCAAAATTAGGCAAGAAAGGGGAAACAGAAAAACAAAAAATAGAGGGAGAAAACAGAAACCAAATAATAAAATGGTAGAATTAATTCAAATATAAATAATTACATTAATATACATGATCTAAACACACCAACTTAAAGAAAAATGATTAGAATTGATTAATAAAAGAAAAATTTGACTCAACTGTATGCTGTCTACAGGAAACTCATTTCAAATACAATTATATAAGAGGGTTAAAAGTGAAAGGAGGCAAAAGACATACTATGAAAACAGTAATCAAAATAAAGCTGGAGTGGCTTTATTAATAAACAGACAGACAAAAGAGACTTCAGAGCAAAGAAAATTAATTGCATTTGACCCAGCAATCCCACTACTGGGTATATATCCAAAGGATTATAAATCGTTCTACTATAAGGACACATGCACATGTATGTTCATTGCAGCACTGTTTACAATAGCAAAGACATGGAACCAACCCAAATGCCCATCAATGATAGATTGGAAAGGGAAAATGTGGCACATATACACCATGGAATACTACGCAGCCATAAAAAAACAATGAGATCGTGTCCTTTGTAGGGACATGGATGAACCTGGAAACCATCATTCTCAGCAAACTGACACAAGAACAGAAAATCCAACACCGCATGTTCTCACTCATAGGCAGCTGTTGAACAATGAGAACACATGGACACAGGGAGGGGAGCATCACACACTGGGGTCTGTTGGGGGGACGTAGGGGAGGGACAGTGGGAAGTGGGGAGTTGGGGAGAGATAGCAAAGCACTTCCTGCGGCCTCTGTCTCCAGTATCCCTCCTCTCTCCTTCCCTACTGCCTTCTGGGCCAGTTATCTGCCAACCAGGAGCGGCTGCAGAGGCCTCTCCAGTCCCCTCCACACTGCTCGGAGGAGATCCCACAGGTAGAAGCACTTCCTAACAGCCAGCCATTGCTCCACTGGCACCTAAAGGCAGCTGCAAGCAAGGGCAGGGGAGGGGGTTAAGGATGCCTGGTTCTCTTGGGTTAGCACCTAGCAGCCTCCTCTGCTCTCCTCAAAAAGTGAGAAGCTTTAGCCTGTGGGTACACCTCTTTGGTGCCTCATGGAGAGCTTGTTTTTAGCACACGTACCCTTCCTCTCTCTGTCTTTTTTTCCTGAATAAGAGAAGGCAGTTCTTTCAGCACCAGGAGTGGAAAAAGAGGGAGGGGGCCAAGGAATGAAAGACTCAGAGAGTGTTACACATAACAGTAGGCGTATTTTATGGAAAGCAGCCGACAATCAGTGTTTGCAGACGCCTTTTATTTTATATTATTTCCTCATCTGTTCAGCTTTCTTGGGCGGGAGCCAGAAAGTTAATATTCTAAGTCAAAGTCGGCCTTTTATCTGTCAGGTTCAAAATGAAACCTAGACGCTGGGGTTTTAAAGTGTCTCAGCCAAAAGGCAAACACACCTTCTCAGCAACTCCAGCCCAGGGACTGTCGCTGACGCTGCTGCTCCTGAAAGAAGCCTGGCTCTTACTGGGGGCTTTTGATTAAAGGTTGCTGTGGTTCCTTCATCAGGACATGCGTCAGCTTGGGGAACCCGGCCTCACCACAGCCTTTTGGTGTCATAGCGTGTGAGCATGGTGCCATCAGCCAGTGTCTGGTCACCTCACAGATCATGCTGGGTCTCATGGATTTTTTTGGCTGAAAGAGGCAGGTGAAAGGGAAGGTCAGGAGGGGTGGTTAACCCCTGCCCAGGTCGTGGCTGGGCTCCTGAAAACAGCCTCTATGAGAAAAAGTCTGCAGAATTGTGATGATTTTCAAACTTGTCTCCAATTTCTTTGACAGTGCCTCCGTAAAAAGGTGGAGCTTTATTCCCCTCCCCTTGAATATGAGCTGCCTTTCATGACTCACTTCTAACAAAGAGGAACAAAAAGTGACGCCGTGTGATTTCCCAGGCTAGATCATAAAAAGTAACACAGCTTCCACCTGCCTCTCGCTCTCTCACAGGACACTCACTTTGGGAGTCCCAAACTGCCATGTAAGAAATCCAGGTGTCCTGAAGTCACTATGCTGGAGGGACTGTGTGGAGAGACCACACAGAGACACCAGGTGCCCGGAGGTAGCAGCCCTTGCTGCTACAGTGTTCTCAGCCCAAGCACCAGATATGTAAAAGAAGAAGCCTTAGTGATGTCCTCACCTCCAGCCATCTAACTACAGCAGCATGAGAGAGCTCATGAGCTCCCTTGCTGAGCCTAGGCCCCCTGGAACTGTGAGTGCTGAGAAAATGATTACCGCTATGTCACACCATTAAGTTTGGGGTTGTTTGTTATACAGCAATGGATAACCAATACAATGGCCTTCTCCTTTCTGATTTTGTCTTCTCCAAAGCAAAACTGTGGAAGATAGGTCACTTTCTGCTGTAAAATCCTCCTTTGGCTATTGATCTCGGGTCAAAAGGCTTGTAATCCTGCTGTGATTCTTCCTGACACATAATCTTCATCATTTACTCAATCCTTCTAGTCCTTGGTTTGCACATCTATAAAATGGGGATGATAGAATGAGACTAACTTTGCAGAGATATTAGAAGGGTCAAATGAGATGGTGGATATAACTTATACAATTCTCAATGCCCTGAGATCCAAGAGCTATAATAAACACATTTCTTTTGAGGACCACTTCATCACAAGTGTGCTACAGAAAGATATATGCAATGTATATAACAGATGTTACATACATGTGGACACTGAACAGCCCCTTGTAACTCTAAGAGGAAAGAGGACTTTGTAAAATATAAGAACTATGCAGAAGCTTCTTATTTTTTTTTTTAATGATCTGTCATAATTACAAGGGGGCAATCAATGATGTTGCTCAGCCACGCAGACTAATTTCACTTTAGGAAGCCCAAGGCTTCACGGCCCTCTCATTTATACCCTAGTCAAAGTGAGGGCCTCTACAGTCAATTTGGGACATCCCCTGTATTGGGAGGTCACTTAAAATGCAGTGGGAAGTCCCTGGGAGTAGAATTCCAGAAGCATCCCTGTATCAATCACCCCACCCAACCCCAGACCCAACTAAACTCATAGCATATTTGGGACTCAACCAAAATTGAAAATAGGATCTGCAGGAAGAGATGAGGAGTGAGAATTTTACCGCATGCTACATTATCCCACACTTAGCTTGGACCCAGAATTCTTCTCGCCTCTGTGAGTATTCCGCCCTCAGCACTAAACCCTTGGTGCGTCTGGGGGCTTCTCCCTTTCTTACAATATGGCTGCAGCTAATAAAGGCATAAATGCTGCAAAGCACTTATTACAGTAATATTATCTTTATATTATCCCAGCATTACCAGGCCGTGCTCAGGGGCCGGGGAGGCGGGAGAACCTCTTCGGTGCTGTCAGTAATCGGGGGAAGGCAGTTTAGTTTAATGATAATGACTTACACTTACATAGCTGCCCTCATCCCAGAGGACCCTGGAGCACTTTACAAACACACTCTCACTCTGAGCCTTTCTAACAAACCTGAGCCACAGCAATGCTTATAAATAATATATATTCTGAGTGCCTCTATATACTGCAAATGTATGATATAAATATGTATAAATGTAACAAATATGATTTTTGCATGTTACATTTATAATCTTTAAAAAAATCGTGACCCATCATGGATGTGCAGTCACAAAACAGACTCATAAAATGCTGAAGTCCAGTAGATAGTGATACTGCACAATACATAGTGATACAGATAGTGATACTGAACTGTTTACAACAGGTATCAGCCTGGGGCTTTTCAAAGCTAAGGAAATCCTTTACAGTCTACATTCACTGGACTCCTCTTTCACTGGGAAGGTCATTCTTTGGTCAGGTTTGTTCAACCAGTTCCCGCTCAGGGTCCAGCAAATCCACAGATGTGGACAGTCCTGGATGCACACGAGGGTTGATTTTGAAACCTCAACACCAATGTGCTGTGTGACCATGGACAAGGCAGTAATCTTCTCTGGGCTTCAGTTGAATTCTCAACGTAAGTCTCTATAAAGCTCTGTGGTAGCTTGTGGCATTGTTCTCAATCCTTCAGGTCCTTCCTATATTAGAATTACATACAATATGCCCTTTGCCATGTGTATTTGAAGTTCTTCACATTAGCGTAGAAAGAGTTTCCTTCACTATCTCATGGATTCAGAGTTTGGTCATGTTTTCTGATTACTAGTGTTGTGCAACAAACGCCCCCAAAACTTAGTAATGAAGAACAATAACCATTTTGTTATGTTGATGGACTCTGTGGATCAGGAATTCAGTTGGGGTACAGTTGGGATGGCTTGTTTCCACACCATGATGTCTAGAACTTCAGTTGAAAAAACTAGAAATCTGAAAGTGACTCAATGGTTAGAGTTGGGATCATCTGAAAGTTGTGGTCTCTCATGTCTAGAGCCTGGCTTGGGATAGCCTGAAGACAAGGACAGCCAACCAGAGTGACTACATGAGGCTTCCCCAGTGAACCTGGGCTTCCTTACGACATGGTGGTCTCAGAGTAGTCAGACTTCTTACATGACAACTCAGAGCTCTAAGTGCAAGTGATCCAGTGACAAGGTGGAAGCTGTATCACCTTTTATGACCCAGTCTCAGAAATTAGTGTTACCTACTGTCTTCTATTGTTAAAGATACGCCCACCTGGACCATTAGATTCCACCTGTCGGTGAGAGGAGTGTCAAGGTCACATGGTAGGAGAGTGTGGGATAGGATATACTGTTGTGACCATCAGAATTAGTTTCCTGTGCTGTATAACAAATTACCACAAGCTTAGTAGCTTGCCACAATTTATATTTTCACAGTCTCCCTGGGTCAGGAGTTTGAGCACAGCTTAACTGTGTTCTCTGCTCAAAGTCTCAACAAGGCTCCAATCAGATTGTCAGCCAGACTGAGTTTCTTTCTGGGGTTCAGGATCCTCTTCTAAGCACATGTGGTTTTTGGCAAAATTCAGTTTCCTCATCTGTGAAAACATAGTAAGGATTGATGGTAAAAACATGTGAATGTGTCGAGGATACCAAAAAGAGCTACATAAATGCTGCTTATTTTTCTCACACTAGATTGAAAGATCCCTGAGGTCAGAGACACAGTATTGTATTTATGTATTTTTTTTCTTTTTGAGATAGGGTCTTGTTCTATTTCCCAGGCTGGAATGCAGTGGCACAATCTCGACTCACTGCAACCTCAACCTCTTAGGCTCAGGTGATCTTCTCACCTCAGCCTCCCGAATAGCTGAAACTACAGGCACATGATGCCCAGCTAATATTTGTAATTTTTTTTTCAGCAGAGGTAGGGTTTTTCCATTTTGCCCACTCTGGTATATTTATGTATTTTGAGTATACCATAGAATATCAAGAGGGATTAAGCACATGGCTGAGTCTCAAGAAATGCTGGCTTCTGACTGGTTAGATAAATGCATCGAGGATGGATCTATGGGTGAGGGATGAAGACTTGAGTTCCAAGAAGATTCTGCGAGAGGTTCAGGCAATATTGGGGTGGCAGGAGGAGATCTGCTGTGTCTCTGTTACAGGCAGAAAAGCTTGCCATAGGAAACATTTTGTATCTCCACTCTTGAAGACAATCTGAATACCTCTGAGGAAAGGTGCAGTGTGGTGATGACAACAGGGCCTTTGGAACCAGACTTGGGTTTGAATGCTGGTTCAGCTCTTTTCTAGCTGACTGACCTTGGGTGAGTTATTAAACCTCTCAGCCTTGAGATTCCCCATTGATGAAATGAGGGTGTGGAAGAGATAGAGACAATGGTGTGAAACTGCTCACAGGGCCCATGTAGATGCCTGTCTAGAATCAGCTGGTTTTATGAAGGGCAGCAAGGTATAGTGTGTTCAAGCTTAGTCTCCAGAATTGCATTGCTTGGTTCAAAGCCTGGCTCCATCACTTCCTAGATATGTGACCTTGGCCAAGTTACATGACCTTGCTGGTCCTCCATTTCCTTGCATGTAAAATGAGAATAGTAATTTTATATGCTTCATAGAATAGCTGTCAGGAATAGATAAGATAACATATACATAATGTGCTTGGAATAAAACATGGTCTGTGGTAAGTACTCAATGACTATCAGCTGTTGTTGATTCTGCTTTTCTTCCTTCTTCTCTTCCTCCTTGTTTTTCTTTTCACTGTGCATGAGTGAGGTCCTTCCTGTTAGCTATCCCACTTCTTTGCTGTCTGTATTACACAACCCCTGAGATGACTGAAAACCTGTTTGATTCAGTTCCACAGACATAGAGCCAGGGGGTAGGAGAATTAAGCCTTACTGAGCAACACTCCTCTCTGTTCCTTCCTTAGCATCACCTGGCCACTTTCTGGAATGTCACCCCCGCTCCTCTACACAGCTGCTCAAACCAGAAACCTAGGACATGAAGTTAACAACTTTCTATCCTTCACCTCTCACTTCCAAACCACCACCAAGTCCTGTCAACTCCCCATCTAGAGTCTGTCTGGAATCTGTTCATGGCTCTCTACCTCCAAGATACCAGCTGGTCCCAGCCACTATATTCTCTTGCCAGGATGCAGCCATAGTCCCTAACTGCTCTCACTCTTGCCCTAATAGTTCACTTTCCACACAACGGCCAGAGAGATTGTTGTCATTCCCCTACTTAAACCCTTCCCTTGGTTTTCCATTCCACTATGCATAAAATCCAAACCCCTTAACACAGTCCCCAGGGCTCAACTTCCCATCCTGCCCACTTTTGTTCCCTCCCTTCCCTTCCATAGATACTGATTCCAGGGGCATTCCCTGATAAACTTCCCACATGCTCAATGCTAATTCAAAGTCTGATTCCTGGGAAACCCAACCTGTGCCATTCAGTATCCCAGACCAACCTTCCACTCATCCATTTAGCTTTGCACAGAGTTCATGCATTTTTACCAAGGGCACCTCCTGCGCTTTTTCACCTGGAACGGGACTGTCTGTAGCTTCCTATGGAGTGCTCATTCCAGCACAGGTGTTCTCCAACTTAAAACACTTGCCCAGTCTCACATTCAGAGTTTCTGATTCAGTGGGTCTAGGGTAGGTCTGACCATGTGATTTCTAACACCATGCTGGTGATGTTGATGCTGCTTCTCAGGGAGTACACTGTGAAAGCCACTGGTATAGGGAAGTGACAAATAGACTGAGATTTGCCATCTTTCTCTCAGTTCTAGTCTCTGTGGTCCCTCAGCAAGATGGTCATATGAAATTCCCTTTCAACTGGGAATTTATATTTAATTATGTTTAATTAAAAAAAAAGTCTGGCCTCAGTGGATGCTTAGGTATAAGAGAGAGGTCAGTAGTCTGGAGACAAGTAAGTCACTCTTATCCTCCGGCTACCCCAAGTTTTCATCCATCTGTTTTGCATTCACTCCTCACCACCCCCTGCCCTTCTCCTGAGCCCTACTTGCTCAGGAAGCCATCTCTTCAGGTACATGTGTGCCAGATACCCTGGGCAAAGCCACTGAGCATTCTAATCTACTCTTCGGGTCCCTTAAGCTGGAAGTCTCCAGAAGAGCCATGAGAAAACAGCCAAGAGGTGGGCTGAGGTTCAGGGAACTAATTGAAGAACGACTCCTCTGTGGGGCGTTAATACCTTGCAAAGAAGCGAATCTACTGGCTTTTTTTTTTTTTTAGAGTTTAATAAAAATATATATGCACCATGAGAAAATCGCAGCAATAATTCCTTGCACCTTTGTTCCAAGAAGCCCAAAGCACTCCCCATATATTATCATATTCATTATCCTATTTTCTTCACGTTTCTCATTAATTTTTTTCCTAGGTGATATATTAATATGAAATTCTAAATCACATTAAGGATACCACAAGCCCAACTGGTCCTCCTTATCCTAACTCCACCTTTCTCTTCTGCTCTTTCCATCCATCATCCTCATCCCCCACATCCCCCACCCAGGGGAGGATAAGTCAGCAGCTGGTAAGCAGCTGATGGAGAGGGGGATAGAAGATTGGAGGATTGTAGGCATCAAAGTGCTCTTTTGCCAGTGGGCTGCTTTCCCAAGCCAGTCACCAGGGCTCAAGTCCCCTGGCCAGGGTCACTTGCTCAAGTCCAGGATTCTGAGGCAGGTCAGGAAAGGGAAGCAGCCTTACCACCCAACTCCCCTTAACGGGTGTACAACCTACTCCCCCCTCCCTCGTGCAAGGGGGAAAGAATCAGGCTCATTACAGATATTATCATGCAGCACTTCATATTTCAAAGAGCTTTATAATCACTAATTAGTTATTGCCAGAGAATATGGAAATGGCGCCTTGCTAAATCCCGCAGACCAGAGGCCAGAGTTCTGCAAGCAGGTCAGCATTCAGCTGGCTGCCCGGCCTGGCCTGGCACACAGGAAGTGTGGCCAACCGGGGGTCAGAAGGCACGAGGCCTGTAGTCACACCAGTGAGATTCTGTGGTTTCTGTGCCGATGCTTCTGAGTAACCGGTCTGCATTCTGTCAGTTTAGGAGAGCCCAGAGACAAGCTAAATGCCTCAGGTGGCAACATAAAAGATGCAGCCAAAGCTAAAACAGCATGCTCTGCCAGAAAAGCCAATGATGAAGAAACGCTTCCCCCTTTTCCCCGTGTGCACAGGTCAATTCCCAATACAGTGGCTGGAACGAGCCTGAGGTTCATGCTAAGGGGATGCTTGTGTGCAAAGTAAAAGTGAGCCCATTCCAGAAGCCTCCTGAAGGACCTCATGGACACACGGATGTTCCAGTCAGGCTCTGAAGCCCCTCCAGCGGAAGGAGGGACAAGAAGCAGGCTGGTTCACCCTTGATTATGTCAATCTCATTTGAATTTCATTCTAATTCCTCTCAGAAGCTGGAGTCAGAAGGGGCCTAAAGGAGGCAGGCCCTTGGGGAGGCTGACTCAGCCTTCCTGGAGGAACACTGCCCTGTCCGGGATGAGAGAGGGAGACGCAGGGAGCATTTTCATGTGATACTCCACTCTCCTCCGTCCAGGAAATGGGGATTGAGAAAGAAAACTCTGAGCAGCAGCAGCGGCAGCAGAAGCAAAACCTTTTTTTCTAGTAAAGCACACCCCTGCAGGTCAGAGGTGGATGGGACAAACCCCCAGGAAACACTCCTGGCTTACAGAGATTCCACAGGGCCCAGCCACAGGAAGCTCCAGAAACACTCTCTCAGCGAGTGAGCAGAAATCTCCAATACAGATGTCCCCCCACTTTCCTCTCTTCCTGATAAGGGGACATGCAGAGGCCACTCAGTCGTCAGATTGTAGTTCCCCTAATAACTTCAGTGTTTGTGCCGAAGCAAAGTTGAAGTGATAGAGATGCATGCTTCAGTCTACGTCTTTGGGAAGCATATGTCTGCAATACCCAAGCCTTTGCATCAGAGAGAGTTGTTTTGCCCATTGCTGGCGGGTTACCTATCAGAAGCTGTCTGTTCTTAACACAGAACTATGCCGTGAAAGAGATTGATGTGTCTTGGACCTCATTTCTCAGCACTCCAGCAGGAGGAGGAGCCTTGCCCCTGCATTGCAGAAGGCAGCCCTCATAATGAGAATGCCATCTACAGCTCAGGCCCATGCAGGATCCAAGGCTTGGTCCAGCCTGGTCAGTAGAGATCAGGGCACAGGGTGGGATGGGATGGGAGTGGGGCCTGGACCACACAGAGAGGTTTCCCAAGGCCTTTGGGAACCAGCACTTATGCTATTTGGGTCCTTCTAGGATGTGACAACCGGCTGTTCTGCCTCACCTTTTCTCAATTTTATGCTGACACAACCAGCTGGGAAGTCGGAGCCAAAGCCTTCAGTTAGAACTGCCACTTCATGTCCTCTTATCAACCCCTACCCACCACTATTCCCCCCCACTACTATCCCCCCCATCCTGGTACCCTTCTTTCTTCAAACACCCAGAAGGTGACAGAGGCCCTCCCTGAGGTAGAGTGGGAAAGCCTGCCGTTCCTCATGATTCCTGGGTCAGAATGGTCTAACCTCCGTCCTGGTACCCAGAACTGCCAGCAGCAGGCTTCTGCCTCCAGCAGTCCTCCCAGTCATCCCTGCCTTCCTTTTCAGCCCAGCCATCTTTTGACACTCAGGTGGAAAAAATACTCCTCCAGTATAAAGGTGATCCAGAGCCTCACTGATCAGTTCTGATAGAGCAAGTGGAAGACAGATGGGCCAGCGAAGCTGGGGCACGCATGCATCTTAGCCACCAAGCTTGATGGCTTTAGCCTTCAGGAAGACCCCTTTCCTAACCTACTAATGTTTCCCCTGTCTCTTGTCATAGATATTGCTGAGTGTGCACGCACACACCACACCAAGACACATGCTCCCACAGGCACACTCATTCCTGCTCACTTGCACACATACTTGCACAGGCACACTTGCTCCCACATGCACACCCACTCCCATTCACACTCACACACATGTTCTGGCTGTGTCCTCAGCCCTTAGATTTTGCTCCTGTTACAGCAGAGATAGCTAATACTAATTGAGTCAGGACCTGAAGAGAAGGTTGGGGAAAGAGACGGTTCCCTCCACATCCCAATTGCTCCACCTTCATGTTTGGGCTTTCGCTGGGCCAGTGGCAGGTGGAAGTGGAGCTGGAGATTTTGAAAAAGCAAGGAAGGGGAAGAAGCAAAAGGTGGGGAGGAGTAGTGAGGAGGGCTTTGGGAGACACAGTGCCTCTGCTGAAGTTTGGGGGCAGCGATGGAGTGGAAGGTGGTAGGAGGGCAAACATCAAATTTTCCCTTGGGACTCAACAGGAAAACATGATGTGGGGAAAGTAGAAGTTTGGGGGTCCAACTGCTCTCCTGTGTGACCTTGGACCACAAGATCACTTAACTTCTCTACATCTCAGCTTTCCTATCTCTAAAGTGAGGATAAGGATACTTGTCTTTCAGTGGTGCTGGGAGGATGAGAAATACTGTTTGTCAAGAGTCTGGCATGTAATAAGTCCTCAGCAAATGGCTGCTATTGTCACTGGTGCCTGAACTAGAAGGGATCTTGAAAGGTGTCAGTTCTTAGCCTCATTCGTAGGGGACCATGTAGGACCTACTGGTGATATGCTTCTTTCCCTTGCAGTAAAGCCAAACTCCTCCTGACTCTTTCCAATTGTTCTGTCCCAGGGCAATAGTGCAAAGGGCAGCAGTGGTTGTAGGTTACACTGCCACCCACAGGAAGGGAAGAGGTGGGGAGGACAGTGTATAAGATTAATACAGAGGTGTCTGTGTGTGGGGTGGCTCCCAGGACAAGTGCCAGGGAAAGAAGAAATGCACATTTTTCTTCCTGCTCCTGGGAAAATAGGTTTCTGGTGGTTTGGAGTGTGGCTAGAACCACCAGGCAGGACCAGACACACAACCCCCACCCCCAGCTGCACAGCCCACCAATGCAGGGCAAAGTTAGCGAGAAACTCCAATCTTTGTGACTGCCTTCCCCCAGGGAAATGGGGCTCCCGCCATGACCTCTGTCTTGAAAAGATGGTCTCAGATAATCTTCTTACCCATTTTCTGAGCCTCTTGGGGCATCCTAAATAGGAAAACACTAAGCATGAAGAGGCCATCAGTGTATTGGTTAAGGGCCCCGATTCTGAATCCAGACCTCCTGCATTGGAATTCTGGCACTACAATTTGCCAGCTGTGTGAGTTAAGTTCAGTGTACCTCAGTCTCCTCATCTGTAAAATGGAGAAACTTAGCACAATATCAGACACATGGTAAGTACTATTGCAATATTGATTACAGTGATTGCAATTATACTCCTTATACTCCTTAGCCAGTTGTCTTGCACAGGGAAAAGTACTCTGGAGGAGAGTGGATCAACTGTGGCCTGGTGGTCAATTGAAGCCTCACAGGAGGCTTGGTCCAACGTAAGAAATAAGTCCTAGGGAGCCTGTAGATCTAGCCCTCTCTTTCCAGCAGAGTCCTTGTTCTCCTCTTCTTGTTTTCAGTAGGAGATCCAAGCCCTCAGTCTAGGCCTGCCCTCCATCCTCCTCTCCACTCTAGGTACACACTCAATAAGGAGCTTTTCCATCTGTCCCTCTGCTTCCTGGCCACAAGTATCAGCAGCTCTCCCTTGAGCCCCTGTTTCCACAAACCCTGTTTCTAGCACAGGGCAGTGCCAAGAGCACAGGGCTGGAGCCAAACGGCCTGACTGCAGTCTTGGCTCCATCCCTTACTAGCTACCGACCCCCCAGGCAAGTCATGCAACTTGTCTGAGACTCAGTTTTCTCATCTGACAAATGCAGATAAAACAGCTGCCTACCCCACTTCCAGAGGTTCTTTAAGAATCAGAAAAAAAAAAAGAATCAAACAGGAATGCTTGTGAAGGCACTCTGCAAGCTGGGAAGAACCAAGCAAGCCATACACTGTGAATCTTCATTCTCTTTCTGTCTCTACTCTGTTGAGCTGCCGTTTGAAGTGAGATTTCCAACCCTTCTGCTGCTTCTAGTAAGAGGTTATCTTTCTATCTGCATCAGTCAGATATTACTGTGCAAGAAACACTCCAAAACAGAGTGGCTTAAAACAATAACTTCTTTTGTAATGAATCTTTTCATTGGCTATGTGATTCTACTGATCTGAGTTGGACTTGGCTGGGCGCAGCTCACTTTGTGTGCCTGTGTTGAGCTGTGTGTCAGCTAGGAAGCCTTGGTGATCTGGGCTGAGCTCTCATATGTCTGAAAGCTTCAACTGCAGCAACTGAGCCAACTCAGCTCTGCTTCACTTATCTCATTCTCCAGGAGGCATCCTTAGCCCGTTCTCATGAGAAAGACACAAGAGCAAGAGTGAGGAAGCTCAATCATGCAAGAAGGCAGGCAGACATGTGTGTGTGTTTCTCAAGTCCTTGTTTGTGTCGTATGCACGTTCTCATGAGTGTGTGAAAGTTTTGTGCATTTCTGCAGGAAGGGATGGAACATCTCCATCACCGCTTACAGATTTGGCCTGGAGGCCTGACAGTTCTGTACCTGCTTGAGCACTCTCATATATAAGCACATACCTCCCATTTGGATAGTTTCCTTTTTAAATGCACAACTCTTGTAGAGTACACAACCTCAACATCCTACATGGCAGTCCTGGGGCTACTGTCTGAGTAGACAAGTTTTAACCGTGGAAACAGGGAATAAAATTCAAAAGAGGGGAGAGGGTTTCCAAGGGAGTGAGGGAGTCAGGAAGGAAAGCCAGAGCCTAGTAATAAACAGAATTCAGGAGCGTGGGTAAAGGGGAAGCTGGGAAGGAGTACAGGGCTACTGGCTTACTTTGGACCAAGGGCGGCGTGATGGAGGGGAAATATTCAAGGGAGAACACTGGGCCTGCGGCAATAAAGAGAACCTAAGAGAGTCAAGCCCCCAGGCCTTGCTGCCACTTCAAAGGGCGGCGAGTGTGGGGCTGATGCGCCCAGCGCCGGGCATCGCAGCTTCCTTTTCTCTTTTTGCAGACGCGCGGATCTGCAAAGCATTCCTCCTTTAACCACACCGTGGCCCGCGCTGCCTGGCTGCACGGCTGTTCCCACGAATCAAGTTAAAGTGATTCCCCCACCCCCAACCACTCTACTCTCCCACTCTCCCTTTGCCTTCCCCGGGCGAACGAGGCCGGCGAGCTAGACTGCCTCGCCGAGGCGGCTCCCGGTACCGTCTCCAGCTCTGCCGGGACCCCTGGAAGTCCCCGCGGCCCCGGCGCTCCACCTACGGGGTTCCCCATCACTTAAGGCCGCCAGCCTGCCCCCACCCAGCCTCCCTTCCCGCCCCAGCTGGCTCAGGAGAGCCGGTACTGCGGTCTGGAAACACCCAGCGCCCGGAGAGTCCCGGGAGAACAAGCCGCCTTCCTCGCGCCACAGGAGATCTGCCCTGAGCTGCTCAGGACAGACCTTGGCTCATCTGCGGGCGGGGACTGGGGCGAAGGTGGCAGTCCTCTAAGGCAGGGGTGGATGGTGAGGGGAGGAAAGGGGCAGAAAAGAAGGAAGGGAACAGGAGGATGAAGGAGAGAAGAAGGAAGGAAGGCTATGGGGGTGGCAATGGAGGGAGCAGGAGGGAGAAAGAGACGAGAGAAAAATGAAGTAAGATAGGGCAGAAAGGATGGGAAAGCAGAGGAAAACAGGAAAGAGAGATGAGGAAAGGAAGGGGAGAAGATGAGAGGGATGGGAAGGAGTGGGTGGGAAGGAGAGGGAGGAAAGAGAAAGGGGATGAGGAGGAAGGGAGGATGCAGGGTGAAATGGAAGGGGAGTGAGAGGAAGAGGAGACAGAGGAAGGAAAAGAAAGTTCGCATAAAGGGGCCAAGGAGAAAAGGAAGGGAAAAGGGGAGGCTATGAGAGAGAGGAGGAGAAGGGCAAATGGGACCCAAGGGTTTGAAAGGAAAGGGAACAGAAAAAAAAGAGGGAAGAGTGGACAGAAGAGCTTTGGTTCTGCTTCTTGTCCTCTTAAACTCCAATGCCACACTCCTCAGCGTGTGCACGCAGACATACACACACGCACATATACACATTTCTATGAGGAACTTCATTAAAAATAAGCCATATAAAAAGGAGAATAGGGAAAGGAAGACCATAGAGAAAAGCTAGGTGTATAAAACAGTTTTGAAGCAATGTATCCTGTTCCTGGATGTGAGAGGGGCTGTAGACTGGACAGGCAGCCAGCAGGAGGCCAGTAAGTAGGTCCAGGTTCAAAGCCCCAGTCTATCTATTTTGTCTCATTGAGAAACGGAACTGTGGAATCAGGTAGCAACCTGCCCTGAGCATTAGGTACCACATTTATAAAAGGGAAATCATGTAAATGCCTGCTTTACAGGAATGTTGATGTTAAATTAAGTTAAGCAAGTATGCCTCTAGGAGACGCTGCTGGTCCCTCGCCAAAGGGGAAGGGGAAATACAAAAACTCACCACCTTTCCTCCAGATGGTTCACTGTGTGGTGCTCTCACACTCTGGAGCCTCCCGCTCGATTCCTGTCTTGCACTCTGTCTTGAGGGAGCCCCACCTAAGACAGCACCTTCCTGAGAATTAGTTGTCAGTGAGCTGAGACCAAGGACAGGCCTAACATTGAGAAGTGAATCCCCTGGAAGTGGAAGGGCCACACACAGCCTTGCCCCAACCTAGAGGGGCCAGCTATGTGAGCCTCTGGCAGGTCCCAGGCTGCTCTGGGTTGGTCTCACCTCCCCTGGGAGGATTGGGAAAGGGAGCTGAGTGGGATTCAAATGAATTTTAAAATAAGCTAAGGGGCTTTTCCCCCAGGCTATGGTTTCCTGGGACAGGAGCCAGCCACCAGCTCTTGCAAACAGGGCGACACTGGCCCTCAAACATCTCCAAACAGCCACTGAGAAGCCTATGGGGTGGGGAGGCAGAAAGGAGGGGAGGCAGGAGAGGAGGCTGCTGATCCCAGGGACATTTGGGGGAGGGGAAGTTTGGGAATCATTTAAGGGATGAGAAGGAATCAGGGTACACTTGAATGGGGGAGGTGCCCACAAAGCTTCCATTTGTGTGCAATTAGTCTAGGGATGCCCTCATTTGCATAAGGTTCATAAATTTGCATAAAATTGCTTGAGGCCCTAACCACCAGTACAGAAAATAAAATAACATGAATCAATTAGTGGGCCTGGCTGTGATTGGAACAAGCCTGGTGTTGGGGAATCTCCTTCTCATGACTCAAACAGCCCTGCGTTGGCAGGAAAGCAGCTGGAGTGCCAGACCCACAGACCAGCTCAGCTGCCTGGGAGGGGCCCTAGGAGGAAATCCCTGTCCCCATCCTGCCCATGTAGGGAGGGATAGGGCAGTTCCACAAGTGGGGACAAGAGATATGAAATCAGAGCCTGAGCCAGCACATGTGGGCCACAGGTCAGGGCTGGTGGAGAAGCCATGACAGGATCCCATGTATGAAAGGAAATGTGGGGAAAAGGGAAGGGAAAGAGAAGGGAAGCTAGTCATTCCAGACCCCATGTTTATGGAGGGCCTTTATGCCTCTGCTCTGAGCTCAACACACATTCTCTCAGTTGATTCTCATGACAATCTTAGGAAGCTGATGCAATTATCCCATTGTAGAGATGAAGAAATATGACTGCAGAGCACTTACAGCTTTGCACAAAAAAGGACTAGCAAATGGCAAATCTGGGCCGATCCAGCTCCAGAAGCCCATAGTAACTCCCCAGTGAGCATAGCACCTGGCATCCAGCAGGAGTGCAGTAAATATTTATTTCATTATGACTGATGTACGTGGAGATGAGCTTTGAGGGGAGGTGAAGGTCAAACTGAGGATACCATGGCAATTCTTAAGAGAAAACAGGTTAAAAGTGAACTGTAACATGCAATTTCCTATCGGTCATCTTGGGAGTCTGGAACATGTAAATAAATCGTGTTTCTCCCCTATGGTAATATCTGTGAGCTGGGCTTTTGGTCATCTTGGGAGTCTGCATTTAAAGAGGGAACTATCCAAATGGGAGGTATGTGCTCATATATAAGAGTGCTCAAGCAGGTACAGAGCTATCAAGCCTCCAGGCCAAATCTGAAAGTCCTATTGGTCATCTTGGGAGTCTGGGAATATATAAATAAATCATGTTTCTCCCCCATGATAATTTCTGTGAGTTGGGCTTTTGGTTCCTCTTTGGCATTGCCCAATCCTGCCCTATCTGCTCACCCACCTTGTGAGCCCTGTCCACACTTGCCCATATGAGGAATTTTCAATTCTGGTCTGGAACCTGTGGTCCTTGGTGAGTCAGCCATAGCCATAGCTAACAAAGAAGCTGAGGTTGTGGAGTCCAAGCTCGTTTCCCACAGCTGAAATGACATGGGCTCTTATCTTTCATTCCCATCCACTACCAAGCCTAGTGCTGCTAAATCAGCTAGTGCTGATGAATCACCAATTTCTCTCTCCATCTCTCCCTTTCTCTTTTGCATTGACCCTGCTGGTTTATAAGAACCCTCAGGATTTTTTTTTTTTTGTCTCTGCTCTCTCCCTGAACCTCCTCCTCCCCCAGAGTCACTGTTAATGAATCAAATTGCCCTTCGACTTGAATTACGGGGAAAGCAGCCTCACCCACTACTTGTGGTAGATGGGGTGGCTGCCCCCAGATGCACACTGGCCTTGTTGCAATGACTCAGAGTGGATGTTTATTTTTGAATCTCGCATCCTTTATCTGAGAAAATGGACTACCGATGGGAAACAATTACCTACCACTTACCCCACAGGGCTGATGGGAGCAGATGGCACATACGATGGAGAAGCAGCACAGTGCATTAATGTCATCAGCAACGCTCACAGCCATAATGAGTCCACATCACGGGGACTGAAAACCAGGGAGAGGAAAGAGCAACAGCTGGGCACTCCTTTAGCCAGATCTGGTCGCAACCACCCAAATGGCTTGTTCCAGTTTCGCTAATAGGCAGAGAGCGATGAGAGGCTATAAGCAGACCCATGGAAAATAGCCTCTGCTTTCAACCCTACTGATTATCAGGGATCCCATCTCCAGACAGCATACGGCAATTCATTGTTTACCTGGATGCACTAAAAGGCTTTCTTCTGCTCTGACTAAATAAAGTGCGTGCGTGTGTGTGTGTGTGTGTGTGTGTGTGTGTCTGTGTGTGTATGTGTGTGTGTGTGTGTGTGTGTAACCACACGGTGCCTCTGACAACTCTGCCCAGGAAAAAAAAGCAGGGGACAGTCATAGTACGATCTATGAAGCTAGGAGTAATGTTCAGAGATAATACATAATGGATGTGAGCAAGACCTGCAATGACACTTCATGATTTGGTGAATTTGGAAGCTGTGATACTAGGGACTGTAAAGAGAAGACGACAAGCCAATTTCTTCACTATAGAAAGAAGAAGGATGGGGACCAAGAATCCAGCCAGCATCCCTGACACTTCAGAGGGGTCCTGGTAGAAAAAAAAATCTGCCCGCTGCAGCACGCTTGTTCCTCCCCTAGCTTGCACCGATACTATGACTTTGCTTCCCATCTTCTCCCCTACTCCCTTTTCTTTTACCTTTTTCAAAGCCCAGAACAGCTCAAGGACACCTTCACATTCTTTCTTTTCTTTCCAGCCCAGCTCTGCAGCGAGCTCTATACCATTGCCATGAATGTTAGGGTCTTAGCATAAGAAATCTGGGATCGACAAGTTTCCAAGACAGAACTTGGCTTTGAATTTGGTTTTGTCTAACTCCAGAGGCCAGTGGCAGCCTCCCATGGATCATCTGGCTTCCAGAAGGATGTCACAGGACCCATGCTTTCTATGTTCTTTCCCCTAGGTCAGTGGAACGTGACTTTCCTGCAAGCCAATCTAATCAAGTGTTAGAAATCTGCCGAGTTCAGAAGCCACTTTGCGGTTCTGAAGCTGAATTCTCAGCATTCGTGATGCTTCTGAGTTCCAGTTTGGCTTCCATTCCTGTTTCAGATTGAACCTATAATTTTAATTATAGGGTTTATGGTTCCTAAATCTTTGATGGGGGCAGAGGGAGGAGGTTCTGGGCAGGTTTATCTTACCAGCTGTTCCCAAGTGAGAAGATTTTTGCTGGCACCTGTCTGCAGGCAGCAGTTGAGCTCTTGAATGTGCACAGCTAGATTCGATAGAACTCAACGACTCCAAATAAGTTGGGTCATTTTGAGGAGCATTAATATTTGCAGTGACTATTCAGAATTAAAATCATAGAATGCAAAAGTCAGAAACAAACATAGGGACAGCTCTTTCACAATCCCCTCATTTGGCAGAGAAGGAAACTGAGAATCAGAGTGGATGCATGACTTGTCCAGGATCACACGGCTTATACTAATAATTGTCTGACTCTACTTGACAACACAGGCTTCTGGATTTAAGACTGAGATATTTTCTACTATACTATGCAATGTATCCATTTACTGTCTTTATTCCATGTTACAACATAGATTTTTTTTTTGTTAACTGTTCTGTGTAAACAAGGATGATATTTATCAATATAAAGCATAAATGTTTCATGGTTTAGTTTATCTTTGCTTCCACATATTTTTTAGTTGCTGTGAACACTCAGGAACTCCTCGACTCACTGGGTCTGGTTTCTGTCTCAACCACTCCATTGAAATTGCTTTTTGCAGCTCCCTATTTGTTGCTCCATTCAAAGGATACTTACCAGACCTCATTTTACTGGACATCTTGGCAGTATTTGACAGCACAGACCCCATCTCCTTCCCTTTAGTGTTCTAGATCAGTGCTACCCCAAAATTGTGCGTAGTTTGTGGACTGGGACCAGTAGGCCAACTGTTGCTGGTCTGCAGGAAGAGGAGTACAGAAACTGAGAATAATAGAAACTTTTGTAGCAATTCGACTAAGTAATTTTTGTTTGCTAAATCTACTATGAAAAATGAGGCTTGTATTTTGAATGTCTTGCTGGACTTTTTGTTAATTCGTGTTTATTGCATTTGATTCCATAAGCATTAATCTGCTACACATTGGGGGGGGAGGAATCCCTGATCCTTCTCCATAAATAGTGTAAGAAATACTGCTGTAGACCTTATATTTTTCTGACCCTGGCTCTCCTGGCTTCATTCCTACTCTATCCACTGTTTTTTAAAAATTTTGCATTGTCTCCAGATCTCTCACTGCCACAGATTTTTCCTTCCCTTGTGGACTCCTATCATCCATTGAATGCCAGCAGCGAGGCCACCCTCTCTAGGAACATTTTCCTCTGTGCCACGCCTATAACAGGTCTCTATCAGACTTTATTGTAGCTGCAAAGCCTCGTTGTTTCCCCAGCTCCTAACCCAGTGCCTGGCACACAAGGGAAGCCCAATCAGTCTTTGTGGTATGAATGAATTTCATGTGAGGTGGCCTTTAGGCCACCTTCTAGAGCACCCCATTCACCAAGTTTGAAAGCATTTTGTTTCCACTCATTTCCTCCTTTCTCCTTTGCCCTCCTAAACTCTTGTAGTAGTCATCGGATTGTCAAAAATTAACAGTGAATTCAGAAGTAGCATCAGGTTGTTAACCATCTTGTTTGGCATATGAATTTCCTTTTCTGGGGAGGGGAGAAGGAACAGCAGTGATCTTTCACCCAGAGAACTCATTCCGATGATGGTCTCATTGCATCCTGGAAACCTGCCAGCCCACATGAAGGAATTGTCTCACCTTGATTTAAGCACAGATGGGAAATCAGGAACTTGGCTTTAAGTCCTGGCCAGATAAAGTAGTGCCCATCAGATGGAATGCCACAGCCTCCCCACTCCCAGGTCTCAGTGTCATGTAGGGTGAATGAATGTCAGTCAGGGTGACCCCTGGGGCTAAGCTAAGGAGGGGCATTAATTAGTGATCGTATAGCACACTGAAAATAGAAATGTCAAGTGTTGTTATTAATAGTCATGCTTCCTCTGCTTTGGTTTCCCAGGTCCCTTATACCTTCACTTCAGAACCTCTGGAAAGTAATGAAAAATGATTTTTCATAGGGGGAAACAAAAGAGATGTAATTGTATTATACCTCAATTTGGTAGGAAAAACAAAATGCAGATGAATATGCTATAGTTTCTACAGTGACCCTGAAGACTAAAACACTAAGGAAAAGGTTAACTGCTTTAATACATAAAAATGTAAAAGTTTGGGCCAGGCGCAGTGGTTCACGCCTGTAATCTCAACACGCTGGGAGGCTGAGGTGGGTAGATCACCTGAGGTCAGGAGTTTGAGACTGGCCTGGCCAACATAGTGAAACCCTGTATCTACTAAAAATACAAAAAAATTAGCTGGGCATGGTGGCACGCGCCTGTAGTCCCAGCTACTCAGGAGGCTGAAGCAGTAGAATCACATGAACCTGGGTGGCAGAGGTTGCAGGGAGCTGAGATTGCACCATTGCACTCCAGCCTGGGCAAAAAGAGCAAAACTCCATCTCAAAAAAAAAAGGAAAACTTTGATATTGAAAATAGCCAGAAACAATTAAAATACAAGTGAAAATCTGGGGAAAATATTTTTTACATACATGACAGTTGAAAGAAAAGTATCATTAATATGAAAAGTGCCCTTACAATCAATAAAGGCAAAAACCATGAGTAGGCAATACACAAAAGAAACACAAATCAGCTCTATATGAGGACTGAAGAGGTTCAGTCTCACAGGCAATCAAAGAGATGCTGTATAAAACAGCACCATAGATTCCCTTTTATTTATCAGATTGGCAAAGATTAAACATATTGATCATATCCAGGCAAAGTGAGAGGAAATAGGCGTTTCCATTTGCCATTAATACGATTATAAGTAGGTACAGCCTTTCTGAATAATGCTTTGACAATGCATGACAAAAGCCTTGAGCTCTGTCTGACTCACAGATTCTACCTTTAGGAATAATCAAACAAGTACACAAAGATGTGTATGACAAGATTGGTCATCCCAGTGATGTTTACCATGGCAAAAGTGGAAGCAATCTAAATGTTCACGGATAGCAGATTGGTGAGGCATACAGTGGAATAGTATGTAGTCACTTTGAAAAGCTGTATAGCTTTATTGATAGGGAAAAATGTCCATGACATGTAGTTGCCACTAACTGAAAAAAGAAAGTTGAAAATGGGGGTATAAAAAGATTTTATTTTTGAGCATTTAAAAGTGTGCGTGTGTATATGTATGTGCGTGCATACGCACACATTTGAAAACCTGTGTAAAAGTACTCTGCAATGATACCTTTTGAATGATGAGATATAGGTGATTTTTTATTTTCTTCTTTTATACTTTTTCATAATTTACTGATGTTTTTACAATGAAAACTTATAGTCATCGCCATTGAAAAATATGTTTTAGGGAACACTTTGTCTAGTTATTCTGGCTGTTTTATAGGGGTGGAAGAAGCAACAAATAAATACAGAAATAAAAATAAGGAAGTAAAAAATTCAATCACTGGTAAATTTGTTCCTATCTGGAGTCATTATTTTATCACTCATTTTGAAATCTACCCACTTTATTCATGACGGCTTCCCTACCCCTAGCAGTCCTGTCTTTTTCTTTTGAAAATATCCTGGAACATTCTATCTATCACATTAGCTACCCTTGAAATCATTATTTAGTATAATATTTGTATTTTTAATTGCTAATAAAAACAATTTCCAATTAACTCTAATGAATTCTTAATGAAAAAAAGATCTCTCCCCAGGGATACATATTACAATCTCAAATCTCTGAGTGAAGCTGTGCAGAGAGGTCTCACTGAGCTAATCTCCACTGGGATCACCCTCACCAAGTGCTCAGAGCACCCTTGCCCTTTGGTGAGAGCTAACAACCCCGTCAGTGCCTCTAAGTGATGTTCCCACATGCCAAGTTCTGGTTATATTTTTATAGGACCAAATCAGGGCCTGACCCATGTTTAGAAACGTGACCTGAGATTCCAAAGTGTCTTCTGTTAATAAGTCTTACGTCATCTCATGCTAACGATTAGAACTGGAATATGAAGAGTTTACCAATTCCTTCCTGAGATTTGCTGGAGAAATAAAAACATAGAAGAATTATAATTTTCTGGACTGTATTATTTTATATATATATATATATATATGTATACATATATATATATATATATTACGTGTATACTATGTGCACATCATTAGTTTGAATCATGTGAAATTTCCAGTATGAAACTCTTTTTGATCTCTCAACCTAGTATATTATTGTTATGCTGGTAGTATTTAGACAGTATTATGCTATTAGAAGAATTAAATAATAATATTTTGATGTCGTGTTTGTTGCTGTTGCCTTTGTAGAACGCTGAAAATCTTTTTTCAGGGAAGAAAAAAAAGGAGCATTTTAAGCAGATTTCCCACTGACCAAAGTATACCTATGTGTGTATGAATGTGCGTATATCCTTAGAAACTGAGCAGAAAACCATCCCACCTGTTTGTAAAAATTAGCCTTAATCTAACTTCCTCCTGTGCCCTGACCAATAATTGCTTTTTGAGTCTGCTTCTTTTTTTACCACTTGCATCCTAAAACGGGGGGGAAAATCTTCCCAGATGACTTTACCATATTGCTTTTGATTTTGCACATTACATTTCTGCTAATTCCCTTTAGAAACCATTCCATTCTTTAATAGCTGGCCAGAGAAGTGAAGAAACCTGCCCAAGGTCACACAGCTAATTAGAGCAATCTGGGAATATAACCTTGGGCTTTTCTACCTTTTCACCCTGCAGAGGAAGTGAGGGCTATTATCATCAGCTCACCTCATGAAGAACAGGTTGGCTAAGTTAGATAACAGGGCCAGGAACCAACAGTCTGGAAGGTCTGAGGGAAAAGATCACCAGTTGACAAATTATTGTGATCATTATTAATGTTATTATTCATATGCTATGTCTGCAGCAGAATACACAGGTTTATTTAAAATGCACATAATAATTTGAGTTTGCACCAACATTTATTTTCTGTCTAAATCATTTTTTAACTGATACGAATGCAAAGACTTCTGAAGACAAAAGGCAAGGCTTTTTAAAAATCCATAACCTTAAATTAAGACCACATTTATTTACACTGCTGCTCGTAGCCCAGAACTTTCTCCTTTTTAACTCTTCAGTGACATTGGCAAGCCATATTGCCCCTCTTCTTGACCTAATTTTTATTTTTTCTAGTAACAACTGCATTGGAAGCCCTAAACACAATGCATTTTGCAGAAAGAATCCTAATGGGATTTTTAGTAAGTTGGTCTGACCACTTTCCCAGCAAAAAGATGCCTCTAATTGATCTCTGTGTATAAATGGCAGCTGGTGATGAGAGCCACTGTGCTCTGGCAGGTAATTATTTTATCAGGACAAGCATTTCTGTCATGATAAGAGAAAAACAGCAGGACTTGGGGAGAGACACACAGGACAGACACATAAGACCCAGCAAGAACCTGACTGCAGGACCACAGCCACACAAACTTAAAGGGAAAGTTTCTGATAACCCATGATGGATTGGAGCCAGGTGGGGGCAGAGAGAGGATTTGGGGTGAAACTGCACGTTTGGAGGGTCAGAAAAGACCCTCTCCCGGGACAGCCTGCACTTGCCCGGAGTTTTGTTAGGGGGCGCTGTGGGGCTGCAAGTGATGCTTTACCACCCTACAGAACTGCTGGCTTCCCAAGGCCTGTGGTGGTTAAAACCCCCATAGCTCTTTTGGCAACGAGTAGGTGTGTCCTGGCCAGGTTCCAGTTTGGGTAATTACAGCCTGTCAACCTAAATTCCCCCCAGGATTGCAGTTAAATATGGTACCCGTCTTCACAATTAAATTTTAGCTCTAATAGGACACTAGATTGTCATGTTACGTGACAGTTAAATAGCAGCTGCATCATACCCCAGAGGTAGCTCCACTTTTGTGGTGACTACAAAGATTTCTCCGGGTGTAATAAATGACCTGTATGGACAGAATTGTATGTGTGTGGGAATGGGTGGTGGGGGGTTTCTGCTAAATTGTAGTTGATAACTAGAGGACTTTGCTCATCACTAAAAAATTTTTTCAAACTCTTTCAGGAAAAAAATTATGGGGAATACTTAATTACTCCAATATCATCTGCTGTTCTTTTACCTGAAAATAAAAATCAAGATGTTAGGTTGTCGCAGGACAGAGGAGGCCTCCAACTACCATCCATGTCACAGGCATTCTTGCCTTTCTCTAAAGATGTCATGTACTCTCTCCTCCCTTCGCCTGTGTCCTTGCTTCTCCCACAGTCTGGAACACCTTTCTTTTGTTCTCTGCTTACAGAGACCCTTTATTCCAGTAAGGTTCAGTCAAATGCCACCTCCTCCATGTTGCGGTCCACAATCCATAATTAAGCATGTCTCCTTTTAGGAACCCCATATCATGTTGCTATTATCCTTACTCAGCATTTATTTAAATGTGTCTTATAATGAGTTGTTTACACATATGGCACATGAGTAACTTAAAGCTCCCTGTGGGCAGGAGCACAATGTTTAATATTCCTGAAAGAGAGAAGGAAGGCAGCAATGCATAAACAAGAATAGCTGATATTTAGGGAGTTGATCATTGTTCTAAGCACGTGGCATGTATTGACCCATTTAAACCTCACCATCCTATAAAGCGTAATTATCATTGTCCCGTTTTACAGAGGAAAACACTGAAGCACAGAGCGTTTCAATAATTTGGCAAAGGTCACACAGCTAGTACATGGTGGCACTAAGAGGGAAAGCCATGAGGCTTACCCCCAGAGCCTCATACCCTTATGCTGCTATAACATAGGTTTTTAATTAAACACATCAGTATCCCAACTGTCTTTCAAGTTTCAAATCAAACCAGGCTGCAAAAGCACAAGGCTTTTTCTAAAGTGGGAAGTGTGATGATGGGGGAAGTCGATGGCACACAATCTACCTGTCTCCATTTTAGTTTGGCTATCCTAAATAACAAGAGGGCTGCTTTCTGAAATCCACATTCTTGTTTGTCAGTTTCCATCCTTGGGCAATTATTTCACACTGAAAATGAGAAGGTGATAATCTAAAGTATTCGCAGCCAGTCTTGCCTACAGAGGTGTGAGCAAGGAAGAAGATAGCATGTTGTGATTAGAGAGGGAAGAAACAAACCCCAGTGATTGCAACGCGTAAGAAGAGGTTAGCCTCATTATTCTAATGCATAGTTTTCTGCATCTATAGAAATATTTCATTCCAACAAGTTAATTCCTTTAAGTGGTGAGCGCTGAGTGTGGCAGAAACGATTATCTTCCTTAGGTTTCTTACCACTTTCTCCCCATCCGGCTGGGGGAAGGATTTCTGCAGCTCACCTCGTGCAATTAGAAACAGCCCCACAGGGCAGAGGTGCAGCCTGCGTTCTGAGATACTCTTCTGCTGCTGAAATAAAAACAGCCTTTGAGAATATTCTCCTGCCAAAATCATTTTAGCATTTCACTGTCACACAGCAGGAGGCCGAGAGAGAGAGAGAGAGAGAGAGAAAGAGAGAGAGAGAGAGAGCGAGCACATCCTTTCTGTGCACAACCGGCAAGACCTCATGAGTCTTTCCTGTGTACAAGGAAATTAATTAACTTCCTTTTTTATTTTTGTAAAAGGGGGCCATAAAAACATAGTTCAAGATGTTACATTTTCATAAGGAAGAAGTCTCAATTGTAAATGAGTTCCTCTTTTAAGACAAGGCTGTAATTAGATTGCCCATGGTGATGATGAATGGGGAGGTTGAAGGGTCTTCGCTTTTTTCTGGGGAAAGAAACATCCTCGAAGGCGGAGGCAAGGGCTGCCTCGGGCGGCCACGCTGGTGCCGGTGCCAAAGACTGTTCTCTCCCATGAAGCTGAAAGAAGAAAGACTGTTTCTAAACCTAGTGAGGAATAACAACAGGAAAGGCAATTTAGAGGGTGAGCCAAGGTGGTTTCCTAAACAAAGGCAAGAGTGCCAACAGGGGGTGCTGTACCTCTCCTTAGTGCTTTCTGCACAATCTCTTTCAACTTGGGTATATTTTCTCTCTTGCAGTTACTGAAAAGAGGGGAAGACTTGGCAGTTCCTACTGCCCCTTCACAAATGCCTCATTTATTTTTATTTCTACACACCTGTTGTGGGCAGAATTGTATATTGTGTGTCTCCCAAGCTTTATATGTTGAAACCCTAACCCCCAGTACCTGTACCTCAGAATGTGCACAGTCAGAATGTGACTGTATTTGCAGATGGGGTCTTTTTTAAAGAGGTAATTAAGTTCATGTGACACCATTAGGGTTGGGTTGGTTTAGTCCAAGGTCTACAAGAACACAGGCTTTTTTTTGGCGGGGGGGGGATGGAGTCTCTCTGTCGCCGGACTGGAGTGCAGTGACGCAATCTCGGCTCACTGCAACTTCCGTCTCCCGGGTTCTAGCGATTCTCCTGCCTCAGCCTCCGGAGCAGCTGGGATTACAGGAGCGTGCCACCACGTCTGGCTAATTTTTTTGTATTTTTAGTAGAGACAGGGTTTCACCATGTTGACCAGGCTGGTCTCAAACTCCTGACCTTAGGTGATCTGGCCACCTCGGCCTCCCGAAGTGCTGAGATTACAGGCGTGAGCCACCAAGTCCACCCGAGCACAGGCTTTTCTAAAAGGGGCTGGTATCCTTATAAGAGGAGAAGATTTGGACACACAGAGGGACACCAGGGGTGTGCATGCACAGAGGAAACACCATGTAGGGACACGGAGAAGGTGGCCGTCTGCAAGCCAAGGAAAGAGGTCTCAGGTGAAATCAAACTTGCTGACACCTTGATCTTACACTTTTAGCTTCCAGAACTATAGGAAAATGCATATCTGTGTTTCAACCACCCAGTCTGTGGTATTTTGTTATGCTAGCCCAAGCAAACTAATACAATAGCCGAGTATTTTTTTCTCCTCAAAATATGGTCTATGGATCACTTTCATCAGAAAGTGATGAGTGGATTAAAGTACAGATTCCTATCCAGGGATTTAAATCTATAGGATCCAGGAATCTGTAGTCTTTCATAAGCACCCCAGGTCATTTTGGTGCACACTGAAAATGGTAAGTTCCTGCAGCATGAATTTGCTGAGAGAAAGGTCACCTCCATGGTGACCTGAAGGGGCTGCCCAAAGGCCACACTGCCTGAAACCCCACTGTTAGGAAGGCATTCTTTGAAGTTAAACATTGCCCTCTCCCTGGTGGATCTCTTTTCAGCGCAAATAGCTCCTGGATGGAGGTGACAAATTAAGTCAATAACCTTTGAGTATGAATTCATTTATCAGCTGAATTCCTGTGGGATTGGAAGGATGCCAAACCTCAGAAAAATCTGAGAGTGGGAATGCATAGGGGGGCTGGCTGAGAGATGTTGGCATGGTCCACACTGGAAGAAGGTGCCACCTTGACAATCTTGCTCTGGGCTAGCCCCAGTGAGAGCAAGGTAGTTCCTAGATGGGCAGCTCAAAAGCACATAGTTGACTGCTCTCTGACAGGAAGAGAAACAAGGGGATGGTATCTAGGTTTTGGGGACAAGACAGCCAACTCTTGGATGTCTGCTGTTTTCTCATCTACTTATTGAAAGCTGAGGGCAAAGTTAGGCCTGCTTCTGTCCCTTCCTGAGAGTTAAGTGTGTAGGGACCAGCTGAGATGATAGAAGAGGGGTGATGGCAGCGAGGAGTGGGTATACACAGGGCTGAGATGCAAAGCATTTTTAACAACTGCTATGTCATAGGCATTGACCCATTAGAACAGAAGTCAGCCAGATGCTGGAGTGGGATCCTGAACATCCTCTTTATGCAGAAGTTAACCTTTCATTCACTGGTTTGTCTGAAGTCTTGGCCTGGAACTTTACCCAACACTCAGGGCATAGGCACAAGTCTGAGGTGGTTCTTTAGTCTCTCTTTGCATTCCCATTGCTTTCATTCATGTTTATTGACTGATGTATTTACAAGGAAAGAGGAGGCATCCTCTCCACCCCTTCCCACTTTGAAGTTCAGGCCCAGTGTACTGTAAGTCAAAGCAATTCACATGTGACTGCAGTGCACCTGTGTCCTCCACTTCCTGCATCTTCCAGCAAATCTAATAGGCTGGCAGTATCAGCAAGTGGGCAAGGCCTGGTCTCCTGACTGCTGACAAGTGGCCACCTTAGAGAGGGTTGCCAGACGGCCAATGCACTAATGGCTGTCTCAGAAGCCACAGCAGTGATATTAATAATGGGCTGAAACCCAGAGCCCTCTACAGGCTCCCCGCCCCCGAAATCAGAGCCTCAGGGAGGTGCCAACTGCCAGGGAACAATCTAGCCCACTGGGTGCTCCACATGGAGAAATACTTTCTGGCTGCCCCTTCTCCATGACTAAAGATGAATCTAAGGTGAAGTCTGCAACACACATTGGCCTAGGCTCCCAAACCCTATTCATTGAAGTAGCAGAGGGTAGTAGGATGAGAGCAAGGACCAGCCAGGTCGGAACATTCACTGGCAAGCCACTATTCTTTCTCAAGACAGCACTCATTGTAATAGCAGATAGTGTTAGTGCTCCACCCAAACCCCCTTGGATCCCTGTTGATTCTCTGACTGCATACTCTGCCCATTTCTCTGTGCTCTTACTTCAAACACCTATCACCTATGCTCTGCTTCGAGAGGATAGCCCCCATACTAAAAGTAGGGAGCCACTTTGCACACATGTGCAGGGAACTGGAAGTACCTGGGTGACTCTCCGTCATTGACTGCTGGAGGCAGATGCATGAAACCCAGCTCTTTTACCCATGGTGGGGCAACTCTGAGGCACGATTTACCCTCCAGAAGTCCCTTGCAGATTGGACTAAAGCTACAACTCAGACTCACCTGAAGGTGCCCTTGTCTGGCTTCTTCCTTTCTGTTTTCCCACTTCCCCTCCTTCTTTTCAGATATCCCCTGGGAGGGCTTCTTCACCATTCACTTGCAAGCAAATCCTCATCTCAGGGTCTGCTTCCAGCAACCCAAACTAGAGTTTGCGTACAAAATTCTAAGTTTTCCTCCCATTAGCATCTCATAAGCAAAATAAATGCTCTGCTTCTACCCTCTCTCCCTCTCTCTTTCACTACCTTCCCCCACCTCTCCACAAGCCAACTCCTCCTCCAGACCCCTCTGTTGCCCTTTGAAGGAGCCACCATTTTCTTTGACATAAAATTCAGAAACATGGGTATCTTTCATTGTCTCTCCTACCCAAGTGTTCTTCCCTACTGCTACCCTGCTAGCTTAGGACCCTTTCCTTCTCCTCCCACACTAATACAGCAATCCCTCAGTATTAGGTGTCCACCTCCCACCTCTCACTGTTCTGAAATACCTCAGACACTGCTGGCAAATGTATCCTGCCCAGGTTGAATTTTTCCATCACTCCCCAGATTACAAAGTTTTCAGTGACTTCCAAATTCCGGCTGAAGTAAGTGTATCCTTTCGTTCTGGGCATTCCAGGCTCTCCTCAACATGCCTCCAGGATGCATCTCCATATTTTTGAGGGCCAAGATGGGAAGCCACCCCCTCCACTCAGCACATTCCCTCAAAGCGGGCCTTTTTAATATGTTGAGATCATCATAGTGGTCAAGACCATGGTGCAAAGACTATGAAGAGGTGTATTAGACAGACACATTGAATGAGACACGCTGGGAATCAGAGAGGGTCTGGAGCCATTTTTATTATTTTTCCTCTGGTTTGAAAATCTAGATTCACTTTTACTTACACGCATTTTTACAAAAGCCATAGAGTGTTTTTGGGTCCTCCTCCATAACACCTGTTTAGTTGGGTCTTTAATCAGGCTTCTGTCTAGCCTTCAGGACTTCTGGTTCTTCACTGTGCTGGGTAGCTGGCACCCACCAGCAGCCTTCACTTTGGTCAGGACATGTGCTCATATCTTGGAAGTTTCATGCCTGCCACTCCATTAGCTCAAATTCATAAAATCCGGTATAAAATGTATGTCCTGGCTTTTTCTTCTCCCAGGCCCCCATCTGCCAGGTTTCTAACCTTGAGCTTAACTTCCCTAGATAGGCCTTCAGTCTGCCTCCTCTGGTGTAGCATGGGGCACAAGATCTAACGCTTTCCTACCCATTCTCTACAAGTACCTGAGTACTCCCTGTAATGAGTTTGCCTTTGGCAGCCCTGGGCAAATAACCTCTCAGCTCAGCCAAGCTCTGGAAACTTCTCCAGGGACAATCTGTCATCTGTTTTAGTCCTCTACCCATTCCCTTGATTATTTATAAACTCTTTGAGTGTGGTGGGTATTCGTTGTGTTGCTTAGATCTCCCTTCAAGGAAGCACTTGCTGTCCAGCTCTGCAGACAGCTTCCAGTTGTCAGCCTCTTCAGAGTCTGCCTAAACTGCTGAGAGCTGCCTTGCCCTAGGTCATGTCCTTTCTGGGGTGACCCATGTCTGCTTTAGCGAGCAAGTCAGAGTTATATGGACATTTTGGTCTGCTGTTGTATCCTCTGAGGACAATACTTGTCCCAGAGCTCCCTGCCTGATTGGTTGAGGCTTTGTTGGGTCTGCATCACACACAACTCCAGGTCCTTCTCTAAAGAGTTTTCATTTCTCCCCCTTCTTTTCACAGGTGTTGATCCCCCACAGACATCTCATATCCAGAACTCTGCCTCAGCATCTGTATCTGGTGATCACAACATGCATCTCTGGGTCAAGGGGCACGGGCATGCCTCTCTATGTCCCCTACAGCACTTGCATGTGAGGTTTGTTTTAGGAGACGATTTGCAAGTGTTTGCTGATTGAATTGCTGCTAGTAATTGCTAACATTGAAGGAGTAGGTCCTTGTGCCTGGCACCAAATGAAGCAGGTAGACGATTTTACATGAATATATTATTCAGTCCTCAGAGAACCCCATAAGAAAAGTATCATTATTGTTCCTTTTTTTTACAGATGAGGAAACTAAGGCACAGAGAGTAAGCAACAAAGTGAGAAAATGAGCCCAGGAAATCTGACTCCTGAACCAAACCTCCTCCCCACTATGTTGGAGCTAAGCTCTATATGCAGCTGACAGTTGATCACTAACAGTTAACAGGAACCATATGGTGACACGAGGCAGTATCAAAAAGCCAAAGGGGAACTGACACAACGTTGGAGGGGTAGGCATTCACGTGGGACTGGCAAGCTCGGAAACTTTCTGAGCGTGTGTCTTCCAGCACATCTGTCTCTGTTTTCTCCTCCTAAAAATCATGTCATCCTAGACTGCCTGAACTCGCAGCAAACATAGCCTAACCTCGCTGCAGTACAAAGCAGAAGTAAGCCCAGAGAGAGGTTTAGGAACATCCCCAAGGTCACAGAGCTGGTTGGTGTCTAGTCCTCTAGACCAGCCAGGGTTCCCACCCCATCCCATTCCATCCCCTCTCCACACCACACCTTTTCTCTCCTTCCCCTCTACACCACACCCTAAAGCTCTCTGGTAGTTAGTTGGTGGATGTTGAGGCAGGAAGGGCACCTCCAACTTGAGAGCACCACCTGTGGTGGAGTCAGAAATCCTCTGCCTTCTCAGTCAGGCCCCCTTGCTAATTCAATTTCATCAACATTCCAAGCACCTCTGAAATGTAAAGGCAAGGGGATTGCAAGAAGGGTAGTTGTAAGAGTGATGCAACAGCACTACCTCATTTTTATTGCTACCTTGCCCAAGTTATATTATTAAATTTCTCACTTCCCCTTAACATTAAAACCTAACAGCACAATGGCAAGTGGCTAAGTGCTATGAAATCAAACAAGCCTTGGTGTGAAACCCACCTTACCTCTTTCTAGCAGTGTGACCTTGAGAAATTTACTGAAATTCTTTGAGCATCAGTTCCTTCCTCTGTACAGTGAAGCAAATAATGCTCAAGAGTGACTTTGTAGTGTGGGAGGAGGGGTAAATGAAAGAATGAATATAGTGGACTTAGCACAAGGTTGCTGAACACAGTAAAGCTACTGTAACTTGTAGCCATTGTTATTTTTATTAAAGATACATAAGAGATAACATATGTGGCACCCAGTAATCATTAATCGGAAGTCCTTGGCAGGGAAGAACAAATCAGCACATGCATTAATTAGAGCTTCTCATAACAGAAAGGATTCAGCTGATGTGTGCTGTACCTCTCCAGAGAGAGGCAGTACCAGACTTGCCATCTCTGGATCAGAACCTATCCTCAGACAGTCCCAGGCCACAGAATCCCTCTTCTCCAAACTCATCCCTGATATTGCATCTATAACCCTCATGATTCAGGTTTCCTTAAAATGAGGATGAAGGCAGTATGACTGAATCAACAAGAATGGGGGTGGAAAGCTGTGGCGGGAGAGATATGTGATGTTTCAATAACTTGTCGGACTCAGCTAAGAAGGACCACGCTTCCATTGCAAATATAGAGAGATATCTGATAAAACATAATGAAAAAGTAAATAAGTACACAGTTTGAAAACGAGGAAGGAAGGAAGGAAGGAAGGAAGGAAGGAAGGAAGGAAGGAAGGAAGGAAGGAAGGAAGGAAGGAAGGGCAGGTGTAAGGGAAAGAGGGAAGGAAGGGGGAATGAAAGAAGAGAGAAAAAAGGGAGAAAGGAAGAAACAAAAAATGAAAGGAATCCCCAGATTTCAAAAGGAATCGCCCATTTCAATCAGCACCGTTTGTTGACTTAAGGCAGAAATGATAGAGCAAATAACTAGAGAATGGGATTTTAAGTTTTGAAAGCATGACCATAAAGGTGACAGAGCCCAGACTACCAAAGCCCTTAGACATCAGATTGCATGATGCTGTAAGATCAGGCTTTCTAGTGCTAGGATATGGGGAGAAAGTCCAAAAGGAAGAAGAGAGCTTTGTTGCTGGAGGAATCCCTGAGAAAGGGGATTTCTCGCTGTACTGTGTCCACCCATCCCTCCAACCCAGCAGATCCAACACCAGATAAGTCTAGGGAACCCAAGTGCTCAAGGCTATTTTTCTTGTCCCATTATCTCATTTGAGTTCACACACAATATGGGCTTGAGAATAAAATAGATCAAATCCTGGGTCTGCCACTTTCTATCTGTATAACATTGGGAGGATTATATGATTGCTGTGTGTTTATTTCTTCAACTATAAAAAATAAAAACAATAAACACTTCACTACCAAATATATAGAAATCCAATTCTCAATCATTCTCAATCCCTGCTGGAATAAGGCGCCCACACACATGCACACAAACTCTCTCTCTCTCTTTCCCTTGGAATGTATGAGTCAGGAATCTTCTGCTTGCAAGTGACAGACACTCATTTTAAACCAGGAAAAAAGCAAACTTAAAGAGATTTATTTGTCCAAGGAACTGAATTTAACAGGGTTATGTTCTTTATCCCTTTCCTTAGCTTGTCCTTGCTTTCTTTTCCTTGCCCTCATTCTCTCCTACTGAAAACAGCCTCATCCCTGAGCTGGGAAATTACTTCAAGCACCTCAAGTTTATTTGGATAACTCATCATCTCCAAGAATAATCTCAGATTGTTTCAGCAGGAATATCTCAAGTAAGATATGTTCTGAGAGGCCTGTTTGGGGACATGTGCCTTGCTCTGAACTAATTATTCTGGCCATGGGAATGAACTAATCTGACTTGGCAAGCCTAGCTCACTTGTTCACCCTTTACACAGGTGTCAGAGAGGAAGAGATGGAATATATTAGACCCAGTTAAACCTTAATTCCCCAAAGGAAAAAAGGATTACTTTTCCAGAGAAAAGAGGAAAAGAGTCTTGGAAAGTAGGACTAACAGAGTTACCCACCACATTCTATCCTTTGGCTACCCAGAATCCATATACATTACTTTAAAAATGTCCCCATCCCATTTAATACATCAATCCCACATGCAGTAAATGTGTATTTACTCCCCTCACAAAGGGACAGAAACCAAAGTCTTTTCAAGATACTAAGTTCAACTCCAAGTCTTAGATTTCTGTTTCTGGGGGCAGATCTGAATGTAGGTCTTTATCTACCCAGTTACCTCCATCTACATCAGGGTTTCTTAAAGTTTTTGTACCATAAACTCTTTGGTAGTCTAGTGATGCCTACGGACCCCTTTTCAGAATCATATATTTAATTGAAGAAAATAAAATATGCTTGAAATACATTTACTGAAACATTATAAAACAAATTCATGATATAGAGATGTATGTACTTATTGATTGATACATTAAATAGCAAGATCTAGTAGTAAATCCAGTAATACCATAATTTTGAAAGTGATGACCATGAATGGCATTATGAAATATCTACCACAAGTCTCATATGATATAAAAATATCTACAATTCATTGGTGATCTGTACTGCTGATACCACCACAGCCTCCTGCCTGCAATGATATCTGAAGGAAATGCTCAATTTTAGTTAGATATTAGTGAAAATAAAGAAGACTCCAAATCTAAATGGTACATTTAACCACCTAAAATATTCCCCATATACAGTGGTGAGGGAAAACAATGAAACTACAATATAAAGCTTCCTTCTTTTGGGGGAGAAAAGAAAGGAAAATAAAATATAAGGAATTTTGGATCATAGTCTATGTAATAGACTAATAGACTTTCAGAGGCAATCAGCAAGGCTCTATGCTCTGTGGAGTGAGAGCACAACTTAATCAGAGATACACCCTTAGTTTCTTTTGACCATTCGTCTTGCATATACTAAGGAGGGTGCAAGAAACAATTATGTTCTAGAGGGAGCATCCATTTAGCAGCTCAGTGTCTGCCAGCACAGCATTGGACCTGTGGATGTCCTAGGAACTGAACCGTCATAGACACCTGATTCCCAAACTTTGAGGGATACTTTAGCAATGTAGTAAAAATCTCACTTAGAGGCTAGTCATTAGATTTCTCAACAAGAGAACTGATTAGTAATCAAATCTAGTGTGGGCATTAGATCCAGGCAAGCAGGACCCTTGTTCTGATCTTTGTGCCCAAAAGGGCTCTATATTTTAGAATTTCTAAAAATTTTTCTAAATAACCCTTTTGTGCCTGAACTAGCCCACAGAACCATCTGTGCATGGCCTGCCCTCTCCCTAGCCTGGTCCCATATGGGTTCTGGTTACTGGATGCACCTACTTTAATATTTTCTGTGTCTCCTTCCAGTGTTTGGGACCAGGGCTGGCAGTGCTTTCTACCTAGATAGAGCTTCCTGAGTCCAGACCAGGACCTGTAAGAGCCCTCATCCCTATTTTACCTTGTTGTATCACTCTCAAACGATCAACATCCTCCCTCAATCCCCTGAGAGGGGCTGATCAGATCCTCTGAGAAAATCCGAGGCTCTTGGCTATTGGATTGTCCTGGGCCTGGTTCCAGGACAGTCTGGTAAGCTGATCCTTTCTGTGAGCCAGCACAGTATTTATTTTGCAGGATCATAGACACTGGGCTGCCAGAATGGTGCTGTGGCTAACTGTCCTTTACATAGGACACTGGATGATTTCAGGACTCTGGGCTACCAACAGTTCATTGCCAAGAGGCTTGAATACCAGCAATGTGCCATGAGTGCCAGCCACATGTCGGTTATCATCTATCCTTGTCCTGAACTACAGTGCCACCTTTGTGCTGTGTGCCTCCCACAGCTGGCACCCAGATTGGTCACTCCACCTCCTCCTTGGGCTTCACATCACTGGTCCTCCGAGGGTGAGCATGTCTATCTCCTCCAACGGCTCCCTAGACTGTTGCTCTACAATGTGAATGGACCTTCCTAATTGATGTTCTTTCTTGCCTCCAATCAATGTAACATCGTGCTCTTTTGGACTGGTCTCAAGCCATGCAGGACAAAGATGGACATTCCTTACCCAAATAATACTGCTCTACTCTGTCTGCCCATGGGTTCCTCACCTATCTGCCTCCCTATTGGTGATGATATGTGCAAGGCAAGGATGGGGGTCATCACTTAAAGAGATTATATTCTAGAAATACAATGATGACAGCCTTAGAAGGTCAAGGAGAGACATGAGTGGAATATGTGTTGTTCTATAAACTATAACATTCTAAACAGTATTTTGTGTGTGTGTGTGTGTGTGTGTGTGTGTGTGTGTGTGTGTGTGTGTGACAGACTCTTGCTCAGTCAACTAGGCTGGAATGCAGTGGCACAATCTCGGCTCACTGCAACCTCCGCCTCCTAAGTTCAAGCAAATCTCATGCGTCAACTTCCCAGGTAGCTAGAATCCCAGGGACACACCAGCATGCCCACCTAATGTTTTGCATTTTTAGTAGAGATGGGGTTTCACCATGTTGGCCAGGCTGGCCTTGAACTTCTGGCCTCAAGTGATCTACCCACCTTGGCCTCCCAAAGTGTTGGGATAACAGGCATGAGCCACTGCACTCAGCCTAAACAGTAATTTTGACAAGACCACAAAGCAACTTATTTGCATTTTCTGGCATATTCAGTAAGACTTGTATTTGTGACCATCATCAACAAAGTACAGTTGATGACCTTTGAGAGTCATTGGAAGCCAGTGTTTATGGGTGGCATTACAGATGACATAGCAACATGGATAAGGTATCCAGCTCTGAATAAATGGAATATGTGGTATGAGGGAACTGAAGAGTCAAGAAGATCTATGGAATTTCAATATAAGCAGGTTCCGAAGAGCCATGGCATTGTGAGTAATAACAGCGCTGCTACCTTTTTCTTGCAGAGAAAGATAACAAATTATCCAGGAATGACACATTTGGCAATAAAGAACACAAAGAGATGGTTCCTGGACCTGAACAGGAAGAGATGGTGCCAGAATACTATGAAGAATCTTCACAAGCACCGATTGAACAGTAAACAAATACATAAGTACCCCTTCTATGCCCATCATTCTGAATTTTCATCGATAAATCACTACACCTCACATAAACGCACGAGTTTTGTAGCACATTTTAAAAATTAAATTGTTTATATAGATAGCCCTTGCCCCTTCAAAAAAAATTTGCACAGTGATCTTGCACAACCTAGGGGTGGCTCTAATCAAACATGGAGGTCTTGTTGAGTTATAATGCTTGAACCTAGATCCCGGCCTTGTAACTTTCTTGTTTTCATAATTGGTCTCAGTGCTTAGCAGGTAACCCTTCATTCTTAGTTTAACAGCTTCTATTTTGGCCCCTGAATTTGGGCAATAAAAAACAACAGTCTAGTTGTGAAGCCCAGTTAATTTGCCTCTTGCTTCCAAATTCAAAGCTCCTGTTCAATTTGAGCGAATGGCTTACTACAATGAGGATAATTATTACCTTTTTCAGGCAAAGAGTACTCATCTGGAGATATCTGGAGCAGCCAAGGAATTCCAATTTTCAACAGACCTTTCTTGTGACTGATTTTGCTCCTCACTATACTTCCCTCCTCCCTGCCTTAGTGAACTAAGGTTGGGGCAAAAAGTAGGGCTTTTTTTAGTCTCACCAAGGTTCTGGATCATGTTTCTCATATATTTGAGGTTGCTGGCCATGAAACCACCTTTGCAAAAATTATTACTGAGGAAATTATAACAGTGAGATAAATCTGACATGGCTGACTCCATCTTGTCTCTTGCCTCACGGGTTGGCTGACTTTGCTCATTCCTGGGTGTGGGCCAAGCTACCTTTAGGAGAAATTTATAGTTTAGATCACAGCCCTTCCCAAAAAGGAAACTGTTCTTGTAAAACTAATGAAAGGCCACCAAGTAAGGATGAAAGGGGCTTGGATTCTATTAATAAATAATTACCAGCCATTATTCTGGAGGTCATAAGATTTGCAACTTCTCCAATTACTCTTCAAGATAACATCATATTGTAGAATCTAAGGTTTGCCTTTTGAGATGTCTTTTCAGGTTTCTGCATTTCTGACAACCGGATGGCTGCACCTGGACCTGCCAAGCAGTCCTGTGGCCCCCTCCCAGGAACTGACTCAGCATGAGAGGACAGCTTTGACTCCCTATAATTTCATCCCTGAGCCAACCAATCAGCACTCCCAATTCACTGACCCACTACCCACCAAATTATCCTTAAAAGCTCTAATCCCCAAGTTGTCTGGGGACTGATTTGAGTAATAATAAAACTCTGGTCTTCTGTATAGCCAGCTCTGCATAAATGAAACTCCTTATTGCAATCCCCCTGTCTTGATAAATCAGCTCTGTCTAGGCAATGGGCAAGGAGAACCCATTGGGTGGTTACAGCCTCATTAGGAAGAGCCTCTCTTAGCAGAGATGTATGCTACTCCCTATTTGCTTTCAGGTGGAACAGGCTTTCTTGTAGGACCTTGAGGAAAAGCTACAAGAAGTAGTTCCAACATTTCATACTTCTAATATTTTCCTACTATGCCAAATAATTCCAGTGTAGGTAGGCATATTGCCTGTATCTGAAGATGCAGGGGATGACAATTTAACTAGCTGCTTTGTTACCTCAAAATGAGGACTTACTTGTTTGGCAAGCAATAGACATTGGTAATGGCTTTTTTTTCTTTTTTTTTTTTTTTAATTTTACTTTAGGTGCATACTATATCTGGCATTTCTCCCTATGTTATCTCTCCCCACCTTCCCCACCCTCCCCATTCCCCACTGTCTCTCCCCACCCCCCACAACTGCCCCCAGTGTCTGATGCTCCTCTCCCTAAGTCCACGTGCGCTCATTGTTCAATACCCACCTATGAGTGAGAACATGCAGTGTTTGGCTTTCTGTTCTTGTGTCAGTTTGCTGAGAATAGTGGTTTCCAGATTCATCCAAGTCCCTACAAAGGACACAAACTCATCGTTTTTTATGGCTGTGTAGTATTCCGTGGTGTATATGTATCACATTTTCTTTGTCCAGTCTATCATTGATGGGCATTTGGGTTGGTTCCAGGTTTTTGCTATTGTACACAGGGCTGCAATGAACGTACATGTAAATGTGTCTTTATAGTAGAATGATTTATAGTTCTTTGGGTATATACCCAGTAATGGGATTGCTGGGTCAAATGGAATTTCTATTTCTAGATCCTTGAGAAACCGCCACACTCAGCCAGCATGGTCAGATTCTGGTGAGAAATCTCTTTCTGGCCTGTAGGTCCCTGCCTTCTCTGTGAGTTTTCACATGGTCTTTCCTTGGTTCATGTACTTAAAGAGAGAGGACTCTTGCTCTTTCTCTCTCTCTTTCTTTCTTCCTCTTCCTATAAGGCCATCAATTCTATCATATTAAAATCCTACCTTGTGATATCATTTAACCTTAATTATCTCCTAAAAGCCCTATCTCCAAATAGAGTAACACTGGGGGTTAGGGCACCAACATATAAGATTATGGAGCAGGTAGGGAGAGGACACAATTCAGTCCATAACAGTATTAAAGAAATCCTGGGGAGCTCACTGAACTGAATAATCAACACAATGAAAACTTGGGACCAATGGAAACTATGTCAGCTCTGGGTAGAAATAACAGGAATGCACAGTGTATTTTTCATTTAGCTCTAAGTTCAAAATTTCAGGAAGAGAGTATTAATTGTCCAGATTTAGGTCACATGCCCATCCTGGAATTAATTACTGTCTTCAAACGAAGGGATGATGTGCTTTGATTGGTCAAGTGCATGCACAGGTGTGGATGAGGTCAGCCTCAACCAAATCATATAGAATAGGTTTGCCATAAAACATAGAGGTTCTGTTAGGTGGAGAAGAAGGAAAGGTAGAAATAATAAATAAGGCAAATAAAAAGGCAAAAAGATGTCCACCACAGAGTGCCAGCATTTTGCACAAAAATTGTTGACATATAATATTCTTAGTAGAAAATATTGCTTGGCACAAGGAGAGGAAACGTTGCTGTGCATTATCAACTTTCTCTTTTCAAGGTGACAATGACATGAGGAATTGAACTGAGACCTTCCAGGTCTTCACAGGTCCTTGGCATTTGTTTTCCAGGTAGATTAATTTCCAAAAAAAAAAAAAAAAAGAAGAAGAAGAGGAGGAAAGAGAAACTTCCAATGCAAATGATTTGCATTTTCCGAGTTCCCAAATTTGTCTTTTAGGGAATGGCTAAAGGCCAAGTACTAGTTGTGTTACCATAAAACCACAACTGGCTGCTACAAAAATCCCTATGGATGCAAAAATAGAATTCCAAAATAAGTTGCCAATTATTGAGCATTTACTTTCTGCCAGCTCTGGTCGCCAATGTTGAGTGCCTTCCTCAAATCTATTACTCCTTTCTAATGAGATCTTCATGTTGCTTGAGTAATTACACTTTCCTCACCTAGATTATGTGACTTAGGGGAAGGCAACTGCTATCCCCAGCAAGAACAATGAATCCTGATTCATATGAATCAAGCACCATAATCCATTCCATTCCTCTTTTCCCCTGACCGGTTCACAGACCCAAACTGAAACCAGTCACTATAAAGTATTCCTCTGGCAATTGTAATTGATTCAAAGTTGGCCCAAAGAGACTGAGGGGAAAAATTTGTTTTCATATTTGGGAGTCACTTCTCTCTCTCTTCCACTGGCTATGAATAAGCATCCCACTGCTCCTGTTGCTGCCAGCATCCATCTTGTTTCCATGGGGTCCAGCCTGAAGAAGGCTAAGCCAAGAGAATGCCTGACAGATACGGGCTGGAGCCCTAAATGGGTCACATCTAGAGCTCTGTTTCATCACTGGACTATGTGAGATAACATATTTACTAATTGTTCAAGCCATTTTGACTCAGGATCTCTGCCACTTGTAGCCAAAATGAACTTACTAAATACTTTATATACTTTTTATATCCATATGACCCTAGAGGAGATAATATTGTTATCTTTATTTTAGAGGTGAAAAACTGAGGCACAGAAAGATTAAGTTACTTGCCCAAGGTCACTTAGTTCCTGAACCCAGTCATTTAGCTCCAGATCCTATATTTTAACCAGTAAAACTAGAGCCAAGTGGCTTTGCATTTACCAACATTCCTGGAAAATTAGAGAGAAATGGAAATATTATAAATCAAATTCTAGCTTTCCACTGATTTGTATTAAAACTTCAGTGGTTCTTTGTCTTCACTGACTGACCTTCAATTGCCAGGGGGTATAAACTTCTCAGATCCTGCATCTCCTGGTAAGTAAATGGCTAATACTCTGTAAGCAAATGTATCACCAGAGAATGTTCCCAAACTTCAAAAAGTCAACAGCATGTTAAAATGTAGTTTTCTTAAGAACAGGATGCATCTGCTGGGGAAGATAGGGATGGGAAGTTCAAAATCTCAAATTGACAAGTGATTCAAAAACAAGAAGTCAGATGGCTGACATTTAAGTTGAAAAGGAAATGAAGAAGGTAGGTCGTTTCTCCTTGTCCTCTATCTTATAGGTTTGCACTCAACAGAAGAAAACATAGTTGCTTATAGTGCAAGCCTTAAAATCTCATGCACCTGTGTTTACATTACCACTCTGACATTTCCTAGCTCTATGAATCTGGTCAAACTAATTAACCTCTCTATGAATCAGTTTCCATATCTTTATAATGGGAATAATATAGTAGGACCTACAAGATTAGGGTTATAAAGCAGTCAGCTATTATGACATGTTCTCATACTCAATGCAAACAAAATAACTATCGAAACTCACATTTCTTGGTTTGCAGGTGTCTGTGGATCAGTTGACCTCAGTACAGCTTTCCTGGGTGGCTCACCTTTAAGCTGCATGTCCAGCTGCACTTAGCTCCAAGCTACAGAGAACCACTCAGGTTCGCTCCATGTGTTTTTATTCTGGGGCCAGGATAAAGGGGCAGCGGTTATCAGGTGTGTGTTGGGGGAAGTTTTTTCCTGGCAATGGCAAGAGCAAAAGAGGGCAAGGCTTTGTCTTTGGCCAATTTCAATATCAATGGAGAAGGAGACATTACTGATACAGACAGGAGACAGGGAAATATTGAGTAAAAGACGGCAATTCCCTGGCAAAGGCCCCACTCTCAAAGCCTGGATAACTGCAGTCCTAAATGAGAACAGGTATTTCTGTTTTTGCACCCAAAAAGTTGCCTTTTGGTCTACCACGCCCCTTATCCTGCCCCCATATAGACCCCGAGGCCCAAACTCCAGAGCAGACCAGCAGACCAGCGATAAGTAGAGAAAGAGAGGAGGAAAGATGTCTAGATACCAAGAGGAGTTTGCCTGGGAATAATCAGAGAAGAGTCCAGCAGCTGGGCAGCCTGACTCCAGTGGAAGATCACCTTCCCATTCCATCCCCGCTGGCAGCTCTCCCCATCACTGAGAGCCACCTCTGTCACTCAATAAAACCTTGCACTCATCCTTCGAGCCTGTATGTGATCTGATTCTTCTGAGACAGTGTGCAAGAGCTTGGGATACAGAAGACTGTCACACTGGCCCTCTGTCCTTGAGATAAGGCAGAGGGTCTATTGAGCTGATTGAGACTCAAGCCATCTGCAGATGGCAAAGCTGAAAGAGCTTTGTAACACGGGGTTGCAGGTACTCACCCCTAGACACCACCATGAGGCTGAAAGCCCAAAGCACTCCTCTGGCCTCTGCACCTGCCTGTGCACGTGATCCCCCTAGGGGTTTGAGCTGCAGGAAGACTTAACAGGTGAGCCACACCTCTGTCGCATGGCCTGCAAGGGGAAATCAGGGAACTCTCCCGTTTCATTACAAAGTCATATGGCAAAAGGCATGGCAATAGAAAGGGTAGAAGAATTGAGATCAACAATGCCATCAGCAACAAGCTCTTAGAACCGTGACAAACTCAGAAAATGGAAATGATTGTTCTGGATTGCTGTGGAATCATATTGGAGGCCCAGAGGTGTTTGTATGTTCCATGGTGGATGTGTAGAGCAATGATGAACAAACCCTTGCCAATTCAGGTTTTAAAAAAGAAGAAATGCTTCTCATAGTATTTATTTAAATGTAACTCCATTTATTTATGTCTTGGAAGATGTATATTCTTACAACTTATTTTACCTACTAATCATTGAGTAAATTATAGAATCATGTCAGTGAGAAAATTGGTACTTATTTCTGGCAACTTTAACATTGATATCTTGACAATTTGAGAAGAATCAACTGTGAAGGAGCTATCCTTTCTTCCTGATATTAAGTGGTGGGCCTGTCTTGAAGCTTAGGTGGGCAGTACTTAGTCTGTAGGTTGAAAGTTAATTCATTTATTAGTTCTCCGCCTTATCATATTGGCCATAATATGACAACAGTCCTTAGTCATTCTCTACCCACAAGGAAGTCCCCTGGGTAGCCGTCAAATTTGCATAGATTTGGGACAAGCCACATATAAGCCTAAGTGTTCTCTAAGGCCAGTGAGATTTGTTCTAGGGTTTCCTCCCTCCCTCAGTCTACCCCCTCCACAATCCCTTCCTGGCCCCCACCTCAAGCAAAGCTCACAAACTGTTCTTTTAATGTTTTCCTCCCTGAAGGGGCCACTGCTACCTGGCTTCACATCAAATTCCTCCACGGGAGGAAATGATTTTCCCCTTTAAAAGATAAATATAAAAACACAATGCTTAGGGGAAATTCCACCTAAATAAGTCACAGAGTTCAGCTGTTTGCAGACAGGAAAGTTAAAGCTAAGGTAAATGACAGAAATAGTATAACTCTATGTTACAGTCATGGTCTGGCACTGGTTTGTTGGGCCTGTTGAGAAAAGCCTTTATTCCACTTACCTTAGAGCTTGGCAGACCTCATTTGTCAGCCCTGTGGTGATGATGAGTGTGGATGGTTTTTGGATTCCCTTTACAGATGTAAGATTCTTGATAAATGTTCAATAAAATGTCCTTATAGAGCCAGCTGATGATACATTTATAATCTGTATCATACCAAATGCACTGAGACATTTGATAAATGTCAAATACCAAGAGTTGGACTTGTTCAAGGCCAACTTTGGAAGCAACACAAATTGGAAACTGAGGGCTTGTAGGTGATTGCTCTTCCTTCACTATCAGTTCTGAGAGAAGACACTTGAAGATGGAGGAAGAGATAGGCTGAAAGACCAGTGCTTTTTAGCCTTGCAATGCACTGATGGCTGCAGAGGGGTGGTGCATGTTTAAATGTCTAACCCAAGTTTAAACGGTACCCCAAGCAGACTGGCCTCTTCAAAGAGACTTTGCAGAACACTTCAGGGGAAAAAAGGGACCAAGCCCAGAAGACATCAAAAACACAGCCCATTATGTCTTATGCAGAATGGGGTTCTGGACTCAGGCCCTCACCCATACCACTCTTGCTGAGCCACCTACTTCCTCAAGGGTGCCCATCTGCTCAGCATCCTGTCCCATTTTCACATAGCCAACAAGTGACAGGACAGGGGTTGGAGTTCTGGTGACTGACCTTGCTCACCTAAACAAGTTTATATCATTTCCAGGATACCTCAGAATAGATTCAAACTTGCTACCTCCTGGACAGAGAGTGCAGACAGGAGGAAGGAGAGTGGCTGTTCCCAGTTTCCACTTTGAGATACCTGCTGCTTCTTCTTCTAAGTGATAATGCTGGTAGTAGTGATTTGAACAAAAAATAACTGTCTCCTCACACCCACCTACTATGTTTAGGAATTGCTTTATCTCCATTTGAGGCCTGACAGTCTAACATAACTTCACTGTGAAATGCATTTAACAATCACACAATAAGAAAGACACCCGTTGAGCAAAGTTGGGGGTGGTAATTTTCTTACAAGTGTAATTGCATGCACTATAGGCCACACAGATTTGTTATGGCAAGCATCTTACTCTACTCTCCAACTTCTTGTTTGTTCCAGTTGTGCCCTTCAAGCATGAAAAACAAAATATCAACAAACAGGCATGGATCCTTCTGCAGTATGAGTGAGTTCAGAGGAAGTTCAACGTTGCTGCATGTGAAATTCTTCTGTAAGAGGACGATAAATGGGGAAAGACATTGGTTTTCCTATAAATCAAGGCATCCAACTATAAAGAAGAAATTTGGAAATGCTAATTGTGGTCATGGGTAGTGAAGAGACCACTAAGTGTATAAGATGAGCAAACAGAAATGGAAAGCTGGAATGAAAACCAAAAGGATGTGAATGAAAAACACAACACTATACGATGGCAACACCCACCCACCAGAACAGCTAAAATGTACAAGACAATATCAACTATTGGAGGGGAAGAAACCAGAACTGTCATGCATTGCTGATAGAAGGGTAAACTAGTAGAGTCCCTCTCAAATACTATTCACCTGTATCTACTAGAACTGACATATGCCTAACTTGTGATTCAGCAATTCTATTCCAACATATATACCAACAGGAATACACTCATAAGTTCTAAGTTCACTAAAATACATATACTTGAATATCTATCAAAGTACTATTCAACTGCCATCAACAATATAATGGAAAATTAAATGATGAGAGATTAAATTGAACAAGGTACAACTACATATTATAATAGGAAGGAATCTAACAAGCATTGCATTAAGTGAAAGAAGCCAGCCACAAGAGTTCATATTGTATGATTTCATTTGTTTCATTTGGATAGTGTTATGGGTTGAATTGTGTCCCCCCGAAAAAAAACATGTTAAAGTCCTAACCTCCAGAACTTTAGAATGGAAACTTATTTGGAAATAGCGTAGTAACAAGCTACAATGAGATTGTACAGGAGTAGGATGGGCCCTTAATCTAATATGACTGTTGTTCTAATGAGTAGAGACACAGAGATACGGACATACAGGGAATAAGGCCATGTGACGACAAAGGCAGAGGTCAAAGCGCTGCAGCTGGAAGCCTAGGAACACCAAGAATTGCTGGCAACTACCAGAAGTTAGGCAGAGATAAGGAAGAATTGTCCCCCACAGGTTTCAGAGGAGCACGGCTCTGCTGATACTTTGATTTTGTAATCCTAGCCTCCAGAACTGTAAGACAATAAATTTCTATTGTTTTATATCACTCAGTTTGTGGTACCTTGTTACAGTAACTCTGGGAAACTCATAGAGATGATAAAACCAATCTGTGCTGTTAAAAGTTAGGAGAGAGTTACCCTTGGTGGCAGGGATATCTGGAAAGGGGAATGAGGTGGGAATCTATGTACTTTTCTGTAAGTGTGTTGTAGTTTGATTAAAAGTTAAAACACACAAGCACAAACACACACACATTTAGGGACTTCTGGGTTTTAGGTGGGGACGCCAGATTCCCTGAGAAGGGGACCCACATGCACCATGCAGAGAAATCTGTGAAGTATACTCAAAATTAATATTCCAAATCCATTATGTGCCAAGCACTATGCTAGGTAACAGAATGATCAGCTAATTTCTTCCCAGAACCTCCATGTAGTGTGTGACCTGGAGTTCCTCTATTCTCCTTTAGGAGGGTCTCATGATTTTTGGACACATCTGCCTTTCCAGACATCCATCTATCAACAATTTCTTCTCAAACCAGTGGGGTAGAGTTAGGTGGTAGTTGTGCAGGATCTGGACACAGCCTGCTTGGAGTCGCATCCTGGCTTTGCCACTTTCTAGCTGCGTTACCTTAAGTAAACTACTTAACCTCTCTGTGACTTGATTTCCTCATCTAAAAATAGGTATAATAATGGTACCTCATAGGATGATTGCCAAGTTAATATATGTAAAGAACTCCATTCAATAAATGTTGGCTGTCATGGCATTGTAACTCTGTCACAGTGCCTTTAGCACTAGATGACAGACATCATCACTGTTCACCAATGTCCAGTCTCCCTCTACTTCCAGAAATATGAGGGCTTTTACTTTTCTGTCTGTTTTTTTACTAAGAAACAATTTACACATAGTAAAACGCACAGGTATTGTTATGTGTTAAAGTGTATCCCCCAAAAAATTCATATGTTGAAATCTTATCACCCAGCACCTTAGAATGTGACTGTATTTGGAGATAAGGTGTTCACAGAGGTCATGAAGTTAAAATGAGATTGTTAGGGTGGACCCTAATTCAATATTGCCAGTGTCCTTATAAGAACACGATATTTGAACACAGACAATACATAGAGAGAAGACCATGTGAGGACACAGCAAGAAGACAGATGTCTGCAAGCCAAGGGGAGAAGCCTCAGGAGAAACCAATCCTGTCAACACCTTGATCTCGGACTTGCCTCCAGAACCGAAAGAAAATAAATCTCTGTTGTTTAAACCTCCCAGTCTGTGATATTTTTTTATGGCAGCCCTAGCAAGCTAATACAGTTATTACATGTTCAGTTTGATGAATTTTATGGAGATCTAGAACATTTCCACAACACTAGAAAGGTGTTACATGTACCTTTTAAATCAATGCCCCATAGCCCTATAAGCAACCACCTTCTACCTTCAATCACCATAGTGTAGTTTTGCTGGTTCTAGAACTTCATAAAAATGGAATTATACAGTACATTATACAGTACATACATTTGTGTGTCTTCTATTGCTCAACAAATATTTTTGAGATTCATCCATGTTATTGCATGTATCATTAGTTTATTCTTTTTTTTTTTTTTGAAGAACATGTAAATTTTATTTTTAGTTTTGGCTCTTATTAATGAAGTTTATATAAACATTCCTATATATCTGTTTATGCAGGTATAAGTTTTCATTTGTCTAGGGTAAATGCCCTTGAGTGCAAGTGATGACTTGCCTGATTAGTGCGTGCTTAGTGTATGATTACTTTTATGAGAAACGGTCAAACTTATTTCCAGATGCTCTAGGTTTTCTAGTTTGTTAGTGTATACTTTTTGTTTGGTTCTGCTCTGACTTTTATTATTATTTTTTCCTTCTAATTTGGGATTTTGTTTTCTCCTGCTTTTCTAGTTCCTTTGGGTATATTCATAGATTGTTTACTTGAAATCATTCTACTTTTTTGGTGTAGGCATTTATTGTTATAAAATTTCTTCTTACCTTTGCTTTTGCTATATACTATGGATTCAGGCAAGTTGTATTTTGATTTTCATTTTTTTCCAAAAATTTTTTTATTTCTTCCTTAATTTCTTGCTTTATCCAATGATTGTTCAGAAGCGTGTTGTTTACTTTCCCATTCAAAAGTGGGCAAAGGATATGAACAGACACTTCTCAAAAGAAGACATACGTGAGGCCAACAAACATATGAAAAAATGCTCATCATCACTGGTCATCAGAGAAATGCAAATCAAAACTACACTGAGATACCATCTCACGCCGGTTAGAATGGCGATCATTAAAAAATCTGGAGACAACAGATGCTGGAGAGGATGTGGAGAAATAGGAACACTTTTGCACTGTTGGTGGGAGTGTAAATTAGTTCAACCATTGTGGAAGACAGTGTGGCGATTCCTCAAGGACCTAGAAATAGAAATTCCATTTGACCCAGCAATCCCATTACTGGGTATATATCCAAAGGATTACAAATCGTTCTACTATAAGGACACGTGTACACGAATGTTCATTGCAGCACTGTTTACAATAGCAAAGACCTGGAACCAACCCAAATGCCCATCGACGATAGACTGGATAGGGAAAATGTGGCACATATACACCATGGAATATTATGCAGCCATCAAAAACGATGAGTTTGGGTCCTTTGTAGGGACATGGATGAACCTGGAAACCATCATTCTCAGCAAACTGACAGAAGAGCAGAAGATCAAACACCGCATGTTCTCACTCATAGGCGGGTGTTGAACAATGAGAACACATGGACACAGGGAGGGGAGCACTACACACTGGGGTCAGTTGGGGGGAAATAGGGGAGGGACGGTGGGGGGTGGGAAGCTGGGGAGAGATAGCAAGGGGAGAAATGCCAGATGTAGGTGATGGGGAGGAAGGCAGCAAATTACACTGCCACGTGTGTTCCTATGCAACAATTTTGCATGTTCTTCACATGTACCCCAAAACCTAAAATGCAATAAAATAAATAAATGGGAAAAAAAAATAATAAAGATAGCTTAAATAAAAAAAAAAAAAAAAGAAATGTTGGATTTAAACTGTATATTAGATAAAATTAATCTAACAGACATTTATAGAACATTTTATTCAATAGCTACAGGATAAGCATTCTTCTCATCAGAACTTGAAAAGCTCTTCAGGATGTATCGAAAGTTAAGACACAAAACAAATCTCAACCAATTTAAGAAAACGGAATCATAACAAGTATCTTCTCAGACCATAATGGAATAAAACCAAATATTAATAACAGGAGAAACTCTGAAAATTGTACACATACATGGATAGTTTATTCTTTTTTATTGTTGAATACATTTCATTGTACAAAGATACCATAATTTGTTAATCCATTGCCCCATTGTTGGACATTTAGGTTGTTTCTTGTTTGTGGGTATCACAAATAAGGCTGCTATGAACATTCATGTACAAGTCTTATTGTGAACCTGTATTTTCATTTCTCCTAGGTAAATATTTGGAAATGGAATTGCTAGGTCATAGGATTAGATGTATGATTTTAAGAAATTGCCAGTTTTCCTAAGTGGTTGTACCATTTTAAACTCCTATTAGCAGTGCATGAGTTCTGACTGGTCTACAGCCTCATCAGTATTCACAGTTGTCGGTCCTTTCTTATTCTGGCCATTCCAATGGACGTGAAATTCTTGTTTAGATTTGTTTGTAATTTCTGAACATAAGCTGACTGAAAATCCACTAGAGAGACAAGTTCACGAGTCAGTTTATGTAAAAACAAACAAATAGCAACAAGGATTCCCTTAAACTCTGTGTTATCCATGAAAAGAGTATCCCATTGGTGAATAATTCCTGAGGCTTGACAGTCCTCATGGGAACCCCTGCAGTGGTCAGGCCCTTACCTGCAGGGCCAGGCCAGTAAAGATCTTAGGAAGGCACTGACCAGGGGGTATGAATCTGCAAGTCTGAGAATGTGGGTGGCTTGAAATTACAGAGACAAATATCAATCCATATCAATCAATATTTATTGCTGAGTAAATACCTACAGTATGCAAGGTATTCCCAGAGGACTCAAGAGGGGAGTAGACCAGACTGAAAGATTTACTCTTCTTGATTTTGCATTATCTGTGCCTCCAGCCCCTTCCATTAGCATGAATAATTAACAGCTGACAGAGCTATCAGCCACAGTAAGAGCTTGCTTAGGATTCAGAGATTGTCATGTGCCAAGAAAGACAAAAGGCGTTGAACAGATGATCAGGATGACAATGGCGGTAAGGAGGAGGAAGATGAAGCATAGGAAGCACATGAAACATATTACAAATGCCATAGTCCCTTAGTTTCTGTTTGTCATTAAATTGCCATTAAATGCACATATAATGCAAGGCTGCTAAGAGAGAAAAACTTTTCAAACCCTTTCCACCCTTTCCTACTCCCCTCCCCAAAGAGTAGTTGAAGTTAACAGTTGAAGTGTATTCTTTCAGATCTTCTAGAAAGGGCTTTGCACACACACATGGACATAGATAGGTTTCATTTTTATATATAAATGGTATTCTATTGTATGTTTTATACAAATTATTATATCTATATTATATCTGTATTATTATATATTTCCCTGTCAGTACATATCAAGGACTCTGTTATTCAGACATGCAACAATCTACTTAACCTCGCCCCTTTAGAAGAGCATTTAGATCAATTGCACTTTTCACTATATAGGTATATATACAGTTGACCCTTGAACAACATGGGGGTTAGAGGCACCGACCCCCCACATAGTAAAAAAAAAAATGTATAACTTTTGACTCTTCAAAAACTTTACTGATAGCCTACTGCTGACCAAAACCCTTACTGATAGCAGTCGTTTAAAACATATTTTGTGTGTTATATGTTCTATATACTGTATTCTTACAATAAAGTAAGCTAGAGAAAAAATATTAAGAAAATCTTAAGGAAGCAAAAATATATTTACTATTAATCAAGCGGAAGTGGGTCATCATAAAGGGATTCATCCTCATCGTCTTCACATTGAGCAGGCTAAGGAGGAGGCAGAAGAGGAGGAAACAGTCTTGCTGTCTCAAAGGTGAGAGGTAGAAGAAAATCCACACATAAGTGGACCTGCACAGTTCAAACCTGTGGTGCTCAAGGTCAGCTCTGTATCTATCTTTAGGTACACATGCAACAGGATAGAGCTTCTAGAGGCTGGCTTGGAAGGGGGCTTGCAAAATCAAGGCTTTGATCATTTAAAATGTTGTTAGAAGCTGCCAAATTGCCCTCTAAAATGTCTTTTGCAATTAAAACTCCCACCAAGGTATACGACAGTGCCCATTTCCCTCCCACTCTCCCCAACACTGGATATTATCAATCCCTTTAATGTTTGCCAACCTTGTAGATGAAAAATGGCCTCTCATTTCTGTTTATAATTGCATAGTACTGATTTCTAATGAGGCTGAATATCTCTTTATATTTTCTATAACTGCCATCAAATCTGTCAGTAGGAAAGCCGATTGTACTGTACAATTTTTTTTAACAGAAGGAAGTGGGAAAATGAAAAATGTCCCTCCTGGCCCAGTCATCTGGTTCTTGGTGTGTGGTGCTGAAATCCAGCCAGAATGAAGTTGCTCAAACCTCTGGCAGTGTCTTGGGAAGGTGGATTTGTTCAGCTGTGTTCAGACCCAAGTAATTAGCTGATCATTTGGGCATTTAGCTGCAACATTCTGCCAAGATGCTGTTCACTCTAAACTCCCAATGAGCAAAGGATACACTTTGGTCCAGCTTCTCTTCTGAGTATCTCCTCAGTCCTTGAAGGAACTCCCTCTTCTATAAGGACCATAGTCTGGGTTCACTAAGACAATGAAGATGAATGAGGACTATCCGCTCAATTTCTGGCTCCAAAACCAGTTCTCAAGCATTGCTAAGAAGAACACTTGTGGAAAAACAAACTAAACAGTATTTCTAGGGCTGTCTAAACAACGCGAAGCTGAAACTCCACTTCCCCAATTCAGGCCCTTGCCCCTCTCATTGGCCTCTCTAATTCCCCATCCTTCTTTCTTCTACAATGAAAAAGACCTTTCCAAACCTCCAATCTAATCACGGTGCTCCAATAATAGTAATAGTTTTTCACAATCAAGCACTTAAGTGTTGCCTGGCACTGCACTAAGCATTTTACTAGCATTACTGTCAACTAGACAATAAATCCATTGGTTAAACATCCCAAACGCTGCCCTCTTGCTGTGGCTCACACACGACCAATCTGCTCCCACATCTAAGCCTTGCTGTTTCCTTTGCCTGGAATGTTCTCCCCCAGATCCAATACATGGCTCACTCTCTCACTTCATTGGGCCCTCTCTCAGAGAGGTCTTCCCTAACTTTCTTTCCTAAAATAACACTCTTTATTATTCTTTGTTCCCTATCCTGCTCTATTTTCTTCATGGTACCTTTCATGGTATGTTATTTCATTACACACTTATAAGTTCATTGGTGTCTCTTACACTTGACTCTGAGTTCATCGAGAGCAGGAACTTTGTTCACGGCTAAATCTCCTGTGGCTAGAATAGTGCCTGGTATGTATGTGGTTGTTGTTCAATGAATCTTTGCTAAAGGCATGCATTTTGAGAGCAATTTGACAATATCTCAAAGAATTAGTATGCAGATGCCCTAAGACCCAGCAGCTCCATCCCTGGGATTATGGCCAAGAAAAGTTCATGCACAGGTATGTAAAGGGATGTGGATGTTCTTGTGAGGCAAGAGAGTTAGAAGCAACCTAGATGTCCATGATTAGGGGAACCAATGAACAAACTGAGGTTCATGCATACCCTAGAACACTATGCGGCAGTTAGAAGAAAAAAACTAAATGTATGTACACCAACATGTGTAGATCTTTGAAAAGAGTATTGAGTGAACAATATAAGAAAGAGAATGGTATTTACAGCATAATACCACTTATGTAAATGAAAAACACATATGCATAAAACAATATGTATTACACAAATACAAAAGAATATTTAAGATATCACTTATGTACCTTTAAGAGGGTACCCAGGGGGAAAGGAAATAGACCTGGAAAATTGAAGATTTAAAGGGAAAGAGAAAAAAAGGAAAATGGGGAACTTTGATGGGCCAATGCAGATAGTGCTTGCAAACTAACAGACATGGCTGAAAGAGCTCTCTTAACCTAGGTTAAAAAGGAGGGAAAATTAAAATAAAATCTCCTTTCCCCTTTTACCACCTGACATGTTCCATTTATTCTTCAAACTTAGGTCAGACATCATTTCTGTTTTGAAGATTTATTTGATTTTTCCCCATAGGATTAATTCCTCCTTCATTTAATTTCTATAGCATTTTAATAATACTTTTATTTTAGCATTTATAACCTCATGTATTAGCTATTTGCTTACACATCTGCCTTCCTCATCAGGAGATAACTGATGTGACTTGTTAATTTTTGTTCCTTGGGCACCTAGAATTGGTGATGAAAAAATTATTGGTGAGTTGAAGCAAGCATTTTTACAAGACTTCATGTATTACTTTAGTTTGAACTTAATCTGCAAATTGAGTGGTTTCAGAATCAGCCAGTGTCTGATTGGATGGAAATAGAATTTCTGGATCTGGGTTTGGGCTCCAAAGTCAGAGGCATTTGTTTATCATAGGTGGAGAATAAAGGAGTATGGTGTAGCCAGTGTGGCCAGGGGCACTTCCTGAATAAGTAGTCCCATCACCTAACAGAACGGAGAGATAAGGAGAGGGTAGAAGCAGGCTATGTACCCACTCATTGGACTAGGATAAATTCTGGGGGTGTTGGTTCAGCTGTAGGTGCTGAGATTTCTCCTGGAAGTAGAATCTGGCATCAGAAATTACAGTCACTTCTGGTCTTCATCCAGGTCCAAAAATTGGCATGAGAAGGTAGAGATTGAGCATGGAGCCCAGAAGCTCATGGCAAATTAGGCATGGAATTCCATGCAAACAGGATATTGTGCCAGGATATGAGATCAGCCCCCCTGACCCTGGCAGGACTTTAGTTCCTGGTAGGAGTAATGGTATTGATTCTTATACTTACTAACTAGGCAGACTACTGCATGCAACTTGCCCTGTCCAAGCACCTACCTGGAGCCACACATTCTGCTGAATGAGCAAAGGAAAGGGAACAGGGACCACAAGAGAAGCATAGGCATGAGAATTAGGGGATGTGGGATTGAGGCTGGGGGAGTCACACTTGGGATTATGGCCCACATACAGTCAGGATCCTAGCTGCAGGGAAGTCAATGCTGAGATCCCAGTCTCTATAGCTGGAGCTGTTACACCTAAACTATGGTTTCTATCTTTGAAAATGGAGACACAGGTGACCCTGTTTCTTTAATATGAAGATTCCTCTTCTTCTTGTTCTGGTCTTCTTCTGTCATATTTAAATGGAAATTATATTTCTGTTCCAGTTAGCAACAGTTTATGCTTTCCAGGTGAGTAAACATATTTCTCTGTGGGAGTAAAAGAAGCATCCAAGTTGATTCCCACAGTTGGTTCTGGCTGCCCTCACATTTACCCAGGGCACCCTCTCCTAGCTACCCAACCCCACTTCCTTTGATTTAATACAGCCCCAAATCTGCCAATAGCCATTCTCACACCTGCAAGGCTCAGTTTCTCATTAAGCAATGTAGAAAAGGTCAATAGATATGGCATTTCCCTAAGGCAGTGCTTTCTAGCCCTTTTCATATTATGGGACCCAAGAAAATGTATAATATTTCTTTGACGCACTGGGGCAAATGAAAAAAGATGCTCTTGGCCAGAAACAATTGAAAGAGGATTTTCTGCCCTCCAAGTTCCAGGCAGTGGCTCCAAGGGCTGTAAAGATCAGTACTGCCCCAGCAAATCTGTAACCTATGTGGCATGCCAGTTGTATTAACTGTATTAACAACTATTTTGAATTTATTCCATAGAAAGTCACAACACATTGCAGGACAAAAGCACAGGTGGTTCTTCTCAGCAGCCACAGGCTCCCCCTGGGTCCTAGTTCTGAAACTTACTAAAATCTTCTTAAGAATAATAATTCAATTTTAAATTTTATTTTTAAAAAATGCTTATCTTTAAATTGACACATAATTATATATATTTATGGGGGTATAGTGTGATGTTTCAATACATGCAGTGTGCAATGATTAATTCAGGGTAATTAGCATTTCCATCACCACAAACATTTGTCATTTTTTCTGTTGGGAGCATTCAATATCCTCTCTTGATCTAAAAATGTGCAATAAATTATTGTTAACTATAGTCATCCTACAGTGCTATAAAACACTAGAACTTATTCCTCCTATCTATCTGTAAGTTTATATTCTTGAACCAACCTCTTTTTATTCCTCCCTCTCTCCTCTTCCCCACCTCTGGTAATCATTATTCTACTGTCTACTTCTATGAGATCAACTTTAGCTCCCACAAATGTAGTTGTCTATCTGTGTCTGACTTATTTCACTTAATATAACATCCTACAAGCTCATCCATGTTGCTGTGAATGACAGGATTTTATTCATTTTTATTGCTGAATAGTATTCCATTATGTATATGTACCACATATTCTTTATCCATTCATCTGCTGCTACATACCTAGGTTGCTTCCATATCTTGGCTATTGTGAATAGTGCTGCAATAAACAAGACATGCAGATATTTCCTAGATGTACTGATTTCTACTTTAAATAGAATAAAATTCACCCATTTAAAGTGAGCAATTCTATTAATTTTAGCATATTTACAGAGTTGTGCAACCATCACCACAATCTAATTTTACAGCATTTTCCGTCATTCCCCAAATAACTCATTTTTAATGTACTCCTGCTTGTGAGGTATCTCAGCCACTAACAAAGTACCATCTTAACCTGTCCCCTTCCTCCAGGTATTTCTGGGAGTGCACAGAGTGTTCCCAGGTGTGTGTGAACATGTCTGCTCCCCTCAAACTGTGAAATTTTTGCCAGGTGTTGACACCAATACCTACTATCCTCAAAGTGCTAAAGCTAAGATAGGGTCTGTAGCAAAGCCTGCATGGGCAGGAAGAGGCCTCTTTATAATTTTTGTTTAGTTATCTTTGAAGGGATCCTAAAGCTGCATTTTTCATTAGCTCTTTATTGAATACCTACTATGTGCCAGGTTCTGTGCTAGTACTGGAGACTCAAAGCCCAAGTGGAATCAATGCACAGGAAAGTTCCCTGGTTTCTATTGCAAACCGAGTTTTGGAATTCCTCCTCACTTTGTCACCAGATATGCTTGGGTTTGTCTGATATCCAGTGAGGTGCACACAAGGATCCTGGTTTCATTCATGTTTTCACCACTCAGAATTGGCTATTATTTGTATTTATGATTTTGGCATCATCTTTTCAAAAATATTAAATAAATAAAACAGTACAGAAAGATAAAATCCTGTTTTCTCTCCTACCTGTCAACGAAAATCATGAATTTGTTAAATATCATTCCAGTGTATTTTTTGCACCCATTGTGTGTGCTGTCAGTACTCCCTCTAGACCTAGGATCTTTTTTACTATCCCCTTCCTGGCTTGTGTGGGCTCTTGCTTCTTATGACCCACAATAAAGACTCTGAAGATATTGCCCAGGTGTTCCTGGAGATTCTTTGTTTGCTGTCACAGGGAGTCAGAAGTGCCTGGGAAATTACACCTTCCAAGGGGGCCCTTATCAATGACTAACTGATACAAAAGAAGAAAAACCTAAAGCTCCACTTCTGGATCAGCTGGGACTGTGAGGACGTTGCCTAAAATCAACCCTTGCTTGGCTTCTCAATCCTTTGTCTATCCTGATTCCCTGCTCCCTCACTGGCTTCCAGGGAGACCACTTTTTTCATGAACACTGCAACATTCTTAGAGCACAGCATATTAAAATAGCCTCATTTCACACATGTGTATGTATTTCCGAAGAAAAATGATATTGTCTCTAAGGTATAAACTTAGAACAATTGTTGGGTCATGGAGCATGCAGTTTCCATTTTACCAGGTGTTCCCCAAAGTGCTTTCACTAATTCATGGTTCTACCAGCTGTGACTGGAAATCTCTGTTTCCCTACATTATTGAAAGCCTGTGATATTGTCAATCTGATAGCTAAGAAGTGGTACCCCATTATTTTACTTTGTCATCTTAGCATATATTTTTTGCCCTTTCAGTTTTTGTATTCTGTGGCTTGCCTATTCATACCATTTGCCCATTCTTCCATTGTGTTGTCTTCCTTTTACCATTTGATTTGTAGGACTTCTAGTGTGTTCTAGGTGCTTTGTCTGTTACAAAATTTGGAAACTCTGTATTGTTTCAAAATAGAAATACAATTTAAAAGTTATAAAATAACGTTTATTTTAAAATTTAAATAATGAAGAAGAGAAAGACTATAAAGTAAAACCTGCCTTTAATAATCTTCAGTATGCACTCAGGCTTCACCCCCACCCAATGATGATGAAAATAACTACTGTTAACAGGTAGGTATATATCGTTCCAGATTGTATAATGCATATGTAAATACATAGAAATATATTTACATAAATTATTTTACTAATTATTGTTAAACCTCTGTCATGAGTCAAGTTCGAGTTAGAATATGCAAATCATTCAAAATATACAACATATAGCAAAACACTCTCTAACTAGCTTTTATCAATGCTCAAATTATTGTGGATATTTTCCTATGCGAAAAACATAAATTTCTCTGACTCAGAATAATATTCCTTTGGAAAGCTCCATCATATTTTATTAAACTAATCTTCTGCCAACAAACCTTTTGGCTGTTTCCACTTTTATATCTCATAAAGACTCCTTCAGTGAACAACTTTGGACATATGTCTGTCTTCTTGCAGTTGTCCGAATCTTTCCTTAAAACAAATGTCTGCAAGTGGAATTTCTGGATCAAGAAATGCCCATTTAAAATTTTTTATACATGTTGCCAGATTTCCCTCCAGAAATTTTGTGCTTACACCTTCACCAACAGTATGCAAGTACCGTATGTCCCTTTCCTCATACTATCAAATGCCTCTTTAAAATAAAATCCTTGAAAATTATTTCTAGAACCCCAAATAGAGTCAATAGTATTTCCTTTCTTTACAAATTTTGAATAAATAACATAGACAAGAGCAGCTTTAGTGTGTGTTTACAGCTCTCATTTAACAAGGTATTTTAGTTCTTTTATTAATCACTGAATCCTCTTTATGAAACTATTTATTACAAAGTGAAATACATTTGAAGGAAGACATCTGATTGAAAAACTCACTCAAAGGCATTTAAATTTCAAGTATTAGAAAGGCTTCTTCCTGAAGTATCTTTCCCTTGGTATATCCATAGCAAGGACCTCTGTTACTCCTGTTACTCATTGCAAGGCTTCCTAGTCTACCTACACCTCCTATGGGTTTTTTAGCTACATGTGTTTCTGTGGCATACAGAAATATACCATTAGCCTTGATGAAATCTCCCCCTTAGACACATATGCTAAGTTTCACTTGTTTACTAAAATCTGGAACCAGAAAGAAAAAAAGTTAACAGATGGAAGTAGAATGTGAATACCTGGATTTTTACACCAGATTTCTGAAGTCACTTAGCATCTCTAAACTACAGCACTGGCCCATATCTACCCCACATCTTGAATTAAGGTCTAGAGAGACTTTGCTTAACCAGCAGTCAGTAAAAGGAACAGAAAAGAAATAAACATTGCAAGAATATGAGGGTGCTGATTTCCTAATGTGGCAACAAATTCTAACCCATAAACTCCTTTGTCAACAAGGTCTTGATTTCAGAAGTCAGAAGGAATTATCCACATGGGTGATTTCCGTTTGCCTCTCTGTGTGGCCTTTCTATTATGCCTCCAGCTCTGCTTGACTAAAGATGTAGCCAAAATGACTAGGTGAAGCCAGGTAGCAACAGAGCTCTGATATCATAAAATAGAGTAAAGAAATGCCTGGGTAGTGTTGACATCCAAAGATATCTTTGTTTATTTTGGCATTAGCATGTGTACTTTATTTATAGGTATTTTAGAAAAAGATTCATTTCAGGAAACAGAAACCCCCATATTATGCAAAAAAAGGGAATTTAATGCAGAAAAACGGGGGCTTATGATATCATAAGAAGGCATGAAAGAGTGGTTTCTAAGCTGCATTTCCATGAATGATCCATGAAACAATAGAGTACCCACCAGAGCAGCACTACCTCTGAGCCCACCACCAGAATATTGAGTCCCAGGACATAGCATTGTACTGTGATCCAGGAATCAGGAAACCAGAATAAAACAGAGGCCACTTTCCTTAAACCCATTGCCACAAGTGCCTCTGGAGAAGAAGCATGGAGAATGGACATGGGAACCTTACATGTTTACAAACCTCCTTTATGCAAAAAAGCCAAAAGACAGGACTATGATCTCTGTCTCACTTTTGCTTTCCAAAACTCACATGAATTGAGTAACTCAGCAGAGCCTAAAATTTACATCAAGAATTCAAACTTCCAAGAACAGTAGTCGATTTGTGTTGCTATAAAAAATGCTTGAGACTGGATAATGTATAAAGAAAAGAGGTTTCTTTGGCTCATGGTTCAACAGGCTGTACAAGAAACATGACACCATCATTTGTATCTGGTGAGAACCTCAGGAAGCTTCCACTCATGGCAGAAGGCTAAAGTGAGCCTGCCACAAAGCAAGAACAGAAAATGAGAGAGAGGATGGAGGTGCCAGGTTCTTTTTAAACAATCATTTATCATGGGAACTAATAAAGTGAGAACTCACTCATTATTGTGAGCATGGAACCAAGTCCTTCAAGGGGGATCCACCCTCATGATCTAAACACCTCCTATCCAGCTTCACCTCTAACACTAAGGATAAAATTTCAAGATGAGATTTGGAGGGGACAAATACACAAACTATATCCCCAAGAAATCTAAGAAAATGTAGTTTTAGCTTTCTAGCCTGTGAAGCATAGAAAGGTAGCTGGGAAGCTGAGAAAGAGAGTGGAATAAAACTCAAGCAACCCAATCCCGGGATCCACTATAAAGACAAACGACCATCCATGAAAACACCACACACACACACACACACACACACACGCACACGCACACGCACACGCACACAGAAAGACAAACAGAGAGAGAGGGAGAGAGAGAAAGTGATACTCAGTTAGAGAGAAACACTATGTTAGAAATGGTGCTTCCAAAGGGAATGGTGGCTTCTAAAAGGAATGACTGATGGCTACAACAGATGTCTTTTGTTCTTGAGCAGGCTTGTCATCTCCATCAATTCACAAGCTCAGCATTGATATTGTTTTTGTGAAACTTATGATTCACTTGTTACTCAAATAGTCTACATGACTGTTGCTTCAGGACCGAGGTTTGTGTTTAGAGGGCCAGCTTGAATGTGTATATATCTTGTTTCCTCTCCCTTCCATGCAGGTGATGAGGGTCTCTTCTGTGAGTGTGTTTTATTGCAGACTTACTCCACAATATAAATATTGGCAGGACCTCCTGATTGCTGGTATTAATAGGTAGACCTTAGTGATCAACTAGTACAATACCCTCATTTTACAGTCGAGTAAACTGAGACCCAGAGAAGGGAAGTAAGTGATTTCACCAGTCTCACAGTAAATTTGTGTGATAGAACTAGAACCTAGATCTCTTGAATACCTGACCAGGGTATTGGCTGTCATTTCCTTATGAGCTGTCTGTTGAGTCCCTTTAGGAAGAAGAATATATATCCCACTGGTCTTGGGATGTGGCAGATCCCCTGTGGTTGACCCAAGAGTCATGTCCAAGTCCCTTCTCCCTTACTTCCCTCCACTATAGAAATTGGAAATCAGATATTCAGTTCTCCATTTGGAAATGTACATGTGACCCAGTTTGGATCAATAATATAAAAGGGAAGTCTTTCAGAGGACTGCACTGATAACAGAAGTCGCTGAATGTAAAAGCCTTTTTGTCTGTTTGATCATCAACACTGCTTTCTGTCCATGTATGAAGTTTTGATGGTTGGAGTTATGACAAGCATCATTCAACTGAGTCTATTAGCACGGGAGCAAAATCTAACACAGAGAGCTTGGCAGAGCAGAATGGAGGAAAAAGTGTGAGTTATTGATGAGATCACTTCACCGTCTGAGATATTGAAGAATATTTTCTTTGAGGTGAAGCAGAATATGGGAAAAGGCAGGTGATTGTATGATCTTTAAATCTTTAATAGGATTATATAAGTAGAACTGCACCTTATGGAAGAATAGAAAATCCAGCTAAATAAAGAAACAAAGATAAAATCCCATGTAATCCCATGTGATTTTATAACAACTCCTGACTTTTTTGTGTGCCTTTTGAGCTTTTGAGATACACACACACACACACACACACACACACACACACACATCTAATGGTATAGTGTTGCAAGAACAGGCTCTCAACACAGACTTCCTGGGTTCAACTGCCTGCTCTGCTATTTTTTAACTGTGCAATTTTGGGTAAATTACTTAACGTCTCTGTGTCTCAGTTTTTTGTCTGATAATAGGAGTACTTTACCTCATATAGGTCTTACTGAGATTAAGTGAGTTCGTTTAGGCAAAGCACTTGGATCAGTGCCCAGTAAATAGTAATTATTTAACACATATTGGCAATTATTATTATTATATATCTACACAAATTATATCCTATTGCATTTACTGTCTCATGATGTTTTGTTAACTGAATAATTGCATCCTGAACAGAGGGATCTAAATTATTCACATACTTCAGGATCTAAGCAAGTCAGTTGGTGTTGTTTATAGGTTCTTGGTGACCCTAGATAGGTTTTGGAATCAATGGACCTTCCCATAAGGCCATTCTTATCATCTGAGTGGAGCAACATTCTGTTCAAAAAAATGTTGCTGCTTTCTGTAATTTTCTTTTCATGGCTGGCTTTACATCATCTTCTTTAGTAGTCACTTCTTTGAAGTTGTTTTTCTCCACCAATGTAATGAAGTAAACTATTTTGTCTCCTGTAAACAGAAAGAGTTTCTTATTATCTTATTTTGTTTGTTGTGGTTTCAAGTATTCATCTTACTGTCAAGAAGATGGCAAGAAATACCAGTGTGATAAAATTAAATGGCAAACCCATATACATGTAAATGCTACTTGCAACTGTCAATGAGTTGTGACTCCAAGTCCTCCCCAGCCAAAAAAAAGCTAAAAAGCAAGGGGATTAGACTGGTATTTCAAGTCAATGACTCTTACTGCTGTATAATTTATGCGGGAGTAATTAATACCAGTCAAATCCTGTTAAAATGAAGTTCAAGGGACTACCCAATAATTTGATTGTATAAGGATTTCATGGCATAAAATATTGCTGATAATAAATATGCATTAGTTAGGGGTTTGTGGTAGATCACAGAAAATGGCCATAAAGTCTTTACAGCTCCACCTGTCAAAAGTGGAATCTATTCCTCCACCCCTTGAATTTGAACTTGGCCATGTGACTTGCTTTGGCTGATGGGACATTGATAAGCATGACTCTAGTAGAAAGTTTAAAATTGCTGTATATGGGGCTTCACTCTCTTGCTGCTTCAAACTCTTTTGCCAACATATGAATTAGCCTGAGCTAGCATCTTGGAGAATTGAAATACAATGTTCCCTAGTCATTCATCCATTCCAGACATTTCAGCTGAGGTCATAGACATATCAATGAGACCCTCCTAGGCCATCAGCTCCAGCCAATCCAGCCCAGATAAGAGAACTGACCAGCTGACTCACAAAATAATGAGCAAATAAAATGGTTCATTTTCTTAAGATACTAAGTTTTAGAGTAACATGACAGGCAGAATTCTAAGATGGACCATAAGTTGTCCTTCCATGATCCCTGTGGATTGTAATATGGTAAGATATCACTCCTGTGATTAGGTTATCATATAGGGCACAGTTAACTTTTCAAAAGGAAGATTAGACTACTCTTGGAATGATATCAGCAAGATGGTGGAATAGGAAGCCTCAACCTTGTTCCACCACAGACACACTGACTTAACAGTAATATAAGGTCCAAAAGCTTGTATGAGAATTCTAGAAATAGGTTACAAAGTCACAGTACCCCTGACAAGCTGAAGGCCAAGATCAGCCATAATGAAATGGTAAGAAAAGCTGTTTTATTTCAATTGTGTCAGACCTTCCCGTAAGCCTGCATAGCTCAACACCATTACCTGAAAAAGTTTAACTCATGGTTTCTCTTTTGGGAAGGAGAGAGAAGTGTGGAACATATGGCTAATGTTCTTGCCTTTGGGAGGCTGCCCAAGGGAAAGGGAATGGTTTCTGTTTCACCTGATTCAGAGTGCTTACAGAGAACTGGCATATTTTGGATGCCTAGGGGCTACTGAGAACAAAAGAGAACTCAGTGGCTTGTTGCAGCATCAAAAAAATTTAAACACCACTGACAGTAGCTGATACAGCTATGGGTGATAAGGGGAAAGCACTCTGTTTATGGCTTCACCCTCAGGAGGAAAGAGAAGAGTGAAACGTATATCCAATATTCTGGATTTTTTGGGGGCTGCCCAAGTGACTGGTTGCTGTTTGCCTGACTTGAGTCCTAGAGACTTAGCAAACTAGAAGACAGGTCATTTGAAATGATCACATCAGGGGAACAGAAAGAAAGAAGAATGAAAAAATAAGAAAGCCTAAGGGACTTACAAGACACCATCAACTAGACCAATATATGCATTTTGGGAGTCCGAGAAGATGAAAGAAAGAAAAGGGCAGAGAACTTATTAGAAGAAATGATAACCAAAACCTTCCGAAATCTGAGGAAGGAAATTGATATACAAATTCAGTAATTCAGTAAGTTCAAAGGATTCCAATAAGATGAACCCAGAGGACTACACCAAGACACATAATAATCAAATTGTCAAAAATCAAATACAAGGAAAGTATCTTGAAAGCAGCAAGAGAAAGGCACCTCCTTATGTACAAGGGAGCACCTATAGGATTATCAGTGGGTTTCTCAGAAGAAATATTATAGACCAAAAGGAAGTGGGATAATATATTTAAAGTGCTACAAGAAAAAACTTGCAACCAAGAATGTTATATCCAGCAAAACTGTTCTTCAAAAATAAAGGGGAAACCAAGACATTCCTAGAAAAACAAAAGCTGAGGGAGCTCATCACCATTAGACCTGAATTACCAGAACTGCAAAAGGGAGTACTTCAAATTGAAGCAAATCAACACTAGACAGCAATATAAAAGCAAAGCAAATAAAACTATACAACTTTTTAGTAAAGGTAAATATTAATATATAGACAAATATCTGAATTAAGTGATCTATGCACAATTACAGGATTCTGTAATTGTGTAATTCTGTAATGCTGTAGTTGTGCATAGATCATTTAATTCAGGTATAGAATTTAAAGTATAAAAGCATAAGAAAATAACTATAGTTATAAACTATGTTAATGGCTACAAAATACAAAAAGATATAATTTATGACATGTATAGCATAAAGTAGGGGAAGGGAGATGTAAAGAAGTAGAGTGACTAAAATTAAGTTGTCATCAGTTTACAATAGATTGGTAGAGATATATAATGTTTTATGTAATCCCCATGGTAACCACAAAAACACCAATAGAAGATGAACAAAAGAAAATGATAAAAGAATAAAATCATGTCACTACAAGAAAATCAAAGAAATATGAAGAAAGTTAGCGAGAGAGGCAAAGAGGGACAAACAACTACAAGATACACAGAAAACAACATAGCAATTTTAAGTGTTTTCCTATTAGCAATTATTTTAAAATTAAGTAGATTAAACTCTCCAATCAAAAGACACAAAGTGGCTAAACAGGTATGAAAAAAGATCCACCAGTAAGCTGTTAACAAGAGACTCATTTTATTTTCTTTTTTTTTAAACTCATTTTAGGTTCAGGAGTACATGCACAGCTTTGTAATACAGATAAATTGATTGTTACAGGAGTTAGGTATACAGATTATTTTGCCACTCAGGTAATTAGCATAGTACCCAATAGGTAGTTTCTCAATCCTCACTCTTCTCCCTCCCTCCACCTTCAAGTAGGCCCCAGTGTGTCTTGTTCCATTTGAAAGACTCACTTTGGATATAAGGACTCACTTTGGATATAAGGACATATAAAAGCATAGCTAATAATAAAAGTATAGAAAATATATTGCATGCAAATGGTGAATTAAAGAGAGCAGGGGTGTCCATGCTTATATCAGACAAAATAAAATTTAAGAAAAAAATCTTTTTTTTTATAAGAAACAAAGATTATATAATGATAAAAGAATCAGTTCACCAGAAGGAGATAACAATTATAAATATATATTTACCTAAAAGCAGATCATCCAAACATATGAAGCAAATACTGATTGAATTCAAGGGAATAATAGAGAGTAATGCAATCATAGTAGGAAATCTCAATAGTCCATTTTCAGTAATGGGTAGATCAACCAGACATAAAATCAATAGGAAAACAGGGAACCTGAACAACACTATAGGCCCTAAAAGACATACACAGAACACTCTACCCAACAACAGCAGAATAAACATTCTCAAGTGCACATGGAGTGTTCTCCAGGTAGATTACATGTTAGACCACAAAACAAGTCTCAACAGATTTGTGATGATTTAAAGCATACCAAGTATCTTTTCTGACCACTATAGAATGAAACTAGCAATCTACAGAATATGCAAAACTGAAAAATCCACAAATATATGGAAATTAAAAACACACTCTTAAAAAACCAATGGGTCAAAGAAGTCATAAGAAATTTGAATATATCATGAGAAAAATGAAAATATAGCATACCAAAACTTATGGGATGCAGCAAAGGCAGTACTAAGAGAGAAGTTGATAGAGTAACTGCCTACATTAACAAAGAAGAAAGATCTCAAATGACAATCTGACTTTTCTTCTTAAGGAATTCAAAAGAGAAAAATTAACTTACTTCAAAGTTAGCAGTAGGAAGGAAATCATAAACATTTGAGTAGAAATAAATGAAACAGAGAAGAGAAAAACAATAGGACAAATAACAAAACACGAGTTGTTTTTGAAAATATCAACAAAATTGTCAACCCCTTAGCTAGGCTAAGAGAAAAAGAGAGAGAACTGAAATAACAAAAAGAGGAGGGGACACTTCCATACTCATTTGATGAGGCCAATATTGTTATGTTACCAAAGCCAGGCAAGGGCAATACCAGAAAATAAAATTACAGACCTGTATCCTTGATAAATATGGATGCAATAATCATCAGCAAGATACTAACAAACTGAATTCAACAGCACATTAAAAGGATTATACACCATGATCAAGTGGGATTTACCTCTGTGATACAAGGATGATTCAACATGTGCATATCTAGAAATAGAAATGTGATATGCCACATTTTAAGAAAACGGATAAAAATCACATGATTGTTTCAATAGATGCAGAAAATTATTTGACAAAATTCAACATTTTTTCATGATAAAAATTCTCAACAGATTAGGTATAGAAGAAATGTACCTCAATGTAATAAAAGCCATATATGACAAGCCCACAGGTAGCATCATACTCAATGGTGAAATGATGTAAGATTCTTCTACAGCTAGTGCTCGACTTACGACCATGATTGGGACTGGCAGACTGGTCACACGATTTGGCCGTAAGTTGAGTAGGCTATATGTACAGTTGAAATGGTACACGTGGAGATGATAGTGCTGCCGAAAGCTGGTCCGCACTGCCGTACGCCCAGCTGGGCAACGTTTGCGCTGCCAGACAGAGCAGTCGTGGCTAGCGATTGTGGTCGTAAAGTCGAATGGTTGTAAGTTGCATAGGTCGTAAGTCGATCAATACAATCAATACCTGTATAAGATCAGGAACAAGACAAGAGTGCCCACTCTTGTCATTTCTTATAAACATAGTAGTGAAAGTCCTAGCCAGGACAGTTAGACAAGAGAAAAAAAGTGTCCATATTGGAAGAAAATAAGTAAAATTATTTCAGTTTGCAGATGACATGATCTTATACATAGAAAACCCTAAAAACTCCACCAACTCTTAGAACAAATAAATAAATTCAGTAAAGTTTCAGAATACAAATTCATTATACAAAAATCAGTTGCATTTCTGTGTGCTAACAATAACTATCCCAAAAAGAAATTAAGAAAACAATTAAAATTACTATAGCATCAAAAAGAATAAAATACTCAGAAATGAATTTAACCAAGGATGTGAAAGATCAGTAAAACGAAAACTATGAAACATTGATAACAAAATTGAAGAAGACACAAGTAAATTGAAAGATATTCTGTGTTCATGAATTGGAAAGATAAATATTGTTAAAATTTCCATAATTCCCAAAGCTGTTTACATATTCAATGCAATCCTAATGAGAATTCCAATGACATTTTTCACAGAAATAGGAAAGTAATTCTAAAATTCATATGGAACTACAGAAGATGTCAAATAGCCAAAGCAATCTTGAGCAATAAGAACAAAGCTGGAGGCATCATACTTTCTGATTTCAAATTATATTACAAGACAATAGTAATCAAAACACTATGGCACTGGGACAAAAAGAGATACATAGACCAATAGAACAGAACAGAGAGTCCAGAAATAAACACTCACATATATGGTCAAATAATTTTTGACAAGGGGTCACAATAAGGGAGAGATAGTCTCTTCAAAAAATGGTATTGGGAAAACTGGATATCTACATGCAAAAGAATGAAATTGGACCTGTGCCTTGTACTATATACAAAAATTCACTTGAAATAGATTAAAAGATCTAAACATAAGATCTAAAAGTATAAAACTCCTAGAAGTAAACTGAGGAGAAAAGCTTCATGACATTAGATAAATGGAACTACATTAAACAAGAGCTGCACAGCAAATGAAACAATCAAAAGAGTAAAAAGGCAACCTACAGAATGAAAGTATTTACAAACCATATGTCTTTAAAGAAGCTAATATTCAGAATACATAAAGATCTTCAACTCAACAACAACAACAAAAGAATAAACAATCCAATTTAAAAATAAGACAACTTCAATACAAGTCTCTTTGAAAAAGATATATAAGTGACCAATAAGCATATAAAATGATGTTCAATGTCACAAATCTTCAGGGAAATGCAAATGACACTTTAGGATGGCTACCATCAAAAAAGGGAAAAATAACAAGTATTGGTGAGGATGTGGAGAAATTGGAACCCTTTTGCGCTGTTGGTGGAAATGTAAAATGGTGCAGCCACTATGGAAAATAGTATGGAAATACCTCAAAAAATTAAAAACAGAATTACCATATGATCCAGCAATGTCATTTCTGGGTACATATCCAAAAGAATTAAAAAACAGGATCTCAGAAAGAGATTCGCACACCCATGTTCATTGATGCATTATTCACAGTAGTCAAGAGGTTAAAGCGACCTAAATGTCCATTGCCAGATGAATGAATGAACAAAATGTAATATATGCACAATGAATGTTACTCAGGCTTAGAAAAGAAGAAACGGCCGAGGCAGGTGGATCACGAGGTCAAGAGATCGAGACCATCCTGGTCAACATGGTGAAACCCCGTCTCTACTAAAACTACAAAAAATTAGCTGGGCATGGTGGCATGTGCCTGTAATCCCAGCTACTCAGGATGCTGAGGCAGGAGAATTGCCTGAACCCAGGAGACTGAGGTTGCGGTGAGCCGAGATCGCGCCATTGCACTCCGGCCTGGGTAACAAGAGCGAAACTCCGTCTCAAAAAAAAAAAAAAAAAAAAAAAAAAAGAAAAGAAGAAACATGCTACATCATGGATGAGCCTGGAGGACAATATTTGAAGTGAAGTGAGGCAGTCACAAATACACAAATGCTGCATGATTCCACTTATATGAGGTATCTAAAGTAATCGAACTCTTAGAAACAGAAAATGGAATGGTGGTTTCCAGAGGTTGGATATGGAAAAAAAGGGAGGTTGTTTTTCAATGGACGTAAAATTTTAGTTTTCCAAGATTAAAGTTCTAGAGATCTATTGCACAGCAATGTGCACATGGTTAACACTACTGTACTGTACACTTAAAAACACCTAAGATAGTAAATTCGTATGTTACGTGTTTTTTACTACAATTTTAAAAAGAAATAAAATAAGATTATTCTGGGTAGATTGACCTAACTGTATACATTTTTAAAAAGTATTCTCTGGCTAGAAGCAGGAAGAAAGTCAGAGGTTCAAAGCTTAAGAATAATTTGATGCACAGTTGCTGGTTTGAAGATGAAGTAAGTCACTTGACAAGGAATAAAGATGGTCTCCAGGGGCTGAGAGTGGCCCCCAGATGATAACCAACAAAGATATGGGACATCAGTCCTACAACTGCAAGAAACTGAATTCTACCAATAGCAAAAATGAGCTCAGAAGCTGATTTTTACCCCCAGTGTTTCCAGATTCGAATTTAGTCTGATAATTTGATTTTAGTCCTGTGATGTCCTGAGCAGGGAACACAGACAGGCTGTGCTGGACTGCTGACTTACAGAACTGTGAGCTAAGAAATGAGAACTGTTTTAAGCAACTAATTTTGTATAAATGCATCATATAACAACAGAAAACAAATGCAGTTGATTTGTTATGCAGCAGAAGTTTGCTGAAACAAGATGGAAGAATTTCTATGTACAATTGTAACAATTATTTGTAATGCAATTTAAACTATATGTCAAGGGTACACCCAAAATATGAAACATTCTGGGTAATAGAGTCATCAAAAGAGATACAAGACTACACCTTTATCCCTTGTTTAATAATTTATCCCTAATTTAATTAATTGACTTCGATTAATTCCTGAAAAACCTATTTTTTAGGGCAATACCATTATATTTTTTAAAATTTCCATCAAAATTCTTCCTTAATGTGAAAATAAAGAAAATGTATCCTCAAGATGTAGAGGGGACAAATTGTAACCATTTGTGATATGACAACAAATAATTTCTTAACTTTTAATTTCATAATTATTAGAGATTCACAAAAAGTTGCAAAAATACTACAGAGACGTCTCCTGTACCCATGGCCCAGCTTCCCACAATGGGAACATCTTACATAACTATAGTACATTATCAAATCTAGGAAATTGACATTGGCATAACACAATTAATGAGACTACATACTTTACTCTGATTTTACCAGTGTTTTCATCACTTATTTAGTGTGTACAATTCTATGAAATTTGATTACATGTATAGATTTATACAACCACGATCACCATCAAGACATAGACGTGTCATGTCACCACAAAAGAACACTTTTGTGTTACTGCTTTATAGTCATACCTTCCCACTCCCTCCCCAAATCCCTGACAACCACCAATCTACTCTCCTTGTCTATAATTTTGTCATTTTGAGAATATTATACATATATCATGTTAACTTTTGAGACTGGCTTTATTGACTTATAGATAAGCTTTATCTATCCAAGTTGTTACAGGTATCAATAGTTCATTACATTTATTGATGAGTGGCATTCTAAAATACAGATGTACCACAGTTTGTTTATCAATTATCTTGTTGAGAGTCATTTCAATTGTTTCCAGTTTTGGGCTTTTATACATATAAACCTGCTAAGTACATTCATGTACAGGTTTTGGAGTAAATGCAAGTTTTCATTTTTCTGCAATAAATATCCAGAAGTGTTGTTGCTGTATTATATGATAAATATTTGTTTAATTTCTTAAGAAATAACCAAATTGTTTTCTGAAGTAGTTGTACAATTTTACATTCCCACCAGAAATGTACAAGAGATCCAGTTCCTCTAGTATACCACCAGTCCTTAGTATAGTCAGTATTTTTTTTTTAATGCTAGCTATTCTAAAATTTTAATTTGCATTTTCCTAATGGCTAATGATGGTGAACATTTTTTTAAAATGTGCTTAGTTTCCACCCATATATCTTTTTTGGTCAAATGCTGTTCAAATATTTTGTCTGTTTTCTAACTGGACTGTATTGTTTTATTACTGTTAAGTTTAGGTAATTCTTTACATGTTCCGGATATGATTCCTTTCTTAGATATATGATTTACAAATATTTTTCCCATCCTGTGGCTTATCTTTTCATTCTCTTCATCTCACATAGCAAAAGTTTTACATTTTGATTAAGTAGACTTCGGTGATTTTTTAAATCTATGGATAGTGTATTTTGGCATCACATTCAATAACTCTCTTGCTAACAAAGATGTTTTTTATGTTCTCTTCAATAAATCTTATAGTTTTACCTTTATACATACGCTCCATTTTGAAATAAAAATGTTCATATGGGGTGCAATGCTTGTTCTGTGTGTTTGTGTGTGTTTTGGCCCATTGATGTCCACTGTTCTAGTAACATATCCTGAAAAGACAATAGTTCCTCCCTTCAATTAGTTACATATATTTGGTGAATATTATTTTGGGGTTCTCCGTTCTATTCCACTGATCAATCTACATATGTATGTATGTATTTATGTATGTATCTATATATGTATGTATGTATTTATCTGTTTGCCTGTCTATCCCTCCACCTATGCTACACTGTCTTTATTACTGTAAATATATGGTAAGTCCTAAAGTTTGGTAGTGTGATTACTCCAACTTTATTTTTCAGCATTGTTTTAGCTACTCTAATTTCTTTGTCTTTCCATATAATTTTTAAATTGAGCTTGCCTATATCTACAAAAGATACTACTTGGATTTTTATAGAAATTTTATAGAATCTACATATCAATTTTAGGAGAAATAAGATCTTTACTATGTTTATTCTCTCAATCCATGAACATGGTATTGTCTCTCCATATATTCATATCTTTGTTGATTTCTTTTATCAAAATTCAGCAGTTTTAGCATATACTATCTGTATATGTTTTACTAGATTTATACCTTGGTGTCCCTTTTCTGGGAACAATTATAAATGGCATTGAATTTTTCCATTTTGTTTTCCAATAGTTAATTGTTTGTATATAAAAGTGATCAATTTTTGTGTAAATTTGCTAAATTTACTTATTATTTATAGAAGTTTTTCTATAAATTCCTTGGGATTTTCCCACAGAGACAATATAGCTTCTGCAAATAAAAAACATTTATTTCTTCCTTTCTAATCTGCCTGCCTTTTATATCCTTTTTGTGCATTTATATCCTTATTGTACAGGCTAAGACTTGTAGTACTATGTCAAATAAGAGTACTAGCAGTAGCCATCCTTGTCTTGTCTCTGGCAAAACACATTGAGTCTTTCACATTATGTATAATGTTAGTCATAGAGGGTTTTGTTTTTGTTTTTCTGCAATTGCCCTTTATCTGGTCAAAGACTTTCAAGTTCCTTTCAATTTCTAGTTTGCTGAAAGTTTTTCCCAGGAATGGAATTTGGATTTGTTAAGTACCTTTTCTGCATCAGTTAATATGATCAAGCAAGTTTCTTATTCAGGTCTGTTAGCATAGAGGATTGCATTGATTGATTTTCAAATACTGAACAGCCTTTGCATTCCTGGAATAAAACTCTTTGGTTGTCATCTGTAATTCCATTTATATGTTGCTAGATTTGATTTGCTAATATTTTGTTGAAAATTTCTGTGTCTATGTTCCTGTGGGATATTAGTTTGTAATTTTCTTTTATTGTGCTATAGTTGAATTTATGTGTGTAAAGATGTTTGTAGTATCATCTTATTATTCCTTTAATATCTGTGGTGTTCACAGTGGTATCCCAGTTCATTTCCAACATTGATAACTTATGACTTTTCTGTTTTTCACAGTGGTATCCCTGTTCATTTCCAACATTGATAACTTATGGCTTTTCTAGGATTTTATCAATTTTCTTAACATTTCCAAAGAAACTGCTTTAACTTTTATTCATTCCTCTCTATTTTCCTGTTTCCAGTTTCATGTATTTATGCTCTTATTTTTATCATTTTTCTTCAATTGCTTGCTTTCTGGTTTATTTTATTGTTATTTCTTCCTTGTTAAGGTAGAAACTTAGATTATTTTTTTGAAACCTTTAATTTTCCCTAATATAAGCATTTAATGCTATAAATTTCCTTATATGCACAGCTTTAGCTGCATTTCACAAGCTTTGAGTTGTTGTATTTTCATTTTCCTTCACTTCTATGTAGGCTTTTATTTTTATTGAAACTACCTCTTTGAGTTGTTTAATTTCCAAGTATTTGCAGATTTACCAGTTGTTTTTCTGTTAATTTTTAGTTTAATTCAATTATGATCAGAGATGATTCAGTTATCAGAAGAAATTTTAATTCTTTTCAGCTTATTGAAGTTTATTTTATGAGCCAGGACATGAAGAATCTTTGTGACTGTTCCAAGCATGATTTTAAAGAACATGAATTCTTACACTGTTGGGTAAAGTGTTTTATAAGTGTTCATTAGATCCTGTGGCTAATAGCATTGTTCAGTTCATTTATATCTTCACTGATTTTCTATGTGGTGATTCTATCAATTATTGAGAGACGGGTATTAGGATCTTAAAGTATAATTATGAATTTATCTATTTCTCTTTTCAATTCTGTAAGTTTCTGTTTCATGTGTTTTGTTAGCACCATTATTTGGCAATACAAATTTAGGATTGTTATGCCTTCTTGGTGGATTGACCCATTTATCATTATGGAGTATCTCATAATTTCTTTTGCTCTTAAGTCTGCTTTATCTGATATTAGTATAGCCACTCTAGCTTTCTATTGGTTAGTATTTATATGGTATATATTTTTCCATCTGTTTATTTTATTTTATTTATTTTGCTTTTTTCCAATGAAGTTTCATTCTTTGTTGCCCAGGCTGGAGTGGAGTGGCTGCGATCTTGTCTCACTGCAACCTCTGCCTCCCGGGTTCAAGGGATTCTCCTGTCTCAGCCTCCCAAGTAGCTGGGATAATAGGTGCCCAACGCCATGCCCAGCTAATTTTTGTATTTTCAGTAGAGACAAGGTTTCACCATGTTGGCCAGGCTGGTCTCAAACTCCTGACCTCAGGTGATCCCCTCACATGGGTCACGCCTGTAATTCCATCTGTTTATTTTTATTCTTCCTTTCAAACTATCCCTGGTTGCATATGACATGATACTATATCTAGAAAACCCCATCGTGTCAGCCCAAACATTTCTTACTCTAATAAACAACTTCAGGAAAGTCTCAGGTTAGAAAATCAATGCACAGAAATCACTAGCATTCCTATACACCAACAACAGAACAACAGTCATACTAAGATCCAAATTAAAAACAAATTCCCATTTACAATCTCCACAAAAAGAATAAAATATCTAGGAATACAGCTAACTAGGAAGGTGAAAAATCCCCACAGGAAGAACTACAAACCACTGCTCAAAGAAATCAAAGACGGCATAAACAAATGGAAAAACATTCCATGCTCATGGATAGAAAAAATCAACTTTTAAATGGCCATATTAGTCAAAGCAATTTATAGATTCAATGCTATTCCTATTAAACTACCATTGACATTGTTCACAGAACTAGAGAAAACTACTTTAAAATTCATAAGGAATCAAAAAAGAGCCTGAATAACCAATGAAAACCTAAGCAAAAAGAACAAAGCTAGAGGCATCATGCTACCCAACTTCAAATTATATTACAGGGCTACAGTAATTAAAACAGCACAGTATTGGTACAAAAACAGACACATACACCAATGGAACAGAATAAAGAACCCAGGAATAAGGCTGCACACCTACAACTATCTGATCTTTGACAAACATGACCAAAACAAGCCATGGAGAAAAGTTTCCATATCCAATAAATGATATCAGAATAATTGGCTAGTCATGTGCAGAAGATTGAATCTGGATCCCTTCCTTACATCATTTACAAAAAAGTTAACTCAAGATGGATTAACGACTTAAATGTGAAACCCAAAAGTATAAAAACTCTGGAAGACAGCCTAGGTCATACATTTTAGGATATAGACACAGACAAAGATTTCATGACAAAGATGCCAAAAGCAATTGCAACAAAAGCAAAAATTGAAAAAGAGCATCTAATTAAATAGCTTCTGCATAGCAAAAGAAACTATCAATAGAGTAAACAGACAACCTAAACAATGGGAGAAAGATTTTGCAAACTATGCATCTGACAAAGGTTTAATATCCAGCATCTCTGAGAAACTTAAACAAATTTACAAGAACAAAGCAAACCCCATTAAAAAGTGAGCAAAGGACACAAACAGACACTTTTCAAAAGAAGACATACATGTGGCCAACAAATATATTAAACAAATCTCAACATCACTGATCACTGGAAAAATGCAAGTCAAAACCACAATGAGATAGCATCTCACACCAGTCAGAATGACTATTATTAAAAAGTCAAAAAATAACAGATGCTGGTGAGGTTGTGGAGAAAAATGAATATTTATATGCTGTTGGTGGAAATGTAAATGAGTTCAACCATTGTGGAAGACAGTGTGGCAATTCCTCAGAGACCTAAAGACAGAAATACCATTTGACCTAGCAATCTCATTACTGGGTATATACCCAAAGGAATATAAATGATTCTATTATAAAGACACATGCATATGTATGATTATCGTAACACTATTCACAATACCAAAGACATGGAATCAACCTAAATGTCCATCAGGGATAGACTGGATAAAGAAAATGTGGTACATATACACCACATGCAGCCATAAAAATAATGAGGTTGTGTCTTTTGCAGGGACATGGATGGAGTTGGAGGCCATTATTCTTAGCAAACAAACACAGGAACAAAAATGTAAATACTGCATGTTCTCACTTATGAGTGGAAGCTAAATGATGAGAACACATAGACACATAGATAGGAACAACAAACACCAGGGCCTATTGGAGGGTGAAGGGTGGGAACAGGGAGAGGATCAGGAAAAACAACTAATGGGTACTAGGCTTCATATCTGGGTGACGAAATAATCTGTACAACAAACCCCCATGACACAAGCTTACCTATGTAACAAGGTGAACTTTTTAAAAAGTTTTACCTTCTTAAACTTTTATTTTAAGTTCAGGGATACTGAACTTAAAAGTTTAAAAAATTACCCTTCCTATATCATTATATTTGAGATTCCTATAGACATAATATAATTGGGTCATTTTTTAAATGTACTGTGTCTATTACTACCTTTTACTTGGTATATTTATACCAATTACATTTAAAACACTTATTGTTAGGATATATGCCTGATACTTTATTAATTGTTTTCTAGTTGTTTTGATTTTTGTTTGTTTCCCCTTTTCTGCCTTCTTTTGGTTTACTTGAATTATTTTTAGCACTGTATTACGCTTCATATAGAGGATTTGGAGATATAGTCAGCCCTCTGTGCCTGTGAATTCAAATGCTGATCAAAAATATTTGAAAAAAAAACATAAAAATAAAAATAATACAAATAAATCAATACAGCATAACAACTATTTACACAGCATTTACATTGCACTGGGTATTATAAATAATCTAGAGATGATCTGAAGTATATGGGAGGATGTGCATAGGTTGTATTATACTATACTATGCCATGAGTGTTTGGGGGTGAGAAAATTATTCCAAAATAAAATAGAGAAATAGTAAAAAAAAAAAAAAAAAGTTGTCCTAAAAGTGGTATAGCTTTCTAAAAGTTGATATGACAGGAAGTCATTAACTAAACAGTCATTGTGATGAGTAAATATGTATAATTTAAGCTTAAATCATGTTGAGACAGCTGGAGATCTGTTAATGAAGCAAGGAAACTTGGTACAACTTCACTGAGGTTTCCTGAGGTCTTCCTGGGAATAAAGGAAAAAGACAGACTCCAGTTTGACCACACTCTTGGAGGAAAGCCATGATTCTGAGTATACCTAGTAGATGTCACATAAATTCATTCCCACCACAGCTCTAAGGGTTCTTAGCGAGAGAAGGACCATGAATAAAAACCATTTTATTAAGGTTTCTAAAAGACTCAAGGCTACAAGAATCCATCTTTCAGATTGTAACAAAGAGGAGAGCACTAAATTTTTCTCCTTTCTTACAGCTTGGGCCTTGTCATGGATCAGGTGCCTACAAAATGGACCTGGCCATGGTACAGAGCAGCGGTGGCATCTGGTGGAAGATTCTGGTGCCTGATGAGAGAAAGAGAGTATCATCTCTTGTGGTACATGGCATTAATACTACAGTATTTCTTTCCTCCTTGTTTCTGTACCTTTGCCATCAGAGGGTGTACTTCTTCTTGATTCTGGGTTCGGCCATGTGATTGCTTTGGCCAATAGAATGAGCCAGAAGTGAGGGTTAGGCATATCCAATGAAGCAAGGATCGATTCTGATCCTTCTGCCATTGCATGAGGAAACCATGCCTCGGTTAGCCGTTGGTCTCAGAAAGAAGATGAGGAAAATATGGAACAGAGCTGAGTCACCCAGGTAAACCCATCTTGGATTTTTAGAATCTCCAACTCAAAAGTGTAAGAAGCCCAGTCAAGGTTAGCAGAACTGTTCTTCTGAGTCCATCCTAAAGCAGCCAATGCTTATGCAATACTCTAGTTGCATAAAAAATATAGTTGAATGCCATGGAAGATTTTTAGTTAATTTGTTATTCAACAATAATATGAAAATAGGTAGTTGATGCAGTGAGAGAGACTTTTATTAGCACATGAAAACATCTCGTGGACAATAATTTGTAGAGAGGTCCATTAACAGTGATGGGACAAGAACTAGTGAAATTTGATTCATTGCCATGAAGGTGATTCCCATCTGTATTTACTATGCTGTGAGCATTGAGGATATTGTCTTTAGTGGTTGATAAAAAATTTCAAAGCCCTATGGCAAGGTACAGATATGTAACATGCACACATATATACATATATATGTGAACATTTATGAAACATAATTTATGAACATTATGTTTAAGATTTATTGGATTTATGTAAGTTATATTTCATTTTAAAAGAAAATCCTATTTCAATATGACCCAGAATATCTTTTTTAGCAGAAATCCAGCAAGAATAAAGTGCCTGTGCACATGTCAAATGTACTTGGCCCTGCTGATGTAAGCCTCTCACTAGTCCTTGGCACACTTATTCCAGGAGCAGGGGGTCATGCACAGTCATGACTTCAGAGTGTGTGCGATTCCACAGAGGAAGAGAATGGGGCTAACTCAGAAATTCATCAACAGCAACAATGGTCCCACGCTTGGACAGCCAGTCTGCATGCAGGCTGAGACAGCCAGACCTGCAAAATGAGGAATCCATGATGCAAATAAATAATCATCAGGCTCCTTCAGCAGAGGTGCTACTCAGCAGTCCACCTGAGCAGCTGTGGCTTGCTCCTAACCAGGGAGCATGTTGGTGATTTCCTTATTGTAGTAATCATCCCCAAGTAGACTACACAAGGAATTTAGACCTTTTTCTGCTCCAGCCTCCACACTCTTCCATTGTCCATCCATTCTCTTTCCTGTCCGTTCACTTCCTTCTTTCCCTTTCCTTTCTCCTCTGAGGAGCTGCATTGATGACTGCAACTGGCTTATCAGTCTCAACACATTATTTTTTAAAACTTCAATCCTGAAGCATGATGCACCAGTGGCCAAATCTACTAAGGGTTAGACAACTACTCGTAGCCAGGGCAGCTAGTGCAATAGAGAGCTGACTGTGAAAAAGGGTACTTTCTGTTTTCTGCTGCGTAGCGCTGCACTCTGGAACTGGCAGCCTGTAATTAACTGCCAAGTTGCCTTCTATCAAACTGCAGCAGGAAGGGGAAAAAAAAATCTCTAGAGATAGCAATAATGGAATAGAAAGAACACTGAGCTCTATCTCTGATAATCAGAGTATGAATCTTGGTATTGATTTAGTAGATGTGGAACATCAGGCCCTGGCTACTCAAAATGTGGTACAAGGACCAGCAGCATCAGAGTCCTATGGAGAATTTCAGCACTCAGCCAAAACCTACTGCATTCAAATCCGCATTTTAGCCAGATCTCCAGATGACGTACAAGGAATACTGAATTAGGGAAATCACTGGATCTTATTTTCCACATTTGAGTTAATATACAGAGATAAATTAGAACAGTGTCTAGCATAGAGCAAGTGCTCTAAGTGGTGCCAATAACAAGGTTATAATTAGAATATTGTTCTCCTTCCTCCCACCCGAATTTTTTATTGTGGTAAAATACACATGAAATTTATCATCTTAATCATTTCAAATTTAAATACATTGATGATGTCGTGCAGACATCACCATCATCCATCCACAGAACTCTTTGCATCTTGTAAGACTGAAACCCTATACCCAATTAAACACGAACTCTTCATTTCCTGCTCTTCCCAGCCCCTAGAAACCATCATTCTACTTTCTGTCTCAGTGATTTTGACTAGTCTAGGTACCTCATATAATTGAAATTATATTGTATTTGCGTTTTTGTGACTGGCTTATTTCATTTTGCAAAATGTCCTCAAGGTACATCCATGTTGTAGCATGTTGCAGAATTACCTTTCCTTTTAAGGCCAAATAGTATTCCACTGTGTGTATTCCACATTTTGCTTATTCGTTCATCTGTCAATAGACACTTGGGTTATTTCCGTGTTTCAGCTATTGTGACTAATGCTGCTATCAGCAGGAGTATACAAATATATCTTCAAGACCCTGCTTTCAATTCTTTTGAGTATATACCCAGAAATAAAATTGCTGGATCATATGGTAATTCTATTTCTAATTATTTGAGTAACCACCATACTCTTACACACTGCCTATTTCCACTAACGATGCATAAGGGATTCGGTTTTTCCATATCCGCGCCAACACATGTTATTTTCTGTTGTTCTAGTAGCAGCCATCCTGATGGATTTGAAGTGGTATACCATTGTATTTTTTATTTGTTTGTTTTGTTTTAATTATACTTTAAGTTTTTGTATACATGTGCAGAATGTGCAGGTTTGAAGCTTTTGTATACATGTGCAGACTGTGCAAGTTTGTTACATACGTATACATGTGCCATGGTGGTTTCCTGCACCCATGAACACATCATCTACATTAGGTATTTCTCCTAATGCTATCCCTCTCCTAGCCTCCACCCCCTGACAGGCCCTGATGTGTGATGTTCCCCTCCCTGTGTCCATGTGTTCTTATTGTTCAACTCCCACTTATGAGTGAGAACATGTGGGGTTTGGTTTCCTGTTCCTGTGCTAGTTTGCTGAGAATTATGGTTTGCAGCTGCATCATGTCCCTGCAAAGGACATGAACTCATCCTTTTATATGGCTGCATAGCATTCTATGGTGTATATGTGCCAGTCTATCATTGAGGGACATTTGGGTTGGTCCCAAATCTTTGATATTGTAAACAGTGCTGCAATAAGCATACGTGTGCATGTGTCTTTATAGAAGAATAATTTATAATCCTTTGGTTATATATCCAGTAATGGGATTGCTGGGTCAAATGGTATTTCTGGTTTTAGATCCTTGAGGAATCACCACACTGTCTACCACAATGTTTGAACTAATTTACACTCCCACCAACAGCGTAAAAGTGTTCCTATTTCTCCACACCCTCTCCAGCATATGTTGTTTCCTGACATTTTAATGACTGCTAATTCTAACTGGCATGAGATGGTATCTCACTGTGGTTTTGATTTGCATTTCTCTAATGACCAGTGATGATGAGCTTCCTTTCATATGTTTGTTGGTTGCATAAATGTCTTCTATTGAGAAATGTCAGTTCATATCCTTCACCCACTTTTTTATGGGGCTGTTTGTTTTTTTCTTGTAAATTTGTTTAAGTTCTTTGTAGATTCTGGATATTAGCCCTTTGTCAGATGGATAGATTGCAAAAATTCTCTCCCATTCTGTAGGTTGCCGGTTCGCTCTGATAATAGTTTGTCTTGCTGTGCAGAAGCTCTTTAGTTTAATTAGATCCCATTTGTCGATTTTGGCTTTTGTTGCCATTGCTTTTGGTGTTTTAGTCATGAAGTCTTTGCTCATGCCTATGTCCTGAATGGTATCGCCTAGGTTTTCTTCTAGGGATTTTATAGTTTTAGGTTTTACATTTAAGTCTTTAATCCATCTTGAGTTGATTTTTGTATAAGGTGTAAGTAAGGGGTCCAGTTTCAGTTTTCTGCACATGGCTAGCCAGTTTTCCCAACACCATTTATTAAATAGGGAATCCTTTCCCCATTGCTTGTTTTTATCAGGATTGTCAAAGATCAAATGTGTGTAGATGTGTGGCATTATTTCTGAGGCCTCTGTTTTGTTCCATTGGCTTGCATATCTGTTTTAGTACCAGTACCATGCTGTTTTGGTTACTGTAGCCTTGTGGTATAGTTTGAAGTTAGGTAGCATGATGCCTCCAGTTTTGTTCTTTTTGCTTAGAATTGTCTTGGCTATATGGGCTCTTGTATGGTTCTATACAAAATTTAAAGTAGTTTTTTTCTAATTCTGTGAAGAAAGTCAATGGTAGCTTGATGGGGATAGCATTGAATCTATAAATTACTTTGGGCAGTATGGCCATTTTCATGATATTGATGTTCTTTCTATCCATGTGCACGGGATGTTTTTCCATTTGTTTTTGTCTTTTCTTATTTCCTTGAACAGTGGTTGGTAGTTCTCCTTGACGAGATCCTTTACATCTCTTCTGAGTTGTATTCCTAGGTATTTTATTCTCTTTGTAGCAATTGTGAATGGGAGTTCACTCATGATTTGGCTCTCAGTTTGTCTGTTATTGGTGTATAGGGATGCTTTTGATTTTTGCATATTGATTTTGTATCCTGAGACTGCTGAAGTTGTTTATCAGCTTGAGGAAATTTTGGGCTGAGACAGTGGAGTTTTCTAAATATACAATCATGTCATCTGCAAACAGAAACCATTCCTCTCTTCCTATTTAAATACCCTTTATTTCTTGCTGTTGCCTGATTGCCCTGGCTAGAACTTCCAATACTATATTGAATAAAAGTGGTGAGAGACGGCATCCTTGTCTTGTTCCAGTTTTCAAATGACATGCTTCCAGCTTTTGCCCATTCAGTATGATATTGGCTGTGGGTTTGTCATAAATAGCTCTTATTATTTTGAGATATGTTCCATCAATACCTAATTTATTGAGAGTTTTCAGCATGAAGGGATGTTGAATTTGATTGAAGACCTTTTCTGCATCTATTGAGGTAATCATGTAGTTTTTGTCATTGGTTCTGTTTATGTGATGTATTATGTTTATTGATTTGTGTGTGTTGAATGAGCTTTGTATCCCAGGGATGAACCCAACTTAATGGTGGTGGATAAGCTTTTTGATGTGCTGTTGGATTTGGTTTGCTAGTATTTTATTATTTTCACATCAATGTTAATCAGGGATATTGGCCCCAATTTTTCTTTTTTTGTTGTGTTTCTGTGAAGTTTTGGTGTCAGGATGACGTTGGCCTCATAAAATGAGTCAGGGAGCAGTCCCTCTTTTTCTGTTGTTTGGAATAGTTTCAGAAGGAATGGTACCAGCTCCTCTTTGTACCTCTGGTAGAATTGAGCTGTGACTCCATCTGGTCCTGAGCTTTTTTGGTTTGTAGGCTATTAATTACTGCCTCAATTTCAGAACTTATTGGTATATTTAGGGAGTTGACTTCTTCATGGTTTAGTCTTGGGAGCATGTATGTGTCTAAGAATTTAGCCATTTCTTCTATATTTTGTAATTTATTTGCATAGAAGTGTTTACAGTATTCTCTGATTGTAGTTTGTATTTCTGTGGGATCAGTGGTGATATCTCCTTTATCATTTTTTAAATTTTATCATTTTTAATTTTAATTTTTAATTTTATTTTGCATATATTGATTTTTATTTTTTAATTTTTCTCTCTTTTCTTCTTTATTAGCCTGGCTAGCAGTCTATCTGTTTTGTTAAACTTTTCAAAGAAAAAAAAGCTCCTTATTCATAGAGATAATAAAAGAGAGAAAAATCAAAAAATAAAAATCAATGTATGCAAAAATAAATTGACCACTAATTACACTAATAAAGAAGAGAGAAGATTCAAATAAACACAATCTGAAAAAACAAGAGGGATATTACCACTAACCACACAGAAATACAAACAAACATCAGAGAATATTACAAACACCTCTCTCTACATAAACTAGAAAATCTAGAAGAAACGGATAAATTCCTGGACACATATGCCCTCATAAGACTGAACCAGGAAGCAATTGAATCCCTGAACAAACCAATAATGAGTTTTGAAATTGAGGTAATAAATAGCCTATCAAAAAAAAAAAAAAAAAAAAAAAAAGCCCAGGACCAGATGTATTTGCAGCTGAATTCTATCAGATGTACAAAGAAGAGCTGGTAACATTCTTACTGAAATAATTCTAAAATATTGAGGAGGAGGGGCTCCTCTCTAACTCATTCTATGAGGCCAGCATTATCCTGATACCAAAACCTAGCAGAAATGCAACAAAACAAAATAAAACTTCAGGCCAATATCCTTGATGAACATCAATGCAAAAATCACCAAACCAAATCCAGCAGCACATCAAAAAACTTATCCACCATGATCAACCAGCTTCATCCTCAGGAGGCAAGATTGGTTCAAGATATACAAATCAATAAATGTGATTCATCACATAAACAGAACTAAAGACAAAAACCACATGATTATCTCAATAGATTCAGAAAAGGCTTTTGATAAAATTCAATATCAATTCATGTTAAAAACTCTCAATAATCTAGGTATTGAAGGAACACTCCTCAAAATAGTAGGAGCCATGTATGACAAACCCACAACCAACATCATACCAAATGGGCAAAAGCTGGAAGCATTCCCCTTGAAAACCAGCACAAGATGCCCTCTCTCACCACTCCTATTCAACATAGTATTGGAAGTTCTGGCCAGGCAATCAGGCAAGGGGAAGAAATAAAGGGCATCTAAATAGGAAGAGAGGAAATAAAACTATCCCAGGTTGTAGATTACATGATCCTATATCTAGAAAACCTCATTGTCTCAGCCCAAAAGCTTCTTAAGCTAATAAACAACTTCAGCAAAGTCTCAGGATACAAAATCAATGCACAAAAATCACTAGCATTCCTGTACACCAACAACAGTCATTCCAAGAGCTAAATCAGGAACAAATTCCTATTCACAATTGCCACAAAATGAATGAAATACCTAGAAATACAGCTAACTAGGAAGGTAAAAGATCTCTACAAGAAGAACTACAAACCACCTCTTAAATAAATCAGAGATGAAATAAACAAATGGAAAAACTTTCCATGCTCATGGATAGGAAGAATCAACATGGTTTTAAATGGCCATATTACCCAAAACAATTTATACATTCAATGCTATTCCTATTAAACTACCATTGTCATTCTTCATAGAACTAGAGAAAACTACTTTAAAATTCATATGGAATTAAAAAGCCCAAATCGCCAAGGCAATCCTAAGCAAAAAGAACAAAGCTGGAGACATCTCACTACCCAACTTCAAACTATTCAGAAAACTATATCTAGAAAACCCCATCTTCTCAGCCCAAACATTTCTTAAGCTAATAAACAACTTCAGGAAAGTCTCAGGATACAAAATCGATGCACAGGAATCACCAGCATTCCTTTACACCAACAGCAGTCATTCCAAAAGCCAAATCAGGAACAAATTCCTATTCACAATTGCCACAAAAAGAGCTACAGTAACCAAAACAGCATGGTATTGGTACAAAAACAGACACATACACCAATGGAACAGAATAGAGAGCCCAGAAATAAGGCTGCCCACCTACAACTAACTGATCTTTGACAAACCTGACAAAAGAAGCAGTAGGGAAATGATTCTCTATTCAATAAACGATACCAGGATAACTGGCTAGCCATGTGCAGAAGATAGAAACTGAACCCCTTCCTTACACAATATATAAAACTTAAGATGTTTTAAAGACTTAAATGTAAAACCCAAAAGTATAAAAACCTTGGAAGACAACCTAGGCAATATCATTCAGGACATAGGCACAGGCAAAGATTTCATGGTGAAGATGCCAAGAGCAATTGCAACAAAAGCAAAAATTGACAAAGTGGATCTAATTAAAGAGCTTCTGCATAGCAAAAGAAACTATCAACAGAGTAAATAATCTACACAATGGGAGAAAAATTTTGCACACTGCGCATCTGACAAATGTCTAATATCTAGCATCCATGAGGAACTTAAACAAATTTACAAGAGAAAAACAACCCAGTAAAAAAGTGAGCAAAGGACACAAACAGACACTTCAAAAAAGGACAAGCATAGTTTTTTTAAAAAAAGCTCAACATCACTCATCATTAGAGAAATGCAAGTCAAAGCCACAATGAGATAGCATTTCACACCAGTCAGGATGGCTATTAATAAAAAGTTAAAAAGTAACAGATGCTGGTGAGGTTGTGGAGAAAAAGGAACCCTTATACACTGTTGGTGGGAGGGTAAATTAGTTCAGCCATTGTGGAAGACAATGTGGCAATTCTTAAAGACCTAAAGACAGAAGTACTATTGATCCTAGCAATTCTATTATTGGGTATATACCCAAAGGAGTAAAAATCATTCCATTATAAAGACACATGCACATGTATGTTCATTGCAGCATTATTCACAATATATGGAATCATCCTAAATGCCCATTGATGAAAGACTGGATAAAGAAAATGTGGCATGTATATACTACGGAATACTATGCAGCCATAAAAAAATAAAGAGATCATGTCCTTTGCAGGGACATGGATGAAGCTGGAGTCCATTATCCTTAGCATACTAACACAGGAACAGAAAACCAAATACTGCATGTTCTCCCTTGTAAGTGGAAACTAAATGATGAGAACACATGGACACATTAGAGGGGAACTACACACACTGGGTCCTATCAGAGGGTGGAGGGTGGAGGGTGGGAGGAGGAAAAGGATCAGGAAAAACAAGTAATGGGTACTAGGCCTACTACCTGGCTGAAATAAAGTACAAAATAATCTGTAGAACAAACTCCCATGACACACATTTACCTGTGTTACAAACCTGAATTTTTACCCCTGAATTTCAAAGGGTTTTTGTTTGTTTGTTCATTTTTTGAGATGAAGTCTTGCGCTGTTGCCTAGGCTGCAGTGCAGTTGCATGATCTTAGCTCACTGCAACCTTGTCATGCCTTAGCCTCCCGAGTAGCTGGGATTACAGGCATGTGCCACCATGCCCAGCTAATTTTTGTGTTTTTAGTACAGAGGGGATTTCACTATGTTGGCCAGGCTGGCATCCTGATCTCAAGTGATCCGCCTGCCTTGGCCTCCCAAAGTACTGGGATTACAGGTGTGATCCACTGTGCCTGGCCAAATAAAAGTTTTTAAAAAGTATATTATCTATAGTTTTTCTCTAGATACCCTTTATCAAGTTGAGGAAGTTTCCTTCTATTAGTTTGGTGCAAAAGCAATTGTGGTTTTTGCTTTTAAAAACAATGGCAGCCGGGCACGGTGGCTCACGCCTGTAATCCCAGCACTTTGGGAGGCCGAGGCGGGTGGATCACGAGGTCAAGAGATCGAGACCATCCTGGTCAACACGGTGAAACCCCGTCTCTACTAAAACTACAAAAAATTAGCTGGGCATGGTGGCGCGTGCCTGTAATCCCAGCTACTCAGGAGGCTGAGGCAGGAGAATTGCCTGAACCCAGGAGGCGGAGGTTGCGGTGAGCCGAGATCGCACCATTGCACTCCAGCCTGGGTAACAAGAGCGAAACTCCGTCTCAAAAAAAAAAAAAAAAAACCAGCAAAATCCTCAATTACATTTGCACCAACCTAATATTTCTAGTTTGTGGAAAGGATTTTATCATGATTGAATTTTAAATTGTGTCGAATGCCTTTTATGCATCAATTGATAAAATCATGTGATTTATTTTCTTTTGACTGTCAATGTGGTGGATTGCATTGAATGACATTTGAATATTAAACCAGGCTTGCATTTTCAATTTAAAACCCACTTAATTTTAGTATGTTCTTTTTATATATTACTGGATTTGATCTTCTAATACTGTTTGAGGATGTTTGCGTCTTCTTCATGAAAATGTTTGTCTGCTTTTTTCTATTCTTGTACTGCCTTTGTCTGGTTTTGATATCAGTGTAATAATGTTGGCCTAACAAAATAAATTTGGAAGTGTTCATATGTGTCCACATTCTAGAAGAAATTGGATATAAATGGTGTTACTTCTTATACAAGTTATTTATTTCATCTTAGGTGAATTCTGGTCATTTGTGGTTTGCAAGGAAGTGCTCCATATCATCTACATTGTAAAATCCATGTGGCTACAGTTGTTCTTTATAGTATTCCTTTATTATCTTTTTAATGCCAATGGGATTTTTTATGTGTGTGTGCTATCTCTTCATTCATTACTAACATTGGCAATTTGGGTTCTTTCTTTACTCTTTTGTAAATATTGGTAGAGATTTATCAATTTCATACAACTTTTCAAAGAACAGCTTTTGGTTTTCTGCTCTCAATTTCATTTATTCTGTCTTATCTTCAATTTCTTCCCTTTGCTTGCATTGCCTTAATTATGTACTTCCTTTTCTAGAATCTTATGGTGCAAGCTTAGATAGTTAATTTAGACCTTTATTCTTTCCAAATATAAGCATTTAATGTTATAAATTTACCTATTAGCACTGCTTTAGCTGTATCCCACATATTTTGAATATTGTATTTTTATCTATGTTTAGTTTAAAATATTTTCTAATTTTCCTTGGGATATTTGTTTGACAGATTATTGAGGAGTGTCTGGTTAATTTTCAAGTGTTTGAAAATTTTTCTTTTATCTTACTGTTATTGAGTTATAGTTGAATTCCATTGTGATCAGAGAAGACACTTTGTATGATTTCAAATATTTTCATTTATAAAAATTTGTTTTATAGCCTAAGATATGGTCTACATTGGTGAATATTCCATATTTACTTGAAATTAATGTATACATTGCTGTTTTTAGGTAAAATGTTCTAAAAATATCAATTAGGTCCAGTTGGTGGATCATGTTATTGAGTTCTCCTATATTCTTGCTCATTTTCTGTGAACTAGGTCTATAAATTACCGAGAAGGGACTGTTGATGTCTTCAATGACAATGGTGGACTTCTCTATTTGTCATTTCAAGTTAGTCAGTTTTTTCTTCATGTGTTTTGTTGTTCTAATGTTAGATGCGTATACATACACATTTAGTATTGTTATTTTCTCTCAGCAATTGGCTCTTTCATCATTATGCAATTTCTCTCTTGATATCTGGTCACTTTCTTTGCTCTGAGGTCTACCTGATATTAGTATATTCAGTCCATCTTTCTTTTGATTACTATATATATATACATATATATATATATATTTCTATTATTTTACTTTGAACATAGCTATATCACATTTGAGGTGAGTTTCTTGTGAGCAACATATAGTTTGATAATTTTAGAAAATTAATTCTGAAAATTTTGATCTCTCATTGCTGTGTTTAGACCATTTTTATTTAACGTAATCATTGTTAAGTTTTGATTTCTACCATTTCATTATTTTCTGGTTATTCCCTCTGTTTTCCATTCTTGTTTCTCCTGGCTTATTTTCTTTTATTTATTTGTTTATTTTTAGTAATATTGTAATACAGTTATTCTGTTTTTTGACCGTATCTCTGTATATGATGGATGTTCTAGGTATTAGAATGTACCTATTTAATTTTTCCCAGTCTACTTAGAATTAATATCTTGTCACTTTAGATGGAATATAGAAATTTAGTACTATACAGGGTCCTTAACCTACTCTCATTTATGTTGTAATTGTCTTATATTTTGAACCTAAAAACATTGAAGTCTCTATCAATGTCATAATTTTTGCTTTCAACTGTCAAGCATATTTTAAAAACTCAATAGGAGAAAAATAGTCAATTTTGTTTTTCAGCAAATAAGTATTTTTAGTATTAATAAATAAACATATGTTGTTTACTGTACCATTTCTTGTTCTCCTCCCTCCCTCACTCCTAATGTTCCAAACTTTCTTTTGGTTTTGTTTACCTTCTGTTTAAGGAAATTCCTTTAGAAATTCTTTTAGAATCATTCCTCTAGCAATGAAGTTTCCCTTCATCTAAGTGTATATTTAGCTCATTTTCATTCCTGATAAATACTTTCAGTGGATATAGAATTCTGGGTTTACCGTTTGTTTGTTCGTGTGTTTGTTTTTTCTCCAAGTGCTTGAAAATACTGTGTCATTTCCTTCTTGCCTCCATGATTTCTTAGGAGAAATCCACAATCATTGAAATCACTGTTCCCCTTTAAGTAAAGCACTGCTTTTCTACTTTTGTGGGTTTTCATTTTTAACATTTTTTTCTTTGTTTTTATTTTTCAGCAGTTCCATTATACTGTCTTTGGCTATGGATTTCTTTTGATTTACTTTATTTGGAGTTCATTCGTCTCTTGAATTTATAAATTTATATATTTTATCAAACTGGGGGAATTTTCAGCCAGTATTTCTTCAAACAATTTCCAACATAGAATTCTTTCTTCTCTTCTCTAATAATTATCATGACATAATTATTAGACAATTTGATATTGTAACACAAGTTCCTAAGGCTCTGTTCATTTTGTTTTAAATCTTTTGCCTATTATTCAGATTGGTTAATTCCTATTGATTCTGTTATTAAGCCTATCCAGCGAGGTTTCTGTAAAATTTCAGTTATTGTAGTTTTTAGCTCTAAAATTTCTACTGCTTCTTCATTTCCTTTTTGTTGCTGCTATTGAGGTTTTCTATCTTTCCATTCATTTTATGAGTGTTTATCCTTACTTCTTAGAGTTTTTAATAGTAGCTGTTTTAAAGTCTTAGTCTCAAAATTTTAGCATATGTGTTATCTCAGCATTATATCTTGGTTCTTTATATACTGAGTAATTTTGGACTGTATCCTAAATGTTAGCATATGATGTTATTAGATCCTGGATCTTATTTAAATCCTGTAGAGACTGTTGCTATTTTTGTTTGTTTGCTTTAGCAGGCAGTCAACTTGTATGTTCAGGCTTCAAGTTCTGATTAGCCTTCCGTGGGTTGTGTTTTCAATATCAGTTCTGTTTTCAAAGCCTTTGCCACATAGTTCAGCTCTCTCATGTGTGCACAACACAGTGGCCAGTCTTGGACTTATACATTGGTCTATATCCTAATTTGTGTTTAGGATCACGTCCATGCATATGCAGATCTGGGATAATGCCAGAAATTCATAACAACTTTTTGAGGTCTCTTTCACAAGCTTCTTTTTTACTGTGATATTCTCAGTTTTTTCAGTTTGTCTGGATCTCTCCATTTAGTTCTCTAGCCAGACATATCCATAATCCATTTGCAGCATGCTGGTGGGGAAGCTCTGATATAGAATACCTCATTGCAGGGCAGTGCCTCCTGAATAACATTTACTGCGTAACTGCCATGTACTACGCTGTATTCTAAACACTTTACATACATATATTGTCCCATTTAACTTAGAAAACTCCAATTTAAAAAAATCCTTACTGCCAGCCCTGTATTATAGTTTTGGAATCCGAGGCCTAGAGAGGCTAGTCAACTTACTCAAGGGTGCACAGCTATTGACAGTGGAGTAAGTAGTGGGCTAGGATTTGAACCCAGGCAGTTCTTTTAACTGTCACATAGTTCTGCTTCTATGACATGCCTTCATTCTATAAGCCATTCTTCACTCCCACCTCACTTTATATGCCCTTCCATTAAAGCAATTGTTGTATAATATTTTTTAAATAAATAATAAATAATATTTTATGCCACTATCTCCAGAGCAATAATTCTCTCTCTTCAAATTTAAATCACTAGCCTAATAACACAAGTTCTACAGGGCTGCCATAACAAATTACCAGAAATTTGGTGGCTTAAAACAACAGTAATGTATTATCTTTCAGTGCTGGAGGCCAGAAGTCTGAAACCAAGGTGTCATCAGGATTGTGCTCCCTCTGGAGGCTCTAGGGGAGTATCCTTCTTTGCCTCTTCCAGCTTCTGGTGGCAGTCGGCATTTCTTGTGGCTCTATCATTCCAACTTCTGCCTTCATCTTCAAACGATCGCCTCTTCTGTGTATCTGTGTCTTCTTTTCTGTCTGTTTTAATCTGTGCGTCTCATAACAACACTCATCATAGCCTTTAGGGCCCATCCAGATAGTCAGATAATCTCATGTTGAGATTTTGAACTTAACTGGAAAAGACTCCTTTTTCAAATACAGTGTCTGGGATGTGGCTATGTCTTTTCGGGAGCCAACATTCAACCAACTACACCTAGAATAGCCTACATTATGTGCTCGGTAAATACTGTATTAGACATTTTCTCCATTGCAAATGATATAAATTCAAGTCAAACTAGCTTAAGCAAATATGGAGTTTACTGATCACATAACTGGCAAGTCTGAAGGTACTCCTAGCATAGGACATGGCTGGATCGAGGGACCCAACATCTTTCAGTCTCTCCAGCTTTTCTTCCTTCTGGGTACTGCTTTATTCTTAAGAAGGTTCAGTATTCTCAATCTACCAGCATCAATACATTGAATTTTAGTGGAGACTTTGATTATTCCACTTAAAGTCACACATTCATCCTTGAATGAATCACTATGACCTGAGAAATTGAGGTATTTGATGGCTGATTCTTTCATGATCACCCCTGTGTCTTGAATGTTTGGTGATGGTGCTGGAGGTGAGCACGGAGCAAGGAATTGTGATTGATATCCCACCAGAACTACATAAAATGGAAGTGAGTCAATTCTCCAGAGGAGGGAACATGGAGAAGATTAAAACAAAATGTTCCCATAACTTTGTATAAAGTTCACTATAACTTTTAAGGCTGTGGTACTGGGAGGCATCAGTGTATTTCTAATAGGTCACTTAGGTCTTTCCTATATGTATCTTCTATGGTCCTTTCATATACTTAATTAGTTCAACCTCACAGACTTCATCCCACTAATCTGTGAAGCTTGTAATCTTCAGGCTCTTTCTAGAAGTTAAGTATTTGCAACACGAATGCCACAGAGGGGCTTTCTTTTCTCTTTATAGGTTTGGGCTTGCAGTGCCTCAGAGATCCTGGACTACTCCCAAAGTCCTTTGCTGCAGATAGACGGCAATGTCAATGTCTAGACTCTGGCTTTGTAGGGCGTATAGTTCCAAAAGTCTAATCAAGACTCCAGCTCAAGCCTTCCCTGTTTTCAAGCACTCCAAGCTTTCCAAATACTCTCACAAAAGCATGACTTTGCTATAGCTTTGAAATCAACACTATGTAAAGTATCCTAGTCCCTGCCCACAAGGTTTATTAAGGTTGGATCCAGAGGATCTCATTATAGTGTGGTCTCACCTCCTTTTTCACCCCATGTTGAGTTTTCTGCTGGTTCAGGTATCAAGTGTATCCTAATGCTCAGGACGCTGGCTATCCAGAAAGATTTCTTCCCTTTTTTCTGACTGTATCCCCCATCCAACTCCTCATAACCCTCCTCAACTCTTCTTTTAAGCTTCTTCACTTCTATCAGTTTGAATAATCCTATGCCAGCTTATTTTCTGAGGACTTTTGTCCAAGTTCCCTTCATTTTTGGCTCTGCAGTGATAGTATAGTATCTACTTGTTCTCTTACCCTATGGCAGACTTACATCCTGCAGTGCATCTGTCTGATGCCCTGTCATACATCATGTCAGTCATACTTCTAATTCTAGAGCTGACTAGGGTGGAAAGCTCTGTGTGAGGTTAGGTTCACCTATCTCACCATGAGTGAGCACCACACCTTTGCTCTCTGATCCAGGGCACTTATAAGGCTAGGACACTGCATATCCAGCTAGGAATTTCAGGAATGTCAACACATAGAGGGGCAGCCCTCAAACAATGAAGGATGGGAGCCAGTTCCTGCCTCCCATCTTTTAGATGGAAATTTTTGGGAAGTCTTCTGTATGCTTCCCAGGAAATTCTGGCAGAACAGTGCCCTAATAGTTCATCCTTATATTGACTTTCTCTCCAAGCATGCCTCATATTCCCCACTCCCTCACCCCTGCTCTTTGGAATGCCCTTCCAAACAAACTACCTGTCCTCAAATACTTGTTTCAGGCTCTGCTTTGGGATAACTCAAGTAAGACACAACCTCACTTGCCAAACAAAGAGTGTGTGCCCCCAGTGGCTGTCCAACACTCACTGTTTCTCTTTTCCCACAGCCCAGTGATAGCACCCAGCAGCTGGCTTTAGCTGTGGATGACAGAAGAGTGAAGGAGGATGAACAGAAGGTCACGAGATTAAATGAGGAGGTAGTGTGAGATGATGGGAGGAGACTGGACTACGTTCTATCCCTGCTTTGACTGATTGTATCACATCATTGAATCCCATAGTGCTAGATTTTGACTTGAGCCCTAATTTTAACTTGAGTCTGCCATTTCCCTGTGATGCCACCTAGGTTACTCTGAATTTGCCCTCTCACCTTGCCAGGGGTCATACTCTGATTTGGCAGAATAAATTTGCCCCCATGTGTGATTTACTAAACCCTATTAAATCACAATATGGTGGTTCATACTCTGGTAATGATAAAGCTTTGTTATATGACTTGAGTTTTCTTACAGCTACTTCCTATTAAGAACCCAGCACATCTTTTAAAACTGACCATTTCCTGGCTTCCTCATCCAGGGTCCTCCAACCAAACTCTTGTCCCCAGACCTCTTTCCTTTGCCCAGGAAGTGAATGGGAAAGCCATATTCCCTGACTATTTAGCTGTCCCTGTTCTTAGGCAAGCAATCTTCTTTGTTGCCTGTGACTGTGTCAATGACAGAAGCGTTGCCTAGGTCCTGTTGAAGGACCCTCACTGTACTCTTGCTGTGTTTGCACGAGTTGCCCTTTCTGGCAATCCCCCATCATCTATGAAACAAGCCCTAGAAACATTGGCCCGGCCCAGCATTCACAGATGACTCCTGATATCTTTCATGTCTCGGGCCCAGAGGACAAACTCTTTTCCTTTGTGTTCTATTTTGACAGTATTCTGCTTCTTTGTTCCCATTTTAGGGCGGTGCAGGGAGAACTGTGCATTAGCTTTTGTGGGCTTTAATGAAGCAGGATTTGACAGCATTTCATATCAGGTATCATCTTTTGTGTGCATGGGGAGAAGGGATGAGAAATGTTTCTTTAACTGGTGCCAGAAAAGAAGGCAGAGCAAGACAAGAAAAAAAAATCTGATAACTACTTTTTTTTTCCATTAAAGTCCTGGCCCCTTTCTAAAACATGTTATTTGTCTATATTCCAAATCAGTTGGGAATCATATCTTTCCACAACAGCATTTCCTTACTTCCTGGAAACATATATCACAGGATGTATAATAAATGTTTATACTAGCTGTAAAGAGGAAAGTAACATTCCATAAAATTTACCATAGACCCCAAGGTGAATTTAATATAGGAGCCTGAGTGACGAATCCCAAAGCAAGTGAATTTTGGCTTAAAGCCCATCCTGAACTAACTTCATTATACTTAGTTGATGTTGGGAGTGGGAGGGAGGTGGAATGCAACAAGAAAACTTCCTGAGGTCCCTGCATGAATGAAGTGGAATGTGGATCTTGAATTAATCCTGCATTTTCTCACGTGTCTCTGACATGCTGCACATGAAGGATTATTACTGAGTAGTTGGTGGCTGGTTCCTTCCTGTATCTTTGAAGGGCAGAACAAGAAGAAACAGCTGAAATAGCTGCAAGAGGAGGTAAACTAACTGGAACAATTTAAATCACACAGAAAGGGCTAATTTTTCCAGATACAATTGTAAGCCAAAAATAAAATCCTAAGGCCCTTTCAACCATCTGAATAGACCCCACCTTCAAACCATGGGCATTCCAGAGTTAACCTAAAGACTGGTTCAAGCCATAATGAAAAAGGCGATTGGGGTCAGACATGCCTCATTACCTCATTATGCCCTCCTCCCTTTTGGAATTCAGGAAAAGCCCACTAGCATTTAACATCAACACAGACCTTAAGTCTGCTAAGAAATATTTACAATTTGTTCTCCCTGAAACCTGCTACCCGGAGGCTTCATCTGCATGATAAAACCTTGGTCTCTACAACTTCTTTGTATTAGTCTGTTCTCGCATTGCTATAAAGAAATACCTAAGAAGGTAATTTATCAAGGAAGAACGTTTAGTTGGCTCAGGGTTCTGCTGGCTGTACAGGAAGCATGGCACCTGCATCTGCTCAGCTTCTGAAGAGGCCTCAGGAAACTTACAATCATGGCAGAAGGCAAAGTAGAAGCAGGCATGTGTTACATGGCTGGAGCAGAAGGAAAAGAAGGTTGCGGGGAGGTGCTACACACTTTAAGTGACTAGATCTCATGAGAACTCTAGTACGAGAACACCACCAAAAGGGTGGTGCTAAACCATTCACGAAGGAGCCAACTCCATGATCTAATCACCTTCTACCAGGCCCCACCTCTAATATTTGGGATTACAATTTGATTTGAGATTTGGATGGGGACATAGATCCAAACCATATCACTTTTGTAGTAACCCAGACATTCCTTTCTATTGATAATAATCCCTTCAAACAATTGCCAATCAGAAAATTTTTGAATCTACCTATGACCTGGAATACCCCTCCACCCCCTGCTTCAAGTTGTCCTGCCTTTCTGGACCAAACCAATGTATTATTAGGTTGGTACAAAACATTAAAAATAATGGTGAAAACCACCATTAGTTGTGTACCAATCTATTACATGTATTTATTGATGTCTCAAGTCTCCCTAAAATGTATAAAATCAAGCTGCACCCTGATCACCTTGGACACATGTTCTCCCGGTCTCCTGAGAGCTGTGTCACTGGCCATTGGTCACTTATATTTAGCTTAGGATAAATCTCTTCAAATATTTTATAGAGTTTGACTGTTTTCATCAACACAACAATGCTATCATGAGACAGTCTTGAGGCTGGGGAAGGGGGTGGCCCCTGAAATCATGACTGCCATTTGCCTTCGTGAGAGGCCATTAAAAATAGAAAAGAGTTTTATCTGCTTAGGACTATTGAGGCCCAATTCAACTCACATTCACCTGGCATGTATAATTCAGTTGCATGTGAGGTTCCCTGAGGCCCATGCTTATTAGCAAATCAGCATATCTGGGATTGGATTCAATGTCTTTCTAGAAAACTGTAGGAGGAGCCATACTAAGGGAACTAGAATCAGGGAGCCATTCTCCTGCACCCTTTTTTTTTTTTTTTTTTTTTTTGCAGATGATGTTTTATAACAGCCAGGCAAATAGAATTCCATGATTAAGATCTGATATGAGTAATTTCCATGTGGCCTATAACTTCAAATAAATATCTCCCAAAACAAAATGTCTCTGGCCCGAGGGAACAGAGGGAGAGCACTAAATACAGTTCTGTAAAGGGACAGACTGCCTGTGCCACTGTGATCTGGTCACATGAGTAAAATCCTTGAAATTACACAGAACCTGATCAAGAGTTGACACATCCTCAGATTCATTCCTTCTCATTCTCCCTTCCTGGTCCCGGGAAACACACGTAATTTATTTCTAGTCTCAGGGAAACAAGAGCAACTGGAAATATCATGTATCTGGAGCAAAGGCAATCACAGTTCATCCAAGGAGAATGTTTTATAGCAAGACCAACACTGAAAACATCTTCCCTTACATCTTGGAAGATAGCAGGAGTAGGCTGACGCTAACTCAATATTTAAGGAGGTGCTCACTCTCAAGGGTCAACTCTTCACTTATACAAACATGAAAGTGTGTACCTCCTTAAATACTCCCCCCAGATACCTTGCTTGCTTTGTTCTGCCCTTGGAGGGAAGGATCACCAGCCTGGGCCCTAGGAGACTGGGAACAGCTGCATTTCCACCCAGAAGGGGCTCAAAATGACCTCAAGGAACCAACCTGGGTCTTTCTGGGCCTGCTCACCGCTACAGCCCTGGCAAGTTGTAAAAGGACAATTTTTAATTTATAGCACCACTTGCCTAGGAGGTATCATAAGCTGCATGCTTTTAAGTAAGGCGCCAACAAGGCCCAGCCTTGGCAATCCAATAACCATCCAATTAAGTAGCAGCATCATTGAGGTTGCTTCGTGATCCCTCAGCTGGTTTTTCAGCCTGCCTTTCTCCTCTCCATGCCTCTGAAAACCAGTGAGCCCTACAAGGCTGCCTCAGACCAGTGCTGCACAGTCAAGCTGCTCAGGGCTACACTGGACTTCCTGGCTGCAGGTACAAGCACAGAGTGAAGAGGAACAAATAAGTAATAGTCCTATCATATCTGCTACAGACAGAGAGTGATGGAATCCGACCAGTGGATTAAAAAATAGAAATCAGGAGTGGGAGGGTCCAGGGGACTTACGAACTGGTACTGTTAATAACCTCCAGGGTGTTTGTTCCTGACACCTAAGTTTGAGAATCATTGAGCTGAAGTAACTCCCTGTCTCCAAGATTTCTCAAACAGACAAATCATGAAAGGTATGCCTAATGTTTATTAAAAAGGAGCCAGCAAAGCTCCTCCAGTGGATGACCTGGATTCATAGGGCAGAAATAGAAATGTCTCCTGGCAGGTAGATATGGGGATCGAAATATTAAGAAATGTTCTTTATCCCCCACTGGTGCTAGGCATGTGAGCTGAAGAGGTTGTATAGTGCAACAGTTGGACACACAAGGTCTGGAGCCAGACTCTGTTTGAATCACACCTCTACCTCTTATTAGCTCTGCTACTTTGGGTAAGTTACTTAGCCTCTCTGTGCCTCCTTTGCCCCATCTGTGAAGTAGGGATAAAAATAGCACCTATCTCAGGATTGTTATGAAAATTCAATGCAGTAATACATGCCCAGTGCTTAGAGCAATGCTTTGCACTTGGTAAGAGCTGTCAAAGTGTTGGCTCTTACCCTTGGGGAGGCTGCTAACACCCCTGCATAGGCTGATGCTGGATCACTACATCAGGTGAAAACCACCGACCACACCAGACAAGAGGCCAGGCAGTAGGAAGCAGCCCAGTTTGAGACAGAGACCAGGCCCAGGCCTCTAGGAAAACATTATCCACATTGTGCTCACAGCTCAGCCAGCCTCCCAGGAACAAGGACGAAAATGGGCTTTCTCAGCAGAAGCCAAACAGATAGACATTATTTCCTAGCAGTGGGAAGCGACCCACCAGAGAGGAGAGCTGGGCATTGTCCTCCCCTCACCCTCAGGCATGAGCCTTCTTTAGTAAGTAGTTGCCCTTACCCAGACCTGACATCTCAATCCTTCCAAAGCCCCACCCCTCTAACCCCCACCCTCCCCACCCCTGCCTTGCTCACTGAGCTGCTGCCTCCACTGCCACCATCAGGCTGGGAGAACTGCCAGAAAGAATCCTCACAGCATTGAGCTCCAATAATGCTAAACAATGGATTAATTACACTCCTCGCCTGTTTAGCTGGAGCTCCCAGGGTCGCCTGCACGTGTGGTCACAGAAGACAACAACAGGTGCGAGACGCTGGTGAACACATCAACTGCCCACAGCGCAGCCCTCTGCTCCCCCTCCCTCCACCTCCTGAGCCCCATTCAAGTCATTAAGCCTCCCTCCTCCCCCCCTAGAGATATGAAAGGCTTTTGTCTTCTCTCTTCCTTCCCTCCTTCTTAAGAAGTTTCATGCTGGGAGTACTGCTGGTTTTTGCAACCCTGCTTGGAGCCATAGATGGAGAGCTGAGGGTTGAGGCAAGACTTCTTTCCAGGAGGGCATCTGCCATGGGGTGACGGCTGGGCTGGCACCGCTCTGAGCCCACCTGGCCAGGCAGGGAAGAGGCGACAGCTGCTTTATGCTCCTATGAGTGCCAGCTTTCCCGAAAGGAGGTCAGCCTCAGAGACCAAACTGCTAATTAGGTCTCATTCTGCTTCCTGCTGGCACTTTAATTTCCACCCCAGAAAACCTTCAGCTGTGAGTCCAAGACCATCAGCTCCTTTCACCCAAATGCAAATGTCTCCAAGGCCTCTCTGGCTGGCAGGCCTTTCACTGGCACTGGCGAGCAGTGGCAGCAACAGAATTCTGCTAAGGATAGGAGCTTCCGACAGAGAGGGGTACTTAAGACAAAATTGCCTTAGAAAATTTGGAGTCTGCCTGAGTTTGAAGCTGCGTTTAAGAAGACAGACAACCTCATAAAGGTCTACAGAAGCTGGCTCTTATAAATGAGCCCTGAACCAGGGATTAGTAGCTTTGGGCCTATTTTGGGCTAAGGAGCTCCTGGGAGACCTTGGGCAAGTCACTTTTGCCCATTGAATCTGTTTCCCCATCTGTAAAATGAGTGGATTGAACTTACCCATCCCAGCTTCTGTGATTCTGATAATGATTTAAATCTTATTTCACATTAACAAAGTTTGTTTTTATCTGTGTGTCCCTTTCTGCAAATATAGATGTGGTGTGTTATCTTTTTCCCCCTAAAGATTGAATCTCTAGATGAGGGGCGTCGTCAGTCCTCATTTGCCAAGAGGGAGAGCTGAAATAGAGAAATTCTACCCAAGGCCTCTCAGAGGTAAGGTGCAGTTCCAGATCCTGGACAACTCAACTCGACTCCTGGGCTGCTAGCAGAGCTCCACAGCAGGAAGCCCCAGGGCAGGTCTTCACGGTCTGAATCCAGATTCTCCTTCCTTGACACTCTGCATATCCTCTTCTTCTCTTCCCTGATCTTGGTCTTGTTCATGTCAATCTCAAATCCACTTTCATGATCCTTATCCAAAAAGGCTCTGGATCAGTCGTTTAGTTCTTGGTATCCATTGAAAACCATCTGTTGCTTTTCTCGGGTATATTTGCATTTTCAGCCTCCTGTGGCAGACGCTGTGATGTCCAGGTGCTCTTTCCCAGACTTCCTCCCTCAGCCACCAGGACTGTCAGGTGGTAAGTTCCCCTCTGGAAACTACTCTCAGCTGATAAGAACTTTTTTTTGCCCAAGCTCAACCCTCTTTCAGGGGTGGGAGCAATACAAAGGCCCAGCCCCGTTGCTTCAATTTGGGCCAATTCTACAGGGCCACCCCAGCTCTGGAGGCCCTTGAGGGATAAGCTGAGACCTCTGTGGCAAGCACATTGGCATTGCAGTTCAACTTCTCCCTCTTGCCCCCCCCCCCCCAGTAAGTGTTGCTCCCAGGGGCATTTCCAACAAACTTATTACACATCAATCTCTGACTCAAAATGGGTTTTCCAGGAAACGCAACCTAAGACACCTCATTTCTTTCTGGGGTAAGACAGACAGAAGAAAGACTGCATCCTTGGGTAAATGGATATGGCTCAGTGGGTGGAGGCATTTTTGGGAGCAGTTTCCTCCCTGAATTCACATCGCTTATGCAGTTACCTGCTAGCAGAGCAAAAAGGCAATCCTTTGGGTCCCGTTTTACATCTGCCCCAATATTGTGGAGAGGGTGGATGGCCCAGGATTTCAGTTCCTTTCCTAACAGGACACACAGGTTTGTGAAATTCACAGAGCTAGCATCACCCAGATACACTCCGTGAAGCACAAGCTCTTAAAGCTCTGGACCTGGTCCAGGGGCGTCAATCCTGTTCTTCTCTCACATCACTTCCTCCTTTCTGGGTGTTGCAAGAAGAGCCTTGCATCACACTTTGACCTGGTAATATTGCCTCATGACCTGTTATTACATGTGTAGTGACACCAGCATCACTTCAAAGGAGGCTGTGGCATGATTCCTATACACAACACTGAGATAATGCTGGTCGGGGCTCCTGGAATTAGAAAGGGGCTGCGGTAGTAATTCATCACTACCACTCTTGGCTTATATCCAACAGCAAAACAGTATATATCTGGGACAATTTGTTCAGCAAGCTCCTGTGTTCCCCTAGTTTTTGCCAGGCTCCATCCCACCAGCTGAGGCCCAAGAGATGAGTAAAATCTGTTTCTGCTTCCGAAGAGCTCCCAAAGTGACAGAGACATAAAGAAATAATTATAACCCAGTGTGACAAATGCCATATTAGGGATGTGCAACCTGCTGGCTATGGGAATACAAGGAAGGAGGTTCCAGTCTCCACAAATAAAGATTTGGAAACAGGTGCCATTTTCCTACTTCATCCAAGATGACTGAGCAAAAAAGGACCATTTTTCATCACTGTATGTTCATTTACAATGTGCTAGGTAATGGGCGCTGATTTATAGTCCATTAGCTTGCAAGGGTCATCTACCCAGAAGAAAGGATCTTGCAGGTGTGCCTGAAATTCTTGCAGGGTCTTCTGCCCTCCCTATATTGATGTCAGACAGAGCACAAAGAGGTAGCCCATCGAGAGAAAGAACTGCTGCTGGCCCCACACTGAGGGTCTGCCTATGAACCCACCTCACTCCAAGCCTCAGACCAGTCCCTGACCTAGTCTAAAGGTGTGCTGGTAAAATAAGTTGTCTGGCTTCTTTATTCTGTGTCCCTATGTCCCAGACACTCTGCTGAGTACAGACTATTATGATGAATAAGATGAACCAAACAAACACATATGACTGGACTGGAATCAAGGCAAATAAGGAGGCAATAACAGTACAATGAGACCCCAAAGCAGGATACCTACCCCAGTCTTGGACCGGGAGTGGGGAGATAAGAAAAGACTTCCCAGACGAGGTGCCACCTTAACTGAAACTTGAAGTATGAGGAGTAAGCCAGCAAAGAGAAACGGTGGTGAGACAAAGAAGATCAAAGTGCTATGGAGAGAGGAAGTAGTCTAATGAAGGATTTCAAACTTGGAGGCAAAAGAGAACCTTGGCATGGCTTTGACCAAGAGTATACAAAGGTAATGGAGATGCCATGGGTCTGTATCAGGGTGGATGGAGATGGAGAGAGGTGCGTGGATCTGGGAAGCATTTTGTAAATGGACTTAAACTCGGTGAGTGACTGGATATAGGAAGTGGAGGAGGAGCAGGAGGAGGTGAGGACAATGTGTATGGCTCAGGCTTGAGGGACTGGAGGGATGGTGGAGCAGTTCACCATTATCATATCAGAGACAAAGGCTGGGAGCAGATTTCCAGGTGCTGAAGGGGATGAGCACATTTTAACATATTGTATTTGAGACAGACATGGGAACCCCAGATAGATGTAGGATCTGAAACTTAGAAGCTGGCCGTGGGCTAGAGGGGAGGTTGGGACACATTAGAACATGGGCAGATTGTAGTTGAAATCCCAGGAATGGATGAGGCCATTCAAAGAGATGTAAGGAGGGCACAGGACAGAATCCTGAGGAGTGCCCTCTAAAAATAGTAATAGAAGAAGGAGCCTGCTAGCAGCTGTCAAGTGAGCAAGGAAGTGAATCGGAGGTAACAGACAAAAAAGGGAAAATACATTTCAAAATGGAGGGTGGCCATCAGTGCCACATGCTTCTGAGAAGTTGGGTGGGCTGAGAAATGGAAAATGCCCAGGATGAGAGCAGTGACAATGGCATGAAGCAGACAAAAAATGTCAAGGAGGGAGAGAGACCTCAAGAGAAGCAAGAGCATTTCAAGGCCACCAAGTTGGTTGCGGAGACCATGGCCAGAGCACAAGGGGCAACTCAGCCTGCAGCAATGTACAGTTGAAGCTTTGAATGAAAAGGTAGTTTTCTGACGAGAGACAACACAGACCTCATGCCTCCCCAGGTGTCCCTTGGCACCATGGGACCCACATTGTGGCAATAGACAGACAAATTCCTAGGGACACAGTGGCCAGTGAAACCCGACCTGCAAACCAAGGAGAATTTAAAGCCTGAAAACTGAGCTGCCAGTTCCAAAGAGAGTCCACAACTGAAGTGAGAACTTCTATTTCTGTTTGCCCACTCTTTTCCAATTGGTTCTTTCTGAATAATGCTTTCTAACCAATTGAATGTTGCCTTTTCCAAGGCTACATATAGCCCATGCTTCCTCATTCCAAACCTATAAAAACCATGGACCCAGGCACATAGACAGCTACCTACTTTCAGGCCCCCTCTCACACAGAGGGCTAGCCACTTCAGGTACCCTCTCATTGTCAATAACTTTTCTGTGAGTCAATAAAATTATTCTCTGCCTTGCTTACTCTCCAGTGTCAATGTACCTCATTTTTCTTCATCATGGGATGAGAACCTGGAACCCACCAAACAGTGGGAGCAAAAAGGAGCTGTAACACACTCCTGGCTGGGTCGCTGAGCTGCAGGCAGTGTGAATGAAAAGAGCTGTGATGCACTCCCATTCGCTGGACTACAGAAGTGAAGAGCTACTACCCTTCTGGGGGCCCAGACCTCAAGACTCCCAGAACCTAGAGCTATGACACACCCCTGTTCCCTGAGCTTTGGGTGGCAGGAGAAAGAGAGAACTATGACATTTCCTGGTGGCTCAGACCTCAGGACTCCCTGAGCAGAAGCCATGACACCGCTGTGGGGCTCTGCAGTTGCTGGCATCTTCAATTTTTTGGATGCCACTGCATCCCACTCATCCAGATGGTGCCCAGGGTGGAAGCCAGGTGTGGCAGGCCTAGACCAGCTATGGGCTGAGCGCAGAGCCATGTTGGGGATGGGATTCAGACTGGAAGCACGAGCCAAGCACACCTGCTGGGCAGAGAGTGAAGATCAAGCCCAGTGGGTCCAAGCAAAGTCCAGACAGAGGTGCTGCCAGCCATGGAGGTTTCTGGCTGGTGAAGTGGCACTGAAAGAATCCTGTGTCCATGTGAGCAAGTGTTCTGTGGTTACTCAAAGAAACTAGAACTAATGGGTCCACCAGTTGGAAGTCCTGCATCTGGCCACTAAGGGAAGATAAGGACCAGAGGGTCAGCCTCACTCCCAGGCAGGGCAGGCTGCTCCTGTAACTGGCAGTTGAAGTGAAGAGAAACAGGCCACATTAGAAAGATGGCCTGGCCCGTTTTATTTTTTATCTTATTGTATTTTTTTGAGACAGGGTCTTGCTCTGTTAGCCAGGCTGGAATGCAGTGGCATGATCATGGCTCCCTGCAGCTTTGCTCTACTGAGCTCAAGTGATCCTCCTACCTCAGCCTCCTGAGTAGCTTGGACTACAGGCTCATGCCACCAAATTCCTGGCCTCAAGCAATCCTCCCACCTCGGCCTCTCAAAGTGGTGGAATTATACACGTGAGGCACTGCACTCAGCCCAACCTGGCCCATTTTAAAAGTCTCACCTTTAGGGCCTTATTTTAAGGAGGATGACTTCTTTGTTAGTTTTTTGTTTAGGTGGAGAAAGGGCCATTATAAAAACAAATCCTCAACACTTCCTAGTGAGAGCAGATAACCTTCCAGAAGGACTATCTTTAGAATACGTTGTGGGGTCAGGGAGGAATCACAACCTTAAGTTTCATCATCCCTCTAGTGTTTTCTGGCTCCCATAGCTGCCATTCATGACCTTAGTGGCTAGTCTTGGGGGCTTCTCCCTTTGAAACTCTGGCCCTATCATAGATAAATGGTCCTTTCCTTTTAACCATGCAGGCTGCTGTGAAAGTTATGAATTTTCAAAATAAAATCTCTCTGAAATTCTAGGAACAAACAAAGGAAAATGAATACACCGCCTCCCATTCCCCTACCCTACCCCTCACACAAATATTAAGCAAGCCATGTTTATCAAGTAGAGAATTCTGATTCTATTCTAGCTGATTCTTCACTTGGCTCCTGGGCCCATTTTTCAGGGCTCTAAAGACCTAAACAATATCTTTTCTAGATTCCTATGTTTTCCCCCACTTTTTTTCCTTTCCTTTATTTTCCCAAGCAGAGACCTCTTGTCACACAGACCTTGTACGGACACACAAGTGTGATGACCCATCCCTGGGAAACATTGCAGCTTTCTCCAGGTACCCATCAGCATAGAAACACCTTTGGCTAGTGGTTTTCACACTTGAGCACGCATCAGAATCACCTGGAAGGCTTGTTAAAACAGTATTCTCGGCCCACTTCCCTTCCAGAGTTTCTGATTCTGCAGGTCTGGGGTGGGGCCTGAGAATGTGCATTTCTGACAAGTTGCCAGGTGATGCTGACAGTGCTGGGCCACACTTTGAGAACCACCATTATAGGCCCAGGTTGACAACTATTCAGGACATTAACACCTAGCTCTGCTCCTGTGCCCATGGCAGAAAGAGCTAACCAGTCAACTCCCACTTTTCTACTTGGTCATGACCTTGGAACTCATCTTCTCGATACCGTTCCAAGCAGTCATTTAATAGGGTTGAATGTCAAGATGCTGCTGCTGCTGATGATGATGATAATCTCTAATATGCCCAATAGTTTTTTAAATCCCTACCATTTTCCTAGTTACTTAGGCCAAAAGCCTTGGCATCATCCTTGATTCAGCTCTTTCCCATTCCACTCCCAATTCATCAGCAAATGCTGTCGGCTCTACCTTTAAAACACATCCCAAATCTGACCACTTCTGACCATGCCTACTGTTTCTGTCTTGGTTCAAGCCACCAGTATCTCCTGCCTGGATGCCTGGGAGAGCCTTCTAATTGGTTTCCCCACTTGATTCCTGCCCCTGCCTATAATCTATCTCCCACACAGCAGCCAGAAGACTCATTAAAAAATAAATAAATCATATATTTCTCTGCTATCACATTCCAATGTTACCTAACACATTTAGAGTAAAATCCAACCAAAAGATTCCAGTGGCCTACAAGACTCCTGTTATCTGACATCTGCCTACCACTCTGATCTCATCTCCTTTTGCTCTCCTCACCCTACTCCCACATACACTCACGGTGCTTCCCTATTGTGCCCCTTGAGACTGTGGTTCCATCTGCCTGAAATACTCTTGCTCCCATCATTATGCAGTTCACAGCCTCACTTCACTTAGGTTTCTACTCACAGTCACCGCCTCAGGGAGGTCTTCATAGCACCTTTCTCAGCTTACCTCCCATTCATTCCTTAGGCCCTATCCTCCTTTATTTTTCTTCATAGAACTTATTATTGTCTGACAATGTATTATGCATTTATTTGCTTACTTTTTCTTTCCCTCGGTGGAATGCAAGCTCCATGAGGGCAAGCATTTATTCTTTTGTTTTTATTTTTTGCATTCTCACATCTCCAGTGCCTGGACAATGTCTGGTGTAAAATAGGTGCACAGTGCATCTTTAGTGAATGAGTGAATTTATTAACATACTGTTACATGTTGAGGACTTTCTGAGGATCACTTCATTTTATTCTCATGATGACCTGCAGGCTACATATTATTGTCAATATTGTCCCCATAATGGGATAAACAGCTATTATCAGGAAACTGGGTCTGGCAGGCTTAAGCACTTGCCTCAGGACTTTAATGTGGACAGCAGAAGAGCCTAAAGGAGAATTTAAGCCACTTTGACCTGCACACCTGGGCCCTTTCCATGACTTCTCACCTGAAGCAGGGCCGAGCTCTTTTTCTGCAAGCACATTAGCAAGCTCATCTTTTAGCACAGATTATTATCTATGTATTATCTAGCAGAGAATAAGGCTCCTGAGGGTAGCCAATGCTTCTAGCATACAAGTGTAGGGAAGAGATCCAGAGTAAAAGCTCTGCTCAGGTGAAGAGTCACAAAAACGGCCAGGTGGGGCACAGAACATGACTATGTGCCCTGGAATGGTGTGATGCTTCAATAGGACAAGAAAGGACCCCCAAATGGAAGGCAGGCAGTACTAAAGACAGAACAGAGTCTGTCAGAGGTTTTTGCCAGAAAAGTTCAGGCTATGTAAGGGGTAACACTGGGACACCTCAGACTGGGCCCAGCCTTGGTGGAAGATAGTTGAAGGTCATTGTTATTCAACAAACACAGATTGTGCTTGACATTGTGCTGTTAAAATACATGCCCTAAAGTGCCCTTGTGTTGCTGTCTGCTTTCAATCACACCAAGGCAAACTTCTGCAGCACCTTCCTCTCGAAGCCTCAGAGTGTTTTACAGGTCTCTCGAAACTCCACATCATATTATATTATATTATGATTCCCACTTCCCAGCTGGGTTGAATTTGTTACAGCAGCTAAAGTGACTACTGTTTTCGCTGGTCTCACACTTTTCCAGGGTCTGTCTGATCTCTTTCCCATTTATAGCCACAGTTCTGGACTCATCCTCACTTTATACATGCGTCTTTGCATTCCCTTCTTAGGCCACTGTGATCAGTCAGCAATATAATGGCCACCATATTGCCATATCCAATGGATACATTTCTGACCTCTCTTCTTCAACCTTTCCTGGATATATGAAACACTTCCATCATTCTGTGTATGTCTATGACAGCACTCTTCTCGGTCTTTCTATTGCTTCTTGCTTAGCTTTCTCTTAATCTCTTTCTTGGTGTCTTCTGTAGTCCTTTTCTCATCTCCAAAGGGTTGAGGCTTCTCAGTGCTTCCATTCTAGACCCTCTACTCTTCCTATTCTTTGAACATCTCCCAGATGACTCCTTTAAACACATAATTTCCACTACAATTATACTAGAGTTCTCCAAATATTTCTATTCATGTCATCATTTTTTAAATTGACCATAGACCCCCCTGTTTGTATGGTTGTTTATTTACAAGGTGACATACATGTATTACTGTACTTATTTACTCATTATATTTTAAAACCTGTATATTATGGAAATGCAAAAAATTAGATAAAAATAAATCTAGATAGAAGCTCCAATCTTTTCTTTTCCCTCTTAATGGATCATCTTGCTCACATTCTTCTTGGAGACTACTGATTGAGAAACCGAAAACTCCCTATGGCAGACACAGCCAGAAGTCCATGTTTCCCCTTCCATAGTTGCAGCATAGCTGGAAGGGGGCTACATACCCTATCAAGAGGAAAGGCTACCACTTAAACACATTGGAAACAAAGCTGGAGATGTATATAAGTGTTTCTCTGTCTGTGTGTATGTGTATGTGCAATTGTCTACTAAACACTAGATATCATAAAGGTATATCAAATTCAAATGCAGCATGTCCAAAACTAAGCATCATTTCTCCCCCCAAACTCTGCCTTTCAGGAAAGTAACAGATGATGATGGAAAATAATATCATGTCAGAAAGCAAGGAAGTGCTCAAAGGTAACTGTGGATATGCCAGAAGGACACAAAAATTTGCTCAAAGGGAATCTTAATGGCCAATTTTGGGACAATCACAACATTGAAAAGAATGATGGCCGTAATAAATTATAACATTGAATATATAAAAAACAGAATCCAGGAGTACATAGCAATACTTTTTTTAAAAGTGTGAAGGGAGTGCAGAAGTAAGGAGGGAAAGCTCTTCTTTATTAATGAATGCTGGCTAATAAATGTATAAGAAATGTGATTGCAGTTTTGATTTATTAGTTGGCCCAACCATGTTTAGGAGAGTGTGTTTTACCATGTGCTTTGTTTATTTATTTCTAGTTTGTTTGCTTATTCATTCAAATAAAATTCAAACATATCTTGAATTTCAAACTAAAAAAAAGAAATGACAGATTTTAGGAAATCAATATTTTACAACCAACTATAGGATAATTGATTTAGGCAAGGATCATTAATGGATGATAATGGGTAAAACATTGTTCAGAACAAGATATTTACACATTCACATAGTATCACCTCCCAAATTACTGATTAATTACATAGGGGGAAAGGTGCCTTTGTTGTGGAGAGATCAAACTTGGCATCATTAATAATGGGATAAATGGCTATTATGTGTCTCCTGATGTGACACAACAGGGAAGATATAACATCAGTTATGCAGAATTTCCACCCAAAATGTGCAACCTGAATCTAACCATGAAGAAACAATCCTCCACACTCAGATTGTGGTTCATGCTACAAGGCAACTGGCCTGGACTCTTAGGGAAGATCACATCATGAAAGAGAGAAAGTCAGAGGGGATTTTTGTAAATTAAAGAAGACTAAAGAGACATCACTGTATGCCCCAGAATAGGGTGACATTTCAGTAGGACAGGAAAGGGCCTCAAATGAAAGATAGGGTATGCTAAAGGCAGAACAGAGTCATGCAATTCATGGTTCTTGGATTTTAGACTTTTAAAAAAGCCATTAGGTTGGTTGGATCCAAGATGGCCGTTTAGGAACAGCTCAGGATTGCAGCTCCCAGTGAAAGCGCAGAGGGTGAGTGGACGCCGCGTTTTTATTGCCCACAGACTAGGAAATTCCCGGGCAGAGGTGCTCCACGGTCGCCAGCGCGGCTGTTGCGGCCAGCGTGGCTGTGCCGGCCAGCGCCGGCCAGCGCCGCTGCTTTGCCCCGCGCGGCTGCTTTGTCGGCGCCCTGGAGCCGCGGTTCTCCGTACAAAATACACCGGTCCGGGGGCCCTTTTGGCTGACGATTGGAGCCACGGGAAGTCGCCCATACGCTGGTTCAAAAAGGGGACTGAGCAGAGAACCAGGACAGTAGATTCCAGGGCAAAAAAAAAAAAGAAAAAAAAGCGCCACAAACCTCAGTGCCGCTGTTTAAGCCAGCGCAGTGAGTGGCTGCAGGGGAAAACAAACAGACCCCGGCGCCTCTTCAACAGGCGACTGGAACACCAACTTAAAAAAGGCTCTGAGGCAGGGAGCCAGGCGATCAGGCTCGGCTGGCCCCACCCCCACAAAAGAACAGCAACCAGAAACTCTGGATTGAGAGTTTCACAGCAAGGGCAGCTGAACCTGGGACGGTCCAGCTCTGTGGGGGAGGGGCGTCCGCCATTACCGAGGCAGCCCGCCGTTGCCAAGGCAAACCGCCATTGCTGAGGCAGCCCGCCATTGCCAAGGCAACCTGCCACAGCAGAGACTCCGCCCCAACAGAGGCAGGCCACCATCGCCAAAGCAGTTCTAACTACACCCATATAAACAGGACTGCAGGGAAGTTCACTCGGCAGCGGGGCGCAGCCCACAGCAGCTCAGCAAAGCTGCTATAGGCCGACAGTGACTAGGCTGCCTCCTTGCTGGGCTGCGCAGGTCTGAAGGAAAAAAAAAAGAAAAAAAACAAAAAAAGAAGGCAGCAGCATAACGGAAACTCATAAATAAAGCCCTAAATCCCTGGGACAGAGCACCCGGGAACAAAAAGCAGTTTATGAGTTCTCCTGCAGCAGACCTAAAAGTACCTGCCCAGCAGCTCTGAATGAACAACAACAGAGCTCACAACTCACCATTTGAGCTCCTATAAAGAAAAGACCGTCTCCTCAAGCAGCTCCCTGACCCCTATATATCCAAAAAGACACCTCATAAAAGAGAGATCACATTGACACTAGGCGGGTATCCTTCTGGGACAAAGATAGCAGAAGAAAAAAACAGGTAACAACCCTTGCTGTTCAGCAGCTGCTGCAGGTGAACCCCAGGCAAGCAGGGCCTGGAGTGAACCTCAGCAGACCTACAGCAGAGGGGCCAGACTGTCAGAAGGAAAACCAAGAAACAGAAATAACCTCATCATCAACAAACAGAACGTCAATCTGAAAGATTTGAGACCCAACCTGAAAGCCAGCAACTACAAAGTCGACAGGTGGATAAATCCTTAAGGATGGGAAGAAATCGGCGCAAAAAGGATGAAAACACCCGAAACCAGAACACCTCTCCTCCTAAAAGGGATCACAACTCCTCGCCAGCAAGGGAACAAGGTTGGATGGAGAACGAGTGTGATGAAATGACAGAATCAGAATTCAGAAGGTGGGTAGTAAGAAACTTCTGTGAACTTAAAGAACATGTTCTAACCAAATGCAAAGAAACTAAGAACCTTGAAAAAAGATTTGACGAAATGCTAACAAGAATGGACAAAATAGAAAGGAATATAAGTGAATTGATGGAGCTGAAAACTGCAACACGAGAACTTCGTGAAGCATGCACAAGTATCAACAGCCGAATTGACCAAGCAGAAGAAAGGATATCAGAGGTCGAAGATCAACTCAATGAAATAAAACAGGAAGGCAAGACTGGAGAAAAAAGGGTAAAAAGGAATGAACAAAGTCTCCAAGAAATGTGGGACTATGTGAAAAGACCTAATCTACGTTTGATAGGCGTACCCGAATGCGACGAAGAGAATGAATCCAAGCTGGAAAATACTCTTCAGGATATTATCCAGGAAAACTTCCCCAACCTAGCAAGGCAGGCAAACATTCAAGTCCAGGAAATACAGAGAACACCACAAAGATATTCGTCAAGAAGAGCAACCACAAGGCACATAATCGTCAGATTCACCAGGGTCGAAATGAAGGAGAAAATACTAAGGGAAGCCAGAGAGAAAGGTCGGGTTACCCATAAAGGGAAGCCCATCAGACTCACAGCAGATCTCTCAGCAGAAACCCTATAAGCCAGAAGAGAGTGGGGGCCAATATTCAACATCCTTAAGGAAAAGAACTTTCAACCCAGAATCTCCTATCCAGCCAAACTAAGCTTCATAAGTGAAGGAAAAATAAAATCCTTTGGGAACATGCAAGTACTCAGAGATTTCGTCACCACCAGGCCAGCTCTACGAGAGCTCCTGAAAGAGGCTCTACACATATAAAGGAACAACAAGTACCAGCTCAACTAAAGGGCAAAACAGCCAGCTAGCACCAAATGGCAGTATCAAATTCACACATAACAATATTAACCTTAAATGTAAATGGACTAAATGCCCCAATAAAAAGACACAGACTGGCAAATTGGATCAAAAGACAAAACCCATTGGTGTGCTGTATCCAGGAAACCCATCTCACAGGCAAGGATACACAAGGGCTCAAAATAAAGGGATGGAGGAAGATTTACCAAGCAAATGGAGAGCAAAAAAAAGCAGGAGTTGCAATTCTCATCTCTGATAAATTAGACTTTAAAGCAACAAAGATCATAAGAGACAAAGAGGGACATTACATAATGGTAAAAGGATCAATGCAACAAGAAGAGCTAACGATCCTAAATATATACGCACCCAATACAGGAGCACCCAGATACATAAGGCAAGTTCTTAATGACTTACAAAGAGACTTAGACTCCCACACAATAATAGTGGGAGACTTTAACACCCCATTGTCAACATTAGACAGATCAACCAGACAGAAAATTAACAAGGATATCCAGGACTTGAACTCAGACCTGGACCAAGCAAACCTAATAGACATTTACAGAACTCTCCACCCCAAATCCACAGAATATACATTCTTCTCAGCACCACATCACACCTACTCTAAAATTGACCACATAATTGGGAGTAAATCACTCCTCAGCAAATGCAAAAGAACGGAAATCGTAACAAACAGTCTCTCAGACCACAGTGCAATCAAGTTAGAACTCAGAATTCAAAAACTAACTCAGAACCGCACAGCTTCATGGAAACTGAGCAACTTGCTCTTGAATGTTGACTGGATAAACAATGAAATGAAGGCAGAAATAAAGATGTTCTTCAAAACCAACGAGAATGAAGACACAACATACCAGAATCTCTGGGACACATTTAAAGCAGTCTCTAGAGGAAAATATATAGCAATAAGTGCCCACATGAGAAGCAAGGAGAGATCAAAAATTGACACCCTATCATCAAAACTGAAAGAGCTAGAGGAGCAAGATCAAAAAAACTCAAAGTCTAGCAGAAGACAAGAAATAGCTAAGACCAGAGCAGAACTGAAGGAGATAGAGACACAAAAAACCCTTCAAAAAATCAATAAATCCAGGAGCTGGTTTTTTGAAAAGATCAACAAAATAGACAGACCACTAGCCAGATTAATAAAAAAGAAAAGAGAGAATAACCAAATTGATGCAATAAAAAACGATAAAGGGGATATCACCACAGATTCCACAGAAATTCAAACCATCATCAGAGATTATTACAAACAACTCTATGCACACAAACTAATAAACCTGGAAGAAATGGATAAATTCCTGGACACTTGCCTCCTGCCAAGCCTAAACCAGGAAGAAGCCGAAACCCTGAACAGACCCATAACAAGGTCTGAAGTTGAGGCAGCAATTAAGAGCTTACAACCCAAAAAAAGCCCAGGTCCAGATGGGTTCACAGCTGAATTCTACCAGACATACAAAGAGGAGCTGGTACCATTTCTTCTGAAACTATTCCAAACAATACAAAAAGAGGGAATTCTTCCCAAATCATTTTATGAGACCAACATCATCCTGATTCCAAAACCCGGCAGAGACTCAACAAGAAAAGAAAACTACAGGCCAATATCCATGATGAACATAGATGCAAAAATCTTCAATAAAATACTGACAAGCCGATTGCAACAGCACATCAAAAAGCTTATCCACCATGATCAAGTAGGCTTCATCCCGGGGATGCAAGGCTGGTTCAACATACACAAGTCTATAAACGTAATTCACCACATAAACAGAACCAAAGACAAAAACCACATGATTATCTCAATTGATGCAGAGAAGGCCTTTGACAAAATTCAACAGCCCTTTATGCTAAAAACACTCAATAAGCTAGGTATCAATGGAACGTATCTCAAAATAATAAAAGCTATTTATGACAAACCAACAGCCAATATCATACTGAATGGGCAAAAACTGGAAGCATTCCCCTTGAAATGTGGCACCAGACAAGGATGCCCGCTCTCACCACTGCTATTCAATATAGTATTAGAAGTTCTAGCCAGAGCAATCAGGCAAGAAAAAGAAATAAAGGGCATTCAAATAGGAAAGGAGGAAGTCAAATTGTCTCTATTTGCAGACGACAGGATTGTACATCTAAAAGACCCCATCGTCTCAGCCCCAAACCTCCTGAAACTGATAAGCAAGTTCAGCAAAGTCTCAGGATACAAAATCAATGTACAAAAATCACATGCATTCCTATACACCAGTAACAGACTTAAAGAGAGCCAAATCAAGAACAAACTTCCATTCACAATTGCCACAAAGAGAATAAAATACCTAGGAATACAACTAACAAGGAATGTAAAGGACCTCTTCAAGGAGAACTACAAGCCACTGCTCAACGAAATAAGAGAGGACACAAACAGATGGAGAAACATCCCATGTTCATGGTTAGGAAGAATCAATATCGTGAAAATGGCCATACTGCCCAAAGTAATTTACAGATTCAATGCTATCCCCATCAAGCTACCAATGACCTTCTTCACAGAACTGGAAAAAACCACCTTAAACTTCATATGGAACCAAAAGAGAGCCCGCATAGCCAAGTCAATTCTAAGCAAAAAGAACAAAGCGGGGGGCATCACACTACCTGACTTCAAACTATACTACAAGGCTACAGTAATCAAAACAGCATGGTACTGGTACCAAAACAGAGATATAGACCAATGGAACAGAACAGAGGTCTCGGAGGCAACACAACCTTTCTACAACCATCTGATCTTTGACAAACCAGACAAAAACAAGCAATGGGGAAAGGATTCCCTGTTCAATAAATGGTGTTGGGAAAGCTGGCTAGCCATGTGCAGAAAGCAGAAACTGGACCCCTTCCTGACACCTTACACTAAAATTAACTCCAGATGGATTAAAGACTTAAACATAAGACCTAACACCATAAAAACCCTAGAAGAAAATCTAGGCAAAACCATTCAGGACGTAGGTGTAGGCAAGGACTTCATGACCAAAACGCCAAAAGCATTGACAACAAAAGCCAAAATAGACAAATGGGACCTAATCAAACTCCACAGCTTCTGCACAGCAAAAGAAACAATCATTAGAGTGAATCGGCAACCAACAGATTGGGAAAAAATTTTTGCAGTTTACCCATCTGACAAAGGGCTGATATCCAAAATTTACAAAGAACTAAAGCAGATTTACAAGAAAAAAACTAACAAGCCCATTCAAAAGTGGGCAAAGGATATGAACAGACACTTCTCAAAAGAAGACATACGTGAGGCCAACAAACATATGAAAAAATGCTCAACATCACTGGTCATCAGAGAAATGCAAATCAAAACTACACTGAGATACCATCTCACGCCGGTTAGAATGGTGATCATTAAAAAATCTGGAGACAACAGATGCTGGAGAGGATGTGGAGAAATAGGAACACTTTTGCACTGTTGGTGGGAGTGTAAATTAGTTCAACCATTGTGGAAGACAGTGTGGCGATTCCCCAAGGACCTAGAAATAGAAATTCCATTTGACCCAGCAATCCCATTACTGGGTATATATCCAAAGGATTACAAATCATTCTACTATAAGGACACGTGTACACGAATGTTCATTGCAGCACTGTTTACAATAGCAAAGACCTGGAACCAACCCAAATGCCCATCGACGATAGACTGGATAGGGAAAATGTGGCACATATACACCATGGAATATTATGCAGCCATAAAAAACGATAAGTTTGGGTCCTTTGTAGGGACATGGATGAACCTGGAAACCATCATTCTCAGCAAACTGACAGAAGAGCAGAAGATCAAACACCGCATGTTCTCACTCATAGGCGGGTGTTGAACAATGAGAACACATGGACACAGGGAGGGGAGCACTACACACTGGGGTCAGTTGGGGGGAAATAGGAGAGGGACGGTGGGGGGTGGGAAGCTGGGGAGAGATAGCAAGGGGAGAAATGCCAGATGTAGGTGATGGGGAGGAAGGCAGCAAATCACACTGCCACGTGTGTTCCTATGCAACAATTTTGCATGTTCTTCACATGTACCCCAAAACCTAAAATGCAATAAAATAAATAAATGGGAAAAAAAAAGAAAAAAATATAAAAAAAGAAAAAAAAAATAAAAAAGCCATTAAGCATATATTTGGGGACAGCTGGGACATTTATGTGTGGACTGTATATTGAATGATATTACTGAATCAATTTTAAATGTCTTGGATATTGGTGTTTTGTAGGACAACAATGTCCTTGCTCCTGGGAGATACATACTGATGTATCTAGAGATTGAGGTATCATGAGTCTGCAACTTACAAATGGTAAAAAAATGGCTGTTAAAAAATATAAATGTGTGTAAATTTGCCTACATTGAAAAAGAGAGAGAGGGAGAAATTGAGAGAAAGAGAGAAATAAAGCAGCTGCAGCAAAAGTGTAACAATTGATGCATCTAGGTAAAGCATACACAATTATTCATTGTGCTATTTTCCAACTTTTCTTAAGGTTTAAATTTTTTCATAGTGAAATATGGGAAAACAGGCAAACAGACCTTGCTCCTGCTCCTGCCAACAAACATCATCAAGAACCACATGAGAAAAAGCTTTGTTTGATTATCCTGTGAGTTTGAACTTTTCCCTGAAAGCTGAGGGAAACCAGAAATATTTTAACCAGAAAAATGAAATGACCTAATTAGATGTAGGAGGTGGTAACAAAGAAAGAGAACAGCTCTGACAGCTTCTGGCTTTTTCCTTGTTCTCATCCCATATCTATATGGGTATATTCCAGTCTACCTTCTAAATTCCCCTCTCCTTGGTCTTACTCTTAACATTCTGATTCCTATGTCAAAGTGACTTGGTTCAGGCCCCTCCATCCTTGCTCTCTGGATGACTAGTCTCCCTTCCTTGACCAAGGGTTCTCCCAAATCACTCTGTAGTTGGAGATACAATGACTTTTCTAAGATATAAGCATGACCAAAGCATTCCCTGTTTAAAACATTTCAGTGGCTCCTCTGTGAGAATATTCAGCCTCCTTGGCTAATCGCCAGTATATATCTTGGTCTGGCACTTGTCTGCCAACCTCTTTAAGCTGCCCCTCCCATTGCATGAAAGGCATGAAAATGCCTGCCCTATAGTCCAACTAATCTGTTAGCAGTGCTTCAGATTTGTCCAGCTTCTGCATACCTTCGAGCCTTCACACAATGGCTTTCTGCCTAAAGAGAATGCATCTTTTCTCCTTCCTCTGTTTGAACCACCTCTATCCATTCATCAAAATTTAAGAATCCTCTCCTCTGGAAGTCTTCCCTGACTCCCCCAAGCCTAAGTTGCTTGTACCTCCTCTGCTTCTCTTGCACCTACCTAATAACCCTATTGTGGCCCTTCATACTTGTACCTTTTCCCCATTAGACTCTGAGGCCTTTGAAGGCAGAGGTTATGCTTTTTCTGTAATAATATCTGTGTGTGGCAGATGGTGGTGCTGAATAAAAGATGATTGAATGAATGCAACATGAATAGGAATATCAGCTAGGGTTCTTCAATTAGAAGCACCGAAAATCAACTCTGGTATGAAGAGGAATTTACTAGAAGGGTGCTCCATATTGCACACTGTAGGAGCTGAGCAACAGACCCTAAGAGGGAGAAATACGCATGGGCTGGACTTGAGCAGCAGAACATCATCAAGAATTCTACTGACAACGAGTGATGAAGTCACTGCAATTGGATGAATTCAACTAAAAAGGTTGTTACACATTGGAATAATGACCGCTTTACAGTTTTCCTCAAAAACACCCTGAAAAGTAGAGCACATGCATGAGAGCCATGGAAAGATGGCTGGGGTGCCAGAAGCTGGAACTGGGACCTGTGCTCCCCACTCTCAATGTTGGTCAAACAAAAATGTTTAGCTCAATGACTCTCAGGAGCCCACTGAGATCAGACCTTTTGGTTGCAGGAAAATATTTTTAGTGTTGAGGTTTCAAAGCATCATTTGTTTATCTGGGGCTTCCTCTGTTCCTGGCATAGGAGGCCTTCCATGGAGAGCTCCAAAATCTCAAGTTTATGGGCAAAGGCTGTCCTCACATTTCTAGAGATCCATCCCATCCTCCCTTCTCACTGGGAAGGGCTGCCTGGGGTGTTTCCTTCTGTCTGAGGTGAGGAGGAGCCTCAGTTGTGGTGAACTAGTAACCCCAATGCCCTACTTTCATCTGCACATTACCCAGCAAAAACTGAGTTTGGCTTAAATCACAGAATGCCTAATTTCTCTTCCCCTGGCATTCCCTTCACAGCCTCCACAGGGCACCTGCCATCTTCTAGCTGCTGAAGGGTTGGTGAGGAAAGGTGATATAGATAATATACCTGGAGAAGGGACACCTTATCAGAGTCATGGGCAGATCAAAGTCACATCTGAAAAGCCCCAGGTGGTTCAGAAAAGATAAACGTTCCCCTTCTTTACCCCTTGACCTTCAGCAGACTGTGGCCTTTTATACTTTCTTACAGTCACTTCTTTGTGAACTTTCTCTGCCAAAAGGCTTGAGACCAAGCTCCGGGGCCAAAGGCACTGGAGTCACCCCAGCCTCTGGGAACAAGCTGCCTCTTTTATAACAAACATCCAGGAAGTGCTGGATTTAGTTCTAGTCCCATTGGAAACAAGGGTAACCTATTTTTTCTCACCCAGAGGAGTGCAACTTTTAACAGGGGAGGAAGAACTGCTAGCTACACTTATTACACTCACTCTCACAAGAGAACACGAACATGGCCGCCTTAAATAAATCCTTTGGGTAAGGGTTTTTCTGTGGTATTTCTCCAAAAGGCAACATGAGGAGTTCGGAGTCTGCTCACCCTGAAACCTGCTTGCCCTGAGGCTCCCAGACTCCTTGCCTCTGTGTGCAGCAACCCAGCCTCAGGTGGGACCTTCATAACTAGAGCCTCCTGTGGTATCTCCCACACTGAAACTCAGCTTATATGCATGTGGAATGTGCTTTCGCCTCCTGGAGCTCCAGAGGCCATGCATCTGAAGTCCATAAATACTGTCAGATTCCACCTCCACGTACTCCTGCAGCTGGAGGCTTGTGCCAGAGCTGGCCCAGATGGTTTTGGCATAAGGCTGCTTGCTCACTGTTCAAAAATATGACCTAAAACTGACAGCTAACAAAGACACTCAGATCTCACTGCTGCTCAGGGCTGTTTCATCTGGCTTCTCCCCTGCCCCTTCCTTTGCTGTCTTGCTGGCCTTTGACCCTGCTGACCCCTCAGCTACTGTCCTATTTCTTGCTCCTTGGACTGAATTCATTGCTGGAGTATTCGAACATGCTTGCATTTCCTCCCAACCTACACTGCCTCTGATTCCTTGGTATCTGGCTTCATCTTTCTACTTGTCAAAGGCAGCCCCACAAATACTAAATCCCATGGATTTCTTCATGAAGAGACTCATGCTACCGAGCATCGCTACTTGAAACGTTCTTATATTGGATGTCTCTGGTGATACAATGATTACCACCATTGCAATCATGACAATCATCAATAAATTACAATGCATTATATTGGACTAGCACTTAACTGCCTTTAAAATACTTACATGTGTATTATCCCATTTACTCCTCATGACAATCTTACAATGCATGAAAATCAGAATTATTTCCATTTTGCAGATGGCACTATGTGTCCTGCAGAATAAGTGACTCAGTCAAGACCACATGAGTGCTGGAATTGAGCCTAAAATTCAGGTCTTCTTAGTCTCAATGCCAAAAACAAAAAAGCTTTGACCTCAGAAAGATTTGGGTTCCAATCCCCACTGGGACTGGAACTTGATCAGTTTTTTTAACCTCTCTGACTCTATCTTCCCATTTGTCAAAACAAGCTTAGGTGTGTGACCCGAGGCACACTTCAGAAGATGCCTGAGAGGATGAGAGGTCCAACTGAGAAGGCATGGGGCCCACTAAATACGCTGGGAAACCCTTGGCTGCTTTCTCCTTGATTATTGCCCTTCACACTCCACAACTGGACTCAATGCACACTTATTGTATAACTAGCTCATCAGTGTTCTGTCATAATTTAGGAATGTTTTACTAATGCAGAAAAGAAACCCTAAACTCCAAGCCTTTCCTCAGATAATGCTGGGCTTAGCAAAAGACTGAATTGCTCCTAGCAGGGAAGCAAAAATTCTTCATACCCTCAAAGCAACATGCACATCCCAAGTGCTTACAGGATGTAAAATTTAGTATCATGCTTTGGATATCAAGCAAGGCTTCTTTTCTTTCCTTCTTCACAAGTTTAACCTGATTCCAAGCTATTAAAATCAATTTGGCAAAATGCTTTCCCTGACAGATCTTAGCAGCTTCACCTTTGGTGGATGGGCAGACCTTCCATGAGGTGCAGCACAGTGGAAGAACCAGTGGGTTCCAAGAGGGATGCAGACTCTGTGGCTAAGTCCTGTGTTTGCAAAGCCTGTTTTACAGAGACAGGAAGCCTAGCACATGTTCAGGAACAGGTTGGGACAAAAACATATGGGTCGGGAAGGAGCCAAATATCTGCACTGCGGCCCTCAGTGGGTGTGGCCAGTAGGAGACTCTGCCACGTTGCCTGAGATGCTGCATTTCATTCAGGCAGCTACACAGACCTAAAAACCCTTTGCTCTGATGTATGAAAATCAGCTTTGGAATAGGAAAGTACTTGGAGTCACTGGGGAATGAATATGATCTCCAAAACACATTTACTGCTCACATTCAAATGAAGATTAAATGATTCCTTTAATACTCATCAACTCTATTAAACTTCATAGAAGCAAAACCTTTTGAAATAATTTAGTCAGATACTTTCCGGAAACAACAGGCTTTTGAGGCTGCATTCTCTTCTGCCATTACCTATCTTCCTGTCAAACCAGGGAAGAGGCCTGATGAAGAGAAGTGGGGGAGGCAGGAAGCTAATTAACATGTACAAGGAATGTCCCACATGCCTGGCAAGGTATGAAGCACTGTGAATGTGCCATGTTATTTAACTTCCCCTATAATCCTGAAAGGTAGCTACTCTTATTATCGCTAATGTATAAGGAAGAGCATGGAGAGTCAGACATCTAGAAAATGATAGATTGTGGATCTGAGCCTGATTCCAAACATTCTTTGCTGCTCTTCTATTTAACTCTAAGCCCAAAATAAGTATGGGCATTATGGTGACATATATATGCAATTAGAGCTCAGTCATCAATAGTTTGGGTTGCAAAGTCTGACCACTTGGTTCAAATCCTGTTTCTGCTGCTTTCTAGTTGTGAAAGCTCAGGGAAGTTATTTAATTTCACTGAGCATTGGTTTCCTCATCTGTAACATTGCACATGAATTTTCAAGATCACCCATAGATTTGAGGCTGATTAGGGCTACGTCTCCAAGGATTCAGGGTTATGTATTCTTTCTCCTTGGCTGATACAGGTCCTGAAGTGGAAAAGTTTGTAATACTCTTTAACCATGCTCAGCCAGACCTGACAGTAAATGCTCCATCAGTATTAGTTATAATGATTATAGATTTATACAGTTCTCATGAGTTGTGATTCTACAATTGCTTCCATTTTCTTTTAAATTTCACACAATAATAAATTTTTAATGACAAAACTGAAAGGAAAGACAAGGGAAGAAAAACCAGTGCACATGAGTGAAAATAGTCTTAGATACATTTCTATCTATGACACAAAAGTTAGCTTCCAAATAAAGACAGAAAATGATAAAATGAATGGAATTGTAAAATAGTCTTCACATTTATAAGACGCTAATACTCTGTAAATCATATCTTTTGTGATATTAAACAACAAAATAAAATTTATTTATATTTTTTCTTCAATTGCATGCTTACTGCCTTATTAAATTTACCTATGGAATGAAAGTTCGAAGAAAATGCAAGACTCATTTTTCAAAAAATAGGTTCCATTAAAGCAAATTCGAGTGACCACATTTTTTTCCTCTTATTGGACCTTAGAGTCACAAAATTATGTTAAACATAACCCTTAGTTCAAGACATGCTCCACAGATTTTATTATCCAAAGGTGGCTGCAACAATATCTTCCTCTCACATGCTTATCAATAATATGGCCTGAACACTCCTCCTACAGAGAGGTGAGATCTGTGTCCCCTCTCCTTGAAACTGGGTGAGTGACTCACTTGTAACCAATATGGGCAAAGTCAGTAAAGGTGATTTAACTTCTGTTTCGTTTGCTGTAATACTCAGACTGAAGCCCCAAGGTGCCATGCTGTAAGGAAGTCCAACCTAGTGCACATGACAAGACCACTTGGAGAAGCCCTGAAATTATGTGATGAGAGAGAGCCTAACTATTCACCCCCAACCACTATCTGATTGCAACCCCATGAAAGGTCCCAAGCCAGAATCACCCCTAGCCACAGTGAAAGATAATAAACTGCCATTGTATCAGGCTACTAAGTTTTGGTATAATTTGTTGCATAGTAATATTAATGGGACATACACTATCATTATTGGTCTATGAATAGCTCTATGGATTGCTTGAGCAATTTGAACTAATACAGTGATTTTGTAAGTACTGATTGTACATCTTTCTGGATTTTTTCCTGATAATATTTTGATATTTTTAATGATTGTTTTTATTCTTCACGTATTTGTAAAATTTTTATGAATGCAATGCCTATCCCTGCCTCATCCCTAAAAAAGCGGTATATAGAACTATTTGTTTACCCTAAAAACTCGAATTTCTTCTAAACTTGGATATGGCACGGGAGTGTACCACACATGTGAACTCTACTCATCCTTGTGCTTTCCCGGTGGCTACAAAATTAGGAACTTCTGACTATACCCTTCTGAGCGTCAGTTTTCTGCATGTAAGATGGGGACTAATACCAAATCTGTCTGTGTCTTAGAGTTGCTATAAGCACCTATTTAGAAAATGCTAAAGAAGGCACTTATAAGTGATAAGGACTTATATCATAAAGTTGTATTATTTTCACAGTTTTCTTATGCATATTTATATTTTTGTCCTGTCTCCTTCCTCATCTGGGAAGCACAGGCACCATCCTCTTTTCTACTATGTGAACTTGAAAAGGTGCTCTGTTAATAATTTGTTGTCTATGTGGCATAGATTTGTACATTTCTTGAGGGTGGAAACCAAATCTTTTTTTTATTATTATTATTTTCTTCACATTAGTAATGTAGTAAAGCTTTGAGTTTAATTTTCCTACCTATATGTACCAAAATCTGCCCTAGAATTTCAGTAATTACCCCTCCTAGAATAAGATTCAAGCTGAGCGTTACCTACCCATGATCTTATGTAAGATCATGGATCCCTATTCTAGGAGGGGTCATTACTGAAAGACCAAGAGAGCCTCATTAAAAAGTGGTTTTGCCCTCAAGGCAGCCCCATGGCATGGCCCCTAAGGACAGCTTTATAAAGATTCTGTAGTGCTAGTCCCTGAGCTTGCTAGAACTGAGATTTCCCGATGTCCATCTGCTGCACAGACTCCAGGAAGGTTGTTTTTGATGATACGATATTTCTAATTTCTATTCACAGGTTGAGTATATTCCCTGTTTCCTTTGGGAATTAAAGCCAGGGTCTTGGGTGTGGAAATCTCCAAAGAGTTGGAGACATAATTCTTGGTTTTCAAATCTCACATTCAGCTCAGTCCCTAATTGCCCACAAAACTTCTGTTTACCATGCAAGGATAAGGGACCACATGAGCCGTTTTTACCTATAGGCTGAGACCTCCTTGCAGAAGGCTGGCAATCTCGCCTTGGGGGATATTTCGTAGCTCATTATTTTTTCTCTTTAGATACAGTAGCCTCACTTCTGCTCATTAGGCTCCTTTCACTACATCATTGCCTTTCTTTAATGTGGCTGGTCTATTAAATAGCCCTCACCTGGCAAAGCCCCCCAGTGTCCCAAATGCGGCTCTGCTCTCCCGCTTTCATGACTCGGTTTGGATGTCGCTTTAATAAGAGTAGCACAGGCACCAGCATCTCGCATCTCCTCAAACCACAGAGCCCTTCTGCAGTAGAGGGAGAAATGCCCAGAACTCGGAGGACATGCGGATTAGTCTTCACAGATTCCTGAAGGAATGAGGAATTCACAGAAAAGGAATGAGGTACACCAGAGGAACAGCTCTGAGCAGAAATATTGGCATCCCATTTATTCAGCGCTACCAAATATCAAAAGGTAATTGATTAAATATTGATCTGACAACTGCTTGAAAAGGAGCAGGTGCTTCTCACAATCTGGCAAGAAAACAGGGTCAGGAACACCAAATGTGGATACTGTAAAAGCATGTTTGCAAAATCTCCATGTCTTCTTGCCATGATTAAAAGGCTTGTTAGTCATGGGTGAAATCCTATAGAGGGTATATGCTTGAGTGTCAGTTCATATTAAGCTGCATGAAATTCATGTTTCTTCTTTAGTCAGAATCCTTCAAACTGACCCAACTGACGCAGTTGCTTTGTGGTGGTTCAGATGAGCTTCTTTAGACTTTTTCTGAAAAAGTCTGAACCGAAACACATCTTAAAAGGGCAGTGTTTGAGTCTTTGTTTGCAAGCACAGAAACTCCAATGAGTTAGTTCAATTAATAATTGTTTTATTAAAACATACAAACATGTAGGCATGTATATATATGTGCATATGTGTTTATACATATGTATATATAAAGTTGGTCTAAAGCTGAGAAGTCTTTAGAAAACAAATGTCCTTCCCTTTCTCCCTCTTCCCTTTCCTCCCTGCTACTTTAGGTATTATGGGCTTTCACTTTTGCATCTTTCAGCCTATATGTGGGTTTTTCTTATTTCCAACAGCCCAGAATCCTCTTAGCTCACCCGTAACTGGGTTGGCTTAGGCTGTGATTTGTCCTGGCACTGACTTCTGCTCCCCAATTAATGGCATCTTACCATTGCTGTGGGCTGGATGGCAGTCATGAAAGGGTTGTCACTGCCCTTGCATATACAAAGTTGATCATAGCTATTCACATTTTCTTCACTTCCATTGAGACTTGTGCATTGCTGGTGCTTCATGTGCTAAACTGAATTGTTGTTTAAAATGTCTTCAGAAAGATTATACTATGATTTAGCATTGAAATGAAAAGGTATCATATACACACAAAGACATGTAAACAGAGCAATGGGGCATAAATTTGATATTAGCAAAGCAAATATTCATTATTGGAGAAATGGCAGCAATTTCATATTTTCTTGTAAAGTAACAACCAAGCACTTTATAGGACCTAAGAAAGGAAGACACCTATAAGTAGATGAAGCTGTGTTACATTATGCTTCTGACATATGAGCAAAAGGATCGCCTTATCTCATGTTGAACAATGCCACTGAAAGCAGTAAAACTGCTAAATCCTTCAGCATGGACTAAGGATATTTCAAAGCCATGAGAGGCTGATGTGACCAATTCATGTGTCAAGCAAGACCATTGTTAAGACAGTGAAGATCTGTTTATCATAAACTGCTCAACTTTTAGCAACATTTGTTTCAACTAAGGAAAAAACAATGTTATTAATTTGGTCAAATGGTAAAGCACCAGAATCAAAATTTGCCAAACCGCTGTTCAGCATCTTGGGGGAAAATCCTTGAGACAATAGTAGGGCACTCTTGGCGAAGGATATGAACAGGTACTTTTCAAAAGAAGACATTTATGCGGCCAAAGACGTATGAACAAATGCTCATCATCACTCACTGGTCATTAGAGAAATGCAAATCAAAACCACATTGAGATACTGTCTCATGCGAGTTAGAATTGTGAACATTAAAAAATCTGGAGACAACAGATGCTGAAGAGGATGTGGAGAAATAAGAACACTTCTACACTGTTCATGAGAGTGTAAATTAGTTCAATCACTGTGGAAGACAGTGTGGCGATTCCTCAAAGATCTAGAAATAGAAATATCATTTGACCCAGCAATCCCATTACTGGATATATACCCAAAGGACTACAAATCATTCTATTATAAGGACACATGCACACCTATGTTCATTGCGGCACTGTTTACTATAGCAAAGATTTGGAACCAACACAAATGTCCATCAAGGATAGACTGGATAAAGAAAATATGGCACATATACACCATGGAATACTATGCAGCCATAAAAAATGATGAGTTCGTGTCTTTTGTGGGGACATGGATGGATCTGGAAACCATCATTCTCAGCAAACTAACACAAGAACATAAAATCAAACACCACATGTTCTCACTCATAAATGAGTGTTGAACAATGGGAGCACATGGACACAGGGAGAGGAGCATCACACACTAGGGTCTGTTGGGGAGTTGGGGGCTAGGGGAGGAACGGCTGGGGGTGGGGGGATTGGGGAGGGCTAACATTAGGAGAAATATGTAATGTAGGTGACAGGGGGATGGAGGCAGCAAACCGCCATGGCATGGGTATACCTATGTAAAAATCCTGCAAGATCTGCACAGGTACCCCAGAACTTAAAGTATAATAACAATAATAAAAGAAATTCCACATCATTGATGTTCTTTGGGGCATAGAGAAAGATCTTCTGTGGAAAGCCAGACATTGACAATTCTGAGCTTAAAAACATCTCAGAAGAGTTAGACTAGATAGAAAGAAGTTTTAGGAATTTATCTCATTTATATTTTCCTTTTCATGTATGGTGTACTTAGCACATCAAAAAGCTCTTCTAATATTTATAAAATAAAAAGGATTATATAATATTTAAAAAGCATTACAGCAGTTTAATTGTACCATTTTTCTTCTTTTCTGGTGGCATATAAAATCATGGTTCATCTTATAACTTGGATACAATGAAACACAGTAGGTCCATGTTAGCAGAAGCCATGGAAGCAACTTTGGCGTCACTTGCTTAAGCAGGGATCCCAGGTTCTCGAATTCCACTTTTTCTCCCATTCCACTGGCTGGAATGGCAAGAGCCACTGACCAATATGGTAGCCACTAGATAGCCATGTGTAGCTATTTGAATTCTAATTAATCAAAATTAAAAACTCAGGTTCTTGATTGCACTAGTCAAAACTCAAGTGTTCAGTAGCCACATGTGGCTTGTAATTACCATACTGGACAGCATAGATATACACAGAATATTTCCATTACCATAGAACATTCTATTAGACAGCACTGGACTAAAGTGACGTTGGAAGCAAAGCACTGATGATGGCACAGCCACTCTTGCTCTGGATTCTTGCACAACTACAAGAAGCTAGGATGCTCATCGACCTGGAACACTCACCTCTAATTGTTTACCTGAAATAGAAATAAACCACTTTGTTCTTTATACTGTATTATTGCTGGATAACTTAGTAGAGTGATTCACCTTTGGCATAATTAATACTGTTGCTTGACTTGTTTATTTTCTGCCTTCTCCAGTAGATTCTAATGGGGCAGGTATATTTTTTCAGAATTTAGCACAGTGCGTGACACATAGTAGGTCCTTAAAAAGCATTTATTAAATGATTTACTTAATAACTATGAGCAAATAGGAGGGACAGTCATGATTTAGATGATCAGGAAAGGTTTCCTGCAGGAAGCAGCATCTAAAGTGACTCTTGAAGGATGAATCAGAGGCAAGAGAAATATAATGCAGGAGGAAGAGGGTTCCAAATAGAGAGAAGACCCAAGGCGAGAGAGCAAGGGGTTTTGCAGAGAGCAAAGAAATCAACATATTTGGAGGGGGGTGGAAGCAGGAGGTGAGATTGATGGGGAAGAGATTACAATGGGCTACATAAGCCCTGTTACGATCTTGTATTGCATCCTGAGGGCAATGGAAGCACTACTAAAAAATTTTATGCTTTTACTGAGCCACTTCAAAATTCATTCAAAAAATAGAATGAATGTTTTATTCTTAGAATGATTTGAGGAAAAAGATTCCCTGACACTTTGGGTTAACCATTAGTGCATTTGCAAGATCCTTGTGGAAGTTTTCCTTGTGTCTAACCTAAATTTTTTTTAACCAAAGTATATTTTTGTTGTTGTTGTTTAGTGGACCTAAAACACACTGGTTACTGTTCTCTCTGTTTTTTTCATGAGGTTGAAAAGTACTGAAGAATAGGTAAGACCTCTGTGTTATATGTTAACTGGGCTGATGTCAAGCATGTTGCTCCTTATAGTAGTTTGAATGAGGAGGGGCCTGAAAGAACCAGTAAATGCAAATGAGATAACAATGGAATCCCACTACACTCAGAGAGAGATTGAAAGCGTGTCTCAAGTTTTGTCTTCCTTGAAACAATGATTCCAGGTCCTGTCACCTTCTTTTATCAGTGATGTTGGGAATTCTAGGGCCTTTGTGAGAATGATGATACACAGAAAACAGAAAATTTACCTCTATCATCAAGGTAATGCTAATAATTTATGTATATTCAAAGAACCAGTAGCATCAAAAACTTTCTCCTCCTGTCTTTTTTTATTCTCTCCCTGGGAGGCTCATCCACATTTATGACTTTGGCCACTGATGTTAATGATTACTTTCAATTCTATGACTCTAACAGCTTTCTTGTGAGTTCCAGATCTCCATGACTACCTATTGTCACACATTTTCATCTGGAAGACCCAAAAGCTCCCCAAATTTAACATGTCCCAACCCTGATTCTTTATCACTCCCATATCTTCCCCACAAATATGTTTCTTCTTCTTATTTGTAGTGAGAACATCGTGTCTACCCAATTATAATCTACAGACTTGTGAGTCATCCTTGACTTCTGCTCTTTCTCAGACCCCTCAGCCTCTCTACCACCAAGCTCAGTCACATCTGCCTTCTGAGCATCTCTTGCATTCACCCCACCTTCTCCAACCCCTCTATTCATTGCCAGAACCCAGATGTTCATTATTTACTGCATCTAGCTACAAGTTCCTGCCATCTGGAGTGATATTTCTAAGACTGAAACCTAATGATATTTCTAAAATCCAAACCTAAGGATGTCATTTCTCTGCTTACAATTGCTAAATGACTGCCTACCTACTATAATACTTCCAGAAAAAATATCACACTCAAGAACAGAGTCCATAAGACCCTTCAGGATCTAATTTCTTCCCACCTCTCTCATTTAATCTCTCACCCTCTCCTTAGATCTCCTTATGCCTCCTCTTCAGCTACTAACAGACACAGCAGTTCTTACTCTGCCTTGTACAGTTGTTCTCTTTACCAGGCATGTACTTTCACTTCTTTATTCACCTGGACATAATTTTACGTGGCTTGCAAAGTTTTGTTTGGTAGGTTTTACTTAAGGTTGCTTTTTTAAATATCTAAGTAGCCACCCCTCAATACTTAGAGAACACCATGGTTTTGTCATAATACTTATGATACCATGTAGAATTGGTTGCTAGTTTCCATTTTTCTCTAACTAGACATGTGTTTCATCAAAAGTGGAAATCTATCTCATTCATTTGTATAAGTACAGTGCCTACCATAATGCCTGACACAACAAATGACACCCCAGAAATGTCTGTTGAAAGAATGATCTTTTTTCCCCCTTTTATACAGTCAAAATAGTAAGATCAAATATAGTGGTTATATTTGTATCATGGGAATGAAATGATAGTTAGGGGCTCTGCAGCCAACAACAAACTGAAGGACTGAAACTAGGAAGTAGGGTAATCAGAATCACTTTTGAAAAGTTATCTGAAGAGGAGAGATCCAAGATGGCTGATTACTAGCAGCTCAGGATTGTAGCTCCCAGAGAAAGCACACAGAACGAGAGGACGCCACACTTTCAGACGAATTTTTGTTGCTCACGTGCCACAAGATTCCCAGCGGAGGAGCCCCACGGGTCGCAAGAGCGACTCTTGTGGCCGGTGTAGCGGTTTGGCTGGCACCTCAGTGTGGTGGTTCTCGGTGCAGAGTAAACGGGACTGGGTCCCCTTTTGGTCAACTTTTAGAGCTCCGGGAAGGCAGAGTTGCCCATTCAGCTGATTGAAAAAGGGACTCAAGAAGGAAGCCAGACCAGAGATTCCCGGGCAGAAAAGCACCAAGAATCTTAACGCCGATGTTTTAGTTGGCGCAGTGGGTTGCTCAGATTTCGGCGCTGGGAATCAACAAGTTGGATGTCCACTCAGAGACCTAATTTGAAAGTCAGTAATTACAAAGACGACAGGTGGATACATTTACAATGACAGGAAGAAACCAGTGTAAAAAGGCTGAGAATACGCAAAATCAGAATGCTTCTTCCTCTACAGGGGATCACAGTTCCTCATCAACGAGGGAACAAGGCCTGATGGAGAATGAGTGCATTCCAATAACAGAATTAGGCTTCAGAAGGTGGATAATAAGAAACTTCTGTGAGTTAAAAGAACATGTTTTAGCCCAATGTAAAGAAACTAAGAACCTTGAAAAAAGGTTTGACGAAATCCTAACGAGAATAGACAATTTAGAGAGGAATATAAGTGAATTAATGGAACTGAAGAATACAATACAAGAACTCTGTGAAGTATGCACAGGTTTTAACCCTCGAATTGATCAAGCAGAAGAAAGGATATCAAAGGTCAAAGACCAGCTTAATGAAATGAAATGAGAAGACAGGATTAGAGAAGAAAAAGTAAAAAGGAATGAGCAAAGCCTCCAGGAAATAATGGGACTATGTGAAAAGACCTAATTTACGTTTGATAGGTGTACCTGAAGAGAATGAATCCAAGCTGGAAAATATTCTTCAGGATATTATTCAGGAAAACTTTCCTAACCTAGTAAGGCAGGACAATACTCAACTCCAGGTAATACAGAGAACACCACAGAGATATTCCTCAAGAAGAGCAACCCCAAGACACATAATCGTTAGATTCACCAGGGTTGAAATAAAGGAGAAAATTCTAAGGGCAGCTAGAGAGAAAGGTAAGGTTACCCATAAAGGGAAGCCTATCAGACTCACAGCAGATCTCTCAGCAGAAATCCTACAAACTAGAAGAGAGTGGGGGTCAATATTCAACATCCTCAAAGAAAAGAATTTTCAACCCAGAATCTCATATCCAGCCAAACTAAGCTTCATAAATGAAGGAAAAATAAAATTTTTCGTGAACAAGCAAGCACTCAGAGATTTCATCACCACCAGGCCTGCTTTACAAGACCTTCTGAAAGAAGCACTACACACAGAAACGAACAACCAGTATCAGTCATCCCAAAAACTTACCAGAAGGTAAACAGTATCTTCATAATGAAGAATCTATATCAACTAATGGGCAAAATAGCCAGCTAGCATTAAATGACAATATTAAACTCACAAATATCAATATTAATCCTAAATTTAAATGGATTAAATGCCCCAATCAAAGACACAGACACGCAAATTGAATAAAAAGTCAAAACCCATTGGCACGCTGTATCCAGATCCATCTCATAAGCAAGGACACAAAAGACTCAAAACAAAAGGTTTAAGGAAGACTCACCAACCAAATGGAGAGCCAAAACAAAAACAGGAGTTGTAACTTGCATCTCTGACAAAATAGACTTTAATAGTAACAAAGACTAAAAGAAACAAAGAAGGACATTACATAATGGTAAAAGGATCAATGTAACAACAGGAGTCAATGATCATAAATATATATGAACCCAATATAGGAGCACCCAGATACATAAGGCAAGTTCTTAATGACTTATAAACAGACTTGGACTCCTGCACAATAATAGCGGGAGACTTTGACACCACATTGTTAATATTCAACAGATCAACAAGATAGAAAATTAACAGGGACATTTATGATTTGAACTCAACCTGGAACAAGTAAACTCAGGGAATATTTATAGAATTCTTCACCCCAGGTCCACAGAACATACATTTTTTTTCAGTATCACATTACATCTATTTTGAAAATGACCACATAAATGGAAATAAATCACTCTTCAGCATTTGCATAGCATTTCACAGATTTAAATGAAATATTGGTTGGCTCTTTGTTTGTTATTTTCTTCCCTTATTCCTTCCTGTCTCCGCTGTTAAGTACAATCATCGGCATAAAAGAGGTTTTTAATACCTATTTTTAGATTGCATTCCAGCCTAGGCAATAGAGCAAGACTCCTGTTCTCTCTCCCCCTTTCTCTTTCTCTTTCTTTCTTTCTTTCATTAAATAAATAAAGAAATAACAGTGGCTGGCAATGCGGAATCTGAAACCCTATCAATGAATTTAACATATTGATGCTATTACATTAATATCTTTTCGTCTTAAAGTATATCCGTATTGTGCTTTCAAAAAAAAAAAAAGAAAAAGAAAGAAAGGTTATCTGAAGATCTGGTTCTGATAAACAAAAATACAGGGCTCAAGTGAGGAAGATTTGATACCTTACCAACCACAGCAATCTGTAGGTGAACTATCATACATTATTTATTTGTCTTTCTATATTTATTTGTGGGTATTCCTTATCAAATAAGGGAAGAGTGGAGGTAGTTTGAATAAACTCATTCGATAAAACAATTTATCTAAATAGATGTAGAAAATAGGCCAAGGGAAAATAAAGGCAGGAAAATAAAATAAAATTAAGATTAAGATTCTGTTTTTTTCCCGATAGATCAAGAGGGATGACAAATCAAATATTTTAACATAAAATTTTTAAAACCTAGCCAAGGTCAAAAAAATATAAACTAATTTCTGGGAAACAGAAATGAAGCAGAAACTCAAAGCAGCAATTCAACAAAAGCTAAGGGCCTCTTTGACAATAAATCAGAATCAAGAATCGGGTTTAAATCAATGGAAGGAAGTGGTGTTTAGTAATTACAAGTTAAACTGGAAGTAAGAGTATTCTATAACTAGGACCTGGTTGAAGCTACTCATGGCTCTGCGACTGGATTGGTGACGTGCCAATGTCATCATGAAATGGGAGCTTTAATCAAACAACATAAAACCTGGGGTCCCAGTGGATCATGTGGAAGCAACTCCAAAACTGCTAGACAGAAAGAAGTGACCACATAAAGAAAGAAAAATACTGACATCAAACTCCCACTCAAGATATGTCTGAAAACCAAAATTCCAAACACATGAAGAAATAAACATTAAGAAAGACAGTTGACAAAATCAACAATTACTAAATAAATTTTCTTTGGATAAAAGGAAATTAACATAATTAATATGAAAATAACTTTAATATGTGTATATCTAGGATCCTCAAAAAGATTTTAAAGAAAGACTATGCCACAGAGAGGGGAAAATAGTTAATTATGAAATGTAAGTAGGCAAAGTGGCTAAAATGAAACTGGACTAAGTGGAAATGAAGAAGAACCATTTAGTAATCTTAGAAATAAAAATATAATTATGAAAGTAAAGCAATAAACAAGTCAGTAAATGCATCAGTTCTAGATTGGACTTAATCAAAGAGAAAATTAATGAATTGGAAGAGTCTCATGGAATTTGTAAAATAATACAAAGAGTACATTGTATTCCTAGTTATACAATGAAAAACCAGTTAAGAGCAAGACTGAGAGAAGGCTTCAGCATACATCTAATTGGAGTTTAAAACAAAGGAACAGAATTTTCCAGGATTATGGCAATTATATAAAGACAGCAAGTACTCAGATTAAAAGACACACCAACTCTAAATGGCATGAATAAAAATAAATCCAAACTTTAGACAAATTATATTGAAATTTTAGAACATTACGGATAAAGAGAAAGTTTTAAAACCTATTAGAATGAAAAAGATAAATCATCTTCAAAAGAACAGTATTAAAGCAGATTTCTCACCTGCAATAGATGCCAGAGACAGGGAATTCTTCAAACTGCTAAGGTAAAATCGTTGTCAACCTAAATCTTCATTTTCAGCTAAAATGTCATTTACAGATGAAGACAAATAAAGGTATTTTCAAATATAAAAAACTCATTGATACGCACTAAATGAACAATTAAAATACATGTTTCAATAAGTAAAACAGTGAATTCAGAGAGAAGGAGTGGGCTACCAGAAATCATGATGAGCAAAGAAATTCATAATAATAATATAGGTTGATAAAATTAATTAACTAATAACCATTTAAAAATAAGAGCTATAAATTGTGTGGTTAAAAAAAGATGGAATTAAAGTTCTAGACAAAATAACAAGTAAAATGGGAAGGTTATTGGGCATTAGCTAAAGTTTTGGGGGAGAAGAATAAAGATATTAAATAGTTTTAGACTTTGATAAAACATTTATAATTAAATTTCTACATTGAAAATGTAAGGATAATTAGTAAAATGAGATTAAAGTGCAACATATATCTTCTAAACTAGCAGTGGGAAGGAACAAAAGGGAATTTTTTTCCAATCCATCAGAAGGTTGGAAGGATAACAAAAGCAGAAAACATGAAAAAAGATGATAAAAATTAGTCCAAATATATCAGTAATGCAAAATGATATGTGTAGCATAGTACCATTTATGCAATGTTTAAAAACTCACAGAGCAATTAATTTTATGTATTCTTTTCAGATATATATCTATGTGGTAATCCCATTAGATGTGCATGAAAACCATACATAACCCATATCTAGGGGAAGGAAGGAGGGAATGGGATGGAAGTGAGCTACACAAAGGACTTCCACTGTGCCCTTTATTTCTTTTAAGAAGTATGTGGTAAATGTGATAAGAGCCTAATATTTTATAAATCTGGGTGATGAGTTCATAACTCTCACTTTCTGGGCATCTGAAGTGCCAAAACAACTATACATAAGTCCATAGAAAGTATAACATAACCTCCAATTATTCAAATGAAAAAAAATCTTTAAGAACAGTTTCTGGCTATTTTGAATACATAAACTTCTAAAGAAATAGACAGAATAGTGAAAGATCTACTTAGAATATTTAATCTTCTAATAAAGTTATATATACATATTTAAAACCATATTTTATATAAAACAAACTATTAATTTGGAAATATCCTTTTTCCTTACTAAACAATCGTATATAAACTAATCATGTATCTTTGACATCAGTAACTTTCTTAGTAGTTATAGGGATATGTTTGAGCCATTTGACACAGTTCTCCTGTTCATATTGTCTTCATTTTCCTCAAAGGTGAGATACAGTACCCTCTATTCTATGTATGATATTGTCACTGGAAATATCTGAAGCTTCAAGTTCTTATCCTCATATTAGGAAAATTTTAAAATAAATTTGTCCTGTGGGTTTATATTTACTACTCCCAAAGGTATACACTTACTGTATTACCTTTCAAAGCAATCCATAAATGACTTGCTTACATCAACAGTTAGAACTCTTACAACTGTGAGGTCATGCCCCTACATATAATGATAAATATGCATTAAATTTATTTGATTCATTTTAAATCCATTCTGTCAGATGATCCTCCAAAACTAGTATTGATTGAAATAATTTCTGGCTACTGTGTCTTGACAAGTATTTTGTTAATCAAAATAGATAAAATAAACCAAAATGGGAAAGACAGTGTAATGGCAATAGGAGATTATCTTAAATCTGGCATAACCTTACATTCAGCCATTTTTTGCTATTTCCAACCCACAGGAACGTATAAAAATAATATAGTATGAACCCTTGTATATCTATCACTCAGAAAAGACTACCATTCTGAGCAATAATTTTGGCTTTTAAAAAAAAACTAGTTCCAGGATTCCAGCTCTGGGACAAGATGACAGAGACTCAAATTTTCTTGCTCTTACCCTCTAAATATAGTGAAATATCCTAGAAACAGATCAACAGAAAATGATAAGAAGGATTCATTCTAAATGCTGGATAGAAGAAAATGGACAGACTAGGGACCTGAGAACTTGAAGAACAACACTGCAGTGAGTTCCCTGGGTTTTCTTTTTCTTTTTCTTTTTCCTTTTACAAGGAAGAGAGAAATCCAGCAACGACTTAGCACAGAGACCCATACCCAGTGACAGTAGCAGGCCAACCTACTCACAATGATTGTAGCATTAGAGCTCAACCCATCTCCTGCCCCACACCCAACAATAGCAGTGAACCCAATGTATTAATAGCAGGAGCAATAGTGATTCCTGAGTTCACCCACCCCTTACACCAGCCAGCAATGCCATCAGTGAGGCTAGCAGGTTCCATGCTTCAGCCATTGATTTGGTAGCAGAAAATGACCCAAGGTGAGTAACCCTCCTAACCCTCCACTTAATGGCAGAGAGCTGTCCAGACCCTGTGGTTCCTGATCCTTTACTCAGTGGCAGAAGGCTCTTCACTCCTTTAGAGGCACCTGAATAAATAAGAGTAGGAAGCCAAATGGTGCCAAGTGACCAGTGAACAGGCTACGGAAAATGCTCTCCTACTTGTAGGTTTGAAATACCCTGCTCCCCATATAACAATGCTAAGAGACCCAGAGAAGTACCCTACACTTCTGCAAGTGGCACCAGCAGGTGTCTAATGGAAGCTCAAGTAGAACTAGATGAATAAAATAGACCAGAATATTATCACAAAGTTTCAAAAAACTAAATTATCATTGAAAAGACAGGTCACAAAAGCAGGAGAGAACCCATAAGCTAAGTCTAAACAGTGCAAATGCCTGCTATAACAGAAGATTTAAATAGCCTCCTAAATAAGATCCAAAATATCCAAGATACAATTAAAAAATTACTCAGTATAATAAGAACCAGGAATATCACAATTTGAACCAGAAAGGTAATCAACTGATACCAATAACAAGATGAATTAGCTTTCTAAATATCTGACAAAGATTTTTCAGCATCTACATAAAATTGCTTGAACAAATAATTTTAAATTATTTTAAACAAATTAAAAATTTAAAAAACATAGCAAAGAAATAAAAGTTATTTCAAAGATACCAAATGGAAATTATAGAGCTTAAAAATACAATAACCAAAATAAAAAAATACTCGTTAGATGGGCTCATAGCAGAAATGACAAAAGGAAGAGTCAGTGAACATGATAAATGAGCAAGAAAATTCACTCAATCTGAGCAACAAAGAAGAAATAGATGAAAAAAAAGAAAAGAGCCTCAGGAATCTTTAGAACACCAAAAAAGAAATCTAAATTTATATCATTAGAATCCCAGAAGGAGAAAAACAAAGAACATAGGACTGAAAAGGTGTTTGAAGAAATAATTGCTGAAAAATTATCAAATTTGGCATAAAATCTAAGCATATAGATTTGAGAAGCTGAATAAAACCCAGATAAATAAACCCAAAGCAATTCATACCAAGACAAATAATAATAAGCATCTGAAAGCTAAAGGCAAAAAAAAGAATCTTAAAAGCAACCAGAAAGAAACAACGCATTGCCTAGAGGAAACAGGAATTCAAATGACAACAAATTTCTCATTAAAAAATCCATGTCTTTTCTATTGTGAACAATGCCGCAATAAACATACATGTGCAAAAGAAAACGTGGCACATATACATCATGGAGTGCTATGCAGCCATAAAAAAGAATGAGTCCATGTCCTTTAGAGGGACATAGATAAAGCTGGAAACAATCATTCCCAACAAACTGACACAGGAACAGAAAAGCAAACACTGCATGTTCTCACTCATACGTGAGTGTTGAACAATGAGAACACATGGACGCAAGGAGGGGAGCATCACACACTGGGGTCTGTTTGTGGGGGTCAAGGGAGGGACAGTGGGGGGTAGGGAGGTCGGGGAGGGATAACATGGGGAGAAATGCCAGATGTAGGTGATGGGGCAATGGAGGCAGCAAACCACATTGCATGTGTGTACCTATGCAACAATCCTGCATGATCTGCACATGTAACCCAGAACCTAAAGTACAATAAAGAAAAGAAAACGGAAACATGTAATAAAATAGCAGACTTAACACTAACAGATTAATAGTTACTTTAAATGTAAATGGTTTAAGTATATTAATTAAAAGATTGTCACAGTGGATAAAATGTCATAATTCAATATATGTGTTCTAAAATTAACTCACTTCAAACACAGTGACATAGGTATGTTAAAAGTAAGTAAATGAAAGGAAGTACATCATGCTTACATTAACTTTTTAAAAATTGAACTAGCTATATTAATATTAGACAAAGTAGACTTCAGAGCAAAGAATGATACTAGGGAAAAAGAGTAGCATCATATAATTACAATAGGATCAATCCCATAAGAAGACATAGTGAACCTAAATGTGCATGCACCAAACAACAGAGTTTTAAGAAGCAAAAGGCAAAAATTAACAGGGCTGAAATGAAGTTTAGAAAACAATCCATGAATAAAATGTGAAATCTGACAAAATATACAAATAATTTTTAAATTTTATACAGAAATATTAGTAATAAAGCATACAGTAATAGAATTGAAAAACTCATTTGAAAGCTTCAGCAGCAGACTTGATCAGAGAAGAGAGTCAGTGAGCTTTAAGACAGAACACATGAAATTACCCAATCAGAGGAGCAAAAAGAAAGAAAAATTAAAAAGAGTGAAGAAGGCCTAAGAGAATTATGGGACACTATCAAGCAAACTAGCCTCTGCATAACAGAAATTCCCAAAGGAAACAAGAAAGAAAAGCCTAAGAAGCACGTTTAATGAAATAATGGCTGAAAATTTCCTAAATTTGGAAAATGTTGTCAACATGCAAGTACAGTAAGTTCAGAGGTCATCAATCAAATTCAATCCAGAAAGAAATTTATCGAGGCACATAATAATCAATTTACCAAAAGTCAAAGACAAAAAAGGAATACTGAAATCAGAAGAGAAATAAAACATACCACATTCAATGAAGCCCCAATATGACTTTCAGCAAATTTCCTGACAGAAACCTCATAGGCCAGGTGAGAGTGGGATGATCCAACAAAAATCCCAAATGGTGAAGAAAATAAAAAAAAAACTAACCAGCAAAGCTATCCTTCAAACACAAAGGAGAGTTCCACTTTTTCAGACAAACAGAAGCTTAGGGAATTCATCAACACCAGACCTGTCTTACAGGAAATGCTAATGGGAGTTCTTCAGTCTGAAAGAAATGAAGCTAATGTGTAGCAAGAAAACATCTGTAGATATAAAACACACTGTTAAAATTAAGAATACAGACAAATTTGGAATATTCTAAAACTTTAATTAAGGTATGTAAGCCACATATATCTTAAATATTAAGACTAAAAGACAAAAGTATAAAAGATAATAACAACAACTAGTCAAGAGATAGGCAACACAAAAAGATGTGAACTGAAATATCAAAAAGTCAAAATATGGAAGGAGGAATTATGTTAAAGTGCAAAGTATGTTTTTGTTACTATTCTTTACAATCAAAGTTAAGTTGCTATCAAATTAAAATAACCTGTTATAACTATTAGATGTTTTTTGTAAGCCTCATGGTAACCACAAGGTGAAAACCTATAATAGATACACTCAACATAAATAGCATGGAAACAAAACATAATAATCTGGAAAGTTACTCAACACAAAGAAAGGCAATGACAAGAAAACAGGAATAAAAGATCTGCAAAACAATGAGAAAACAAGTAACAGAATGACGGTAGCAAATCCTTACCTATCAATAATAATTCTGAATGTAACTTGATTACATTATCCAATTAAAAATCATAGGCAATGCACAGTGGCACATACCTGTAATCCTAGCACTTTGGAAAGTTGATGCAGGAGGATTGCTTGAGATTGGGAGTTCAAGACCAGCCTGGGCAACATAGTGAGACTCTGTCTCTACAAAAAGAAAAAAAACTAGCCAGGTGTGGTGGTGCATACCTATGTTTCCAGCTACTTGGGAAGCTGAGGCAGGAGGATAGCTTGAGCCCCAGTGTTTGAGGCTGCAGTGACCTATGACTGTGCTGCTGCACTCCAACCTGGGTGATAGGGTGAGACCCTGTTTCTTATATATATATATATGCGTGTGTATGTGTGTGTGTGTGTGTGCATGTGTGTGGAGAGGGAGAGAGAGAGAGAGAGAGAGAGGGAGAGAGAGAGAGAGGGAGAGAGAGAGAGAGAGAAAGAGACCGGCTAGATTAAAATAAACAAAATCCGATTATATGCTATTTGTAGTCTATAAGAATCTCACTTCACCTATAAACAACATAGGGTGAAAGTGAAAGAATGTAAAAAGATATTCCATGAAAATATAAATAAAAAAAAAAAGCAGAAGTGTCTATACTTAGATCAGTCAAATAGACTTTAAATCAAGAATGATTAAAAAACATAAAAAGACAAAGTAGATCATTATATAATGGTAAAGGGGTTCATACAGCAGAGGATACAACAAATGTAAATATATATGCCCCTAACACTGGGTCACCTGACTATATAAATAAAATATTAATAGACTTCAAAAAAGAAATTGACTGCAATACAATAATAGTAGGGGACTTCAATACCCCACTTTTAGCAATAGACAGATCACGCAGACAGAAAATCAACAAAGAAAAATCAAAGTTAAACTGTACTCTAGACCAAATGGACCTAAAAGATATTTATAGAGCATTCTATCTAACAGCTGCAGAATAAACATTCTTCTTAACAGTGCATGGAACATTCTTCAAGATAGACTGTATGTTACATAACAAAGCAAGTCTTAACAAATATTTAAAAATCAAAATCATATCAAGTGTTTTCTATGACCACAATGGAATAAAACTAGAAATCAATAACCAAAGGAATGTTGGACACTGTATAGATTCATGGAAGTTAAACAACATGCTGCTGAATAACGAATGAGTCAATGAAGAAATTTAAAAATTCCTTGAGACAAATGAACATGGAAACTCAACATACCAAAACTTATGGGATACAGCAAAAGCTGTGCTAAGAAATAATTTTAGAGTAATAAATGCCTACATCAAAAAAGGAGAAAGATTACAAATAAACAAACTAACGTGACATATCAAGGAACCAGTAAAACAAGAACAAACTAAACGTAGAATTAGTAGAATTTTTAAAAATTACAAAGATCAAAGCAGAAATAAATGAAATAAATTAAAACAACACGAAAGATTGAAGAAAAAAATTGCGATTTTTTTGATAAGATGAACAAAATCAACACACTTTTAGCTAGACTAAGAAAAAAAGAGGACTCAAACAAATAAAATGAGACAAAAGAGGAGATATTATAGCTAATACCTCAGAAATACAAAGGATCTTAAGAGACTATTATGAACAATCATACACCAACAAATTAAAAAATCTAAAAGAAATGAATTCCTAGACCCATAAAAACTACCAAAACTAAATCATGATGAAATAGAAAACCTGAACATACCAATAATGAGTAACGGGAGTGAAGCAATAATGAAGGCTTTCACATCAAAGAAAAACCCAGGACCTGATGGCTTCTCTGCTGATTTGTAGCAGACATTTTAGGAACAAATACCAATTCTTCTCAAACTTTATCAGAAAATGAAGAGGAGGGCATACTTCCAAACTAATTTTTCAAAGCCAGCATTACCCTAATATCAAAACCAGACAAGGACACAACAGCAACAACAATAAAACTACAGGCCAATATTCCTAATGAACATAAATGCAGAAGTCCTCAACAAAATATTAGCAAACCAAATTCAACAACACATTAAAAAGATCATTCACCATAATCAAGTGGGATTTATCCCAGGGGTGCAAGAATGGTTCAGAATACACAAATCAATAAACATAATATATCACATTAATAGAATCAAGAACAAAAACCATACAATCATTTCAGTAGATGCAGAAAAGAATTCAATAAAATTCAACATTTCATCAAGATAAAAACGCTCAACAAATTAGGTATAGAAGGAGCATACCTCAACACAATAAAGGCTGTATATGACAAACCCACAACTAATATCATAATGAATGGGGTAAAGCTCAAAACTTTTTCTCTAAGATCTGGAAAAAAGACAAGAATTACACCACTTTTATTTAACATAGTACTGGAAATCCTAGCCAGAACAATTGAGCAATAGAAAGAAATAGAGGGCATCAAAATTGGAAAGGAGGAAGTCAGATTGCTCCTGTTTGCATATGACATAAATATATATATATATATATATATATATATATAAAATCCCAAAGACTTCACTAAAACACTATTAGAGCTAATAAATGAATTCAATAAAGTTGCAGGATACAATATCAACATACAAAAATCAGTAGCATTTGCATATGCAAGAAACAAAGAAAGCAATTCCCTTTACAATAGCTACAAAAAAGATACCTAGGAATAAACTTAACCAAATAGGTGAAAGATCCCTACACTAAAACCAATAAAACAGTAATGAAAGAAAGTTAGGAGGACACAAATAAAAAGATATGCTCATGAATTAAAAGAATTAATATCAATAAAATGTCCATACTGCCCAAAGAGATCTACCGATTCAATGCAATCTTCATAAAAAAGAAACAGTAATATTCTTCACATAAATAGAAAAAAGATGCTAAAATTTGCATGGGACTACAAAAGACCCCATACAGTCAAAGCAACTTTGAGAAAAAAGAACAAAGCTGAAGGCATCACAATGTTTGACTTCAAAATATACTATAAAGCTATAGTAACCAAAACAACATTGTTATTGGCATAAAAACAGACACATAGACCAATGGAACAGAATAGAGAGCCCAGAAATAAATGCACACATTTAGAGTCAACTGATTTTTAACAAAAGAAGTGCCAAGAACCCACATTGTGGGGGGAAAAAGTATCTTCAATAAATCATGCTGGGAAAACTGGATACCCACATCCAGAAGAATAAAACTAGATCTTTATCTTTGATTTTAGACAAAAAAAAAAAATCAAAATGAATGGAAGATGTAAAGACTGAAAACTATAAAATTACTACAAGAAAACATAGGGAAAATGCTTCCTGACATTGGTTTGGGCAAGGAATTTTTGGGTAGAACCTCAAAAGCACAGGCAACAAAAGCAAAAATTGACAAATAGAATTACATCAAACTAAAAGGCTTCTGAACAACAAAGGAAATAATCAACGAGTGAAGGAACAACCTACAGAATGGGAGAAAATATTTCCATACTATGCATCTGACAAGTGGTTAGTAACTAGAACATACAAGAAACTCAATTCAACAGAAACAAAAAAAAATAATCTGACTTAAAAATGGGCAGAAGATCCGAATAGACATTTCTCAAAAGAAGACACTCAAATGGCCATCAGGTATATGACAAAATACTTAGCATCACTAATCATCAGGGAAAGGCAAATCAAAACTACAATGAGATATCACCTCACTCCAGTTAGAGTGGCTATTACTAAAAAGGCACAAAATAACAAATTTTGTCAAGAACGTAGAGAACTGTTAGTGGGAATGTAAATTAGTATAGCCATTACGGAAAACAATATGAAGATTACTCAAAAAACTAAAAATAGAACTACCACTTGATCCAGAAATCCTACCAGGTATTTATCCATAGGAAAATAAATCAGTTTATCAAAGAGATATTTTCAATCATGTTCATTACAACACCATTCACAATAGCCAAGGGATGGAATCAATCTAAGTGTCCATCAACAGATGAATGAATAAAGAAAATGTGACATATAAACACAATGCAATATAATTCAGCTGTAAAAAAAAAAATGAAATCCTGTCATTTGTAGCAGTATGGATGAGCCTGGAGAACATACTATTAAATGAAATGAGTCAGGCACAGAGAGACAAATGGTGCATAATCTCACTCATATGTGGAATCTAAAAAGTGTATCTCATAGAAGTATAGAGAAGAATAGTAGTTAGCAGACGGTGGGCAGGGGAAAGGGAAGATGAAGAGAGGATGATCAATGGATACAAAGTTACAGTTAGATAGGAAGAAGTAGTTTTGGTGTTTTATTACTTTGTAGGGTGACTATAGCTAATAACAGTGTATTATAGATTAAACATAGCTAGAAAAGAGGATTTTGAAAGTTATCACCCCAAACAAATGGTAAAGATTTTAAGCAATGGATTATCTACCCTGAGTTAATCATTGTGCAATCTGTACATGTATTGAATCATCACACTATACCCTATAAACATGTATAATTATTATGTGTCAATTATAAACAAAAGATAAAAAGAAAAAATACCTAATAGAGCTAAAAGGAGAAATTGATAAACCCACAATTACAATTGGGAACTTCAGCACCTCATTCTCAGCAATTGATAGAAAGACTAGACAGAAAATTTACAAACATATAGGAGAACCAAACAGCACAATCAGCCAACAGGTTTTAATTGATATTTATTGAGCACTCCACCTAACAATAGCAGAATGAACATTCTTTTTAAGTACCAGTGGAACATTCATCAAGATAGACCATATTCTGGGTCTTAAAACAAATCTCAACACATTTCAAAGCACCAAAACATACGGAGTATATTCTTCAACCATAAAGGAATCAAAGTTGAAATCAATAGCAGAAAGACAACAAGACAATCTTCAAAGAACTGGAAATTAAACAGTATAGCACTAAGCATTTCATGGGCCCAAGAAAAAGTCTCAAAGAAAAATCTTAAATACATAGAAGTCAATTAAAATGAAAACGCAACATAATGAAATTGTGGGATGCAGCTAAAGCATTGATGAAAGGGAAAATTAAAGCACTACATGCTTGCATTTAAAAAGAGGAAAGTGGGACTAGGCGTGGTGGCTCAGGCCTGTAAGCCCAGCACCCTGGGAGGCTGAGGCAGGTGAATCACCTGAGGTCAGGAGTTTGGGACCAGGCTGACCAACATGGTGAAACCCTATCTCTAATAAATATAGAAAAATTAGCTGGGTGTGGTGGTGCACACCTATAATACCAGCTACTCAGTAGCCTGAGGCACAAGAATCATTTGAACCCAGGAGGCACAGGTTGCAGTAAGCCAAGATCATGCCAATGCACTCCAGTCTGGGGTGACAGAGTGAGATTCTGTCTCAAAAAAAAAAAAGAAAAAATAGAGGAAGTTGGCTCACACCTATAATCCCCACTGTTTGGGAGGCCAAGACAGGCAGATCACCTAACCCCCGGAATTTGAGACCAGCCTGGGAAACACGGTGAGATCTCATCTCCAAATATTTAAGTAAATAAAAGCTGGGCGTGATGATGGCATGCGCCTGTAGTCCCAGCTACTGGGGAGGCTGAGGTAGGAGGATTGCTTGAGCCTGGGCGGGGGGCTGAGGCTGCAGTGAGCTATAATAGTGCCATTGCACTCCAACCGGGGGGACAGAGCAAGGCTGTCTCAAAAGAAAAGAAAAAGAAAAGGTCTCAAATGAAGAATATAAGTTCCTATCTCTAAAAGCAAAACAAGAAGAACAAAATAAAGATAAAACAGACAGATTAAAGGAAATAATAAAAATAAGAATAGAAATACATGAAATTAAAAACAAATCAATGGAAAAAAAAGGCCGTTTTTGGAAAAAATAAAATTCATAAACCTGTAGTAAAACTGACACATATAAAAAAAGAAGAAACACAAATCATCAATATCAGGAGTGAAAGAGAAGGTATCATTAAAAAGAATAATGAAGACATACAATGAAGAGTGTTAGGCTCATAAGTTTGAACACTTGGAAGAAATACACCCATTTCTCCAAAATCATGAAACAGCAAATCACAATCAAGATGAAATAGATAATCTGAGTATAACTATAACCATGGAAGAAATTGAATTTGTAATGTAGCACTCTCAAAAAAGAAGCCCTCATGCCCAGATGAATTCACAGGAAATTATTTCCAAACATTTAAAGAATTAACTTCAATTTTACCCAATCTCTTTCAGAAAATAAAAGAGGAGAGAACACTTTCCATCTCATTTCATGAGGCCAGTATTACAATGATACCAAAAGTAGAAAAAGACAGCACAAAAACAGCAAACTGCATGCCAATATAAATTCATAAACTTTGAAACAAAAAATTTCAACAAAATGCTACCAAATCCAATTTAATGATTTGTACAAATAATTACATGTCATAATCAAGTGGAATTTATTCTAAGTATGCAAAGTTGGTTATCCATCATATCACCAAGGCAAAAGAGAAAAATCCTATCAATAGAAATAGAAAAAACATTTGGAAATCCAACACTCTTCATGTTAAAAACTCTCAGTAAGTTACAAATAGAAGGGAACTACATTGAAAAAGAACTTTTACAAGAAACCTACAGCTAAAATCATACTCACTGGTGAAAGACTGTTTGCTCTCCCCTTAAGGTCAGAAACAAGATTATAAATCGTTCGACTATAAGGACACATGCACACGAATGCTCATTGCAGCATAGTTTACAATAACAAAGACCTGGAACCAACCCAAATGCCCATCAATGATAGACTGGACAGGGAAAATGTGGCACATATACACCATGGAATATTATGCAGCCATCAAAAACGATGAGTTTGTGTCCTTTGTAGGGATATGGATGAACCTGGAAACCATCATGCTCAGCAAACTGACACAGGAACAGAAAATCAAACACCGCATGTTTTCACTCATAGGCGGGTGTTGAACAATGAGAACACATGGACACAGGGAGGGGAGCACTACACACTGGGGTCTGTTGGAGGGAAATAGGGGAGGGACAGCAGGGGGTGGGGAGTTGGGGGGGATGGCATGGGGAGAAATGCCAGATATAGGTGAGGGGGAGGAAGGCAGCAAATCACACTGCCACGTGTATATCTATGCAACAATCTTGCATGTTCTTCACATGTACCCCAAAACCTAAAATGCAATAAAAAAAGAGGTTGATTCTCACCACTCCTATTTGCCAGAGTATAAGAAATTCTAGCTAGTACAATAATCGAGAAATAGAAATGAAAATCATGAAGATTAGAAGGAGGAAATGAAATTGTCCCCAGTTGTAGATAACATGGTTCTCTATGCAGAAAATTCCAAGGAATCTACCAAAAAAAAAAAATAATAATACCACATTCCTGGAACTATTATATAAATTCAGTAAGGTTGCAGGATGTAAGGTCAACATATTTTATATACTAATAATGAACTGTGGAAACAGAAATTTAAAACACAATACCATTTAAAATAACTTCTAGGTGATTGCAAATACTTATAATCTTAGGTATGCTCTTAGCCAAACATTTACAAGAGCTGTACACGGCAAGAAATACTTAGATATATACTTAAAACACTTATAGGATCAGTACACTGAAAATTACAAAATGCTGATTAAAAAAAGCAAAGAAGGCCTAATAAATGGAGAGACATTCCAGTAGGTGAATTGGAAGACTCAACATAGTAAAGATATCAATTCTCCCCAAACTGATAAACAGGTTTAATGCAATTCCAATCAACATCCTAGCAAGTTTTTTTGTAGAGATAGGCAAACTTATTCTAAAATTTATATGGAAAGTCACAAGACTTAAAATAGGTTAGACAATTTTGAAGTCAAAGAATAAAGTATAAGGAATCACTCTGCAGTATTAAGGCTTATTATTATTTTTAAGTATGAAAATGAACATTCATTTAGCATGAGAAAGAATTCTAATATATAATAAATTTTAAAAGGTTGAAAATACCATAAACATAACAAAAATTTTAAAAATCCAATATTGATGTTAACTTCCTGACACACTTCTATAATACATTCTCCCTACAGTTTTTAATTGCTTTCTCTTTAATTGCCTCCCTCGTGAGAATTGTTTTGTTATATTTTCTATGGTGAGAAATGAAAAGCAATTATATTAAAGCTTATTATTTGGCCACAATAATCAAGAGTGTGGAATTGGTGGAGAAATAGACATATAAATTAATGGAACAGAATAGAGAACCCAGAAATAGGCCCACACAAATATGCCCAGCTAAATTTTTATTAAGATGTAAAAGTAATTCAAAGAGAAATATCATCCTTTCAACTAATAATGCCAAAGCAACTGACATCCATGAGTAACAACCACACAAAAAATAACCTTGACCTAAACCTCACAGCTTATGGAAAAATTAACTCAAAATGGATCATGGAGTTAAATGCAAAACATAAAACTATGAAACAATTAGGAAAAAAAAAACAGGAGAAAAATCTCTGTGAACTAGAGAGAGGCAAAGATTCTTAAAAATAACACCAAAAGCACACTCAATAAAACAAAAAAATTAATAAATTGGACCTCACCAATATGAGCAACTTTTGCTGTGTGAAATACCCCATTAAGAAAATGAAAAGACAAGCTACAGAGTGAAAGGAAATATTTGAAAATTATTGATGTAATATTTTACACAAAGGACTAGTATTTAGGATATGTAAAGGACACTCAGAACTCAATAGTCAAAAACAAATAGTCCAATTAGACAATTGGCAAAAAAAGAAAAGTGAAATCATTTTATCAAAGAGGATATACAGGTGACAGGTACATGAAAAGATGTTTGGTTTCATTAGCTATTAGAGAAATGCAAACTAAAGCCATAATGAGATATCACTACACACCTATCAGAATGGCTAAAATAAAAGATACTGACAACATCAAATGCTGGTGAAGATTGGGGAATCTGAATCATTCGTACATCACTGGAGAGAACACAAAATGGTACAGCCACTTTGGAAAACAATTCAGTATTTTTAAAATAAAACTAAACATGTGACTACCATGAGACCCAGCAGTCACTTATTGGGTAGAATGTCAAGTTTCTAAATAAATGGAAACTTGTGCACATAAAAACCTATACATGAATATTCATAGTAACTTTATACACAAGAGCCAAAATCTGTGAACAGCATTGGTATCCATCAACAGGTGAATGGTTAGATAAACTGTGGCACATTCATACCATAGAATATTATTTAACAATAAAAAGGAATTAACTAGTGATACACATAACATGTTGAATGAAATTTGACAGAATTATGCTGAGTGAAAAACCAATTGCCAAAGATTCCATATGTGTGATGCCATTTATATAACACTTTGAAATGACAAAACTTTTTAAATAAACGGAGGACAGATTAGAGGCTGTCGGTCAAGGGTTAATGACAAGGTGAGGTACAGCAGCGGGAGGTAAAGATTGCAGCAGAGAGGTTCTTGTGGTGGTGGAACTGTTTCATACCTTGACTGTGAGAGACCACATTATCCAACAGAAACTGCCTTCTAGCCCTCAGAAGTCTCCTTGATGCTTTCCTCACAAACTGCCAATCTGCTGCCCATGATGATTATGCCCATGAAGCTGCAAAGCAGTTCAGTGTTTAAAGCCCTAACCAGGGGTCAGGAGACATGGACTTCACCCAGTCCTGTGACTTCCTCTAAGACTTTGGACAAGCCATGCTCCCGCTCTAAGATTCAGTATCCTCGCCCATAAAATAAAGGAGTGGAATTGGGATCCCTGAGCCCTCTCCAAACACTCCCAGCCCTCATGGTCAAGGTTAGCTCTAAGACCTGCATGTGGGGCCTGCCTGAATCCACCACAGCTCACAAACATTATTAGAACAGAAGTCCTAGTCGGATTTCATTTTTCTTCCAAAGCTGTTTATTGCCTAACAAAATGTACTTAGCGGCAAATTCGTGACTGTGATGTTAAGTATAGGCTACAAAACCAGAGACAAAAAAATATAGTTAGGGGAGGGGTGTGCAGCACAAAGCCAGAAGAGGAAGGGTTATGCAGAGGGTGGGGAAGCCTGGAATTCATAGGAGCGTCTCATAAACACAGGCACCGTTACTTATTTATGCACATCCTATGCCCTGTCTGGGTTCCGCGTGGTCTCCACTTCTTGTTAGCTTTTCAGCTGCACACCAGGCCCCAGCTGGTAGTGGCTAATTGCAATCAGCAGGTGAGAAATGTAGGTTCTCCGAAAAGGAATTATCTCCAGCACTGGGAACCATTCTGGGAAATGTAACAGACCTGGGAAGAGAGGGGGAGATGTTTAAAACCTGAACTTCTGTGAAAAGCATTAATTGAAAAAGACAGCATCGCGCACCAGGAACCCATGACTTGCTCGCTTGAAAATATAATGAAGGGACTTAGTATGGAAGGAAAGATGGGGGTGCATTTCCATTTCTGCACAAGCAGCTCCTGCCTTGTGCACACAAGCCCTGCCTGCCCTCTTTTTCCAAGAGACCCAGAGAGCACAAAGATTTGTTCTTGTAATTTCATTTTTTTCTGCTCGAGTTAAATGACTTCACCAGACTAAGGACATATTTTTTAAAGACAGGCTGCATGCAATCTACTGTGTAGCTGAATGACTTGAGGAAGCAAGTTCAAAGTGGATTCACAGTGTCTCGAGATCACTGAATACCCAGGTGTCCATTCAGTCCAGTGCCAAGTAAGAAAGTGGGACATGGGTGCAGCCATATACCCTAAAATGTTGTTTAGCTACTTGGGGAAGTGAGCCCCGAGTTTGAGACTTGTCTGTTTCCCCAGCCCCAGGCTGCTCTCTGTGTCTCCTGTCAGAAGCACCTAGGAGCAGGAGAAGGGCCTGGGTGGCCTCTGTACGTTTTACTGCCTGATCCTATAAAAGCCCACCTGCTCACCCACAGAATAGGCTTCTCTTTGTGTGTTATCAGGAAAGGGAGTGAAAAGCGTGCCAGACGGGTGATTTGAATTTCATTTTCTCAATATGTCCCCCTGTGGGGAATGCTGTGTGGTGTGCATGCTGATTCAAGGAAAATTCTCTCCGCTCACAGGGGTTTTAGGCTAGTCATGGACAGCTCTCATTGCACAGGGCTGTGGAGTGCCCTGAAAACCACCGGGGATGGGGGTCACACAGCTAGGGGACTGGCCCAGCAACCTTTGCGGAGAGGCTGTGTGAGTTGGGCAGGCCCCAGAAGCCCTGAGGACTGCTGTGTCCTCATCTATAAAATGAGCGAACTGAATGCCACGACCCTTCACCTCACTTTGCCTCTTGGATTCCATAAAAGGCAAGTGATAAGATGTGGCTTCTAATACAAAAGATTCACTCCCCAAAATAAATGTTGCTTGGAGTTTGGGGGAGGGTGGGTGGCTTTGTCGTTTCTTCCTTTTGGTTGTTTGTAGGATAAAGGGGAGGGAGAGGTTAGGCTCCAGAGTCCATCTCAAAGAGAATCACAGACCCTGGTGGGAGGTCAGACTAGGGACAGATACTGTGATGAGGCCAGGGAATCTTTGTCCACCTGCAAGTACTCCCCCTCTTTCAACTCCCCAGCCACGTCTTGGGCCAAAGGAATGCCAGAGGAGAGATTAAAGTCTCAAGGGGAGGAGATAAAGAGGCTTCGATACCTTCAGCCTTGGAGCCAAACCCCAGGCTTTGTGATCAAAAGGTAAATAAACAGCCACTCCCACTGGGTCTCTCATATCTGCTGAGTGGAACAAGTGTTTCCTCTTTATAAACAAGCTTACCTGAAGAAGGCAAAGAAAACCAGACCCTGAAATCTCACGCTGTTTTTGGCAGGCCTCTTAGGAGAAAGTGTTGCAGACAGTTTATCAAGTGCCTTTCTTATATCTCTCTGAAATAGGATGTCCAAGTTTGATCATAAACTGCAAACAAACAGAATCAGCCCATGCTTTATACCAGCTTCCTCTTCCTGATACAGGGAAGTTGTCAAATATGAGAAGGTTTACAATTAGAGGCTGCGAGAAGGATTTTAGAGAGGCCACTGGATCAGGAAGATGAGCAGAGAGAGGAAATGGCCTGTGGCCTTTTTTCAACAAATATTAGGCACTGTCCTGCCAAATTGCACAATTCTAGGGGGCACTATTCACACTGAAGTCTATAGAGCTGTGTTCTGGGGGTGTCATTTCAACAGGGAATGCAGTGCCAATGGTGTCCTGTGGAGTGAGGAAAGACAAAGGCCACAATGAGTGCCCACTAGGTGCCACCACTTGGATAAATCAGAGTACATATAAAGCAAATATCTGCCCCAGTGACACTTACATTCTCATTAGTAAATTATGTAGGAAGGTAGAAGGCAATGCCCATTATAGTAAGACTACATTAGCATGGAGAGTGGGGAGGGTTGTCATTTATAGTAGGGTGGTCAGGGAAAAGTTCACGAAGATGAAGTTACTTTCGAGCAAAGATGTGAAGAGATGAGACAGTGTAACTGTCAGAAGACTCTCTAGGGTAAGAGGGACCCAGGTAGAGAGCACAGTGAGCATAAATATCTTAAGGTAGAAGCATGCCTAGTAGAGCACCATGGGAGACAGTGGAGCTGAAGTGGAGAGGCTGAGTGTGTCTCTGCAGGTCCTGAGTGTGGTAGAGAATCGGAGAACATTATAGCTGGTGCCCTCACTGCTTCATCAGCCTGCTCTGCCAGACTGAGATCTCAGTAGCCACCTCTCAGGGTTCATAAGACTCCTTAGTTCTCCATTAACTAATACCTAGTCTCGGATATGGTCCTGTCTAATTAATAACCAACTAGGAGTAATGTCCCACCTCTCTGAGTCCCTAGCTCACCTGCATTTCAGTGAAGGTGGCCGTAAAGACAAGTCAGGCTTCAGACCTCAAGGAGCAATCTTGGAATGCTGTGAGAGGACTAGGAGATGCTGAATTCTCCCTGCTTTGAAGTGCTGGGGACCTAAGACCATGGGGTCTCCCACACAATCCTCTACCACCATCTGAGCAGGATTCCTCATAGTGCATCTTGGAGATGGAGACAAGTAGAAAGAGAGAGGGTGACTTAAGGTGCCCCTCATCAACTCCCCCAGGCTTACTGCAGAGGCAACACCCTCCTTCTTCTCCTATCTCACCATGCACAGGGTTATTGAATGAAAGTTTGCCTGATCCTCCCCTACCACCTTTTCCCACAGGAAAGTGGAGTAACCAATGGAGAAAATGAACTGCATCTTGGACTCCTGATTTTGCTCAGAATCTCTGACTCAAGCACCTAGGATTGATTAGGTCTCTGTCATACTTACATACTCAAATGCCCTGGCACAAAAAGTAATGCAAGCAGTGTCTACCCTGTGCAATGTAAGATGGGGCTTGAGGGGATGACCCAATCATTTTGATGACAAGTTTTTGGCTGATCACCCAGAAGATTTCTTTGTCCAGAACCTTCTTGTTTGCTTTTCAGCATTTATCAACACTAGCAATGTGCCATGCAGACAGAGCCTATAGGCAGAGGTGACACTGGAAGCAGGAAGCCTGTTGTCCTGGAAGCCTGGGGGACCTGGGTTCCACTGCAAGGCTATGTGATTGTATCAGTTAAGGTACAGTCAGAAAAGCAGAAACAACCATGAGGTTCTAGAATAAGGGCCTATGATAGGGACCGAAACTTCCACAGATATAGAATCTGATTAAGCAGTCTATGCAGGTCTGTTGCTCTGCATCTAGCTTTGAGCCTGAACACAGTAGTGCTGGCTGTCAGGAAGAAGCGATGCACATGAAGTGGGGCAGAACATGGACAAACTAGAACCCACCTAGACAGACAAAAACCCCATCAGTTTCTCATCATCTTCAACTTTACTGATGCAGGTGGCCTGCAGGCCAGGCCAGTACCCTTTACCAATATAGCTGCACACTAAGCAGCCTTGGGACCCCAGAAAGCTGGGGGAGGAGGCCTCCTTGGGACTGGAGGGGCTGCAGGCCTGGCTGTCACCCACACCAGCAAGGTAAGCCTTCAGATCCGTGATGACACCTGTGAGAGGCAACAGTGTCCACTAGTCCTCCTCCTGACTGTCAGATCATAGGCATGGCTGCTGCTTCATTTCCACCCACAAATTGCACACAAATTCCTCTTCTGGCCAACTCCAACCAGAGAGGAAAAAGAAAGGAATTCTGAGAATCACAGTTTCAGTTTAGCTACTACAGTACAGAGCCACCACAGTGACTTTGACATCAAGCCTCAGTTTCCTTGCCTGTGACATCTAGGGGTTGGCCTAAAGAAAACTGTTTGGAGCCAGGTGTGGTGGCTCACGCCTGTAATCCCATCACTTTGGGAGGCTGAGGCGGGCGGATCACCTGAGGTTGGGAGTTCGAGACCAACCTAACTAACATGGAGAAACTCCCATCTCTACTAAAAATACAAAATTAGCCAGGCATGGTGGCACATGCCGGTAATCCCAGCTACTCAGGAGGCTGAGGCAGCAGAATTGCTTGAACCTGGGAGGTGGAGGTTGTGGGGAGCCAAGATCGTGCCATTGCACTCCAGCCTGGGCAACAACAGCAAAACTCCATCTCCAAACAAACAAACAAACAACTGTTTGGGGTATCCATCTTATGGGGAGCAGCTTCTTTCCTCACTCATCTGAAAGCCAGCTAGGACAGCATGTTTCAACAGGTCAACCTACATTGTGTGCTGAGGTGCCAAGAGAGGCCCAATGCTATTGCAGCTTTGGGAGTCTCCACTGGCTGGAATGACTCCAGCATCCTAGCCTTAATTCTTAGAGGAACTTCATGTTCTGAACACATGCACCTTGTGCTGTTTTTTCCCTTACCCAGGCCAGCAGGACAGAAGTATTATCATCTATCTTCCCAGGTGATAAACCTCAGATCCAGTCTGCTGCTGGACTGGCACCAATCACCTGGTTAAGTGGTAACTGCAGGTGGCAAACATTGATGCTCCATCTTTAACATTCAGGCTGAGAAGTTCCAGGAGGCTGCAGAAAGACCTTTAGGCTGCCCACATTTCAATTAACAATCTGAACCCACACATTTCACTAGTAATTCACCTTCTAGGTGATTCCAGAAAACTTTAATAAAACCTAAGGAGAATTTTTCTAAGCAAATAAAGGTGAGCACTATGATCTGTGGAGAGCTTTCTGCAAAATATACCCTTTGCAGACTCTACTTTTAGGTACCTGGAGGGGAGAAAGAAGGAAGGATCATACACAATAAAGACAGATGTAAATTCAGAAAAGGAACTGGAAAAAAATTAAATTACTTAAAAAGAAAAGGAAAGCTCTCATTTACAACCAAAGAAATGAAGAGTGAAAAGAAAATGGTTTTTAAAGACTACCTTACCATGGGTCTCAGCGTCCTTGTGGTGGAAAAGGGACTAGACTTGATGATGTCCTCCAAAATTCCATGAGCTTAGGAGAGCATCCACAAAATCTAAATCGAGCTAAAGGATCCCACATCAGCATATGCAAAACGCAGAGAAAGGAAGGAAAGAAAATACCAAAAGGACTGTCTTTATTCATAGCACTTCTTGGAAGAAAGAACTTTCATTTATTGTGAGATGAGTTGATGCAATACTAAAGGAGATTGTGACCCAGAAATTCCACCCTCTGAGCTTTTGTCCTGCAGAATGTATGACTGAAGCAAAGACATGGTTCAACTGGAGCAAGGTGGTTCAATCCCAAGCCAGGCGTCCTCAAAGTGGCAGAGCGGGGCCAGCAGGAAGGGCCATCCTGGCTGTGAGGGTCTGGGATATGGAGACCAGAGGAGGAGTTATCAAAGGCTTAAAAGTGGGAGAGAGAACTGAATTTGAGTTTCCTTAGTGTTCAAAGTATCAAAAATTAAAGTTTAGAAACTAAATCCTAGCTTAGTGAATCACAACATTCTGGCTGAAACCTGAAGCTCTGAATAGTTCAATTTAAACACAGCTTGAGCCTTTGTTGTTCTGCAGGCAAAAGTTAGGCCCAGGCTCTCTGGAGACAGGAATGCCCTAAATTAGAATTTAGTAATCTTTTTCTAGTGCAGGGGCTTGGCAAACTGTTTCTGTAAAGGGTCAGATACTAAATACATCAGATTTTGCAGGCCATACAGTCTCTGTCGCAACTATTCAATGCTACCACTGTTACAGGAAGGCAGCCAGAGTTAATACATAAACAAATGAGAGTGACCAGGTTCCAATAAAGCTTTATTTACCAAAACAGGTATAGGCTACATTTGGCCTGTGGGCCATACTTTGCTGACTATCTGGTCTAGGATTCCTAGAAAGTTGAGTTTGCATACGCTCAAAATATGGGCAAACTGAGGTTTAAAATTATGCATTATGTGCAATTTGTACATGTTCTAATGCAGGGAAGGGGGAAGAAAATAAAAAGAAACAGTGTACAAAAAAAGAGATGAAAGAAGGCTAATTTTCTTTCATAAGGCAGAGAGACAAGAATGCAGAAAAGGACCAAGAGGGGTAAAAAGCAAAATATATTTTGTAAAGGTGGTGCGTGCACACTTTGGTGAGCATCTGATACTGTAGAGAACATGGGACCAGAAATTAAGAACCCAGACTCCAGGACATTCTCTGCCCTGGCCAGCACCGTCACAACCTCTATCTGACCTCAGCTTTCTCTTTTGCAAAATTCAGAGCTTGAACAAAAAGCTCTACTATTCTGTGATGTTAGCCAATCCCAGCCTCAGAAAGTCCTCAAAATCCAGAGCCAAGCAGGAAACAAAGATACAAGGCACTGCAAGAGAGGCAGCTGTGGGGTGAGCAGAGGCGGGGATTTCAGCCACCCCTGTCTCTCTGTGAGGACAGATCCCTATCTTCTTCCTACAGCACATTATGCTGAAGACATAGCCAAGCTCGTGCTTAAATAAACAATTTAATCAGCAGCCCAAAGTTTTCTTTTATCACCCCATCTCCTGGCTAGACTGAATAATTATTTTCCATCTTCTAACTACTGGACTATTAAGTATGAACTGAAGCAAACAGAACACCAGGCATTGTTGAAAACCTTCACAGCCCTAGTCTTTCAGGAATGCAATTCCCATGGTGGCTGGGTTTTAAAAAGACCTTGCAACTAAGCCTGGTCTCGGAATGGTTGTGCTGTAGAGAAGGACTTTGCAATGTGGGAGGAAGGGAAGGTTTTTCATCTAGCATGACTGCTATCAGTGCCCTGGTCATTAACAAAGAAAACGATATACTGGTGAGATGCCAAGCAATGCCATCACCAGTTGGAATAGGGAGAATACTTCTAGGCTCCATCTGATGATCAAACCATTAAGACTCTCTCAACCTTACTTCTCCACCTGTACAATGGAGCTAGAAATAACCACCTTGTGTGGTTACTGTGGAGGATAAATCAGATAGTAAGGAAGAGCGTATCACCTAGCTTCCAGCACATAGTGGGTCCTCTCTAAACAGGAGTTGTCTTAGTATTATTCATGACCGATACAACTCAATTCTTACACAAGCAAGATCACTCTAATTGGGTGTGAGAATTGCAGGCCTTAAAAAAAGATGTTTTTCCTGCTCCTTATCAATCTTCCCATGCCATGTGCCTCCTACAAAGGCACTCCCCTGTAATAGGCTCGTGGCTGATGTAGACACTATTTAAATTTGAGAAAAGGCATTATGGACCTCACCCATTGGCTGACATCCCATTTGTGAAGCAGTGTTGACTTACGGAAGTAGATAGAAGCCAGGATAACTCAGGACTATAAAGTTTCTGGGTATCAGACATGCCATCCACTGAGTCACAGGTTTCTTTTGGCAGCTGCACAGTAGAAACACCCTTCCTGTCACTGAGGCGCTTCCCAAATCCACTCCCACTCCTGGCCTCCTCTCAGGCCACTGTCCCTCACACACAGCCCATGTGGATAGCAGGGAGGGCAGCAACCTACCCCACAGCCAAGGCCTTTTCTGGTCCTGACCTCATTGGCTCGCCACCTCCACAGTCCTTCTATAGGCTCACTGTGGCTCATGGCAAGTACTGCAACTGCCTCCTGGCTGTTCTCTGTGATTTCAGCCTCAAACCTCTTCATTATGTCCTCCACACATGGCCAGCAGGCTTGTTTCAAAGACTCAGATCTGCTCCTGACCCCACCCTGCTTAAGAGTCACAGCATGTAGAACAAAGTTCGAACTTCTCAGCAAGATCTATAAGGCCTGTCCCAATCTGGCTATAGCCTCCTCTTGGCAGCCTCATCTTCAGGCTTTTGCTCTTGCAGTTCTCTCTGCTTTGCATGCCTCTCTTATCTGTTTATCCAAGTTTTGCTCAACCTTGAACTTTTTCTCATCTAACTCAAATGCCACCTCGTCTCTGGCATTCCCACTGCAGGTGGCACCAACTGTTCTCTCTTCTATATTCCTGTCGTAACTTGTATCTCTTCTAGCACTTTTCAAATACATTATAGATACTTGCTGATGGTTTGTGTTCCTGCTTAGATGTAATTCCAATGAGGAGATGAGCTATATTTTATCTATCTTGATATTTCCAGCATCCAGCATTCTGCCTGACATTCAGTAGTAGTTGCACAGTAGACTTTGCTAAATGGAATAGAATGAATTGAGAGAACAAATTCTAAGGGTTTGGCAGAAGAGGAGTGGCTGATGCAGACAATACACAGGAAGTCTAGAGGCACTATCAAGGGAATCTACTAATATTTCATTATTAATGGTTTTTAATTTTTCTTGCAGCTACCCTTTGGAGAATTATCCAACCTTTCTTGCTATCCTGACTTTCCCACAAAATCAATAACCATCTTTATTCTCAAAGCTGTCAATCATTCTGTATCTATGATTTTGAACCATAATTATAATCCATCCCTTTACTATTTTTTACTCAACATCCATGAAATCCATGAGGCTATGATTTTCTTAGCACCTGCCTCATTGCCCTCTCTACTCTCCACCACATGCAACAGTTTTATCAATAGTTTGCATATGTGAAGCCAAGAAACTTCCCATTTTGGTATAATAATGTTCTGGAGACCCACAGTAACAACCTCCTGCATAATCCTTTTGATGCTTTTTCACCCTGAGGCCCAATTATAAGTTCCACACCCCTTAACAGGGGACATAAGGTCTTCCACACACTGTTCTGCTCCCCACCTGTCCGGCTTCTGTTCTTGACACTTGTCACCTACTTCTGATTGTGACCATCCTGAGCCTTTTCTCTGTGAAGGCCAGGCTTTGTTGTGCTGCCTTGCTTTCTGACATGCTGTTCCTGGAATGTTTTGCCCTCCTTCTCCTTTCCACTCATCTTTCAAGGCCCATTTCAGCTGTTTCCTTCTCGGAGGCATCTTCCTTGCCAATACTGCTTTCTTTCCTGCCTACACAATCACTGTATGCTTCTATAATGGGATTCTCCCAACCTCAGTTGTTTTTTCTTTTTCCTTCTCTTTAAATTTTTATTCTCTTCCTGGATATCAGGTGCAGATTGTTGGGTTACTTATAAGCATTGGCTAATGAAATACTTTCAACATTGGTTTATGCACACCCATTAAGTACTAGGAAAGCTACTACCCAAAACTTTTATTGCAAAAGCTAGCATCGTGGGACCTTGCTAATAGCGTATACTTCATCACCCCATCAATTTATGCCCTTTTCTCCCCATTTGAGAAAAGTATAATCATCTCGAATCATATATATAGTCATCATTCCCTTTCCTTTTTCTGTAGTTTTATTGCAACTTGATAGATTCCTTTAAAAATATAGAAATATTTTATTTTAGTTGTTTCCAGCTTCAACAAAAAACCATACTGTATATAATATTTGGAGCCTTACTTTTTCAGATTTCATATTTCTGAAATTCATTCATATTTTTCTGTGAAACTTTCATTTATTTAGACTCCTGTGTAATTTCCAGCATATGTATATACCATAGTTTTTCTTCCATTCACCCTTTGACAGGCAAAGGGTTGCCAGATTTAGCAAATAAAAATAAAGAACACTGAATTAAATTTGAATTTAAAAATGAAATTTTGAAAGTATAGCTTATGCAATCTTTGGGACATACTTAGACCAGAAAGAAAAAACAACCCTATTTGTTGTTTGTCTGAAATTCAATTTTAACTGGAATCCTGTATTTTATCTAACAACCCTAGGTTGGGACTGAGCTGCTATGAACATTCCTGTATGTGTCTCCTACTGGATATTCCAGGGTTACTTTTAGGGATAGACCCAAATGTGTGAATGGTCAACTTTAGGAGGTAATATCAAACTGCTTTCTTAAATGGCTATTCTTGAGAACTCTTGAACCCCATTTCCCATTTTGAGAATATAAGAAATGGCCAGAGTGTGGGAAGAGAGTCTTGTATCTCAGGAGCTTGGTACTGAGTCATAGATCTGCAGTGAATGCCCTCTTCTCTCCCTTTTAAAACAGAGTTTAGGGTGTTACTCTTTAACCCCAAGTCCAGTGAGGGACCATCAAGGTGTTTTGCCATATATTTGCTATGGTTAGTAACCACAGGGGACCTGACCTACACCCATGAAAGCTAAAGCACTCTGTGGGTTAGAGTTTGCCTCTTGCCTGGGGCCACCTAGGTGAGAGGGAAGGGCTATTACATGCTTTGGCAGCCAAGTCAATGGAGGCTGCTGCTTTGGAGTGACCCTGGATTCCCAAAGTATGTTGGGACAAGAAATGTGAGAGTATGGTTCATAGGTCAGAAGTGGGTATAGAAGAGAGAGAGCTGATGTGAAGCAGACTTCAGTCCTGACCAGTAGTACAAGGGGATCTCATCATAGAGACTGGAGGTGTTCTGCCAAATATCTAGCTGAAGGGTAGTTCCGAGACACTACCCTTTATGGAGATAAGGTATACCTCTCTCTTATGGTTCTCTTGACCTCTGCCTGATATGTCTCCATAAGGGGTAGTGGCTCAGGACTATCCTTCAGCTAGATATGAAAGGTAGCCATGGGTACCTCTGAAAAAGCCAGTAGTGCACTTCAGGAGGGAAAGAGTTGGCTTTATTCATCTCCCATGCCCACAGCCAGGGTCCCAGCTTTAGTCATATGAAAATGAGGCCCCAAAAGAGCAATGTCACTCTGTTGAGTCAGAGCTATCTGCTTCCTGGACTTTCCTCCCTCTCCCAGCTTCATTAGTGGCTGTAGGAAAATGACAGCTAACAAATAAAGGAAGAGGTGAACAGGGAGAGAGGAGAAGTTCTCATCTCCTCTACTCTACCTCCACACTGCAGCCTTTCAGATTAAAAGAGACCTGAGCCAGGCAGAGAAGATTTAATGGCAAGCCGAGCGTGGAGTTGTGACTTACCACATCTTGAATGGAACATTCTGATTACTCAATTGTGACCTTCTATTACCTAACAATGTGTAGAAATAAGACTTGTTCAGTTTTCATTCCATTTTGGGGAAAATTACCATCCCTGGAGAAAATCAAATGATCAAGTCTTGCTTTGTTCACGTCAGAGGCTATGCGTGTCTATACCGGTTACGTAGGCATGTCCTGATTTATACTCATTCACCTCACACATATTCAACCACATCCAATGAAAGGGTCCCCTCCCAGCCTCCTCTACACGGGATTTCTTTCCCCTTTCTCTCCCTGCCCGCCTCTCTTTTCTCTTCCATTTCTACTCCTCACTGTAGAGCCTACTGCATGTATTATACTCAGTCTCTGGGCCTTTCCCCTCCGAATTCTAGGGCCTTGGTTCTCACTTTATAAGGAAAACGGGTGATAAGAAGAATGGGAGGCTGGCCTGGCAGGTGATAGGTAGAATCAGAAAGGAACAATAGAATGTGACTCTACTGACGACAAGTTGACTGTCATGGGTGAGAGTTTAGAAGTGGCAAATAGATTGAGTGAAAGGCCATAGGGCTCGGCATTCAGTATTGTTCAATTTTTATCTCCAATGATGAATCTATAAAGGATGTACCTAGCATATGTGTGGATGCCAAAGCTGGGAGGAAGTCTTATAACAGATGATAGACTCAGGACTCAGGACTTAAGATCTCAAATGAATGAAAGGAATTGTTGAAAGAAACAAGGTAAAATCCATAAAGATAAATGTAAACATCTGTGCTGAATTCAAATAGTCAACAGCAGAGGTTAAGGAGACTCAATTCTCTTTTTAAAAGCTCCAGGGGATTTTTTTGCCTTAATATGAGTCAACAGCAAAACATGGCTGCCAACATAAATGTTCAGAACCAGGCTTGGCCAAATCGTATCAGAGAAACTAGGGAAAGGAGGACATTATCAAACTGGAGCATGTCACAGCCTAATGACCAGGAGAGTAAGAGGTCAGGAAACCAATATACAAGAAATAAATGAAGAAATGGGACACTTTTATCTGGAGAAAAGAAACAAAGAGTCACAAGAGTAGCTTTTAATGGATTGAAGAACCATATTGTAAAACAGGGGTTAATTCTAGAAGTCAAAAACCACAGCAAAAGTTAGAGAGAGGTAACCTGTAGCTTAAAATACTAAAGAACTCTCTCTCAGTTAGAGCATCACAACTATGGAACAGGCTGCTTCATGAGGCAGAAGCACTCCAGGTCACCTGAAGAAGTCCAAAGGAAGCTCCAAAATGACGTGCAAGGGTTCTGTACAGGCCCTGGCCCCCTATGTTCCCTGTGCTCTTGACTTGCTATGATTCCATGTTCGATTAAGTGGGGAGAGCCTGAACTTGGGAAGCAGGCGAATTACAGTATAAGGTTTTAGCATGTACAGATTCTAGCAAATCTAAAACCATGAAAATATTGTGGCCTGATGAAATGCCTTTGGGGGCCTGATTAGAATGGAGGTGGCACAGGACCAAAATTAGTTAGGTACCATTATGTTTGAAAGACAGATATAGAACCTAACATTCAAAGGACACTCATAATCAGGTTCAGTAAGAACAAACAGTATTAATCAAGCAGATCCCAAAGATTCCTGTCTCTTGGAATTAAAAGTCAAATAACTCAAGTCCTGTAGGGTCAAAAGCGGATGAACTGAGAGTTAAGAAGGGGCTGTGGGCCAGGCGCGGTGGCTCAAGCCTGTAATCCCAGCACTTTGGGAGGCCGAGGTGGGCGGATCACCAGGTCAAGAGATTGAGATCATCCTGGCCAACCTGGTGAAACCCCGTCTCTACTAAAAATACAAAAATTAGCTGGGTGTGGTGGCATGCGCCTGTAGTCCCAGCTACTCAGGAGGCTGAGGCAGGAGAATTGCTTGAACCCCGGAGGCGGAGGTTGCAGTGAGCCAAGATTGTGCCACTGCACTCCAGCCTGGCACCTGGCAATAGAGCGAGACTCTGTCTCAAAAAAGTAAAAATCAAAAAGAAGGGGCTGTGAAGCTAGATCAGAAGACAAATACTATCAGATAGTTGTGTCCTGACAAATGTAAAATACATATTTAGGGTCTTTGGTTTTAAACATGTACTTACCTTAAGGGAGACTGAATCTATGTGTGGCACCCCTTGCATGCTTGTTAGGAATGCAGTCTCAGGCCCTTTCCCAGACCTACTGAGCCAGAATCTGCCTTTTGCCCAGGTGGTTCACAGATGTGTTCACATTTGAGAATCACTGTTGTACATCAGAGTTGAAAAAAATGTGGCTTTTTTGCTGTCTTGTGCTATCAATGGCCATATATTGCAATTCAAATATGAGATATATGACCTGATAGATATGAACATATTTATGGAGACAATAGTACAGGATCTTTGACATGAAGATGTCCCACCTGCAAAACAGGCCAAAAGAGGTTCCTATGGTTACAGAAAGAACAGCAGTTGCTACCCAAGTGATTCCATGCTGAATCAAGAAGCTGGGTCTAGCCTGAAGTAAAGACAGTGTGAATCTCAGAGCCTGATGGCATCTGAGATGATAGGTAAGTGAGAACTAAACCGTCACAGAACTAAATCACTGCTCTGGAATCCACAAATTCAATATTAGGAGATAGAGCCCTTAGGGTGGTGAAAGTGAGCACATTGCCATTCCTACCCTTTAGGCTTTCCCTCATTATTTACAATACATGACCCTGTGCTCTAACACTGGTGGCATTTGGTGTTATTTTGGAAGGAGTGGCATAAGAGACCTGTCCAGTATAATGTAAACAGTACCTAGTGTGTGGCCTGGAATGAAGCTAGGACAAAGAGAATTTTACATTTTATAACAAAAATGCCTCGAAACCTTTTTTGTACTGCCCAAGTGTTACTTTTTTTTTTTTTTTTTTTTTTTCTTTTAGTGTGAGAAATAACCTAAGAAACCAAGATAAATGCAAACACATCAAGGCTTATAATGAAGGATAGTTTGCCCTTAAATGAATTAGAAAATCCATGATTTTAATTCACATCTCACCCACAAGAAGCAATGAAATGGCCTTCTGATTTGTCCCAGTTTTAAGACCAAACATCTTATCTAACCAGAATGCTCAAGAGCATTACTCATCCAGTAATGTTCCACCACTGAAAATCCCAGGAAGGGCTTTCTTTAGACCAACGTTTTAAGAATTCAGCCTCCCAACTCTCCATGTTTCAACCCTGTAAGCAGGTGCAACTAATTCAGCAAGCAAAGCCAAAGTTCACAAAGCACAAATCTTGAAAAGTCTCCAATGAAACCCAGGAAGGAATAGTAGTTATGTCTGTAATTCTTACTTACATGATCTTTTTTCCTGCTCCATAAATCAGAAGGAAAAAAATAAAGCCCCCCCCCTTTTTTTTTTTGTCATTGCAGTAGGACCCATTATGTGGAAGCAGAAGGTGTGCTGAGTCACCATGCCCTCTGCTTTGTGGGGCTACTTATGTGACTGGCAGCCCTCCTAATCTGCAAGAATGTATGTCTGGAAACAAGGACAAGATTTAGGAGGAGTGGGTAGCTGAGAGGTCTGCAGGAGACCTGGGAGCTACAGAGGGTGCAGATTTCCATTCCACATCCTTCTCCAAATGCCCTCCTGCACAGTGTCTCAGACAATCAGGAAATACTAACTAGCAGCTGTTAATCACCAGCCACACATTTTTCAATAAGAAAGTCATGTTTATTGGTAACTTTTTCCCTGGCTCCACCCAGAGAGGGAGATTTCTCTCAAAACTCTGGTATTCCAGGGGTCAGAAAAGAACCAGCTTACTCCAAGGCAAAGCACACCTCATAACTGCTTTATCCATCAGTTCAGCCAAATAAACCAGTAAATATTTAGCAGCAACTCTAGGTTGGTGCTGGGGAATGCCAAAACCAAATGTGCAAGATTCCCTCCTGCCTTCAGGGTCACTGTTTTGTTGGGTGGAGAGGGGGATAAGATATACTAATATGAAAAACTAGAAATTAACAGCAGTCGGTAATAAAAGTCAAGAGAGTGGTATTTATAGTGACTGCACTGAATTCAAGTGAAGTGCATTAGGACAGGAATGGAGTTTGTGGTGGGGACAGTCAAGATGTCTGTGAGCCTGAGGTCATGAAGAGGGTGGGATTGAACTATGCGTGGACAGCTTCACAGCATTCAGGGGTGGGCAGGAAAGATGGTGGACAGTTCAGCTGGATGTTAACCTGGGAAGGAGTGGGTGCAACTGAGCCATAGTCGGGGACAATGGCTGCAGTAGAAGTTTCTATTCTATACAGGACTCCCACTCTGGCTCGCTTCATGGCCTGGAACAAATCTTTGTAAAGTAAGGGCAGAGCCATTCTAAAGAATGGCAGAATTAATTGGGTGCCCAACCTTGATTGCAGGGAGTCAGGATATCCCTCCAACTCCACCTTCTGCCTTACTGGCCAGCCTTCTGGTTATTCTAAAATCTTAGGGATATTCTCCTTCCCCAAGGAGACACAGAACTAAAGACTGCAAAGTCAAGTGCATAATCACAAACAGCAGAGCTACATGTCACAGGGTGACCTTGACAGAGAAGGAAATATGCAAAGCAGTGCCAGCACCACATCACAGTGCCTGGGGACCCCGGCAAGCTCTGATTTTCACATAGCTGGTCCCCGTTTAGCATCATTCTCATTTCTCTCAGGGACAATGCAGGTCTGTGTTGCTTTTCTCAGGCCTGTGGCCCACCCTCCACAGCCTAGACTCGCTGAAGATGTTGGTGCCTCTACAAATAGATTAAACTTGAAGCCATGGAGGCTTGCCCCATCACCACCCTTTCCCACCTACTGGCTTAACTGCATGGCACCCACCCCTCTTCAGTCCCACCCCTAATCTCAGGGGATGAGGTTAGCCTTCTTGTTCAAGGTCAGCTATTCCCTCACAGCTCCTTCACTCACACCTCTTCTTTTTTCTGACATCCTGTTCTTTCTATTCACTTTCTCCTCAGACTATATAGATATGATAAATATCCCTCTAATCCAGACACATACACATATATATGCACATACACACACACGCACACACACACACACACACACACACACACACACACACACTCACACACCCCACTCCTTCCTTTAGCTTCCTTTGACCACTGTCAACCACTTCATCCCTCTCTTTCCCCTCCCAGTTACAACCCTTCAGAGGGTAGTCTATGCTGCCTGTTTCTTCTTCCTCAATTCCATTCAGTCCTCATACTGGCTCTTAGACCCCACTCTTGCTTCACTGAAACATGCTTTCTTTAAAATCGCCAATGACCCTTTCATTTCCAAATCCAACAAAACACTTTTTTGTCCTTATCTGCTGTATGTGACACTATTGTCTTTTCACTGCTTCTTGAATCTCTCCATTCTCTTGGTTTCCATGTCCCCTGGTTTTCCTCCTGCCTCATTCTTCCATTACTGACCATGTTGGGGAATCAAGTGTCCTCTCCTTCCAGAAGCTTCTATAACATCCCATCCTGAACCATGTAGCTCACCCCTCTGGATCTTACTAAATTATATCCAAATTGCCTGTTTATGAGTTGGTTTTCCTTATTAAGCAAGAAACCCCTAGAGGGAAGTGGCTGTAGATTAATCTTCATATCCCAGTACTTATTACAAAGTACAGTGCCCAAAGGTAGGCAATAAAATTTTTTCAACTACCTTAGAACAAATGCCAAAGGCAAACTAGACTGATTTTTAACATAAAAGTTATTCAGGATTTTGTTTCTGAGAACACATATTCTCTCTTGTTTACTCAAAGAGCCATGATCTAGAGGGGTGGCCAGATTTTCAAATTAACCTATGGTGAGGAAAACTAAGATTATCTCCACATATAGTGGAGTACCTTCAAACCCTATTATCAAGATCTTCTATAGTCCACTTTTTTGTCTTTTGGTTCACCATGCGACTGAGTTCTTCTACTGACCTGACCTTGTGTTTGTTTGTGGGTGCCTAGGTTATCACTGAACGAAATGTGGTACTTAATCATTTACCTCTCACAACTCCTAGGCGGTTCTGTAGCTACCTTGAAACTCCTTGACTGGAGAGTGTGTGTTTATACTTGGTTATCCTTTTACATATTTATAGCAATAGTGGTCTTTATGTAAACCAATGTTACACAAATTTCTTCTGGGCTTTTACAGAGTCTCCTTCAAAATAATACTGGCATTCTGGAATCCTATGAGCCTGCACTATGATCATTATTATAGGAGAGTTGGTATGTCATCAACATGTGGCATCTCTAATCCAGCATGCCTACGTTGTTGTCATTACTTCAGCCTTTCTATCTTGTCCCAGCATTTATAAGGAATTTCTTCCCTTCCCTGGGTTGTCCTTATTTCTACTAAGTGACCCCCCTGACTTGGCATGCTGATGCTAATCTGGAAGATTTCTTATGCATGGGTGTAGACCTTGGTAGCATACTTGGGATGTGCTTCTTTATTTCCCCCTTGTCTTGGCTACTTGTCCTGGCGCTTGCACCACTGATCTGACCCAAGTTAACTATTCCAGTCATTTATGAAAGAGCCATACACCAATCATCAAAGATAGTTCCTTCATTCTTCTTTTGTATGTCCACAAAGGCTTTCTCGCAACTCTCCATATCCCCTTAATTCTTGATATGGTTTGGCTGTGTGCCCACCCAAATCTCGCCTTAAATTGTAATAATCCCTACATGTCAAGGTCAGGGCCAGGTAGAGATAATTGCATCTCTGTGGCAGTCTTCCCCATACTCTTCTTGTGGTAGTGAATAAGTCTCACGAGATCTGATGGTTTAGAAAGGGGAGTTTCCCTGCACACGTTCTCTTGCCTGCCGCCATGTAAGATATCTCTTTGCTGTTTCTCATCTTCTGCCATGATTTTGAGCTCTCCCCAGCCATGTGGAACTGTGAGTCCATTAAATCTCTTTCCTTTATAAATTATCCAGTCTCAGGTATGTCGTTATTAGCAGCGTGAGAAGTGATTAATACAACTCTTATAAGAAACTGAGCTTCAGGGATAACCACAGGCTTATGGCTTCCCTCAAATAGCCACCTGTACCTAGCAGATCAAGATCATAAAGAATAGGTCATAGTGAACTTATAAACACTCCATTGGCCCACTGGGTATTTGAGAGAGTATGCCATGGATTTATGTTAGGTTGCAGGGCATAGTGAGAAGCACCTGAATGGGATTTAGAAGACTTCATCACTTAACTCATAGTGAGCCTCTATACAAGCTATTCCATTCTTTTGGCCTAGATTATCTCTGAGTTTCCTTCAAGATCTACTAGTATGGGTTCCTGGTTCAAGAGGTTCCTCCAGGACTTTGAGAACCACTCAACTATCCAAGAGAGGGCTTCAATGCTACAGGGACATCACTCACAATGACCTTCTAACAAGGGCTTACTCTGTCTCAGTTTTATTCAAACATCATAAAGTTACCAGAGAGGGCAGTCAACCGAGTGGTCAGGTGGGTCTCTGACGCTCTTCAAACCCTAACTAAAACAGACATACTATATACACTTGGTTTGGGCTCCCTGAGGTTTGAATCCATGGGACTGTTGCCCCCTTTCAGCTGGAACCAGGCCCCTTGGAGCATTTCTCTGAATATTGTTATCTAGATATTTCTATTATCATTCTCTTCCTGTGTCTCACCAGCAGAGGACATGCCCAAGGCTTTTGGCTATGCTCACAAATCCAAGGTCACCAGTACATTCATTGTACAGAGCAAAGTTTGGCAAATGTTTTTTTTTTTTTCATAAAAGGTTAAATCATAAATATTTTCAGCTTTGCAGACCATATAGCCTCTGTCAGAATCACTCAACATTGCCATTGTAGCATAAAAGCAAACAATGTATAACAAATAAGTATGGCTGTGTTCCAATGAAACTTTATTTACAAAAACAGGTCAGAGGACAGATTTTGCCCAAGGAATGTAGTTTGTCTATCCTCAGTCTAGCTCAAACCACCACCAGCTGGAACTGGTTATCTGGTTCTTCAGTAGGGACACCTGATACAAATAAAAAATAAATAATAAATAAATAGGTAAATAAATAGGGACACCTGATTTACAGAACTGAGTTGGATCCTTTTGTGGGTGTCCCTTTTGTTTGTATAATCTTGCATGGCCAGATTATTAAAGATGCCATGTATGATAAGATTAGGACACAATCTTCCTGAAGACATTAAATGTTGACCTTAAGGTCAACTAGTACCATGACCCCATATGTCAACTGACATTTTATTTTGTGTGTCAACACATATAATGCTACTCTTAATCACCATTTGCCAAAGTTATTCTCTGTAAAGGCAAAATTTTAGGGTATTGGGACAATGCAATGCTATCTAACCTAAGTACATTGTTGTTAGACTGAATTTCAGCAATGACCAAAGTGGCTTCAGTTCCAGATGGTCAGCATATGTTCTAGTACATGTGTGGTAATAGCCTGTGTTACAAGTAGAAAAAGTTTCCATGCACCCTCCCTTTCCTGGTTTCTATTCCTAGTCCCAGAGTAGTCCAGGCACCAGCTTTCTGTGGTTTCTGCAACAAGTTGCTGAGATTAGTTTAGAGTAGAGGAGACAGGTGACAGAACAGTGCTGTGAAAAGAACACACATTTCTGAACTGCAGAAACATAGGCCCAAATTCCAGCTCAGCTCCCAATTTTAGATTCCTTATCTGTAATATGGGAATGATAATGCTAATATCTACCTCAAGGGACTACTGAGAGGATGATGTGGTGTAAAAGAGAGACAGTACTTTGTAAAGAACATTTATTTGGTCATTACTGTTGTTACTTCCTCAGATGGTGACAGGACTAGCCCCTCCCTGCTCCCAGTTGTTATTGTTCATAGGTATTTCCTAACTGGTACACAGTGCAGTTGGAAAAGAGGCCTCTCTAGCTGAGACATGACCAGTCTCTATCAAATGGCTGCTCAACACAAATTCCCTTCAAATGATGGCAAAAATAGAACCTTAGCTCTACCTGTAGCACTTCGATAAACCTATCTTTAAATGTCTTCCCAAACACTGTGACATTTGTTCTATCTATAGTCCTTTAAGAAGAACAGAAAAGGTAATAGCACATTCATTTTTCAGATAAGGAAACAGAGCAAAAGAGCCATTAAAACAATACACAGAAATCATGCAGGTGTTTACTGAAGAAACTGAAACTAAAATCCTGGTTTCTTTAACCTAAACTAGGCATTCCACAAAACTACAAACCTTTCCTTTCACAAAAAGACAGATCTGCTAGGATTTCTCCCAGTTTTATTTTTCATTACAAAGTATTTGGAACACAACTCAAAATACTATCCATCTGGCCCTTCCTGTAGCATGTATTACCCTGCTTCTTGCCAACACCTTACCCAGAAAAACATATTTTACCCAGAAGAGGCTGAAAAGGTTTGTGGAAGCAGGGAAGAGAGAAAGAGAAGAAATTGCCCTTACTACTAAAATACATACCCAAAAGAAAAATCTACCTAACTTGGAGCTTATCTAGTCTTCTCAAGACAGAAAAAAAGTCAAAGCAAGCTCTTGGTTCAGTTCCATGTTTGCCCAAGAATTGTTTTTTGTCTGAGAGCTCTGACAATGTCTACTAGGTCACAGTAGATACCTAAACACTGTGTCTCCACCTCTAATAAGGCCTTATGATGACACAATGTCTTTCTGGTTCCCAAACTAAAGTTGCACTAGTCTCATCTGGAAAAATAATGTGTTCTGCCTGCTGGCCAAACCAGGTGTGATGACAAGGAGTAAATAGCTTCCCAGGAGGATCCAGGTCAACAAAACACAGCTGTTGTGTCTCATTGACTAGCACATGCCAAATGCGGGGCACTTTGTGTCACATTTTAATATCTTAAAAATGAAACTCTTATTTAGACCAGTATTGCAGGAGGACATAGATCCCAGGAAATAATCTATTATCCATTTATATATTAGTTCCTATTATCTCATTTTTATGAACATTATTTATTCAATATTTGAGTAGGCAATAAATTCACATGGCTCAAATAAAAACCATTACAAGGCATATACATGAAGAAGCTCCTCCTCATTCCTTCCCCAGTCTCCCTTTACCATAGGTAACTACTGTTATTATTGTATTCCATCAAATCTAAGATGTCATCCGTTTTAAGATACATCATTATTTCATGTACCACTAAGAAAAAAAATAATATGGCTAATTATAATTCTAAAATGCCACATAATGGAAGACATTTCAATTTCACAGATGTTAAAATGTGAAAAAAATGTACATCATAGAGTCATTCCCCAATTCTTTATGTATATACAAACAAATATGAGTATAGTTGTCAGTTCTACATCTCAAAGATAACAATGAGTACAAGAGTCTGTTCATTACGTTTTTCACTTTTAAGTATATCTTGGAGATCTTACCATATCAGCAGTTGGAGATCTGCCTCATTTATTTTTACAGCTATCGAATGTACATAATAAAATTTATTTCAACAGTCCTCTCCTGTTGTACATTTGGGTTGTGCCCAATCTTGTGCTATTTGAAATAACGCTTTAGTGAATAGCCTGGTGTGCCCATCATTTCACAAGAAAGCAAGTGTTTCTATAGGATAAAATCCTAAAATTTAATAGCTAGGCAACACAGAGTAGGCAGTCATAATTTTGATGAATATTGACAAATTTTCTGCCATAGGAGAGCACCAAATCTACCCCCGTCAATGAAGTTGTGAGCTTGCCTTTTCCCTGTAGCTTTGTCAATAGACAGTGAGTAGTCTGTTGTTGTTTCTAAATCTGAGAGGTAAAAATAAATAGTATATTAGTATAGTTATGAGTGTGGTTGAACATCTTTTCATAACTTCTAGAGCCACTTATATTTCCTTTATAGTGAACTATCTCATTTACATCATTTGTACATTTTTATATTATGTTACTGTTTTTCTTATTGATTTTTCCAAGGAGATTTGTGCTTTGTGATGTGGGTGACAACTTTTCTTCTAGTTTGTCATTTGTTTATTATTGTTGTGTTATTTGGGATTTTTTGTTTTTGTTTTGTTTTGTTTTTAGAGGTGAGGTCCTGCTCTGTCACCCAGGCTGGAGCACAGTGGCATGATCATAGCTCACTGCAGCCTCAACCTCCTGGGCTCAAGCAATCTTTCCGCCTTAGCCTTCCAAGTAGCTGGGACCACAGGCATGCACCACCACACCCAGCTAGTTTTTCAATTTTTAAAAAAATATTTTGTAGAGATGGGGTCTCACTATGTTGCCCAGGTCTTGAACCCTTGGTTTCAAGCAATCTTCTTGCTTCAGCCTTACAAAATGTTATTTCGTTTATCACACATTTTTGCATGTGGAGTGTTCAGTCTGATTTTTATGTAGTTAAATTTATCAATCTTTTCTTTTATGGGTTCTGCATTTCAACTCATAGTTAGAAAGACCTTGTTTACTCCAATGTTATATAAAAATTTCCCCATGTTTCCCTCTAATAATTTTTAAGATTTCATTTTTTTGCATTTGAATCTGGGATAAAATTTGGATTTTTTTCTCTTATATTATATGAGGACTACATTCATTTGTATTTTATTCAGATAGCTAACTAGTTGTTCCAACACTATTTTTTAATCAGACCATCTTTTCCCATACTAATAAAAGATTCCACCTTTACAACTAAGTTCCTGTATCTATTTGGTTCCATCTCTAGACTTCCTAATCCATCCCATTGGTCATGGGTCTTCCTATTTGAACACTGACTGCTGTGGACTGAATGTTTGTATCCCCCTCAAATTCATATGTCAGGCTGGGCATGGTGGCTATACCCGTAATCCCAGACTCTGAGAGGCCGAGGTGTGCAGATCACTTGAGGTCAGAAGTTCAAGATTAGCCTGGCCAACATGGTGAAATCCTGTCTCTACTAAAAATACAAAACTTAGCCAGTGTCATGGTGTGTGCCTGCAATCCCAGCTAACTGGGAGGCTGAGGCAGGAGAATTGCTTGAACCTGGGAGGCAGAGGTTTCATTGAACCAAAATCACATCATTGCAGTACAGTCTGGGTGACAGAGTGAGACTTCGTCTCAAAAAAAAAAAAAAAAAGATTACATGTTGAAGCCCTAACCCTCAAAGTGGCAGAGCCTTTGGGAGATTAATTAGGTTTAGATGAGGTCATGAGGGTAGAGTCTCCATAATAGGGTGAGTGTCTTTATAAGTAAACCAAGAGAGACCAGAGCTTTCTCTCTCAGCAAGTCCACAAAGAAGTTATGTGAACACATAGAGAGATTATGAGTGTCTGCAAGCCAAGAAAAGGGCCCTCACCAAGAACAGAACTTGCTGGCACTTGATTTCTGACTTCCTAGACTTCAGAATTCTGAAAAATAAATTGTAGTTATTTATGTCACCCAGTTTATGGTATTTTGTTATAACAACTTAAGCTAAGACATCTGCCTATATTTTTTAATTAAATTATTTCAGATGTCCAGCCTAGAGTCACTCTCAAAGACTGGCCACTCTTAAAGCCCCCATCTAGAAACCCACTCTTGAGACTACCTGTTCTGTTTTACAAACCATATCTATGTATATGTGTATATATATATATATAATTTTTTTTTTTAAGTAGAATTGCTCTAGTCAATGAGGGCCTCTAGGGAGAGCACTTGGTGCCATGACATGGCTGTTTTTTAACAGAATAATAACATTGATCATTACTAATTTACTGCTTACAGCACCACAGGTACTTACGTACCAGAAACATACATAGGAATGACCAATGCCTCTTAGCAACAAAGACAACTACTCAAACACCTCAGGAACTACACAGCCCTTCTTCTACAGACTAAGTCTTAACTTGCTCTACTTAACGTGTCTTGCCCAGATCACCTTCTCCTTACCTCTTAGAAGCCCCGTTCTGACTTTCCACTACCCCACTACCCACATTGTCACCTGACCACTGTCATTTGATGTCTGTTTTTATCTTCCAGGTTACATTAAATTATCAGTTCCACATTGTAAATATATTTCAATTCCACTCTCTTCTCACTATCTCCACTACTAACATCACTCTTCTGGACTCAGCCTTCTAGCTGGTCTCCTTGCCTTCAGTCTTGTATCTCTAATCCAGTCTCCATATGACTGGCATGGATATTTTCAAAGCACAAATCTGATGATGCCACTGTATTGCTTTGAAGCCTTTTAATGGTTACTCATTGTTTAAAATAATGATCAACACCCTTAAGCATGTCTATAAAGTCCTGCATGATCTGGGTCCCTGACAACCTCTCTACCCTCATCTTATACCATACTTCCTCTTCACTTCCTCTGCCTCAGCCATACTAGGGTACTCTCAGTTCTATGAACACGTTTTCCACATGCTTTTCTCTCTACCTGAAATGTTCTTCCTCCCTTTTTAACCTATTAATCTTTAACATCTCAGCTCAAGCACTAATTCTTCAGTGTTTTCTGTTTTTAATCTCCCGATGCCACGTTCTTTCTTTCATGGTGCTTATCTGAGTTCATAATTACACATTTATTTGTTTTATTATTTGATTACTATCTCCCTCATAAGCATCATAAGAACAGGGATTATGTCTTTTTTGTTCACTGCTTTCCTCCAGTATCTAGTGTGGTGTCTAACCCAGCACATATTAGAATGACATAAAATATTAAGTCTATTAAATCCATGTTTACTTCATTCCCATGAAATATTTTAACTTACAATTGAATAGCCATTTATTAAGCAATGGCTTTGATACTTCTATATACGTATAACCTAGGTCTCTGCAAAGCACTGAAGTAGAAGGAAGAAAGCAAGATCCAAATTCTTATACAGAAAATGATGGTGGCTTCCTTCTGCATGTGATCAACAGATAGACTTCCAGTCTGGAAGCAGGAGACTTTGGTTGGATAGATTCTGCTTCCAGAGTGTTCACGGACCAGAACACATTCCTGTCCAATAGTCTAAATGATAGTGAATTTCCAGAGTGCTTGGCACCTGGGCTTAGTTACCAAAAGGCCTACAGCTGTCCCCAGTTCTGGCCTCTCTTCCCAGCTTCCCTATAAGCCTTGAGTTCACCTCCATTGTCCTCATCAAAGCCACCATTTTGTCCAGAGCCACAGGGCCTCTAAGATCTTAAACATACCATCTCCTCATAAAATACTGGGCACCTTGATTCTAAAGGTCTATAGCTTGGAACAGCAAACCTAAGGCAATTTTGGGCAACTGTATAGGTTTTTGCATTCAAAACATTGGGACTTTAATTCCAGGTTGGCGAACTGTAAGATGGTCCCCAATGATCTCTCCTAGTATTTATATCCCTTTGTAATTCTCTCCCATGTAAAAGTAGAGCTGGTGTGAATGGCCAATAGAATATGGCAATGTGACAGTATATAACCTCCATATAAGTCATAAAGGCACTACAGCTTCTACTTTAGTCTGTTGGATCTCTTGCTCTGTGGAAGCCAGCTGCCATGTCATGAGGACACTCAAGCATCCCTGTGGAATGAGGTTCATTTTAAGAACTTAGACCAGCACCAATTTGCAAGCCATGTGAGTCAGCCATATTGAATTGCTGTAGCCCAAGCTGATATATAAGTGCAACCTCATGAGAGAACCTAAGTCAAAAGCCACCCAACTGAGCCACTCCTGAATCCCTGACCCATAGAAGCCATGAAAGATAATACACACAATTATGTTATTGTAAGGCACTAAACTTAATTTGTTATGCAACCTTAGATACAGGCATGAGATCAAAAGCACAAGCCAGTGTCTGGGCTGTGTCTTTAATATTCTGGACACACAACCATTCTCCCTTTCTTATTTACAGCTTTTGTCTGTCTTCCTGTAAGCCATTCTACTTAGAAGAGAATTTATATCTCTTCATTTGGGCTTCCTATATTATACATACATGCTTCTATGCTGGTCTATATATGGGCAATACAACACAGTGGTTAATAGGATCAGCTTTGGAAATAGAGTTTCAAATTCCTGCTCTGCCATTTATTACTTGCATGACCTTGGACAAGTGACCTAACCTCTCTATGCTCTCATTTTCTCATTTCTAGAATGGAAATAATAACAGTATCCACCTTATGGGTTTGTTTTCAGTGTTAGCACAAGACCCAGCACAAAGGAAGTACTCCAAAAATAGCTGTTATTATTTTCATTACTATCAGTATACAGATCATATTGTGTTGATTGTATAGTTTTATATTTCATTCCCTCTCCAGAATGAACTTCCTCAAAGCAGTGTACTGAATGCCACTTATCTTTTCCTCTTCAGCTACTCGGCACAGCCCAGCACATAGTAGGAGATCAACATAGGCATGTCTTACTAGAATTGTTTCCGAGGGATTGTAGGCAATTTGAAGGCCAAATACTTGAGTCACAGAGAAATAGACTAGAGATACTGTTTGTAGTGCAAGAACGGAGCCAAAGAAAACACAGATCAGAGTTGATAACTAGGGCAGAAGGTAAGGCAGGAGGTTGCCCTGATGCCCAGAGGTTGCCCTGATGTCCAGAGGTTGCCCTGGCAAAGTTGTCCCAGCTCACCGTATGAGGGGTCCTACTTGCCTTTTAATGCAGGGAGCTCAAGTTTTTCTGCTCAACTCTCCATCTTTGTCAGGATCTTCTGAATCTAAAAGGCCTTCATTCGTTGCTGGTGTGGGTCAAGTCTTTGACAAGTCTCCTTAACTCACTAAGCCTTGGTTTCCCCATTTGTAAACCAAAGATAATAACCATCACATTTAAGACTGAAGAATGCTGAGGGTTAAATGTAATCAAGTTGGTAAAGCACGTAGTGCTAAAAAAAAAAAAAGTCCAGTAAATGTTGGCTACTCTTGGCTTGGGAAAAAAGTCTCAGTGGATACAATCTTTCATTTTCTGGTATCTTAATGTCAAAGAATTTCAATGATTCTCAAGCTTTTCTGCCTCGTTTGCAGAATGAACGTGGACCAAGGTTCTCTGTCTCTCTCTCTCTCTCTCTCTCTCTCTCACACACACACACACACACACACACACACACACACACACCCTTCCTTCTGGGAGAGGTTAACTATTGTGACCGGTACAATTAGCCCCTTTCCATCTGATAACAACCCCATCTAAGGAATTCACAACCGTTAATTAGAGGCACCCAGCAATCTTGTAAGGGAGGAAAATTATCGCTCAGACTCTACACGCTTCTGAACCAAGTTGCTCTGGGGTAACCTCAGTCACAGAGCCTGGGCCTGTGCAGGGACAGAACAGGAAGGAGCCTGCCAGCTCCTGGCGCCTGCACACTGCTTCTTCCCTCTTCCAGGGCTCCATGGGGCTGACTGGAGGCCCTGCAGTTGTAAGTTCATTATTAAATCATTTCTCACCGAAAGAAGAAAAGGACTCGAAGCTCCACACACAGTGGTTTTTAAAATGCTAGTCTCTCTTCAATAGAAATTGAATTCACTGATGTAGCCCAGGGAAAAGTGAGCTCCTTCCTTCCCACCAAATGATTCTTTCAGGGTAATATAGCAGTTAAACCTTCAGGTACATAATAGCACGCCGCTCTATTAGCTAAGGCGATTTTATTCTTCAGCTTGCAGTTTCTTGCCTGACAGTTGTCACCAAGACAACCATGTCTCCATGAACTCAAGAGGAGACGGGGAGTGTCCTCTGAGGAGACAGCCAGCCTGATACATCAAATCTTCTGGTGCAAAGGAACCATTCTTGGCTTTGCGATGTGGAACACACTAAATAATGCATTCAACTGTTGTCTATTCATCTTTTCCATCACCACCACTACAGGCCCCTCCTTGCCTGTGACCTTGAAATGCTCCCTCAGTTTCAGGCCTTCCTATTCTCCTGTTATCAGCAAATCTGGTTCGGTGTAAGTATGTGTGTGGCGGGGGGGTGTTTAACAACTTTCCAACCTTGCAGTTTCCTAGCTATCCTTTTTTTATTTTGAAACAAAAGAACTGCAAAGGCAGAAAGTTATCTGTACCAATGTATAAGGAGACTCTAATCAGACAAGCCCCAGCAGGCTCCCATGACTTAATGAGGAGATGCCATCTTGGTCTGCCCCTGTCTGGGAAGGGATGAGACCCACAGGGATGAGTCAGAAAGAGAGAGCCACCTGTCCTAACCTAAAAGAACAAGAACCACCAAGTAAAAGAAATCAAGGAACAAGGAGAACAAAGTGTTCATTACAGGACAAAGGACCAATGTTGCCTTTTCCTTATACCAGGAAGTAGTGTGGCCCTTCCAGGATTAGGAAGAGAAAGTCTGGATGGCCCGAGTGGCAGCTGTGAGATGCAAAGTGAGGCGATGGCTACGCATGAGGTGGGTATGTTTGTGTTGTTGGGAAAAGCATCTAACTCTATGGACTGTCTAGTCATTCATGCATTCTTCTCACAAATATTCAGTGTCTATGTGTTTTCCTGAGCTCTCTTCTAGACCCTGGGGACACAGTACTGAACAAACCAGGCAAAATCCCTGTACTTGTGAACTTAGAGTAGTGGAATAAATGTTGCTGAATGTTACTTTAACGTCATCCAATTGTTAGCTAAGTGTTTCCTGAAGGTGGTTGTCAGGTAAGGAGTGTGGGGGAAGAAGACCACTTGCTTTAATATACCAGTTCATCCCAAGCATTGTACATGCCAAACAGAGCAAGCTGTCCTATCAGTTCTTACCTTCGTAGCTACCAAGGCTCTACAAGAAAGACACTGGCCTTTTTGTTTATAGTTGTAATGGTCACCTGCGCATGGTTCCTCTTCATGGGGAATCACCCAGTGGTGTGCTGATGTGAACTCATACTGGCTCAAGGTCAATTGTGTGCAACTTTTCTCAATTCCATGTTTAGTGACATCATGTTGATAGCTTCAAATTAGCCATGATGGGAGTATCTATATGGAGGAAATCAGCTACAAATCAGGGGCTTTGTTTATTTGTTTACAAGGTTATTTGCCAGCACACTACTAGAGCCACTCCTTCCTCAGGTCCCAGAAATTCTGCTTGTTTGTGTACGATGATACCATTCTCTCCAACCCAACACATGACCTGAGTGCACTATCCTCTTGGCCACATCAACTGGTAGGGGAATAGGCACAGGAACCACAATAGGCCAATCAGAGCCTTCTCCAGGATTTATATATATGTATATATGCACACACACACATACATACACATATATTATATATAGGCACATATATATGTAGAGAGATTTTAAGTGACAAATAAAAATTATACATATTTATCATGTACAACATGTTTTGAAGTATGTATACATTGCAGAATAGCTAAATTGAGCTAATTAACATATACATTACCCCATGTACTTATCATTTATTTGGGGTAACACTTAAAATTTACTCAGCAGTTTTCAAGAATACATTATTATTAATTGTGGTCACCATGTTGCACAATGGGTCTCTTGAATTTGTTCATCCTTTATAACTGAAATTTTGTATCCTTTGAGCAACATGTTCCCAACCCTCCTCCTCTCCCAGCTCCTGGGAACCACCACTCTACTCTCTGCTTCTGAGTTCGGCATTTTTAGATTCCACATATAAGTGATATCATGCAGTATTTTTTTCTGTATCTAGCATATTTTACTTAACATAACGTCCTCCAAGTTCATCCATGTTGTTACAAATGACAGGATTTCCTTCATTTTTAAGGCTGAATAATATTTATTGTGTATATGTATACCACATTTTCTTTATCCATTCATCCATTGGTGGACATTTAGGTCGATTTCATATCTTGGCTATTATTAATAGTGCTGCAATGAACATGGGCGTACAGACATCTCTTCAGTTTGCTGATTCCATTACCTTTGTTCCCCAAGGCTTTAACCAGTGCTGTAAAAAAAAAAAATGCTCTTCTCCTCTAGAATAAGAAGGAATAAGGATCATATAAGCCTAGAGGTGCCATCTTTTCCACCCTCTTTTCAGCCAGCCAGATAATAAAGCCAACACAGAAGAGAGCAGAACAAGAGATATCCAGAAGACAGAGCCCTGATGACATTGCTTGTGCACCTATTATACCCATAGGTGGAAGAGGACGGAGTGCTAGCAAGTTAACACACATAGGAGAAATCCTAAACCAATGATGGATAGAAGCTAGCTATGCTATGTGTGAGACTACTTACCCCTGAACTTTTCAGTGATGTAACTCACATACATTGCTTTTTTTGTCAAGCTAGTTTGAGTTGGGATTTTATCACTTGCAACTGAAGTAATCTTTATTACAATATACTGTATTCCCTCATATCCTACTCCTCCACAAACTGGTTTGGTTCTTAAGTAGAGAGCATCAGTGCCCTGCCCATATTACCTTGGCACTTACTGTCCCCATGTAGCCTGATGCCTTCTTACTATAAGCAAATGAGATATTCTCAGGTGAGAGAGGCCATAGTGCTGATGAATCAACACACATAGGGGCAACCCTAAAGCAATGACTGACAGGAGACTGTGGATAAATACCTCAGCCTCCTTGCTGCTCAGGTGAGACTTTAAGGCATGTTGCATACCATCTACCTGAGCTCCCCAGCAGGATTGAGTCTGAGTTGCCCACAGTGGTAATCTATTTTGGCAGTCTGAATTGTTTTGTTTTTCTTTTTTCTCTGCCCTATCTCACTTCTCCCCTTCTTAATGATGCTTCCTGGAATCACCTCCCAAATAAACAACTTGCATCCAAATTCTTGTGGCAGGATTTGCATCTGGGGGAATCCAATGTAGAGAAATAGTCGCCAAATAAATTAAATATGACAAATGATCACTACAACCCAAACCATTTTGTTCTTTCCCTTCTAGTACTCTCCTGTGATGGTTTCTCAGCCAAAGTTATGTCGTGTTCCTTGTTTCATGTTTCCCAATGCCTGGCTACAGAGTTTGTCTGCAAATGAGGAAAGAAAACTGCTATTCACATATGAAAATGAGAGTCATACTGTTGTGTTTTTTTGGCCATTAACACAAATTCGAATTGGGATTTGTATACATTGGTTTTGGCTATGAGATATAAACATCTGGAGGCTCCTCCAGGTTCGTTCTTTCTTTCTCTTTCCTTCTTTCCTTTTCTTTCTTTCTTTCTTTCTTTCTTTCTTTTCCTTCCTTCCTTCCTTCTTTTCTTCTTTCTTTCTTTCCATTTTTTTTTTTGAGACAGGGTATCACTCTGTTGCCCAGACTGTAGTGCAGTGGCACGACCTCAACTCACCACAACCTCTGCCTCCACGGCTCACGCAATTCTCCTGCCTCCGCCTCTCCAGTAGCTGGGATTACAGGCACGCCCCACTACCACCCAGCTAATTTTGTATTTTAGTAGAGATGGGGTTTCACCGTTTTGGCCAAGCTAGTCTCGAATTCCTGATCTCAAATGATCCACCCACCTCAGCCTCCCAAAGTTCTGGGATTACAGGCGTGAGCCACCGTGCCCGGCCTTCCCCCAATGTTTTCTTTGAGGCACCAGTGAATGTGAAGCAAAACGTTTACTGGTTTTTCCTCCCCTGAGAAAGTCAAGCTGGGCAGCTAGAGATATTATCACATTAAAACAACTCCTTCCCTTTCACCTGATTTGTTCACACTTACCACCGGCTAAGAGACCCATAATTGTCAGAAGAGTTGGAGCTGGAATTGCCTTTTCCCCAGGGGAGAGGCCCGACTGTGTGAAACTGTGGAGTGCGCATGCTCACAAAGTCAGCACTGTGAGAATCACCCCCATTCTTCCTAGAAACGGGGAGAGAGAAAATACTTGTTCCAGGTATGAGCCTGCCAGGCTTTAGCAACTCCCAGCACCTTTATACCTGTATTTTTCCAAAGCCTTAGTCTGGGAGTAATTTCCTAACACATTACAACTCCTTTGGACTGGGTATGCCTCTGACTCCACAGTAAGTAGGTAGAGAGGGACTAATTAAATAAATTTAAGTGAAAGACTTTGCAATACCAGATGAAAAGAGTCCAAGTCTAAATTGCTGTGGCTAAAGCTTGCAGGAATAAGAGATCTTTAAGGAGCAAATTTCAGATGAGTGGTGTGGCATTGGGGAAAACCTGAGCTTGGAGTGTGAGTACGTGCATATGAATTCCAGCTCCATCAATACCAAGCTATCTGGCAGCATGTATAGTGGTTATAAATACACACTCTGAAGCCAGACTGCCTAGTGGAAAATTCCATCTCCACTACTAACTATCTGTGTGACTTTGGGCAAGTTAAGTAACCTCTCTGGGCTCATCTCCTTCATCAATGAAATAATGATAATAATGGTACCTGTCTTGTAGGACTGATGTCAGTATGAAATGAATGAACACCTATAAAGGGTTTAGAAAAGTGTCTTACATATAGCAAGCCCCAAAATGTCTGCTTTTATTATTGGTGTCAGTCTCCCTGGGTCTCAACGTTCCTGTGGGTAAATAGAGGATTTCTGCCTGGTGTATATTTTGGGGTTTTGTGAGGACAAAATGACATAACATCATTGGAAGAGAAAATCTGGTAAAATATAATATAAATTTAGATTATTATTAAATCAGCTCAAGGCTCTGTGACCAACCTTCCTCCCCCAAAGACTCCTGCTGGGCATTTAAAGGTTTGGTTAGTCTCGACTTCCAGGGAAAGAAACAAGAGCTCAGGGAAACACACCCTCCCCTCTACAAGGGTTGGACATATGGCTAGCAGCTGGGATTTATGCAAACTATTCTTCAAATTAGTCCAAAAGCCCCACTGTTCGGTTATTGCCCCCAGTGCAGCCATAAAACCCACAGCTCACAACTGCCAGCAGGTTGTTACATCCCCAGGCCTGTGCTCGCCCTGGCCCCTCTCAGCTGCCAAGCCACGGCCACTCCAAGCTCCCTGGCCCCGGAGCCACCTGCATGTCCTCTGGTTAACTCAATCTGCTGTCAAGAAGGAAGAAGTAATTAAATAGGGGACATGTCAGTCCCACCACAGGCCCTGGAAAAGTCAATAAAATTTAGTCACCAGAATGGGAGCTGATTTTTAACTACTCTACCATAAACCATGACACACACACACAAAAGATGTCAGCTTCAGGCCACATAGCAACCAAACCCAGGAGCTTCTGGTGTTCAACATAGTTTCTTTAAAATAGCTTTGGGGGCAGAAGGAAGGAAAAAAAGGTGCTGTTTACTCCACTGAAATGTAACGTGAGAGATGGAGGAAAAATATCTTGTTTCCTCCGTAGCCTTACACCCTGAGGATTAGGGGGAGTGATATGGGTGGTGGTGAAGAATGTAGTCACTAAACGGTTATGCCAATCGGGGTTGGGAGACTGTGCATGGGAAAGTCAGCCATTAGATAAGAGTTGAATTAATAACTTTGTTACTTCTTTTCTGCTTCAAACTGGTCTGCCCTCCTGTTTCACTGCATTACAATCCGAATGGATTTTCTCAGCAGTCACAGGGCCCCATCACCAGAGGGGCTGTAGGGAGGAGGGTAGCAGAAAGGAGAACCGGAACATGTGCGAACCAACATTCTGCTTTGCCTTATCTGCCCCACTCTGCCTGCCTACCTGGCTGTCCTTTTCTTCTCCTTGGTTCCTTTTTGCTTTATAAACCATGTGAAGTTTTCATGAAATCAATCTTACTAACCACTTCATGAGAAATTCCAGCTATAATCTAGCAGGATGAGCTCTAGATTTGGCCAAAACGTGTTTGGAAGTGGCATGAAGTGGGGAAGGGAAGAGAAAGTTTTACTCAGAGACATCAGAACAGATCCAGAGTTCAAGAAATGTACTGAATCCTTTTCTCACAGACTCAGCTCTCTTCACAAAAGGGTCTGGGAACTCTTTTGTTTCATTTCATTTTTTTCCCTCTTTTTAAAAAGTCAAGGGTAATTTAAACAAGTATTTCAAGGTAATACTGAATGCAAAATGCAGACCATACTGCAAGGCACAACTGCCTTAAAGTTCATGGTTGACATTTATTGAACACATATTACCTTTAATCCTCACAACTTTCTTGGGCAGTAAATTCTAATTCTATTTTAAAGATGAGAAGACTGGGCCCCAGAAAAGTTCAGTAACATGCCAAATGTCACGTGACTAATGAATGGTAGAGATAAGATTTGAACGCTCACTCAATATTTTATCCCTGTTAGCTATCCATGCTAACAATAGCTTACATTTTCTAATCAAGAGCACATTCCCAACCCTTTTGTGTACATTACCTTGTTGGATACTCAACACGTCTCTTGGGGCAGGCGTTCTTGTCCCCAATTAAGAGATGAGGAAACCAAAATTTAGAAGGATTAAGTTATTCTTCTAGTATTATAGAAGCAGAGAGTGAAAAGCAAGAGTCCAATACATCATTTGTTCTTCTCATCAAACCCCTACTGTGTCAGAATAAGTCTTTACCTAAGGCAAGTTCCCATCAGCCCTGCTAAAATCTTCAGGCTACTCCATGAAAATACACCGCCCTGCTCTGCCTTGTAATCTTCAAGAGACAAATGTGATGGTTCCTTCATTGGCTACATCCATCCTACTGGTGAGGTGTGTTTAAATTTCTTGCAAGGTGGCTACAGAGGGCTATGTAGGTTTTGTGGTGAATGACCTCTCTGCATCTAAGGAGGCATCATTCACATCTTAGATATGGTAGACTTACAATTTTATTAAGAAAATTTTCCAGTAGATGGCAGTAATGTGTCCTAAGGAAGGGGGTGGGTGCCCTTTTGTAATTCATGCAGAGGCAATGTAAAGGCTAGTGGGGCCCCTGATGGTGATGGTAGTGTCTGACAGTGGTGTCTATTTTAAATTCTTCCTTCCTGTGATGCTAAGATGGCACTGAGTCATCTATCCTTGTCTAGCGCCTCTTAAAACCTAACTGGGTGATAGTCTCTGCAGGAGTTCATTTTTTCATTCATTAACATTTAACAGTATGCTTCTTGGGTGCCTACAGTGAGACAGACATTGTTCAAGGTGAACCTATGATGATGAGCAAAAGGAGCATGTTTCCTCCCATTTTAGATATTGAAGTTCAGTAAGAGCATATGGTCTGCTTTACTTAGCTTACCATTTCTCTATGGTTGTAAAAGCTAAATAAAAACAAAATAACAACAGAAACAACTTTTGAACTCTTTTGCTATTAGGAGTGACCATGTGAACCAGTTTTGGCCAATGAGATATTAACAGTAGTTAATTGTTGCTCACTTTTCCTCTTTCTCCTTCTTTCTGACTGGAATACAGATGCTATGCCTGGAGTAGCAGCAATCATCTTGTAAACATGAGGATTAAATGTACTTGCTATAGATACCAGAGAAAGAATGAAAATGAATCTGAGCTCTATATGGCATCATCAAGCCACTAGACTTGTGTTGGACTGCCTATGTTGGTATAGGAGTTAAATAAACTCCATATGTTTAAGGAACAATCAGCCAAGCTTTGTATTACTTGCAGCTGAACACTACCCTAAGTGACACAAGGACTTACTGGGCAGTAAGTTCTAATATCATCCTACCTGTTTTACAGATGAGAAGACTGGGCCCCAGAGAAATTAAGTAACATACCCAAGGACATGTGGCTGGAGAATACAGAGATACGATATAAATACTCACTCAATATTTGTTTCCTGTTAGCTTTCTATGCTAATAATAGATCACATTAATCGTATAATAATAAAAATGAATGTATAATTGTAAACACTAATAAATGTCATGCTAGAGAAATACAAGGCACCATGGGATATAAACTAAGGCACCTGACTAGGTCTAGGGAGTGAGTAAGGCTTGGCTGAGGAAGTGACATTGAATGTCAATAATTAGGAGCTGAAGCAAGACAAGTCCGGCAGAGTGAAAAGCTTACACAAAGTCCTTGAGGTGGGAGGAAGCATACATGGTGAGGGTAGAGAAAGAAGGACAGTGTACACAAGTGGAGAGGGTAAATCAGCCCCCAGGGATCAAAACTGCGACCTTAACCTCTTTGCTCAGCTCATTAACCAACAGGATTGACTATCCACAGCTAGCTAACCACTCAGGCATCACCAAAGGGGGAGGAATGCAAATGGAAGTTTCCTCAGGCCTAGCTGAAGTCGGAAAGAAATTAGGGTCATTCCTAACTATTCACATCAACAAAAGGTCAGGAGAATCCCCAAAGGAGAGCCAAATTAAAAGTGCTATTGGTGAATACCCAAGACAATGAGTGTGGGGGTCAAAGGAGGCATTCTGTAAATGTTTATTGAATGGCTGAACAAATGATGTCAGTGAAGGTTATATCAAACTATAAAATGATGGCCAAATCATTATCCCCAGTCTATGATATGTTGTAAACACACTCACCTTTACAGTATAATCTACAAAAAGGCAATAGAAATCTTTTTACATTCTTGCTGAGTACAAGGCCCAGGGCCATGTCTTCCTATTAGTGAATCTTAGCTTTGTTCTTTGGTCTGAAAAGGGGGACACTTCCTCTATCCAAGTTCATTTCTCTGAGCACCAGACTTTCTTCTCTCCCAGCACTCCTAGGCCACCTGCCACATTGAGCCAAGACACACAGTCAGCTCACCGAACAGCAGAACATTTACACACTCAGTTTGGCAGAGGGTTAAAGCAAAAGACAGTTCCCTCCATTAGTACTTTTTCAGCCTTGGAATTTCGGTTCTTCTCAGCTCGATGGGAGTCATAGCTGAGTTCTCTGGATTCCAAGAGAGGACATACATAGCACAGGAGCATACATGTCCTGAGTGCTAACCAAGTGCCAGGAGCCACACATTCGAACCTCCTTTAAGTCTCCCAACAACCTTGCGAATTGGCTTTTATTATTTCCTCTCACAGGTGAGGATTCTGAGACAAGGAGAATTTAAGCAACTTGCCCAAGGCCATACAGCAAGTCAGTGCTAAAGATAGAACTCAAATCTAGACCTGTTTGCACGTAGAGGCTGTGTTTTCCTTCCCCTCTACCAGGTTCTCTGAACCTGTGGAGTCACTTCCTTTAAAAACATTCATGTTCAAAATCCTGCTAAAGTGTTCCTTTGCCTAACCAATATAGTCAAATCTTTTAGCTCTGCCTCTGGGAAGACTGCTTTTCTCTCCTCCCTCCTCCCCTCTTTTCCATTCTCCTCCTCTTCCACTCTCCCTTTCTTTCCTCTTTCACCTCCTGTTCACTCTCTCTTCCCCACCCTCACTCCTTTTCTCCCCTTTACTCTTCTATCTCTTTGTCTCTTTATTTTCTTCTTTCTCTCCCTAACCTCCCTCCTTTTTCCTCTCTCTCCCTCCTTCCTTTGCTCACTCCTTCTTTCTCACTCTCCTTCTTCTCTCTCTCCCTCTCCTTCTTCCTCTCTCTCCCTCCCCCTACTCTCCATTTTCTTCTATCTCTCCCTCCTCACTTCTCCTTCCATCTACACCCCCAATCCCACTCCCCTATCCCCCTGCAGACACTCAGTTCTTCAACCTGTCAATTAGAGTAGAGCATCATGGGATACTTTGAATTCTGCATTTGCTTCATCCTTTCTACTCCACTGTGACTTTGCCCATTAAATTCCTCTTGATCTCTTCTAATTGTCCCCCCACCCCACTCACTTACACATTATGGTACACTCATGACCCAAGGCAGTGCCCTTGGCCCTATTGCAGGAAAGAAGCCCCCCAGTCAGACATGTCCTACTGGGGCTCTGGACAATGTTTAACCCTGGGCCAGCTCTCCTCTACCGCAAGTCATGCCTACAAGTGTCTAGATAACAAAAGGGGCCAAACTGGCCTCCATTCTTCAAATGGAGAGTGGACTGGGCATACAGTCTGGATTTGTAACTTCAGCTGATCTTGGAGAGGGCAGGGCTCACTAACATCCACCTAGGAAGTGGTAGTTTCTCTCCTGTTCTGCACTTCCTACCAGCCTTCCAGCTCCTCTCTATCCCACAGAACCTGTCTGTACTCTATTTTCAGCCACATAGCACTTCCCACTGAGCCTAAGTTTCAGCAGGTTCCTGTGAATCTCTGTACTTTGCCTAAAACTCCCACCCCATCCCTTACCTGCTTAATGCCTGTTTATCTTCCATGTCCAATCCTAGCCATCACCTCCACCGGGAAGCCTGCCCTGACTCTCCAGCCATATACTGGGGTTTGAGATCTCCCTTCTATGCTCCCAGAGCTCCCTGGCTTTTCCTCTCCACACCCTTATCGTGTTCAACTATAATTTCCTGTCCACTAGTCAGTTTCCCCCACTGGATTGAGGACTCCATGAAGAAGGACTATGATATCTTTCTCACTGTTGAATAACCAGACTCTGGGGACAATCACAACACATAGTAGTCACAGAGCAAATATTTATTGTGGTCACAGTATGGTGAATTACTTTTCTCTCTATTTTTACACATAATTGTAAGCTCTCTGAGGACAAAGTCTAAGTACTTTTCATCTTTGCATACCCAGGACCAAGAATAGAATTTGATGCAGGATAAAGAAAACTGAAGGCCACAACATGTTTAACCTGGAAAATAAGTGACTGAGGAAAGTGGTGGGGGCTCACTCACTATCTTTAAATAGTTGAAAGGCTGTCAAATAGACTAACACAGAATTACTCAAAGCATGGTCCATAGGCCAGCAACATCACATCATTGTGAACTTATTAGTCATGCTAATTTGTATGTCCATCCCCAGACCTATGAAATCAGAAACTCTAGAGTGGGAGCCAGCACTCTGTTTTCACAAACTCTTCAGGGAATTGTAATGTTCATTAAAGTTTGAGAAGCATTGTACTAACTGGTAAGCTTATTCTCAGTTAAGAAGGAGACAATTTTCTATTTTCTATTCAGTATAAAAAAATTCTGAATGAGTCTATCACAGTAATGGCAGAGTATCGTAGTCGATTCAGGCTATTATAAGAAAATACTATAGACTGGGTGGCTTATAGATAACAGAAATTCATTTTTCACAGTTCTGGAGGCTGGAAAGTCCAAGATCCAGGTGCCAGCAGATTTGATGTCTGGTGAGGGCCAGCTTTCTGAATCATAGATAGTGTATTCTTGCTGTGTCCACACACGGCAGAAGAAGCAAGCAAACTCCCCAGGGTCTCTTTTATGAGGACACTAATCCCATTCATTAGGGCTCTACCCTCAGAGCCTAATCTCCCAACATCACCTCAGGAGTTAGTATTTCAAAATATGAATTTCGGGGAGACACATTCAAACTGTAGTAAAGAGGCTGTCCACTAAATTTCCTGCAGCTCTACAGGTTCCAGAAGAGACAGTATAACCTGTTATCAGGATTCTGTTGAGGTTTTATACCTAGAGGCAGAGATTGGAGTAGCTAAGCCCTTCAGGAATTCCCCACTGATTTCTGATATGTGGAATCAGGGACTAGAGGGTCCTTCTGAGGGCTGGGGGTGGGGAGAAGACAATTAGGAGAAGACAACAGGCATGAGGAGGGCACCGATTTTTGTCGTTTTAATTGAGAAGGGCTTTGTAGCTGGAGAAGGCAGGGAACTTTGCAGTTGAAATAATACTGCTACCAAAAGTTAGCAGTTATTAAACATTTACTATATGTCAGGCATATAGTAACTGTCAGGCATATAAATAACATATGTTAATTTGCCTTGCGAGGATTTTCTCTTTTAATTCTTCTAACAACCCTATAAAATCATTAATATCAGCTTTTATTTTGGATGAGTAAATAAAGTGAGAATGAGGCTCAGTGACTTTTCAAAACATCACACTGTTAGTAAGTGGTGTCATTGGGATTTGAACCCAGGTAGTCTGACTTCAGAGTTTGACTCTAACTTCTACTCTGTGCTAAAACCTCCTTGGTGTTAAAGACCTTAAGAAGCTAAATGTCCAGGATCTAGAAGGTCTTTGGCTGGTGCCAATGAGACACCCAGGCAATGGAATTGAGGGAGAAAGTTGAGTTACAGAGGAAATGTATTAGTCAGAATAGGCTAGGTTATGTTGCAGTAACAAGAAACCCCTGAAATCTCAGTGTCTTAGGCCAATGAATGCTCATTGCCTCCTCACGCAAAGTCTATCACAGGTATTACTAGGTGAGTTGTATTTACGGGGAGCACTCCTCCCACCTAGATCAAACCCAGGTACCTTCCACTGATGGCTCCACCCTCTGCTGGCAGCTTGTGAGACTATCAGAATCCCACCAGCTGACTGGAGAAGACTCAGACCAAGTGGAGGATCTCACAAGTGATTTGAGGGGCCCAAGTCTGGGAGCTGAGTGAAGCACTTCCCCCCATGTTCCATTGGTCAGAACTAATTATATGACCCCACATCACTGCAAAGAAGCTGGAAAAGAGCCTTTCCTTCTTGGGTTCCCAGGAAGAAAATGAAAGGGTGGTAGATGCCAGAATTGTCTCTGCCACAGAGACATTTTATCTTCCCATCCATGAAGAGGTGAACAATATAATTTCTAGACATGATCTCTAAATCATTTTAGATTGTTCCCACTTAATGGCAAAACATTTGAGGTCCATATTTCAATAGATATATATTATATAGAAAGTATATGCATTTACTTAGGCCAGTTTAGATATTATATATTTGGTTGTACTTGATTTCTTTATGTTTTAGGTAAAGAAGTAGATATAAAGATAAGTTTAATTATTTCCTGCCTCTACCCCCAACAGATTGTCTCATTACTCCTTGGACTTTTTTTTTTTTTTTTTTTTTTTTTTTTTTTGAGATGAAGTCTCACTATGTTGCTCATGCTGAGCTCAAATTCCCGGACTGAAGTGATCCTCCAGTCTCAGTCTCCCAAGTGGCTGGGATTACAGGTACACAGCACCACACCTGGCCCCCTGGCATTTTATGCTCCATTCTGAAGACCCCTGTTTCATAGCTTAGAGTGCTTCCCAGAGAGGAGGCAGTTTTCCGTGTGGGAAGCAAAATTTCCTGAGGCATAAGGGTTTTCCTGAGATGTCTCAGCACAGCAAACAGAAATGGGCAGAGAGAAGACGGGCTTGCTTTGAATCAATCATTTCAACTCTTCCAGTGAGGGACTTTATCCTGTCCCTCTCCCTGTGCCCAGGTCCTTGACTTAGGTGGTAAGTATGGCATGAGACCCTTCCTATTAAGTAGGAATAACTGACCGCCTAAACCCACCTCAACTCTAAGGTTCTACAAACCCATGAACACAGAGGGTGGAGCTACACTGAGGTGGGAACAGCAGGAATTGTGAGCAGTGTGGCAGGGCCTGCCACACATGTAAGGAGTGTGTATGGAAGTCTGAGAGCTGCCTTGATTCACTGCTGCACAGATGTTCCAACAGCAGAGGGGAAGGGCCAGGATAATGCGGTTTGAAAGCTGAGCTACTGTTGATATATGGCCTGTGGGTATAGGCTGGAATAGAATTCAAAAAGACAAATGTGAAGGCATAAAAGAATAATAATAGTGATAACTAGCATTTATGGAGCACTTACCACATGCCAACCCCTGTTTTAAGTACTTTACCTGTTTAAATACACTACAATCCTTTGAGGTTGATATTACTAACTCTGCTTTACGGAGGAAGAAACTGAGTTTTGGATAAGATCAACTGAAGCATGTGGAGGTTTATTAATACCTTGCTACCCAAAATATGGCCCACTAACCAGAATCATCAGCGTTAGCTGGAAGTTTGTTAGAAATGCAGAACTGTGGACTCTTCTTGGACCCATTGGGTCAGGGTCTCTATTTTCACAAGATCTCCAGGGGATTTGTGTGCACATCAGAGTTCCCTGATTCTGGGGGAAGAGGGGTACAACAATGTCTTATTCAGCCCAGATCATCAGTGCCTCTTTTGTCAAGCGGTGATTGCCTGCTTGCACTGAGGTTAGGCATCTGCCAAGCTAAATTCTCCTCTATATGAACCAAAAGTGATATTTGCCATTCCCAAAGATGCAATGCCAGGTTAGGGTGGCCAGCATTTGCTATTATGGAAAAGTTATGTTTCCAAAAGGGAAGAGCTTATGAATTTGGTATGTAGAAATATTTCCTTGGTTTCTACTTTCTCTTTCCCAAGGCCCCACAGCAGCAGTGGTTGAGAATGTGACTTCAAAAGCGGTCAGCCTTCTTCTGCCCCATATCTCACATTGCCCACTTAGTGAGACAAGTCATTAGGCCCTCTAAACCTCTATTCTTTATGGATCAAATGGCGATGTGTGTAAAATGGGGCAGCCTGTAGGGCTAGCATGAGGACAAAATGAGATAAGTCATGTAAAATACTCAGGCCTATGCTGAACACTTAATACTTAGTTAATACTCACCCCAGTAAATCTTAACTATTATGAGGAGTGGTTATAGATAGTTTTCATTTTGCCTTATAATTGTAACTCTGAAATTTTTCTAGCTGTATTGGAATTTGCTGTGTGTTACTAAATCTCAAGACAGAATCACCAATCAGTGTAACAGTTGTTAAAAAGCAATTGAAGTTAGAGACCCCATTTTCCCCCAGGTTGGAAAACTACTGAAAAATGTCTTCACTTTGGAAGAGGATTTTAGAAGGAGTTCTGTCTTCCAGATTGTTCAGAATTGATTTGAATTGTTTTCCTCTGTTATGTTTCATCCTGTCTTCTCTGAAGTGTAATTCTTAAAGGCGGTACATTCAATTATTTTGCACAGAAAAATCTTTTAAATTTCATAAAATATCAGGTGTATTTGGTGTTTTTTTCATAATGCATGTGTCAGTGATAAATTCAGATAAAAGAGAACACAGATCCAGCATGTGTAGCAAATAGAAACAAAAAGAATTATCAGTGACCCAAATACATTTTCTTTTCTGTTAATAATTATATATACTACCGTAACTGGAATTCTTTTCGTTTATCTGTGTATGTGTCAATAGTAGATCACATGCATCCATTCCAGAATTATTTCACCTAAACACTACAATTTTTAAGCAATATTTTTTTCATTTAGCCTGGGTGTGGTGGCTCATGCCTGTAATCCCAGCACTTTGGGAGGCTGAGATGGATGGATTGCCTGAGGTCAGGAGTTCAAGACCAGCATGGCCAACATGGTGAAACCCCCGTCTCTACTAATAATACAAAAATTGGCTAGGCGTGGTGGTGCTCACCTGTAGTCCTAGCTACTAGCGTGGCTCAGGTGAGAGGATAGCTTCAACCCAGGAGGCAGAGGTTGCAATGAGCAGACGTTGTGCCACTGCACTCCAGCCTGGGAGACAGAGTGAGACTGTCTTAAAAAAAAAAAGGTGTTGTTCATTTCATTTGGCGCCCAGGAAAACCCATTCACAATATACAGATTTGTGATGGCCAGCTATCCTCCACTGGACCCATAATGTGGAAAGAACACAGTCCTGGGCCTACTACTGCTACTGATTCTGCAACCTCATGCAACTCACTCAACCTCTCTGGACCTTGCTTCCATGTCTCTAAAATAGGAATTTAAATATATGGCCCAACTCCCTCACTGTCCTACCTTGTGGTGAAAAATAAATGAAAGTAATCCATAAGTTCCTAACTAAAGGCATAGATAAGTTTTTGTCAACGAATATTTGTTTTACTCTTTTTTGGTCAGATGTTGGAGAGATAACTGAAAACGTTTTTTTTTAACTCGTGGAAGATAAAGAGAACAGGCTTCATTCATTATTTTTTTCCATTAAAATTCCAATTGTGTGTTTATGTGTGTGTGTTGGGGGGACATATGCATGTGTGTAATTATTTGGAACAAAAAGAGAGTAAAAGTGTAAGAGGGAGACACAGAAACAAGAGTAAAGCCACTGAGATCACTATCATTGGGAATGTTGGTATTGGCATCAACTAGCTGTGTGACCTTGTGGAAGTCATACTCTCCCTTGAGGCCCAAGTTTCCTCACCTATAAAATGAACAAATTGGACTAGATAATCTCTGGCATCTCCTCAACTTTCAATATCTATGGTGTTCTTCACAGTCAGGCTTGACACAGCGGTTACCTCCCCTATAAAATGATGATGGGAGAATCAACTCACAAAAGCTGTGTGGGGCCAGTTCACACTCTGTCCACAACCCTGTAACAAAGGCCAACTGTCTGCTTAGGCAAGTGGGACTTCATGGTTCCATAATATACCAGGAGACGTGGCAGAGTAAATGTTACAAAAAAAGGGGGGAGAAAGGAAGATAACCCATCAGGATATGAGACATACTACTGATAATTTGTACCACAATTTGTTGTTTTCAAAACAGTTTCACAAATAAGATCCATATCAGCATCTCCATAAGGATGAGATCACAATATTTACTACTGTACCCCATGATTGACATAGCCTGGGCCCGGCGCATAGACTTGGCATATGCCTGTTGCAAAAAGAGATAAATGAAAGATCCTATTCAATCCAGTGAGGTAGATGTGGTTTTCCCATGTCCAGATGAGAAAATTGAGATTCAGGAGAGGAAGGTGATTGTCTAAGGTCACTTGTCTATTAAGCAGATGAGCTGTGATTTTATTTTGCCTCCCATCTCTAAACCTGTGCTTGTTCCCTATGACATCATCCACAGTGTGGTAGATTATAAAGAAATGGCCAAATTCATTGCATCTCCCCCCACCAAGAGGTTGAGTCTTTTTCTTTGCCCACTAAATGCCAAGCTTGGCCATGTGACTTGCTTTGGCAAGTATGATGTAAGAAGTATGGTAAGTATGATAACAAGTATGAGGATTGGCAAATACAACGTAAGAAGAGACTTGAAAAATAGTTTGCACATTGGGGCTTGCTCTTTCTTGCTATTGGAAACACGTCCACTACCATGTGAAGAAGCCCAGGATGGTCTACTGGAAAATGAGAGTCTATGTGGGAAAAGTGGCTCCAACAATCCCAGCTATCCCAAGCATCCCCACTGAGGCACCAAACATTTGAGTGAGGCCATTCTAGACGATTCAGTACTGGTAGAGCCAGCTTAGAGCAGAAGCCACAGAATCTTCAGCAAATTAATGATTGTTGCTTTAAGCCACTAAATTTGTGGTTGATTTGTTACACACAAAGAGCTAACTGATACAAGCAGCATCATTGCACCATCAGTGCTTAATGTTTTGTGTTTATTATTATTTTATGCTAAACTATCCTTTTTCACACTTAACCTTAAAAAGTAATTCCTCATGCAAACACATATGCACACACTAGAACGCACACCAATGTACACAGATGCATATGCATCCTTTGACTTAAGTTCATGATAAACAAAGAACACCAGCTTTTATAAAATTCTGTTTAAACACGTGAAGCTGGCTTGAAGAGGAACTAGGTCCTGAAAGAAAGATTTGAAGTATTGCTCTGGTTTTAGTTTACAGCCAGCTAATGACAGTCTCTTGCATCATTGGTGACTGGTTTTGTGGCGAAATCTGGAGTAGGTAAGCAAAGAAAGGATATGGCAAAACAATAAGGAGTAAAGGTTTCTTACCTGGGGAGTCTGGCCATTCTCAGACCCCAGGCTTGAACACAGGGCCAGTCTCATAGTCTCTGTTAACTGCTGTCAACAAGTCAATTTGAGACATTTCACTCAGGCTAGCAAGCATAAAGGACACCATCCACTACCTGAGTAAGCCAGCAATATGTGTGTATGGAGATGCCAGCTGACTGGCCAACCATAGGTAGTTATTCAAAATCCAAGGTTACAGCAAAGAAAGTTCATCTCTCCCCAGAGCCTGCTGTCTCTTGGATTGGCACCACCATGCCCTGCCTGGCTCTTTAAGGGGCAATTGGCAGCTGTCAGCTAGCAGGAGCCCAAGTTCACAGCTGCTTTTCCTTCCACCAACTCAGGGTCTGTCAGTCACGCCATTTCTATGCGCTAGTCACAATCATATAATCACAGAACATCTACATTTAACCAACCATGAAGGGCCTGAAAACTCATCCAGTGAGACAACAGAGGTGAAAAAACTGCTGGACTGAATAAAACAAAACCCAACAAAAAGTGCTAATGCCCGGTAGAAGAGCTGAACTACACAGAAATAACAGAGCCATATAAGGCACCACCATATAAAGGGCCACATACAAGAACCTGAGAGTCCAAGAAGAATACTTAGCATACAGTAGGTGTTCAATAAATATTTGTTGAATGGATGACTATAAAGCAGCCCTCCCACAGAAATGGGATTTCATGTCTATTCTCAGATCTTAAACAATACAAATGCATTTGGCCCTCCTGGATGAAACCTGGCTTTCCTTTGAAGACCAACTCTGACCCTCAGAAAGAGAGGCACTCCAGGCTACATCTTAACTGTCAGCACAAATGCTTTCTAATTACCTTAGAAACGGAGATTGTAGGCCATTAGCTTTCTCTTCAAGTGGCTTTGGCCTAGATGAGATCAAATAAATTGGTGTCCTCCATCTCAACTAAATTGTTTGGTAGCAACAACTTTGTATGCTATGGCAAGAGTTAACTTACAGTTCTCTGCCTCCAAATAAAGGTTTTACTTGTATGTTCATTTATTTATGCCTCAGCTCCCTGCACAGAAGTTTTAAGGCAGCCACAGAAAAATATCAAATGCAGTATTCTGTCTCCAAGCTAATGAGCATGGAGAAGAAGGGAGCTTTAAAAAAAAATCCTGGCAGCCTCTTTTGACCTACACTTTGCTTTCTGTGTAATGTACATGTGCAAGAGATTGCAATGGTGGGAAGGTCATGTGGTGTCAGCCCAGCCCACACAGGGGATGTGAGCCTCCAGGCAAATCACAGCTGAGCCTCTGGCCAAATGAGGTCATGAGATGGGAATGTCTATTCCAGAGAATGTATGTTTTCTGATTTTACAATACAATTTGGGGAGGTGACAGACCCTATCATTACAAATTCAGTAGAGTTCAGGGAGGGGACAGGGAAGGAGGGAAGTGGAAGTAGTATATGCCAATTTATCAGCTCTAAGTCCCTGCATGTCTCTCTTTGTGCAATCAACAGTAATCATAGATAGTTTCCAAGGAGCCAGGTGCGGTGGCTCATACCTATAATCCCAGCACTTTGGGAGGCCAAGGCGTGCGGATCACAAGGTCAAGAGATCGAGACCATCCTGGCCAACATGGTGAAACCCCATCTCTACTAAAAAAATACAAAAATTAGCTGGTCGTGGTGGTGAGCCCCTGTAGTCCCAGCTACTCAGGAGGCTGAGGCAGGAGAATTGCTTGAACGCAGGAGGTGGAAGTTGCAGTGAGCCGAGGTCACACCACTGCACTCCAGCCTGGTGCCTGGTGACAGAGCAAGACTCTGTCTCAAAAAAAAAAAAAAAAATAGTTTCCAAGGAAATATTTGGTTTTTTTTTTTTTAACTTTTTGGGGGGTGGGTTTTAAGGAGCGGAGAGTTTAATAGGCAAGAAAGATGAGAGAAGGCAGAAGATAGAAGGTCTCCCATACAGACACATAGGGAGGGGGGCTCTAAAGCTAAGAGAGGGAATCCCCTTGTTTGTTTGTAACTTTTAAATTCAAATGTGCATATGCAGGTTTGTTATACAGGTAAACTTGTGTCATGGGGATTGGTTGTACAGATTATTTTGTCACCCAGGTATTAAGACTAGTACCCATTAGTAATTTTTCCTGATCCTTTCCCTCCTCCCACTCTCCTCCCTCTGATAGGCCCCAGTGTATGTTGTTCCCCTCTTTGTGCCCTTGTGTTCTCATCATTCAGCTCCCACTTATAAGTGAGAACATGAGGTATTTGGTTTTCTGTTCCTACGTTAGTTTGCTAAGGATAATGGGCTCCAGCTCCCTCCATGTTTCTACAAAGGACATGATCTCATTCTCTTTATAGCTGCATAGTATTCCATGGTGTATATGTACCACATTTTCTTTATCCAGTCTATCATTGATGGGCCTTTAGGTTGATTCCATGTCTTTGATATTGTGACTAGTGCTGCAAGGAACATATACATGCATGTGTCTTTATAATGAATGATTTATATTCCTTTGGGCTTATACTCAGTAATGGGATTGTTGGGTTGAACAGCATTTCTGTTTTTAGGTCTTTGAAGAATCACCACACTGTCTACTACAATGGTTGAACTAATTTACACTCCTACCAACAGTGTATAAGCATTTCTTTTTCTCTGAACCTTACCAGCATCTTTTATTTTTTAACTTTTTAATAATATCCTTTCTGACTGGTGTGAGAGGTTATCTCATCATGGTTTTGATTTGTATTTCTCTAATGATCAGTGATGTTGAGCTTTTTTCATATGTTTTTTGGCCATATGTATGACTTCTTTTGAAAAGTGTCTGTTCATGTCCTTTGCCCACTTTCTAATGGAGTTGCTTTTTTTTTTTTTCTTGTAAATTGGTTTAAGTTCCTTACAGATTCTGGATGTTAAACCTTTGTCAGATACATAGATTGCAAAAATTTTCTCTCATTCTCTAGGTTGTCTGTTTACTCTCTTGGTAGTTTCTTTTGCTGTGCAGAAGCTCTTCAGTTTAACTAGATCCCATTTGTCAGTTTTTGCTTTTGTTGCAATTACTTTTGGTGTTTTCATTATAAAATCTTTGCTCTTTTATAGTTTCCAAGGAACTATTTGTAATCATAGGTAGCTTCCCAATAATTTTCAATCAACAATTGTACATTTGTAAATTATAAGTTCACTGGAAGAAGGATAGGCAGAACAGATGACTCTCCCCCCACCTCTGGCAGGCAGGCCTGGTGATCAAAAATCTGCTTAAAGAGGTTGCCTAGGTGGTTGAAAAGTCTCACCTAGGCTCTAAGGATAACAGAAAGGAAGGCAGATGATGCACACAAGTGCTACTGGTGGAGGGTGTCCAGGTTCTTGACATTTTGAACAAATAATTGGACAAAACACACAAACAAAGCAGAAAAGAATGAAGCAACAAAAGCAGAGATTTATTAAAAAATGAAAGTACACTCCACAGGGTGGGATGGGCAGAGAATAGCGGTTCAAGAGCCCTGTTACAGATTTTTCCAGGTTTTAAATACCCTCTAGAGGTTTCCCATTGGCTAATTGGTGTACATCCTATGTAAATGAAGTAGTGGCCCGCAATCAGAAACTGAAGTGAAATTACAAAGTTTACACCCTATGCAAGCAACTGATTGGTTGTGGAAAGCAACCAATCAGAAGCTGAAGGGAAGTTACAAAGTTAGCTCCTACACAAACGTCCAACTGGTTGCAGAAAGCCACCAATAGAGATACTTTCAATTTTCCATCTGCCATATAGAAAAGGTGTAGGGGGAGGTTTCAAAGGGAGTAGCCTTCAGTCCTTTTGTTACTTAGGTGTGGAAAGTTGGGAATTTCCTTTTGATTTAGTTCTAAAAAGTCAGTGTGGATGGGCCTTAAGTTCCCTGCCTCCAGACCCTGTTCTCCTGCCTCACAAGCACTGAGCCATGATGGTAACTCAGTCAGGAATGGATTCAGAATTCTTGAATGAGGTTCGTTTTGATTTGATTTACATTTCTCCCTTTAATATTAAAAAAAATTTTTTTAAGCTGAAGAAATTTCATAGTGAAACCCATAGACTCAACACTAGATTCTATAATTAACACTTTGCTACAATTGCTTTATCACATACCTTTATTCAACTCTCTGCCTATCTTATTTTGGGATGCATTTTGAAGTGAGTTGCAGACATCATTGTTCTGATATTTTTTTTCCACCATAGATTAGTTTTTTGGATTCTAGAAAGTCAAGTACATGGAATCATACTGTATTCAATCTTCTGCAAAGTTTCCATCACTCAACATAACGTTTTTACAATTTATCCATGTTATTGTGTATATCAGTACCTCGGTTCTTCTTATTGATAAATAATATTCCATAGCTTGATTGCCCAGGAGGTCGAGGCTATAGTGAACTATGATCACACCACTGCACTTTGGTCTGGGAAACAGAGCAAGACCCTGTCTTGAAAAAATAGTATTCCGTTATATAAAATATCACAATTTGTGATTTTTTTTTTTTTTTTTTTTTGAGACGGAGTTTCGCTCTTGTTACCCAGGCTGGAGTGCAATGGCGCAATCTCGGCTCACCGCAATCTCCGCCTCCTGGGTTCAGGCAATTCTCCTGCCTCAGCCTCCTGAGTAGCTGGGATTACAGGCACACGCCACCATGCCCAGCTGAATTTTTGTATTTTTAGTAGAGACGGGGTTTCACCATGTTGACCAGGATGGTCTCGATCTCGTGACCTCGTGATCCACCTGCCTCGGCCTCCCAAAGTGCTGGGATTATAGGCGTGAGCCACTGCGCCCGGCCTAAAATATCACAATTTGTTTATCCAGTCACCTGTTGATTGATATTTTGGTTGTTTACAGGGAGTTTCTGGCTACCATGAATAATTTTGGATTGATGGAAATATATAAGTTTACAGGTATAAGTGGAATAGACTCGTACATTCTACTTCCCACTGTCACCTGGTGAATCTTCTCAAGTGGCTGACACTGTTAATTGATGGAGTTTAGAGTTGAAATCCAAAACAATCTTCAACTTAATCTGACTCTCATTCATTGAGCATATGTGTCAATTGTATTGTCTCATAAAGTAAGAGACAAAAACAGAAGTTATTTACATAAATGAAAGTTATTAGTCTTTAATGTCACCTGGGGCCTGGGAGAGGGGAATACACATTTTTGTGTATTTCTCATTTTTTCCACTGGGTCAGGTTTTAGAGAAGGAAGCCGTCCCACCTAAAGCCAAGCTAAACTCAAGACCCCAGTGTTCATGAGGTCTCAATTCTCTAATTTCTGGTTGAAGAAACCTCTTCTGTCATCTCAAAAAAACATAAAATACCTTTAACATCTCTATACCCTTACCACCCATTCTCTCCTCAATGCATCACAGTCCCACTGCCAATATTAAATAAGATGAGCACTGAGAAGTCTCCACTGGATTTGACATCCACTGGTGATGTTAAAGAGGACAGTTTCATGAAGTGGTGGAGCCAGGGTAAAGTTTTAATATGGCCAGAAGGAAACAGGCGAAATTGAGCTAAGGATAGGAAGAAGGCACCCTAAAAGGCAGAAGGAGGTGCAGAAAAGGAAGTTTCTAGAAGCCATTTTTACCTTCTTTAAAAGTTCACCTAGAGCCAACCCAGCCTGGTCACTAACTCAGGTATCAGGGCTGTTTTCTCTCTACTTCTCTGTCAGTGAGGGGCTTGGCACCCTCCTCAGATTTCTCTTACTCTCAAAGTAGCACCACCCATGTCTTCTGCAGAAACTTGGAACTGTAGTGTCCTTCTCTGGTCCTTGCGCCATTCGAGAAAGGCACTGTCTTAACAGGCTGCCAATGCCTTGGCAGGAATCATCTCTGCTCCCCAGAAGTCAATAATCCTCTGGCCTCTGGAATCTTCCCTTCCCTCTTGACCCCTTCTGTCAGTCTTGTTCCTGTTACCTGAAGAAAGTTCACTTGCAAACTTTCAAGGAGGGTTCTGGCCTCAAGAAGACTCAGAAGTTGGGATTCTTGCCTATTATTTTAAGCTACCAGCCCAGGCTTTCCGACAGCGTGGGACGTTAATGGCAGCTTTGCCATGTTTCCTAGAGTCCATGAGGCTCCCCTCAGCTTCTTTTCACAACACTATGCCTACTCACCTCCAATTCCACTCTTCCCATTTTAAAACCAATGCCCCCATAGGGCCTCCCACTCAATTCTAGTTTCCTGGTAATTGGAGCCATCTAGTTCTCAGTTCATTTTCAGACACACTCAATGTGATCATCAACAGATCATATTCCATCCGTGTTCTCCCTGGTGACTTGTTCAAGCCACCACTGCCACACAGTTTCCATCTCCATACCCCTAGTTGTATGAGCTCTCACAGTCCTCAGGTGGCTGCTATAGAATATCAAAATGCTTTAAACATATGATGACAGCAGATACAGTTTTTAATATGGGAAGATTCCTCAACAGAGCTATTACATTATTGTGATATAATAAGATGAAGCTTTCATGTGATACAGGCATGGCAGTTGGCACACTATTTGGTGACAGAACATCATGGTTTTTTAGTGTATTTGTTTGTGTTTAGAGCTTTTCTTCAATTCTTTGTTGTTATCAGTCATCAGCTCTATTTGCTTGTGTCATTGTACCCATCTGCAGCATCACTGGCCACTCTACTTTTTAATTTGTTTTTTCTAAGAAAACATGTTGGAAAAATTGCAAAGGCTCCAAGTGATGACAATATGAGTGGGAACAGTGCCTGAAATATTATAAGTACTCAAAATATGTTTTAAAAATACTAAGAACTAAATGAAAAGAAACTTTCCTGCTAAAACACATGGAAAGTCTAGATAAAATATAGCACTATTCTTCCCAAATTTTAGGAAAAACACAGAGCTTGGCTTGAAAGAAAGAGAAACACCCAAGTATTAGACAAGAAGAGGAAAATGAAACCCAGAGCAATAAATACACACTGGTACTGTGGTGTCCCACAAGAACTTCAACCCAGATATAGACTCCAGAGACTAAGATAGGGGCTTTAATAACCTGACACACACAGAAACTGTGGCCTCAGGCTCATGCAAAGTGACAGCTCAAACTGAGCCACCTGCATAGAACTTGGAACCACAGAAATGCCCTGCCCATTAGAAAGGTACAGAATTACTCTGTCCACTGGTTCAGTGAGGGCAGTAAGGATACTTGCTGTGTGTCTGGGCCTTAAGTAGATAAATTTTTAAAAAACGAAATAACCCAAGCCTCTATTCCTTGAAGATATAAAGTTTTAGTTAATACTACCTATGGTTATAGAAAACTCAAGTTGAGAAATTAACACAAAAACTGGCAGGCCTGGGAAAACCAAGCGTTTTGGTAAAATTAATGTGAAATCTGAAGAACACAGGGACTCTCACAGAGGTAAACAAAAGCTACAGATAAGCTCAAAATTTTTTTTAAATATTACTAGCTACACAATGAAAGTAAATACCATAAGGGATAGTTAGTAGATGCAACAAAGATAAAAAATACAGCCTGATTATTGGAAATAGTAGAAAAATCTGAAGGAGCATATAAAATAAAGATCCAGAAAATTATTAAAGAGATAAAAGAATAGATATTATAATGTAATAATAATGATAAACTTGTAAAAATAACAATAGCTTTAAGAACTATAAAATTTAGAGTAACGTTAATAATTTAACAACAAAATCTAAGTGAGGTAACTTCTGTAGAAATGGGCAGCAGGAAGAGGCTAGGAGAGAAAAAGGGAAAGGAACAAAGAAACACCTGAAATGACTAAAGAAGCCTCACCACTGTGCTGTAACCTCCCAGAGAGTAGATCCTGCGACCATTTTTTATTTGACCTTGCATGTTCCTGCATGTTTAATCAGTCCCTGTCATAGAAGACTTCAAAAAAAAATGCTTATTGAATGAATGCAGTAAAAAAATTTCAAGCTATAGGTAAAAGGTTTAATGCATAATGGAGGAAAGTCTTCCAGGCAACATTCTGGATGAAAGTTTTTCTTTTCTCTTTTAAAGACCAAGATATCCACCAAAACTCATTCCACTTTGGCAATGACAGTCATTCATGGGTCAAGGCCATTTATAGATATCCAGAGGCAGCAGACTTTTTTTCAATAAATATTTTGCAGAAGGCCCCAGTTGAGTTCATTATCTTTGTAAATTGTGGCTGCACTGAGAGCTACACTCCAACTCTGCATGGATTTAAGCACGAATACAGGGAAACAGAAAGAGCTCAGACAACAGAAACACTGTTGGAGAAGTCCACATAGGACAAAGAAGAAGGTCTCTGCTCTGAATGTTTCACAGTTGCTAACAGAGGGCCAGAAAGCTGCCCGATCTCAACGACTTGACTTGTCAGTAGGGACATGGCCAGTCCAGCTTCTATTTGGCTAAGACTGGTGGCATAAAAATGCTGAATCAAATCAAAGCCAAATACAGGAACAGATGACAAAAGATAAAGAGGACCTATTTCAGAATCAGCGCAATGATGATGCATCTGTAGCTTCTTCATCCCTCTAATGAAAGGGAAGTACCAATTAATCCAAAAAACCACCCTGTCATGATGGCTTGAAATCATGCTTCAAATTTAGGATCCAGTTGTTCTCAGTTTATCTTTTAGTTTGCTAGAAAATTCACTGGATTTTACCCAACCCTCTCCACTCTAATGTTCCCACTGCTCTTAGATTACTCAAGATGTTAAGCCTGTGGAAGTACTTTCCGCAAGTGGAAGCGGCAATAAACTTTGTTGCTATGGGCAACACAAAACACTCTTCATGAGAGGTTAACACTCCAGAATATGGGAATCAGATAAATGTTTCTGTGCCTGTTGTAACCACTCTGGGAAATGAAATATGCCAGATGGCTTTCTGACCTTTAATTTTTTTTTCATCTGGAAAACTAAGATGAATGGAAGGGGTTTCGGGCATAGGTTTGGTTACCAGGCTGTCTAGAAATTGAAGTTGGGTGTTTTATTGAATAGTTAAGTGACCTTGGTGAGTTACCTAGCCTCTCTGAACTCATCTAGAAAATAGGAATAAGAATATTATCAGTTGAATTTGCCTAAGTGGGTAGGATACCATTCTACCACATACTGATCTCATGGAACAGCTGGGAAGACAAATGAGATGTCGTATGTGATTATAGCTCTCTGAGTTAGGCACCATGAAGACCACTGAAAACACTTGTCATGGATTTTTTAGTGTTCTCCTATGGATAAAAATCCTGAGGGAACCATACACTTGAAACAGAATTTTAGGGTTGGAGAATCAAAGCCCCCAGCAGAATTGCAGATTTTACAGCATATCCCCCTCATCATCCCTTACTACAACCCATCAAAACAAAAACAAAATTCAGCCCATATCCCAATGCATAGATTTCTACATGTAGACTCGTGGTATCTACACTTTCAGAGAATGCACATATGCAAGTGCACACCAAAGTGCTAACAGAAGTCACCTCTCTGTATGTGACTAAGCATTGGTGAGTGTGATTTTGTAGATTACAGGTGGTGCAAAACTCTTTGCTACTCTTCCCATGAATAGGTGGAGTCTAATGTCCAACTTGTATCTTGGCTCACCTTACACTTGTTTGATCAATAGCATGCAGTGAAAGTTATGTCTGGGACTTTTCAGGCTAAGTCACGAGAAGCCTTGCAGCTTTTGCAAAGGTCTCTTAGGATGATTGCTATGCAGGAAGCCAGTTGTCACATAAGGAATCTGACTATCCAGAGGCTACCACGCTGGAGAGGACACAAAAAATGACCATATGGCACTGAGACATGTGCCTTAAGACTACATGAAAAAGGAGAGAGAAGTGCCCCGCCATCCCCTATGACTTCTGATGATTCCCAGCTGAAGTCACAGATATCGCAATGAGGAGAGTTGGGTTTCCCTTGCTGAGCCCTGCCTAAATTGCAGATTCAAAAGCAAAATGCATGTTGCTTTTTTAAGCCCCTAAGTTTTGGGGTGGTTTGTAACCTAACAATACATAACTGGTAGAAAATACATTTCTTTATTGTCTGAATTTTTTACAGCCAATTCATGCTTCTCTTTTAGCCTGAAAATAAAAGGAGAAAATTGAAAGGGAAATGTAAAGGAGAAGAAAGTCTATTTTAGAAAGAGAGAGGAGATCTCTCCTGCACCCTTCTTATATCACTAGCCTCGCCAACAACCGTCTCCTACTCTTTAGTTAACTTGGATTATCAAGGGCTATTCAGCTTCCTCTTCTGAAGAAAACTACCAGTTGATGCCTCCTGTCATCTCATAGAAAATAGATTCTGTTCCAAACAGCTGCAAGCACAGGACAAAGCCCTTCAGAGATTCTGAGACAAGAGCTCAATCTCCCGCCTGGTTGATAAATCATTTTGTACATGTCCCAGTGTGCATTTTGCAATGCCATCGTTCATAAACTGATTTGACTCGAATCTAGCTAAAAACAAAGGGGAGCAATTACTTTAGAGTCTAGAACCTGGAATCATTACAGTGCAACTTTGGAGAGGGTCAACCTTTCCAATTAGGGAATGTGGTCTTTAGGATCTGGGATCAGAAGAGATCTCAGGAAGTCTTCTGTTCTGCAACTGAGAGATTTTTCATGTCACTCCTTGGCTTCTGCCTTCATAAAACAAAGAAGTTTGTCTTGATGCCCTTGAAGACCTCTTGTAGTTATGAAGCTTAATGCTTGCAGCTAGAGCAGAAGCCCATGTCTTGCTTTGCAATATGTCAGATAAATCAATGGTGGGAAGGAGTTTCAATAATGTGATCACAGGTAGAATGCTTATGTTTCAGCACAACCTATAGGCACATTTTCTCCTTCTTCCATCCCCTTTAGTGAAGGTCCAAAATTCCGGTGTATCTACACTAAAGAAGGTTTTAGGAGTAAAGGAATGTCAACTTGGCATAGACTTTGTATTCTGAGGGAGATAAAGTGTACTGACCATTTTTCAAAAAGAATATGATGTATGTGTGACACCCTGAAATAAGTAAATATTGGAAATAATTTTCAATGTTCCTTAGTGGAGTTGTTTGGGGTTTCCTAGCGTCTCCTATATAGGCCATTTTAGATGGTATGCCAGGCATCCCCTCCTCCTAACAGGAAAGCAGGAAGAAAGCAGATTTCTGAGAGAATGAACCTCTCCCCCACCCCTTTGGTGCAAGAATTCCCTCATCAGTTAAATGGAGAATCAGCTCACCCAGTGAATTCTAATGAGGCAGCCGGCTCAGCTGTCAGCAATTCTCCCTGCTGAAGACTACAGCAAGCAAGGGAAAAGACTGCACATAACACATAGCAAGCAGTTTACTTTCCCATGCCAATGGACAGGAATATCAGAACAGCTTCCAATGGGGCTAGGCTCACTGACAAACCCAGCAGCAAGGAACACTGGAGCGAGTTACCCTGGGCTTAAAGATTCCTGCAAAATATGGCTGGTATAGAATGGCAAATGTAAGAAATTGATTAAGATTTGTCCTGATTAATCTGATGAAAATCTGGGTTTTAAAATATAGATATATCTATGAACTAAATTGCCCTAAAATAAGATACAATAAATAAATAGACATACAAAAGCACCCTTTGGATGCTGGCTCTAAATTGAAATGGGAAACATTTCAGCCTTAGAATTATGAGCAACTAGTTGAAGGTCTGTTTTGCTATTAGTTGAGAAAGCAGGGAAACCACTTACCAAGACGGCACTGAGAAATCCATAAACAAAGCTGGAAGCAAAGTGGCAGGGATCCTAGACTGACCTTGGCCACTCATTTTGTTGCTTGAGAAAAAAACAGATAAGCACCAGGCCTACGCTTCTGAAACAAGGGAAGGCAGTGAAATGTCAAATTGGCATGTACCCCATGAATAAGCATAGCAAAAGCATCAATCTTGAAAACTTTAAATTATGCTCTTTTTAATTTGAAAATCAACTTTGTGAAATAGAAAACAAAATTTTAAGTGTACATGAGTTTTAGCAAATGTAAATACCCGTACAAACACCACCACAATCAAGACATGGAAAATTTCCTTATCATCCTCCAGAGTTTCCTTTTCCTTATTCACAGTTAATACCCCCTCAATGTTCTCTTTTGCATCTGACTTCTTTTCTTCACCATAAGTTTTGAGATTGATTCATATTGTTTCGTGCATCAGTTCTTTCCTTTCTATTGCTAGGTAGTATTCCACTGTAAGAACATAGCAGAATTTTTTAAAACCATTTATCATGTTGATAAAAATTTAGGTTGTTTCAAGTTTTGGCTGTTAGGAATAAGGTTCCTAGAATATTTGTGTACAAGTTTTGTGTGGACATGTATTATTTCTCTTGGGTAAATATCAAGGAACACGATTACTGAGTCTTACAATGAGTCTATGTTTAATTTTTTAAAAAACTACCAAACTGTTTTCCAAAGTGGTTCTATCATTTTATACTCCCACTAGCCATGACTTATATTAAATGCAAATGGAGTTGAGCAACGTCATACATGGGGGTTCTACATTCAGTATGTGAACAGTATTCAATTTTCTATGGAAAAAAAAATCTCTCAAGGAATTTACCAAAGTACCATATGCATGTTTAGGAGTTTGCAGCTCTGTGCTGTGAGTATGCACGCATATTGCACATTCAAAAATATGCAACTGTACCTGTATATTATTTATAGTAATAGGTAACTGATGTGGTTTGGCTGTGCCCTCACCCAAAATTTCATCTTCATTTGTAATCCCCATGTGTCAAGGGCAGGACCAGGTGGAGGTAATTGAATCATGGGGGCGGTTTCCCCCATGCTATTCTCATGATAATGAGTGAGTCTCACAAGATGTAATAAGCATCTGCCATTTCCCCTGCTTGCACTCATTCTCTCTCCTGCCACCCTGTAAAGAGATGCCTTCTGCCATGACTGTAGGTTTCCTGAGGCATCCCCAGCGAGGCAGTACTGTAAGTCAATTAAACCTCTTTTCTTCATAAATTATCCAGACTATGGTATTTCTTCATAGCAGAACGAGAATGGACTAATACAGTAAATTGGTATACTGAGGTAGTAGGGCACTGCTATAAAGATACATTCAAATATAGAAGCAGCTTTGGAACTGGGTAACAAGAAGAGGTTGGAATCATTTGGAGGGTTCAGAGGAAGACAGGAAAATGTGGGAAAGTTTGGAACTTCCTGGAGACTTGTTGAATGGCTTTGCCCAAAATGCTGATAGTGATGTGGACAATGAAGTCCAGGCTGAGATGGTCTCAAATTAAGATGAGAAACCTGCTAGGAACTGGAGTAAAGATCACTCTTGCTATTCCTTAGGAAAAAGACTGGGGGCTTTTTGCCCCTGCTCTAGAGATCTGTGGAACTTTTAACTTAAGGGAGATGATTTAGGGTATCTGGTGGAAGAAATTTCTAAGTGATAAAGTGTCCAAGAGGCAGCACAGAATAAAAGTTTGGAAAATTTGCAGCCTGAAGATGTGATAGGAAAGAAAAGCCCATTTTGTGGGAAGATATTCAAGCCCACTGAAGAAATTTGCATAACAAGGAGTCAAATGTCTGTTACCAAGACAATGGGGAAAATATGTCCAGGGCATGTCTCTTCAAAAGCCCAGAGGTCTAGGAGGGAAAAATTGTTTCCTGGGCTGGACCCAGGATCCCCCTGCTCTGTGCATCCTTGGGACATGGTGTCCTGTGTCCCAGATGCTTCAGTTCCAGCTGTGGCTAAAAGGGGTCAAAGTACAGCTCAGGCTGTTGCTTTAGAGGGTGCAAGCTCCAAGCTTTGGTGGCTTACATGTGGTGTTCAGCTTATAGGTATACAGAAGTCAAGAAATGAGGTTTAGGAACCTCCACTTAGATTTCAGAGGATGTCTGGAAACACCTAGATATGCAGATGGAAGTTATATACTCAAAGGAAAATAAATCATTCTATCAAAAAGATGCATATACTCGTATGTTTATCACAGCACTATTCACAGCAGTAAAGATATAGAATCAACCCATCAATAGTGGAATGGATACAGAAAATGTGGTACATATACGCTGTAAAATATTATGCAGCCATAAAAAAGAATGAAATCATGTCCTTTGCAGGGATATGGATGGATCTGGAGGCCATTATCCTAAATGAATTAATGTAGAAATAGAAAACCAGCTTCCAGATATTCTCAATGAAAAGTGAGAGTTAAACACTGGGTACACACAGGCGTAAAGATGGAAACAATAAACACTGGGGATACCAAAAGGTGAGAGGGAGAGAGGGGGGAAAGGTTGAAAATCTACATATCGGGTACTATGCCCACTACTTTTGTGACAAGATCATTAGAAGCCCAAATCTCAGCCTCATGCAATATACCCATGTAACAAACCTGCACATGTACCCCCGAATCTAAACTTAAAATTTTTAAATGAAGAAAAAATATTTTCTTCTATTGAGCACCAGCTTAAGTTGTTGGCTTATTTTTAGCAATTATCTTAGTTTAATCCTTCTTCCCTTGACCCCACATGGAAGCAGAGGGTGAGACAGGAGTAAAGGGAAAGCAGAATAAAATAGTGGGAGGGCAAGCCTTAATAAGCCTGCATGAAAGGGTTGGCAACCACAACAGGTGGTGAGTACTCTAGACTGCTAAACACTCTTCAGAGCTTTATGACATGTATACCTCAGAATTGCCTGCCCAGGGGACAAAGAAGGGAGCATTGATCTGTTGGACCCTGTCCCCTCTGACTAAGGGTAATCCAAGTACTCAGTGTACATCCCACAGTGCATGTAGGAGCACAGAGTGGGTTCTGGGACACTTTGTGAGCCAAGGAGGAGAGGCACTGTCTCTTTGGCCCTGCTTGAAGTCCATCAAAAGCAGCAAAAAAAAAAAAAACTGATTGTTGTAGCAGAGGATGGAGCTAGATATGGAGCCAAGGAGAATTTGAGGTAATGCACAGGAGGTGTTCTAAAATCATTCACATTTATTCAAATGGTAGTCTCTCTGTACCTGCCTATGTATTTTTGTATTTGCATATCTCCTTCTTTCACAGGTGAAGATGACTAATACATGTAGTAAAACTTAAGTAATTTAAATGAGTGTATGATGTGATTCCATTGTATGTTACAAAGTAGAGCTTTGCAAAATGACTGTTGAGATAAAGCCATTCAAAGATAGGTCAACTTTACATTTGGGGCATTTCTCAGACCCACCAAGATGATGGCAGGGGTGGGAGTGGGGAATATATTTTCATTGTTTTCTGCTGTTGGTGATGATTAAGAGAAAAATCTGAAGCTTTCATGTTTTTCAAATTTGAGTAATCTACAGACCTTTCTGAGGAAAATTTTTTTTCTCTTGGATGTGCATTATTGATTAATAGTATTTAGTTAAAAAATTGCTTACTACAGGCAAACTTAAGACCACATTATCAATTGTCTACATCTTTGAAGCTCTTAAATATTTATAAGTTAATATAAATAGAACTATAACACCAGTACAATTCCAATTAACAACATTGCCTTGAAATAATGGGTAATATTGTTTTACTGAAACTCAACTAAACTGGCACTGAGAGTATGAGAGAGGACATTATGCCCACACAACCACAGGTCAAACAATGGCTTAATTTTCCTAGTACTTTGCAAATTATTTTCAAATTACTAGGAAACCTTGGCTCAAGCAATGTGCATTCAGTGCAAATGCTTCATTTACATATAAGGTCTGCCTTTGTGATTTTCTTATTAGGCCAAGACAAGTTAAATAAAACTACTTAGCATCAATTCAATGATGAACACACACATACACACACACACACACACACACACACACACACACACACACACACGGAGAATGTAAATGTAAAATGGGGAGCAGGATCTGTGTTTGTTTGGACTCACCCTCACATCTCCAGGAAGGGAGGGATGAAGAGAGGGATGAAGGCCCCAAATAGAAATTATGAGGCTGAATACTTAAGTCAGTTTTTAAAAATGAGACTATTATCATTTCAAAATAATTAAATATTTCGGGCCAATTAGACAAAATAACAACTTCAGAAAAGAAAACTGAAGCTCTTGAATTCCCATTTGGACTTTGGCAAGTATAGACATAATCAGACACAGTCTGCAGCCCTTCTGAGGGGAAAGCCTGGGAAAACAGTGAAGCTGCAAGGACAAGGGGGGAATTAATCAAGAAATATTGAGAAAGCCTGGGAATATGACATTGCTAGTGATGTGTGATTTGTTCAACAAACAAATAGGAAGGCTCAAGGGAAATGAAATTTCTCAAGACAGAAGACCAGATGGGCCTTGTCAGCAAATGTGGAGTGAAAACAAAGAAGCAAAACCATTTCTGATGGAAAGATGGATGGTCAGCACAGGAGTTTAGGGGACACTTGAAGAGAATACAATAAAGATCTCTCAGAATTTGAGTAGGATGTTATATTTCTAAAGTATTTCCACATACAACTCCCTTGCATGGTAAATAAGGTAATGTAAAACAAAACTAACAGTCTAAGTCCCCCACAACCAACTGATTGGATCTCCTTTCTCAGCCAAAAACATTCCAAAGTTAACCTGAAAAACTAGTTCAGGCCATGATGGGAAGCGAGGAGGTCAGACATGCCTCATTATGCCTTTCTCCCTTTGGAATTCAGGCACAACTGACCAGCACTAACATTAAAACAGAGACCTTAACACTGACAAAGCAAACTCTCTATAGCAGTAAAATAAGAATATTATGGATAGCAGACTCTGGAATAAACTGGGGTATTTTACCTCAAAATATATTTTTGACATATTTTGAAATGGCCCTGCAACTCTTTGTCTTGTGGGGAAAATCTACATTCTATAGAGAATTCCCTTTCCTTTCCAGGTCTTTTTCCGGATTCAGGGGAGAATTAACTAAGAGTCTGGCACCTTTTGAAGTCTGATAAGAAACATTTATAAGCTGTTCTCTCTGAAGCCTGCTACCTAGAGGCAGTGGCTCACATCTGTAATCCCAGTACTTTGGGAGGCTGAGCCAAAGAATTCAAGATCAGCTTGGGCAACATGGCAAAACCACATCTCTACAAAAAAAAAAAATACGAAAATTAGCAAGGCACAGTGGTACACACCTGTAGTACCATCTACTCGGGAGGCTGAGGTGGGAGGATCACCCAAGTCCAAGAAGTTCCAAGCTGCAGTGAGCTGTGATCGTGCCACTGCACTCCTACCTGGGTAACAGATTCAGGCCTTATCTGAAAAAAACAAAAACGTGAAAAAAAGAACTTGGTCTCCACAACCTCTTATTTTAACCCAGACATCCTCATTCTGTTGATTCCAGGTCTTTAGATAATAACTTAACTCTTTCAAATAATTGCCAATCAGAAAATCTTTGAAACCCTCTATGACCTGGAAGTCCCCACTTCAAGTTGCCTTACCTTTCCAAACCCAACCAGTGTACATCTTAAGTGTATTGATTGATGCCTTATCCCTCCCTAAAGTGTATAAAATCAAGCTGTACCTCAACCACCTTGGCCACATGTTTTCAAGATCTCCTGGGGCCGTGTCATGGGCCATGATCACACATATGTAGCTGAGAATAAATGTCTTCAGATATTTTACAAAGTTTGACTCTTTCTTGACAGTAATTGTGAGCTCCCATTTAAAAAAGAAGAAACTTAGGCTCTCAAAGGTCAAATGTTTTTCCTTTGGTCACAAAGGGAATCAGAGAAGGAGAACTTGAGCTCAGGTCTCCTGCCTCATGGACCCTGCTTTTGCCAACACCCTGAAGATCAAAGAGCTAGGGGCAATATCATGTAATGGTTAAGCATGTGGGCTTACAATCAGACAGCTAAGAGGCTGGAACCATTGCTTATGGGCGGGGGAAGGCACCTGGCATAATCCATTATCAGCCTTTTCATCCCAAAATGAGATCATGCACATGATGGAGTTCAGTGCCTGGCACATAATCAGTTCTTATTAAATGTAGCCATTATAGTGTTAAGACTATATGGATTATGCAAACCAATATAGATGGGCGTGGACAAATTATATGTAATCATTGTACTAGGTATCAAAGCATTCTGGGACAGATACAATAGTTTGTTTTAAAAACAAATTTAACATAATAAAAGAATTATAAGAAAAAAAGGATAAACTTGAATTTTGAATATTAAGGAGCGAAAATGATAGGTGTAACCAAAAGGGAATAAAAAGAGAATTGGGGGGCCAAACTGAACAATGAGATTAGACTGGGAAAGTCAACATTCACAATTACTATTTTATATTGCCATTTAAATATCTCATGTTTAAAAGAAAGATTAGTTGATAGATGATTTAAAATTGTATCTTACTGTGAATGTAAGAAGATTCAAATGAAACTTGTAGATATTTCATGCATACTGTATTAAGGAGAAAATGTCTAATGGGTAGATAAAAGATACATTTTGTAAAGCTTTTCTCAGGTTATTTCAATTCAATTCTATTCTCCTCTGAAGATCCCATTCATTCAGCATCCACATGCTCACATTAAACTGCTTTGGTCCTATGTGCTGAGCACTTTGCTAAGCCCTGGAGATCAAAGATTTAAAAAGCCCATCCCTGGCCTTTCAATCCAGTAGTTGATTCAGAGATGTGGACACATAGTGCTAAGGCACTGTGATGGTGCCATTAGATGGCCTGTCTAAAGTGCTTGGGTGCCCAGAAGAAGACATTCGGCAGACTGAATTGTTGGCCCCAGTTATTCACTACTCTTATCAAATTTGTCATGGTCTCTCTGTGAGTGGGGTACCTCCCTGCCCCTAGACTTTGGGCTTAGCCATATAACTGACTTGGGCCAATGATGAATACATGTGATGTTAGCAGAAGCTTGAAATGAGCTTACACTCTTGTGCTTCTCATTGCCATGCAAAGAACATGCCAAGTATCTTTCACAGGTCCGAGCAGGATGAGAGGTGAGAGGAGCAGATTCAGATCCAACCAACAGCTGGGACCCAAACCCAGCTGAATCCAGCCTGCATTAGCTAACCACTAGCCAATTCACATGCACTTAAGCAAGAAATAACTGATTGTTTTAAGCCACTGTGTTTTGGGGTGTTTTGTTGTGCAGCATTGTGGCAATAGCTGTTTGAGATAGGCCATGGTGAATGTGACAGGGATATACAGGGATAGCGCTTTATTGTGGCTCTGCCAGCATTTTCATCCCACACACCCTTCACTAAACACATAAGCACATACTTCAAAGAAGAGTTGCAGGAATTCTTACCATTGCTAATCTTATAAATAAGTCTTTTGTTTGGAATATGTTGGTGTAATGCAGGGCCCATTTCATGGATATCTCCAGAGTAAAAAGAATGAGGGCTAGAATCCCAAACTTCTTTATGCAATCTACATCTCCCTTTCTCGTTGCTCTTTATTAAAATTGATGTCCCCTTCAGAAAAAAGCACATGCATGGTCCTGACTCTAATACAGTCACAGAAGCCCCATCAACCATAAAAAGCTAGAGATGGATTTCCCAGGAGGAATAAGCTGGTTTCTGTGACTATGGCCAAATTTTGAAAAGTATCCTACAACCATGAGTAATGTGGAACTCAAGTCACAGATGAAAAATGTTAACTTACATATCTTTCCTAACAAGTAGATAGCTGCTGAGGAAAGGCTGGGGAGAGTTCACAAAGGTCAGGCAGAGTGGTAAGAAAAGTGGTTTAAAAAAATCTATCTCATGCTATAAAGGAATATGGGACTACTCCTTCCAGAGCATAAAATAAGATGATATACATTTCAGAAGCAGAGATTTTTGTTAGTTAATTTTAAAAAAAGAATTTAAGGAGAGGATTTCCAACTAAGGCAGATGAGTCCCACAGTATTAATACAGTTAAGCAAATATTGGAGGATCACAGGAAATGAGGTTGAATAAATTACGTGTTTTATCAGACATCTTTGGGCTTTGAAATTGCTGACAGTCCACTGCAGAATATTAAATCTCACATTTCTCAATTTTCCTTTTTATTGATGTTGGGGAGGAGGTTGTATATGAAAATTTTTCTCCTAACATTTATATAACATTTATTTTTAAATGTATCTTAAGCCAGCTTTCCCCAGAAGCCAACCCTGAGACAAGGATTTGGGTACAGGTAGCTTATTTGGGATGTGATCTCAGGAAGTACTGGTTCACTGGTTGGAAAGTGAGGAAGTGACACAGGGAAAGGAAAGAAGCCAATACAGGGCTCATTCATGGCCACACTTGCTCAGTCCTGTTTGGGACCTCTGGGAGATGGTATAGAGAATTTCCCTGTCTGAGAGGAAGGAACCTAGAGTACTTTCAATGAACTCCCATCCAATGTTGGCTGAGGGATGTTTCCAGGGGTGTTAACTTCCCAGCACTTCCAGTATGCCTCATGAGCAAGGCCTGAGATGAAACCTTTGGGTAGAGGGCCTTTGTTTCCAATAGTAAGATATCATTGGGTACAGAGGACAGTGAGTGCTCAGGGGACATAGGCCAGCCACCAACAGTGTGTGCTGTATAGTACATAATTAAATTTATGTGTCAATGAAAAAAAAGTTATATCTGGTTAGTTAGAAACTGATGATGAAGACATCCACTTGTCTATCCCAGCAGTATGTTCTTTTGGATCACACTTAGAATCAGGTTTGAATTACGAAAACCTCTTAGTTACTGGACTAGGATCAGGTCCTGGGAGGAGCTAAGGTAGCCCAGGAGGATGAAAAAGCAGCACTGTAAAATCAGATCCTAAGTACTTCAATGTTTTATCAGTCAGAAAGACTGGACCTATGTTTATCTGCTTACTGTTGGCCCTGAGCTAAGCAACTTGTCCACAGACACAAAAGAAAGAGGTACAATGGGGATTGGAGTATATATCTGCCTGACTTCAAACTCCCTTTACCAGACTACCACAGGGAGGACCCTGGATAATGAAGACTCAGGTTTTCCTTCTCAAAGAGGAAGGAAGCCACACACTCTGTATGAGGAAAGGTTCTAAAAGACAAGGGAGTGTGGAAGGCTTCATGACACTAGCCAGGGGCTTCTAGCCTTTCTTGGCTGAGGAAGCCCTTTAAGAATCCCATGAAAACCATGGATCCTTTCTCTCCAGAAACAAAGTCAAATGCACAAAACAGTGAATATCATTTCAAGAGCTTCACAAGTCATCTGAAGCCCCTCTGTGGGTCCCAGGTTCAGCTACCAGATGCCAGGAACGACTCAAATTCTGTGAGTTGTGATTTCGGGCACTTTCAGAAAGAATTTTCAAATTTTAGAAAATTCCCTAGGAAAGGGTCTCTTTTTGTTAAGATTATCTGTCTTCTACTAGAAGTTTTCTTATGAGGCCTACAATTGCAGCCCACCCAACAGACTCAAGTGGCACAAAGAATTCCAGATGCTAATTCATGATGAGATCAGGTGAGCTTCTTCCGACTCCCATTTAAACTACAAACTCTGCCTGGCCAAACTAGGGCAATCAATGCCACAGAGAGGTTATCTCAAATTAAAAATTGGCTGGGACCAAGGAACATACCTAATTGATTAAGGATCTTATCAGAAGGACTAAAGCATTCGAATCAATGAGAGTGGCAGAGATTCATACTACAAAATAGAGGTTTTCTCCATCCTTGATCCCTTATTTAGAAAGTTGCTGTTCTGAGATGCCAACAGGGCAGAGAAATTCCTAACTCATTAAAGCCAGACAGACCTGGTGCTATATCCCTGTGGCACCCATAGTTCACTGTGATCCTGGACAAGTTATCTTCCAATCCTCACTTTTCATATCTGTGCAGTGGGTGAACACTCCTTTCCTTATAAGGTTGTTGTGGGAGTTAAGTGGGAAATAAAGGTGTCTGCCATATGCATATCTGTTACCTTCATTTCATTGTGTCTTGGTTTTAATTCCCTTATTATCATCATGGTCATGTTCCAAAATAGAGTATTGATACACAGATTGAACAAAAAAAGGCTTCTTCAATTATTCCTATGTTCATATGCTGCTGAAGAACTGTTTTTCCTGATCAGAATCAATTACCGCAAGTCTCTCTGAAAGAAAATCTCCACATTGAAAAGAGCTATATGTCTTAGCTGATAGTCTTTTTTTTCAACATATAATTATCAAATTATAGAACTATAGAGAGAGGAGGGAGGAAGAAAAGAAGTAATCTAATCCAAACCCTAATTTTATAATGCAGGAGTAAGGCCCAGAGTGGTTAAATGTTTTACACAAATCACACAGTTAGTGAGTTACAGAGTGATAAGTGGAGTCTAGATCTCTAAACTCCCAATCCTGTGTTTTCTCTACTATGTCGTTTATTCTGTACTAATAAAAATAAAGTGCAAAAAAAAAAATTTTAAAAACCTCTTGGAGGCCGGGCGCGGTGGCTCAAGCCTGTAATCCCAGCACTTTGGGAGGCCGAGGCGGGTGGATCACGAGGTCAAGAGATCGAGACCATCCTGGTCAACATGGTGAAACCCCGTCTCTACTAAAAATACAAAAAAATTAGCTGGGCATGGTGGAGCGTGCCTGTAGTCCCAGCTACTCAGGAGGCTGAGGCAGGAGAATTGCTTGAACCCAGGAGGCGGAGGTTGCGGTGAGCCGAGATCGCGCCATTGCACTCCAGCCTGGGTAACAAGAGCGAAACTCCGTCTCAAAAAAAAAAAAAAAAAAAACCCTCTTGGAATTCCAAGTGATGGGATGTTATTTGTATCTGCAATATTCTTGGGAAATTTAACTATAGAAAATACCCAATATGAAATGAGCCTAATATGAATGAGCCATTCAATATGTGGTTTGGGATCCTCATTAGTTCCACTTGTTTTGGTATCCAAATCATTCCAGCCTGGAGGTGGGTATGTGGGGAGGTGAGGAGGGCAGGTCATTGGTAGAAATTGTACTGAACAGTTGAATAAAAGACCTGTACTCTAAATTCGGTTCTAACACCTACTGAATTTGTGAGAGGTTAAGACATTTCCTTGACCCTTCTGAGCCTCCATTTCTTTGTCTGTTTGTTTAAAGTGTTCCCCTGAAAAGATTTTGCCAGGGTCCTTTGCAGCTTTCATGTTCCAGGTGCCCAAAGAAGTCCCCATTCCCTTCATGATATCATGCAAACCGTCCTGAGGAGCTGTACACAAAGGGGGAAAAGAAAATTAGGAGAAAAGAGGAGAAACTGGAAGAAAGCAAGGATTCAAGAGCGTGAACAGGGAAGTAATTCCTCAAGAAGTGGGAGAAGCAGCAGCAGGAAGGCCAGGAGCTTGCTAAGCGTTGGTCTCTACACAAGGAAGCAGCAGCTTATGATTTGCCTCTTGGATGTGTTTACACTCAACACAAACTCAAAATAACTCTCACTCATTTGCTCATTTAGTCAATCAATATGTTTTTTCTTTAGAAACAGCTTTATTAAAATATAATTCACATACCATACAATTCACACATGTAAATTATACAATTCGGTGATTTTTTTCATGATTCAGAGTTGTACTCTGAATCTGTACAGAGATGTACAGAATCATCACTATGATTTTGGAATATTTTCATCACCCCCCAGAAAAGCTTTATACTCTTCAGCTGTCTCCCCCAAATGCCTCCATCCTCTCCCCCAGCTCTAAGCAACCACCAATCTACTTTCGGTCTCTCTAGATTTGCCTATTCTGGATATTTCATATAATATGCGGTCTTTTCTGACTGGCTTCTCTCAGCATAATGTCTTCAAGTCTCATCTATGTTGTAGCATGTATCAATCCTTCAATCTTGTCTACAGGCAAGTAATATTCCATTGTATGGATGTACCATATTTTCTTTCTTTATTCATTTATTGGTGGTCATTTGGGTTGTTTCCACTTGTTAGCTATTATGAGTAATGCTGCTATGAATATTTCTGTACACTTTTTGTGGGGATCAACCAATTTTTGAGGCCTGTTTCACACCAAAACTTCTGGGTCCTAGAAATACAAAAATGAAGGCAATTATTGCTCTCAAGAAAGTCACTATATGTAAGGGAAAAAAGATGTGTTTTTGAAAAGCTGTAATAATCTGCTGTGATAAGTGCCATATGATAAGATATGCAGAAAGAAGCAGAGAAATTGATATTTGAAGGAGGTGTTGAAAATGAACTGGCGTTTAGGCATAGAGGAGGGAGAGGGTGTTACAGGCTATTGTAACCCTATGTTAAAGGCTCAGAGGTGTCAAAAAATGCCATATTCAGGTAATTGTAAATAATGTTAATGTTATCTAATCTTTTATAATGCCTGCCATGTGTCAGGCACCATCATACTATCCTAAACACTTAATTTACATTAACTCATTTACTCGCCACAGTAGTCTTACGATAATATCATTTCCCCCATTTCATAGATGAAGAAACTGAAGCACAGAAAGGTAAATAACCTGTCTGAGGCTACACATCTAGTGAGATCCTGGATTGAAGCCATGAGAGTCTGATTTCAAAATCTACAATCTGAGGCACCATGGGGACTGCCTCATTTAATTCCCAAGTCGTCCTGGCTGGTTGGATCATTGAGTGTATGAGGGGCACAGCAGGAGGTGGTATTGGAAAGGTACAATGTGTTACGCTATATGAAGAAATACTAATTCCAAAAGAAAAAGGGAGCCATTGAAGGTTTGTATGGAAGGCAATAACACAGATGAGATGTCCTTTTGGGAGGACAAGAGGCAATAGCAGGAGGATTGTTTGAAAGAAGAAAGAGACCATAGGTTTGTTTTACCATAGATACCACCCTTTCCCATACAAAATATCCATTACAGGTACGAAATTGCAAAAGCAGCATTGGTTGTGCTCTCCTGGATATAATCTTTTCAGGAGGATGCCACAGTCAAGATTTTATAAAGATAGTTCTTATTTTTCACTCCCCACCTTCACTATCATAGGGTTAAGTCTAATTCTGAATAAACCAGGGCTGGCAGCTGCCCTCAATCTAACCATGCAGAAGCAAAAATTTTGAGTACACAAGGCCTTCACATATATTTTTGCAAACACTTCAAGAGACAGGATGCTGATAAACAAAGGGTTCATGTGCCAGAGGAGTATATGATTGGTTTTCTTCCACACATACATTATTAAAGTGGCCTTCAACACATCAATGGTTTGCAGAATTCTCATTCCTGTTTTCCTGTGCTCACCCTTGAATTTTCATTGTAGCTTTCCAGTCCCCAGAAGAGCACACCTCAACTATAGAACAAGTAGGTGAGTTCCAAGGGCACTCCAGAACGAGTGCTAACAGAAAACAGGACGTGACTGTAACACCTATGCAAGGCACAAAGAAAATGTGCCCTCTGTCATTATTCCTCTGCCTTAAAAATCAAGATTATTTTAGGGAATGGAGAAGACGATCCTTGAGCCAGCAAGAGTTCATATTTAACACACAAATCCTCACAATCCCTTTATGAAGCTGCTGTGATAGTTTCCATTGCACAGGTGGAAAAGCAGAGAGAATAAAGGACTAGGAAATTGACCTGCTGTATTCAAAATTGTGCTGGTAAAACATATGGCTCTGGGCAAATCATCTCACTTCACCTTCTCCCTGGATCTTTCTTTGTGTTTCTGATAACATCATGAAGTGTTTTCTAAGCTCTGAGATGGTGCTGACCTCAACAACTGCAACACTTGGTATGCTCATACTTACAGTCTTGCCGTTTTAGATAGGATCATGGTAGTTGTTTTAGAAATAACTGTTGGATGAATGAACAAATAAACATTGGAACTATCTCTTAAGGGTAACTATTAAAGTATCACACTTCTCTCTCTCTCTGTCTGTCTGCATATATATATGTGTGTGTGTGTGTGTGTGTGTGTGTGTGTGTCTGTGTGTGTGTGTGTGCATATATGTATATACATAGAGATGTGTATATACAATATACATACTTATATATAATGTGTATACATACACATATATACAGTATGTACACATATATATGTATGTATACATATATAATATGTATACAGATGTGTATATACACCATATCCATGCATATATATAGTGCGTATATAGTGACTTTCAATGCCTATTGTATGCACTGAATTATCTATTTTGGAAGATAGCTGAAAAGACTATGATAGCTAATTTTTATGGAGTTCTTACTATATGCCAAGAAATGTTCTAAGCCCTTTACGTATTTTAACTCATTTAATTCCCACAAGAATCTTTTGTGAGATAAACTATTTTCCTATTTTCTGGATGAAGAAATTGAGACCTGGAGAGTTTGAATACTTTGCTCAACCTTTCACATTTACTAAGTGAAAAGTGAAGATCTGAACACAGGTAGTTTGGCTCCCATCCTGAATTTTTTTCTGAATTCTTAAATTAAAAGACAAAGACAACTAACAAAATTGTTAAATGAGAAAATTATATGTAAATTATATTCAACTCAGTCACAATTTGGCTCCCCTGGAGAGGAACTGGTCATTTACCCTGCAGCCGTGGGTGAACTGACTGTTTTAAGTGTAACCCAAATAAAATTGGGCTGCCTTGAGGCCTGTTTTTGTCTCAGCACTGTGATATATCCAAAAGAAACAAAAATGTAATTGCTAAAGCCTTTAAAAGTACTGACGATCACTTGAGATGCTGGTGATGGGGGAATTACATCCAGAAACATACAGAAATACTAATTAATATCTAACTTACACAATGTTCTTCCAAAATCTGTCTTTTTCTCTTACCACCCCTCCCAATTCTATCCCTTATCCTTATGCTGGTTTGTCTTACTCTCTCCCTTCCCCTGCTCTCTTCTTACCCCATCTGTATTCACAAATAGTGCTGTCATTCTTCGTTCCACCCCTCCTTACCTAAGAAGCTACCAGAGGCCCCAGAACCAAGAAAGCAGTGGAGCCTTCCCCACAAGCGGCAGCAGAGGAGGCACCTATAATTAAATATTATTTCTTCTACTTGTGACACGAGAAAATGGCAGTATTGGAGAGGAGAACTTGTGGAGAAATAGTAGGTGACTTATGGTCCCAATTCGACTTCGTGAGTGGCATCATACAGATTTGTAGGCCTATTTTTGGGAAAGCATTACCAAACTGTCTTGCTGGTAGAATGTAGAGGACATCAGAATGTATTATCCAGCACAGGATGCAACATGGTCCCCATGGAAAAATGACAGAATATTAAGGAATTGTGAGAATAAAGAATTTCAGACTGTTGGCAATTTTTTCCTTTTTACCTCCTTCAAGAGAAGCAAAATTCCTATCTCTACAAGCATAGATGGGGTTGAGCAGAAGAGAGAAGGGGTAAGAAGAGGGAGAGCAAAGGGAAGTATTTGCAATGATGAGGGAAAAGAAAGCATGCTTCTCTGACTTGTCACATGGAAAGCCTCTAAATAATGCTAAAATTTCAAGAAATATTGCACTCTCTTCCTCTACTTTTCCCATATCAGGGAATGTGGTACATGGGCAAAAGAAAATAAAAGACAGAAACTATCATTGCTACTAAACATTTCCCCATTCTTCTTATGATGAGGAGAAAGAAAAGGAGGGTTTGAGAACAGCATCCTATACTCATCTGAAAATGTTGTTTGAGATCCTACTCCTTACAGGCTCTAAGATAGCTATGTTGAACACTAAGACACAATATCTATTATACATAATTTTGTTTTATTGAAACTCCTTCCATTTCAAGTAACTAAATCTCAACTCAAACTATTTTAAGGTAAAATGGGAATCAATTGTCTTAGCTGGCCAAAAAGTCTGGGAGTAGAATACCAGTCACAACTGCTCAGCTCAGCCCTGCCTTCCTCTATCCTGGCTTCATTCCTACACACCTATATCAATGAGGAGGCAAAGGTAGGCACTTTCACTGTTTACTTACATGGTTCTTACAGTTTACAATTCCAGTAAAAGTGCTGAACTCTAATTGACCTGGTTTGGGTCACATGTTCATCCCTGAACCAATTACTATGGCCAGTGGGATAGAGAAGTCAAGTAGGTTAGGCAAGGTCTTGTGTCAACCCAGTGAAAGAAATGGGGCATTATAATTGGCAGCCAGGCAGGTAGGGAAGAGACAGTTCCCAAAACAAAATAACACGTTAAGTGGAGAAATTCCAGAAATGTTGCACCTCTGCCCTTAGGGAGCTTAAAGTTTAATGAGGGCAATAATCATGTAAGCCAAATAATTACCAGATTAATGCTGTGAAAGGGTATGTTTCAAGATCCTTCGAGACACAGAATATGAAGTGACTATGTCTGGGTAAGGCTTCAAAAACGAAGTGGTATTTCAGTTGGGTCTATTTTTCTGTTTTTAAAAATCAAGATACCTCGAGAGATCCAAGATGGCTGATTACTAGCAGCTCAGGATTGTAGCTCCCAGTGAAAGTGCAGAGAACAAGAAGACAACACACTTTCAGACGAATTTTTGTTGCTCATGGACCAGGAGATTCCCAGCAGAGGAGCCCTATGGGTCGCCAGCGCGACCCTTGTAGCTGGCGCGGCGGTTCTCAGTGCAGGGTAAATGGGACTGGGTCCCCTTTTGGTTGACGTTTGGAGCTCTGGGAAGGCAGAGTCGCCCATTCAGCTGATTGAAAAAGGGACTCAAGAGGGAAGCCAGATCGGATATTCCCAGGCAGAAGAGCACCAAGAATCTTAACGCTACTGTTTTAGCCGGCACAGTGGGTTGCTCAGATTTTGGCACTGGGAATCAACAAGTTGGACGTCCACTCAGAGATCTAATTTGAAAGTCGGTAATTACAAAGACGACAGGTGGATAAATTTATAGTGACGGGAAGAAACCAGCGTAAAAAGGATGAGAATACTCAAAATCAGAATGCCTCTCCCTCTACAGGGGATCACAGTTCCTCATCAACAAGGGAACAACGTCTGGTGGAAAATGAGTGCGTTCCAATAACAGAATTAGGCTTCAGAAGGTGGATAATAATAAATTTCTGTGAGTTAAAAGAACATGTTTTAGCCCAATGTAAAGAAACTAAGAACCTTGAAAAAAGGTTTGACGAAATCCTAACGAGAATAGACAATTTAGAGAAGAATATAAATGAATTAATGGAACCGAAGAACACAATACGAGAACTCCACAAAGCATGCACAGGTTTTAACACTCGAACTGATCAAGCAGAAGAAAGGATATCAGAGGTCAAAGACCAACTTAATGAAATGAAATGAGAAGACAAGATTAAAGAAGAAAAAGTAAAAAGGAATGAGCAAAGTCTCCAAGAAATATGGGACTATATGAAAAGACCTAATTTACATTTGATAGGTGTACCTGAATGTGATGAAGAGAATGAATCCAAGCTGGAAAATATTCTTCAGGATATTATTCAGGAAAACTTTCCTAACCTAGTAAGACATGAAAATCCTCAACTCCAGGTAATACAGAGAACACCACAAAGATATTCCTCAAGAAGAGCAACTCCAAAACACATAATAGTTAGATTCACCAGGGTTGAAATAAAGGTGAAAATTCTAAGCACAGCTAGAAAGAAAGGTCAGGTTACCCATAAAGGGAAGCCTATCAGACTCACAGCAGATCTCTCAGCAGAAATCCTACAAACTAGAAGAGAGTGGGGGCCAATATTCAACATCCTTAAAGAAAAGAACTTTCAACCCAGAATTTTACATCCAGCCAAACTAAGTTTCATAAGCGAAGGAAAAATAAAATCTTTTGTGAACAAGCAAGCACTCAGAGATTTCATCACCAGCAGGCCTGCTTTACAAGAGCTTCTGAAAGAAGCACTACACACAGAAACGAACAACCAGTATCAGTCATCCCAAAAACTTACCAAAAGGTAAAGAGTATCTTCATAATGAAGAATCTATATCAACTAATGGGCAAAATAGCCAGCTAGCATTAAATGACAATATTAAACTCACAAATATCAATATTAATCCTAACTTTAAATGGATTAAACGCCCCAATCAAAGACACACACACACAAATTGAATAAAAAGTCAAAACCCATTGGCACGCTGTATCCAGATCCATCTCGTAAGCAAGGACACACAAAGACTCAAAACAAAAGGTTGGAGGAAGACTCACCGATCAAATGGAGAGGGGAAAAAGAAAAAAAAACAGGAGTTGTAACTTTCGTCTCTGACAAAATAGACTTTAATAGTAACAAAAACTAAAAGAAACAAAGAAGGACATTACATAATGGTAAAAGGATCAATGTAACAACAGGAGTCAATGATCATAAATATATAGGAACCCAATATAGGAGCACCCAGATACATAAGACAAGTTCTTAATGACTTATAAAGAGACTTGGACTCCTGCACAATAATAGCGGGAGACTTTGACACCACATTGTAAATATTCAACAAGTCAATGAGATAGAAAATTAACAGGGACATTTGTGATTTGAACTCAGACCTGGAACAAGTAAACTCAGTGAATATTTATAGAATTCTTCACCCCAGGTCCACAGAACATACATTTTTTTCAGTATCACATCACACCTATTTTGAAAGTGACCACATAAATGGAAGTAAATCACTCTTCAGCATTTGCATAGCATTTCACAGATTTAAATGAAATATTGGTTGGCTGTTTGTTTGTTATTTTCTTCCCTTATTTCTTCCTGTCTCTGCTGTTAAGTATAATTATCAGCATAAAAGAGGTTTTTAATACCTATTTTTAGATTGCATTCCAGCCTGGGCAATAGAGCAAGACCCCTCTTCTCTCTCCCCCTTTCTCTTTCTCTTTCTTTCTTTCTTTAAAAAAAAATAAATAAAAATAAAAATCAAGATAAAATTTACATTTCATAAATTTACATTTCATTCTTTTAAAACACTACTCAATTCAGTGGTTTTTAATATATTCACCAAGTTGTACAACCATCACCTCTACATATTATAGAAAATTATATAATTCCAGAACCTTTCCAACATCCCCAAAACCAATCCCATGCTCATTAGCAGTCATTTCCCATTTCTCTATCACTGCAGGCTCTGGTAACCACTAATCTAAATTCTGTCTTTATGTATTTGCCTTTTCTGGGCATTTAATATAAATGGAATCATTAACTATGTGGTCTTTGTGTCTGGACCCTTTAAATTAGCTTAATGTTTTCAAGGTCGTTCATGTAGCATTTGTCAATACTTCATTCCTTTTTATGAGTGAGTAATGTTCCGTCATATGGAAATGCCATATTTTGTTTACTCTCAGATTGTTTCCATATTTTGACTATTGTGATAAGTCTACTCAATTGGATCATGAAGAATAAATAATTGCTCAGCAGTTAAAGAAGATGGAAAGTAGTATAGTATTTCAGGTAATCACATTAGTTATTATTTATTGTGTTATTGTGATTTTCATGCATCAGGAATTGCCCTTATATGCATTTATTTCAATTTCATTTATTCCTCATGGCAATATATAAATGACTAAATTTCATTCATTCCCCACATAACAGGGACTATTTTTATCCTCATTTTACAGATATGTAAATTGAGGCTCAGAGAGGTTGAGTAACTTTCTTAAAATTGCACAGATGGTAAAGGCAGAGGCAGGACTTGAATCTTGACCTGTTTGAACCTATAGCTCATATTCTTAATCTTTTTGTGATATTGTAAGTTGTTTATGGACAAACATACAATGATCAAGGCACCTTTTGTGTTTTGGGAACTTTTTCTGGTTTCAGGGATAATGCTGGATAAGATGGCTACAACTGGATTCTGAAGAGTTTTATATGCTTTTTCTGAATAAGTTACACTGTTCTTTAGGCATTGAGAAGCCACTGAGGATTTTAATTTTGATATACTTTTAATCAAGGATGTAAAAAAAGGCTGTTTTGATATTTGGAACAATGACTCTCAACACTGGAGAGTGATGGGTTGTTCAAAAGCCTCCCTGATTGAGCATAGACTACGTTCTTCCATTGCTCAGGCCTGCTTTCTTGGAGGGTTGTAAGAGGGGTTGGGACTATTTAACCTAGGATACCTTTGAGGGATTGAAGTGCATACTGGGAAACACTCACCTTTAAGAAAAAAAAAAAAGAATAGATGTGGCAAGTTTATTCAACAGAAATAGGAAAAAGTTGTAAGGGAAGGATAATGATTGTAAGGAAAGATAAATCTGTCACTTGATTGCTTTCTGTCTCAGACTCCATAGATTCATACCCAAGTCTGAAGGTGAGAGGGCTACATTAAGGAAAAAGTAAACTCTTAGAATAGATCTGGTTCACTAAAATACTCATGTGGCAGCAAGAACTTGGCCTTTGGCAACACTAGTGTCCAGAATATCCACAAAGGCAGTGAGCAATGCCCTTGGCTCTGGCATCGGTACCAATGGCTACACTTCAATAGGCTTAGTGGGCTAGGTCTCCAGCATTTATGGGTATCAGCAGCAGAGAAGCAACCGCTGGGTTGGATTTTTTTTCAATAACAATGACAATGCATTATCACTAAAGCAAGCCAAACAAAGAAATAGAAAAATGACAACTTTTGTGTATTAGCAAAGAAGACTACACAACTCTTGTGTAGAAACCAAGAAGCAAAGAAGGTCTTCTGTTGCATGTGAAATGCTCTCTGAAGAATGTCAACATCATGTAAACCCATTGAGCTGATCTGGAATTCTAGCAGAAAGTTGGGGACAGAGCAAGATAAAGGCAATTTTGTGACAGATATTCTGACCCTGAATTTTACCCTCATTCTGACGTATGTGGTCCGGGAAAGTACAAGAGTTCATTGATATAATACAGGTCAAAAAACAAACAAACAAACAAACAAAAACACAAATGCAATAAAACAAAATAGATGGGACTTAATTAAACTAAGGAGTTTTTGCATGGCAAAACTCTACAGTCAGCAGAGTAAATAGACACCCACAGAGTGAGAGAAAATCTTCACAATCTGTATGTCTGATAAAGGACAAATATCCAGAATCTACAATGAACTCAAACAAATTAGCAAGAAGAAAACAAACAATCCCATCCAAAAGTGGACTAAGGCTGTGAATACACAGTTCTCAAAAGGAGATATACAAATGAACAACAGACATATGAAAAAATCCTCAGCATCACTAATGATCAGAGAAATGCTCTTGAAAACCACAATGCAATACCACCTTGCTGCTGCAAGAATGGCCATAATTAAAAACTCAAAAAATAACAGATGTTGGCACAGATGCAGTGAAAAAAAGGAATACTTCTACACTGCTGGTGGTAATGTAAACTAGTCCAACCACTATGGAAAAACAGTGTGGAGATTTCTTAAAGAACTAAAAGTAATACTACCATTTGATCCAGCAATCCCACTACTGGGTATCCACCTAGGGGAAAAGAAGTCATTATATGAAAAAGATACTTGCACATGCATTTTTTTAGCAGCACAATTCGCAATTGCAAAAATGTGGAACCAACCCAAACACCCATCAATCAGTGAGTGGATAAAGAAACTGTGGCATATATATATATATATATATATATATATACACACACACACACACACACACACACACAATGGAATATTACTCAGTCATAAAAAGGAATGAATTAATGGCATTCATGGCAACCTGGTTGGGACTGGAGATTACTATTCTAAGTGAAGTAACTCAGGAATGGAAAAACCAAACATCATGTGTTCTCATTCATAAGTGGGAGCTAAGCTATGAGGATACAAAGGCATAAGAATAAAGAATGACACAGTGGACTTTGGGGACTGAGGGGGAAAGAGTGGGAAGAGGGTAAGGGATAAAAGACTATAAATTGGGTTCACTGTATACTGCTCTGGTGATGGGTGCACCAAAATTGCACAAATCCCCACTAAAGAACTTACTTATGTGACCAAATACCACCTGTTCCCCTAAAACCTATGGAAATAAAAAACTAAAAAAAAAAAAAAAAAAAAAAAAAGAAAGAAAGAAAAAATAATGCAGGTCAGAGGTGATAAGTGTTGGAACAAAGAAACAAGAATGGAGGAGGTGACATAATCGGGAAATGGTTAAAAGAAAAACTTCCAGAGTGTGGGAAATGGGTGTAAAGAATAAGGGAAAAGGAAGAGTCTTGGGTGACAACCTGGCGAAAGATGGTGCCATTCACTAAAATAGAGATGTCAGGAAGGGGAGGTTGAATGGAGAGATGATTAATCCTGCTTTGAGGCTTGTCAAGTTCAAAGGACCTGGAGGTGATTAAAGTAGAGGTACATTTTAACATATGTAACAGGAGAGATACATTTATGGGCATGCCTCAGAATGGACCTGGGTTCCATTCCCATTTATATGTCGTCACAATAAAGCAAGTTACGTAGATTTTTTTTTTTTTGGCTTCTCAGGGAATTATAAAAGTTATATTTACATTACAGGGTAGTCTATTAAATGTACAATAGCATTATGTCTAAAAAATAATGTATATACCTAAATTTAAAATACTTTATTGCAAAAAGAAATGCTAACAGTCACCTAAGCCGTTAGGAGGTTCTAAATCTTTTTGCTGGTGGAGAGTCTTGCCTAGATGTTGATGGCTGCTGGCTGATCAGTTGCTGAAGACTGGGTGGCTGTGACAATTTCTTAAAACAACACTGAAGTTTGCTGAATCAATTGATTTTTCATTTCATGAAATATTTCATGCAATACTGTTTGATAGCATTTTACCCATGGTAGAAATTCTTTTACAATTGGAGTAAATCCTCTAAAATACTGTTGCTGCTTTGTCAACTAAGTTTAGAAAATATTCTAAATCCCTTGTCGTCCTGTCAACAGTGTTTACAGCATCTCCACCAGGAGTAGATTTCATCTCAAAAAACCACTTTTTTTGCTCATTGATAAGAAATAACTCCTCATCTGTTAAAGTTTTATCATAAGATTGCAGCAATTCAGTCACATCTTCAGGCTCCACTTCCAATTTTGGCTTCTTGCTATTTCCACTACATCTACAGTTACTTCCTCCACTGGAGTTTAGAACCCTTCAAAGTCATCCATGAGGGTTGGAATGCTTTTAACCTCCTTTTGACATTTCTATTATGATTGACCTCCTCCCATGAATCATAAATTTTCTTAATAGCATCTAGAACAGTGCATCCTTTCCAGAAGGTTTTCAATTCACTTTTACCAGATTTGTCAAAGGAATCACTATCTATGATAGCTATAACCTTACTAAATGTATTTTTTAAATAATAAGATTTGATAGTCAAAATTACTCCTTGATCCATGGGCTGCAGAATGGAAGTTGAGTTAGCAGGCATGAAAACATTAATCTCCTTGTACATCTCCATCAGAGCCCTTGGCTGAACAGGTAAATCATCAAAAAGCAGTAATATTTTAAAAGAAATAGCTTTTTTTCTGAGCAGTAGGTCTCAACAGTGGGCTAAAATTATTCAGGCAGAGTGGATTTAGTCTAATCCTTAAGGCTTAAGACTTTCAGAGTGGTAAATAAGCATTGACTTTAACTTAAAGTCTCCAGCTGCATAGCTGCATTAGTCCCTAAGAAGAGAATTAGTTTGTCCTTTTAAGCTTTGAAGGCAGGAATTGACTTTTCCTTCCTAGCTATGAAAGTCCTGGATGACATCATCTTAGAATAGAAGGCTATTTTGTTTACATTAAAAACCTGTTTTTTAATGTAGCCACCTTCATCAATGATTTTCTGGATAACTTGCTGCAGCTTTTACATCAGCACCTGCTGCCTAACCTTGCACTTTTATGTTATGGAGATGGCTCTTGTCCCTAAACCTCATGAACCAACATCTGCTATCTTCAAACTTTTCTTCTGCATCTTCATCCTCTCAGCCTTCATATAATTGAAGAGAGTTAGGGCCTTGCTCTGGATTAGGCTTTGGCTTAAGGGAATGCTGTGACTAGTTCGCCCTTCTATCCAGACCGCTAAACTCTCTTCACATCAGCAATAGGGCTATTTGGTTTTTTCATCGTTTGTGTGTTCACTAGAGTGGCACTTTTATTTTCCTTCAAGAACTTTTCCTTTGCATTCACAACTTGGCTAACAGCTATCTAGCTGTCAACTGATCTCAGCTTTTGACATGCCTTCCTCACTAATCTTAATAATTTCTGGCTTTTGATTTAGTGAGAGATGTGTGACTTTTACTTTCACTTGAACACTTAGAAGCCATTGTAGGGTTATTAATTAGCCCAATTTTAATATTAGTATGTCTCTGCAAATAGGAAGGCCTGAGGAAAAGGAGAGAGACCAGAGAATGACTGGTCAGTGGAGCAGTGAGAATACATATAACATCAACCAATTAAGTTCACTATCATATGGGCATGGTTCATGGCATACCAAAACAATTATAATGGTAACATCAAGGATCACTGATCACAGATCACCTTAACAGATATAATTATAATAAAACAGTTTAAAATATTGTGGGAATTACCAAAATGTGACACAGAGACATGAAGTGAGCACACGATGTTGGTAAAATAGTGCCCATAGATTGCTTGAGGCAGAGCTGCCACAAACTTTAATTTGTGAAAAATGCAGTATCTGTGAAGCACAATAAAGTGAAGCTCAATAAAACAAGGTAAGCCTGTAGAAAATATCTGCATATAGATTGTAAATGAAACCATGGGATAAAATAAGTCATGGAATGTATGCTGAATGCAGAGAAAAGAGAAACAAGAATGAGTCCCTTGAGGAACATCAATAGTTCAATACTTTTTGACCAACTAAATATAAATACTAAAAGACATGTATATGTCTAAATATCAGGTGAAAATGGGCTGTTTGGAGAAGTAGAAATCAAAACTAAGAGGAAAAATACAAAAGTATGACCATGAATCTTTTTTTTAAGGCACATAGATAAAGTTGCAATATAAAGAGATCCATAACACACTTCAACAAAATCTTTTTGGAAATATAGTCACGTTGGGATCTGCTCAAATTAAGAAGGGACTTAGCCTAATGTACTGGATATTTTCAGCACCCTCAGTCTCTTCCAAGTGACTCAGCACTTGAGAAATGCCAAGTCACTGGGGAAAAAGCTGATTCCAGTTGATCTTTTCTTAGGACTAGGTTCAGCTGTCAGAACTGGGAAAGTTCTGTTTTGCTTAGCCAAACAAGAATGATATCAGGGTTATATTAAGGGCTCAATTAAAGTGAATCTTCATCATCTAGCATAATTTTAACTTGCCCTACAGCAACATCATTTAAGTTAATTATATATCCCTGTATATATTTTTTTCTCCAATCAGCCATCTCTCTTCTTTTAAGGAAAGCTTCTAAACAGGTTTTTCTTCTGGCCTGAATTTCCACTCTCTGAATCACTGGGTCATAAAACATTAGGGCAGCATAGATCTTAAGCTTCAACTATCTTAATCGCTTTATTGAGATGAAGATATTTAAGTGGAGAGAGGTTAAATCAGGAGTCCCAGTAAAATGCCTTCTGGGACCAGGTAGCTAACATCAATGAGTACAGCAGGACTTGAATTTTCTTTTTAATCACCCAATTTTCCACTTCCACTATGAAATATGCCCCTACCTTATGTTTCTTGAAATCATGTGGTCCTTGTGTTCCAGCTCCCTCCTCATGCCCACCCCACATACAGACAAGGCTTTCAGTAGAGACATGGCAAAAAAATAATGTTTCTAATTACAGGGAAAAGAATCATTCATTATAAGCACTATGAGAGATGGTGACTGACATGACTTCAGCACTGGGGGTCAGTAGGTAGTTAACTGAACAACTAATTATTTAAGCTCTATCCAAAAAGTTTCAGCTTCTCCTCAGCTTTCATCAGTAGCTGACTTGAAGGACTGTGAATTCATTGCTGCCAGACCTTTCAAATGTGTTTACTTCTCTTTTCCTCTCTTTCATCAACAGGCTGCTTTATGTTCTTTATACTAACCCTAACTCAACTCCTGAAACTGGACAACTGATTGTGATGAAGGCACAAATAACTTTTCTAGAAGTTCTCTGTTACTCTTTGAGCATCTGGGTTTTTTGTTTTTTGGTTTTTTTTTTTTTTTGGTTTTTGGTTGTTTTTCTGTTTTTCATGTGAATGGAGAAAGTTCCAGGTTTCTCCAGCCAAGGTAATCTGGAACACAATACTCCTGTTTTAGTTCTGTCTGCCTCTCCCTGTTTTTTTTTTTTTTCTTTTTTCAGAAACAATTTCAAACATCACTAAGATTTTAAACAAACATATAGTGGTTTCATCACACTAAATAATGGATTAGGTAATCAGAAGGGTATGATAGGGCAGTTTTTCCAGAAGTTCATGGTTTTAAAATGCACATGGGTGCCAGAAACAGTTCAACATGCATTTATCGCTAAGATTATCTATTTGAAACTAGAAGGTTGCCAGTGTTAATGGATTACAGGTAAATCTAGGATCTAGGCTTGTGGGTGTATTAGTTGTCTATTGTTGCATTATAAATTGCTCCAAATTTTAGAAGCTTAAAACAACACGTTTATTATCTCACCATTTTCATGGATCAGGAATCTGGAAACAGCTTAGTTGGGTCTTCTATTTTAGAGTCTCTCATGAGTCTGTCATCAAGGTATTGCAAGGCTATGGTCTCATCTCAAGTTTCAACTGAAGAAAGATCCATTTCCAAACTCATATATATATTTGTTGGCAGACTCCAATTCCTTGAGGGCTGTTGAACTGAGGGCCTCAGTTCCTCACTGGCTGTTGGTCAGAGGCCATCCTCAATTTCTTGCCACACAGGCCTTTCCAACATGATAGCTTCATCAAGACCAGCAAGAGAGAAAGTGTGCTAGCAAAAGAAAAGTCACAGTCTTCTATAGCATAATCATGGAAGTGTACTGTCATCATCTTTGCCATATTCTAATGGATAGAAAATAGTCATTAGATCCAGTTCACACTCAAGGTAAGAGGATTATACATAGACGTGAATTCCAAGAAGTGAGAATCAATAGGAGCCATTTAGAAGTGTGTCTACCACAGTCTGGTTCCAAGCATATGTTTCACTGTATCAACTAGAGTGATAAATGATGTTATTACTTGTCAACTATTGATAAATGATAAGTTCTGTAGTTCTTATAAAATAAACTCAAAAGTGCTATGGTCATGGATTCAGAGCACCAATAGTAAAAGTGAACAAGGATTGGTATGACATCTCATATTCAACAATATGGAAGGATGGATCCATAACATATCCCAGACTGATATCCTGTCTCTATTTTGCCTATTTCTCCTACAGTTAATCTACATTTCTTACACTATTTTGAAAAAAGATAGCTATACAAGAAGAAGACTCAATTTCAACAGAAAAATTGAAAATCAAACCTAGAAGTGTTACTACCTACACATATTAATGCCATATTGGTTCTAATAAATTTGAACTTTATTGTAGTCCTTGAAACTGTAGGATGGTTGAGAAACAGAGATGTGTTGTTTTAGATAACACTGGCTCCTGTAACAACAATAACAGAAAGCCCAGATTTCACTGGCTGCACACAAAAAAGTTTACTCATTGCTAATATGACCATGCAGTATGGATTTTCCTATTCAGGTGGGACTCCTCCAAGTGGTGATTCAGGGATCCAGGCCCCTTCCATCTTGTTGCTCAACTATCTCCAAAGTGGCTTCCAGGGTCACTCTGGAGGCTCTTTCCACTCCAGGAATCCAAAAGGGGAAAAGAACATTAAGAATAACATGTGAGAGGTTTCTATGAGTCAGACCTGGACATACCGCTTCCACTCAATTCCATCAACTAGAAATTACAGGCCATTCATAATCACAAGGGAGGATGGGAAGGATAATCTGTCTATGTGCCCAGAAAAAATGAGAATCAGTTTGGTTAATAGCCAGTTTCTGCTATCATAGCTTTATCAAATTGATGCATGTAGCAATCATTAAGGACCTTCTATATGCTAGATACTTCCTAAATGTTGAGGATGTACACATGAATGAATGAATATTTGAAGAATATTCTGATTATATTCTTGGATTTTCTTCAATGTCTGTGTTGTTGCTTTTTAAAATTTCTTTATGTTTTCAATTTCTCATTGTTGGCAAATTGTCACTAAAGATGTCTGTCAATTATTTCTCCTATTCTGAATGTACATGATGGTGCTTTCACTTAAGTGAAATCTATTTCTCCTACTGTTGAATCTATGATGGCCTTGTGACTTGTTTGGACCAATAATATTCTGTAGAGTTGACACTGTTTAATTCCACAGTACCGGACCTAGCCCTTAAGGAGTCTGGCACCTTCTACTTTCGTGTTCTTAGAATCCCGAGACCACTATGCTATAAGGAAGTCCAAGCTAACAACGCAAAGAGGTCATGTGGAAAATAAGCAAAGCTTCCAAACTGACATCTGCAGCCCCCTTATTACCTGACTACAGTTACATGAGTGACATCAGCTAACACCACAAACAGCAGAAGAACTGCCCAGCTAAGTCTAACCAACCCACAGAATCATAAAATATAATAAACCATTGTTGTTTTGAGCAATTACATTTCATCATGGTTTATTATATAGCAATAGGTAATTGAAACAAATTTTATTAACTTCCTTTTCCTTTCTTCCATGTTCTTCACATTTTTGGCACATCTTCCAGAACACATTCCCTCCTTTCAGAAGGAATTACTTAGCATTAGAGGAAAATATGTGAAACATGACATGAAGTACAAATATATATGACCCAACAGGCACCGTGGGCAATCACAATACTTCAAATCATTGATGCAGTGTGGGCAAAGTATTTATATGCCCTTTAGAAAGTATAACCAATGATAAAATGCCAAATGAACTTTGGATGTGAATTGCTCCTTTCCTAAGGTATTACCTGTTACAGCCACATTTTGTAGGCATGTAAACATTGATAAATGAAAAGTCCTGTAGTTCAAATAAGAGAAAGTTCCAACTGGTATGGTCATGAATTCAAAATGCCAATAGTAAAAGTGAATGAATATTGATATGACATCTTACACTTGACAATATGGATGGATAGATCCCACAACTGCTGATATCATGTCTCTATTTTGCCTATTTCTCCTCTAATTAACCTGCATTTCTTATACAGTTTTGAAAAAATAGTTACATAAAAGAAGGCTCAATTCCAAGAGAAAAATTGAGAGTCAAACCTAGAGATATTGCTACCTCATGTCAAGGCCAACAAACAAAAGACCCACTCTTAGTTTGCAGAAAGGAGAAATGGCTCTTCTTTAAGGGATGAGTAGAAATAATCCTATTATTAGTCCCTGTTGAGCTTTGGCTAAGCCTTTCTTAGTCTGCTATGTCCTTGAGTACTCTGAAGGTGTTTGTCTGGCAGTCCCTCAGCTATTTACCTTGGGAGGACACGGGGGAAGTAGAAAGACCCAGAACAGAGACAGCAGACACTCTTTATTTGCCTTTCTCCCATAACGTTACTCCTAAGCTCAGATGAGGTTTCTGTAATGGAGGTACAAATAACCTTTCTAGAGCTTCTCTGTTACTTTTTGAGCATCTGAGTCTTCACACAGAAGCCTGGCATCACTGAACTTCATATCACAGTCTGTCATTTGGAAGACTTGGGTCTGCTTCTGAGCAGATGATATCCTATATTCAATGTTCATGTTATGACTGAGGCATCTTTATTATGGTTAATCACCATCAGTCAACAAGACTTGCCTTTTTACTTCACAGAAGAAACATAAAATATTCTTCATGCCAAGGTTCTGCAGATCAAATAGAGTCAAGGCTTATTTCAGGAGAGGAAAACATCTGGGGAAAAGAATAAAAGAGTTAGTGAGTAATTCCACAGTAGGTGGTTACACTGCCTGCACTTGGATGGGTTCTAGGAGTTGGGGACCAAAGCCACTTTCTGCTTAAAGATCTAAGGGTAACAAATTTCCCTTTATTTTTAAGTCACTTCTAAAATAGTTTAAAATAAGTATATAAATGTAAAATGCATTGCTTTGAAAATGCTAAGCTAATTTATCATCAATGATAGTGCTATTCTTAACTTTTTAGAATTAAAATGTGTAAATTATTCAGATCATAGTTTATTCTACTAACATACATTATGGTTGAGTATGTGGGACAGAAGTCCAACCGAAAAAGATTAAACTATGCCAAAATATATATTTTAATGCTTAAGTCTTTCATGATTCTTTTTTTATACCTTCCTTTTGATTTGTACCTGCCAAAGGGTATTTTCTTCGTTGACCTTTCTGGATTTAGAACCAATACAGTCAGTTAAAATAAAATATTCAAGAGTGAGAATCTCAACATTTGTAGTCAGGTGGCAGCTGGGGCAGGAGTCGTCTGAAGAATTCACAAGGCTGAAAATTCAAGATTGGCTTCTTCACTCATATGTCTGGTGCCCAGTGTTCCTTTCGCATGGCCCCTCTTTTTAGCAGAGTAGCCTTGACTTTCTGCATGGAGGCTCAGGGTCAAGGTTAGACTACAACTGGAAAAGCATCATCCTGCAATATTCTATTGGTCAAAGTAGTCAGAGTCCAGCAACATTCAGTGGGATATAAGAATGGTTACCATATCTTAATGGAACCATAGTATATGTTTATAGGAAGATAAGGGATTGATGGCAGCCATTTTGAGGGGCAAGTACCCACACGTCCCCTTTCACTCTCAAGATGTTCCTAGTTTTCAAAATAAATCTGTAGTCTTAAGAAGTTGGGATAGTGGTTTCACTTGAGAGAAGGGAAGTAACTGGCAGGACTACAAGGGGGCTTCTGGGGTGCTGAGAATGTTCTGCTTTTTTGACCTAAGTGTTGATTGCACAGATATGGTCACTTTGTAAGCAATCATCAAGCTGTACACTTGTGATTTGTCCACTTTGCTTTATGAATGTCATACTTTATTAATAAGTTTATAAAAGGTGAAAAAATACTATCCAAAAAAGTGATTTTTTAGATGATAGATTATAAGGAAACTATGTCTTTTACCCAACTCCTGACTATATAAGAGGAGCCAAATATTCATTTTAAGTTAAAGGGAGAGAGAGAGGGATGAGAGTGCTGGTGTCCACCACTGCTGTGACTGAGGGAAATAGAGTATTTCCTCTTCACCTCAATTAGGTGACAAGGGCTTGAAGAGAATACCTGATAACCTGACCTATGCTCCCTGAAGCTTCAAGAACATAAAGGTAGCCATCAAACTGCCTCCTAGGGAAATATGAAAGTGTGAGCCTGTGGCTTCCCAGCTGCCCCAGAAGCAGCATAAAGAGAGGTAATGGGAACCACCAGCACTTACAGTGCTGAAGGCTTAAGAATGCATGCACATTTCCCTGGAGTCAGATGTGGAACTTGGAAGAGATCTAGACCAAGCCATCCTAAGAGGGTTCTGCCAAGGTGGCCACTTGTAGGTCAATTGGTCCCATTAAGGGATGAGTCATCCGATAGCCAGGACTCTGAGGGAGAAGCCAACCAGAAGATGCTCAGCCTCATCCGAGGCCTACCAGCGAGAAAGTCCCAGGAATGTGAAGTCTCTGAGGAACGATGAGAGCTACCAAAACAAGAGTTAGCTTTGAACTATCATGTTCCCTTGCCAACAATAACTGCACCAGTTTAGAGAGGGGTTCCCTGACCTGGCTGCTTAGCTTTCCTATGCATCAACTATGGACAGGTTGAAAATGGTAGCTAGAAACTGAAACAGGCACGGAAAGGAGAAAAAGAGACAAAGGACATCAACTGTGGCCTCTCTCTCCTCCCCCTTGCATACATCTTAATGAGAGGTAGGCTGACATGGGGCATGAGGAAGGAAGGTGCTTGAAATTATAAAAGACTGAAGTTTTCAGGTTAGACTGGATGGGACATTTTATTTACTGAAATTACGTTGCACTTGAAACTGATGAGGATTAAAAACCTATGGGATCAGCCTGAGACTTCATCTAGGATTGAGAAAGACCTATCTGAGAAATCACGTTTGATGAGGCAGTAGAAGGAAGAATGAATTATTTTCTTGTTACAGTCCCACACAAGTGGAGATATAAGTAAAACACAAATTATAATGTATGCTGCAGGCCTTTGTTAGCTTGTGACTTCAAGTAAGATTGCAGCACTACCTTATACTCAATATTAGGGCACAAACCTGCACCAATCCAATTGTTAGAGTCAGTACTCTTGAAAGCATTCTCCCCCTCCTCAAGCTATTTTAGGGTGCTTCCCCCTGACACTGAATCACATGTGCTCCTAAAGAAGCTTCTCCATTTCTTCCATCCACACTTCCTCATTTGTATCTTCATGCAACATTAGTGATTGAGCTTACTATGCTTGTAGCATTACACTGGAACAGGAGGAATAAGGACCAAAACAATAGAGTCGCAGCCCTCTGGAAACTTGCAGTCTATCAGGGGAGACAGAGAGTCACATAACCAGACAAAGGGATGTAAAGGAGAGCTAAGAAGAATGACTGAGGACAGGATGTAGCACTGGGAGAGCAGCAATAGGAAGGTTAGAGAGGTGCCACCCAGCAGAAAAGAGATCAAAGGATTGTCCTTAGAGAAATTGATGATGAAGATGAGATCTAAAAAAGAGTCAACATTGACCAGGAAAAGGAGAAGAATATTTCCAGTAGAGGGAACACTATGTGAGTTGAGCAAAAGAAAGAGGGATTGGAATACAGAACCCAAGAAGGAACATTGTGCTGGATAGAGAGGTAGGAAGGGGCTAGGCCATGGGGGTCCCTGGGGCCCGTTAATCCTGTTAATGATTATGGACTTTTTTCCACGAGAAACGACATTAGAAAACCATCACAGGTGTTTTGGCCTTGAGGAAGAAATTATCAAAATTGATCCTACCCTTAAAATATAAGTTAATCTGACTACATTCCCAATCCCCACTGCCACCAGCTTAGCTCAACCCACCGTCACTGATCTCTGCATCATCTGATCTCTGAAACCACCTACCAAGTGGCATTCCTACTTATTCTCTCATCCCTACCTTCACAGTCTGTTTTCCATATAGCAGCCAGTCATTCTTCTAAAGCGTAAAATTGATCATGTCCTCTTTCTGCTCAAAACCCTTCAGTGCCTTCTTGTCATCCTCAGAAAACAATACAAAGTCTGTACTGTGGTCTACAAGGTCTTGTGATAGATGGCGTCTGCCTGGCTCCCCAGGTCCCTCTCCTAATACTTCCCTCTCGCTCACTGTGCTCCAGCCCACTGGCCTCCTTGCTGTCCCATGTCCAAGCTAAGCATGTTCTCATTCAGTGTATTTGCAGTTTGTGTTCCCTCTGCGTGCAATTATCCTTTCCCAGAATGCTGCATGGCTCTCAACCTCCATTTACCTAGGATTCAAATGTCACCACATCAGCAAGTCTTCTCTAAAAGAGCACCTTGCCATCTCTATCCCTATTAACTCTCTTTCCCCTTTCCCTCCATTATTTTTTTTCAGAGCACTCACTAGTACACAACATATGTATTTCATTTATTTGTCTCCCAAACACCTCCACTAGAATAAGCTCCATGTGGGCAAGAACTTTGTGAGTCTTGTATGTTCCATTGCCAAAGATAGTGCCTGGAACACACTGGTCTCCTAGTGACTATTTGCATATGAATGCATGCCTGGCTACAAGGAGGAAATTACATAAGGATAAGAGCAAAAGCAAAAGAACAACTCAAAGTCTATTGTAGATTTCTAGGCCACTGATCATCAGCATGAGGAGCCAGCATGAGGAGCTCATATTTCAGGAAATGCATGAGGTGAGCATCTGTGGCAGTATGAAGAAAAATATAAAATATATATTATTCTAAAGAAATAGAAACAATAAGCTTTGTTAATATCTAAACTTCAGAAAAATAATGATACAAATGGATGCTATTTCTAAACAAAGTATATATAGTTGGAGTCTGTGCTCAAAATGTGTTAATGATAGTGGTGCATGATCAAAATGTTTAGAAATTGCTGAGGGACCATGGGAGCTTTGACTAAGATGTTGGAGGTGGGGATGAATAGAAGTGGACAAATCAAAGAAACAGGCAAAGATCAAACTGTGAAGGCTTGAGGAGGCCTTGGCCATAAAGAGATGAAGGATAAAGACACATGAGAAGACTGGCCTCCACGATTAGACAGATGACAATATCATTACCAAAAAGAGAACCAGTATTGAGGATGTAGCAGAGACAGTCAGTGCTCACCAATGTTGGCATTCACCTGTTCCTCCTGGACTCCATTAGACTATATCTTCTTTTGTCCCTTGCACTTAAATGTAGCCATGAGACTGGGTCTGGCCAATGACATGTGAGAGGAATTGATGTGCGTCCCTCCCCAGCTGGCAATTTATGACAGTAGGAGAACCTCATTCATGCTTTCCTCTCCCTTGCCACCAGCTGAGACCTGGGGAAAGAGCGAACCAAAACCGGCTGGGTACCATTTAGACGTGGGCACCAAAACTAGCTACATAATTTGTGAAACTTAGTGCAAAATGAAAATGCAGGGCTCTTCATTTGTAAACAGAGAAAAAAAAATGTCACTAAAAATCCTAAGTACAAAGCTTCATGCTTTCTTCTGCAGTCTTTCTTTTGACCTGTACTTGTGTTTTTTATTTGTTATTTAATGGCACACTCTCTTGGGCATGGAGAGGCTGTGAAGGCCTCCACCTTGTGACTTAGTGCATGTATGCATACACTCACAGCCTACTGGCTGGCTGCCAAGTTCACCCTTCCACCAGATGCCAGACCAACGTGCAATGCCTCAACCAGGGCAGGGAAGTTGGGCCAGGCAGTTCCTCTTTCCATGAGGCTGTCGTACCAACCCCACAGCCAACCCCTACAAAGTCTCCCACCAAATGTGGCATGTGCTACAAGTCCAGGGCAGAGGTGGCTGCAGCCGTGCCCCACAGCAAGATGGACAAGGTGCGTGCTCCCATACCCAACCTTCCTGCACCTATACCCAGGCCCTCTATGAGAACAGAGGACAGAAGTAGGGGACTCAGGATGGGGACAGAGCAACAATGGGTCAAGAATCCATTCTGAAGAAGCAGGGAGGTAGCAGAAGGCAGGACCTCAGTGAGGTGATGCTCCAAACGCCAAGCACCATTGTGTTCCACAGTGCCAGTGAACTCTATTTATAAAATACAAATTCAAAGATAAGATTATTAAGAATTTCAAAATAGCAAATGCAGGGCATTAAGCCCCACACAGAGGTCTTTCTGAGTATGGAGCCCCGAGCTACTACTGCACTGCTTGCAAGTGCATGAAGCCAGCCCTGCTGGGTATCTTTATATTTGGTGAGAGATCTGTGACTTCTGAACCAGAGTAGGATGGCAGCCTTTGGCTTTACCACCCTAGGTTAGAGAATCCTCAACCGAGTCTGGGAACACAACCCTTAGCCCTTGTTCTCTTCACACAGAGGATATTTTCCTGAATACAGCATGGAGTGAGAGTGCTAACATTTCAACCCTCTCCATCGGAGCTTGTCCATTCTTACTTTTCTACCACACTGAGACTAAACCACCAGCCCCCTCCTTCTCCCACCCCACCCCTAACTCAGACTTAAACTTTTTCCACTTCTCCAACTGCTTCGACTGGCTAGTGGCTTGTACAACATTTTCAAGGATAAAGAGGAGGAGGGCTAGGCTTGAGTGACAGATCTAGTGAGTGGGGCAGTGGAGGAAGGGGAGCACAGAGGTGGAGGACAAATAGTGCTGAGAATGCTGAAGACTTTCTTTTCACCTCTATGCAAGTCCCATGATTTAATGTTCCTATGACATGCTCAACCAAAACTTCCTGAAGCTCTGGAGAAATCACCTCGGGGCCAGAGACAGCTGTGGAGGCTGTGGGAGGAGAGAGTCACAAAATGCCACTGAAGCAAGGAGAATTTCTGCACATTAAATAAAGGTTAAGAAGAATCCTGGTTATTGTTAATTTCTAATCACATGCTACTTAAAGGCTTCCAAAACAGACAGTTGATCAAAGGAAAAACGTTAAGTGTAGATAAGCCCCTCCAAAACACTCATCCAGCTGCCCAGTGGAGTGTGGACACATACACACAGAGATAAAAAAGGCAATTTCAAGCAGAATCCAACAATAATAATAGTAATAACATAGCACTTACAGTATTTATTACTGTGTATCTGGCACTCTTTAAAACACTTTATTTAGTAACCAATGCAACCCTCACAACCAATAATATGAGATATTATTATTATTCCCACTTTACAGGTGAGAAAATGAGGCATAGAGGGTGACATCACTAGAATAATGGGTTTGTGTGTTGTCATTATGTACACAGGACCAACTCAACCAGGTACCCAATCAGAATTCCTGGCATTAGAACATCATTTTCCAGAAGCAGTTCTGGAAAGAAAGTGTATTCAGCTACATAGATAAAGTTTAATAGGAAAGTAAGCCCAAAGCATAAAACTACAAGCCTTAAAATATATCCCTAAGCACTTCTGTCTCATTTCCCCTATTGAATTTCATGAAGAGGCACAGGCTCTAACTTTGAGGAAGGCTGGCGAGGAGATGATGTGACTACATAAGGTGTCACAGCAAAGAGTAAGGCCTTCCCATAATCCCCATCTGTTCCTGTTCCTGAGAATAAACAGAAAGTTCCCACGTGGACTCATTTTTAAAACACTTGCAAGAAGCATGCCAAAGAGTTCCTGACTCATGGCTGACTGGTGGCCACTCCTGAGCCATGCTTCATCAGCGTGGCCCTAAAAGTCCCTTCATACCAGAGCAGTGACCTGCCTAATATAGCAGGCTCCCTATTTTTAAAAAAGGTTCCAATGAGCTAGCAGAGAGCCAGCAACTCATGCAATCAACACAGTTTTATGAAAACCAAGGCCAGGCCATCTGTGTAGCCTTCAAATAATGCTGAGACAACACAGCAGCAACAGCAGCGGCAAGAAGAGAAGCTTCTGCTTAGTAAGGGCCTCCTCTGGGTAAAACTTGCTGAACATTTTTATAATATACTCTCTGGTTTCATCCTGGCAGCAGTCCTGCAGGAGATGTTTTGTTATACCCATTTTACAGGTGAAAAAACAGCCTCAGAAAGGTCAAGATACTACCCTGCAGTCACACAGCCAGTGATCTCCACAGCTTGTAGGAGCTCTGCGTTAAATGTCACTCTGCAGTTCTAATTTCTGGAAATGTGACACTTGTGCTACTGGAGGTTAACCCTAGGTGCACTGAGGACCTAAAAAGGACACAAATCCAGGCCGGGCACAGTGGTTCACACCTATAATCCCAGCACTTTGGGAGGCTGAGGCTGGTGGATCAGAGAATTCAGGAGTTCAAGACCAGCCTGGTCAAGATGATGAAACTCCGTCTCTACTGAAAATACAAAAATTAGCCAGGTATGGTAGCTGGCACCTGTAATCCCAGCTACTCAGGAGGCTAAGGCTGGGAATTACTTGAACCTGGGAGGCAGAGGTTGCAGTAAGCTGAGATCACACCACTGCACTCTAGCCTGGGTGACAGAGTGAGACTCCATCTCAGAAAAAAAAAAAAAAAAAAAAGGAGACAAAAGGGCTTCAAGAATGGAGCCCAGACCCCAATATAAAAGTGAACTTTATAAAATCTTTAGAAAAAAATGAGAAAGTATTTGTGACATTGGAATAGGAAAAGATTCCTAAGTAATAACAACAAAAGGCATGAACTATAAAAGAAAAAAAAAATAGACAAATAGGTCTAAATCAAAATGTAAATGTTAGGCTTTTCAAAAAAAAATCTCTAACAAAATCAAAAAGGCAAGCCACAACGGTGAGAAAATATTTATAATACCTATATTTGGCAAAGGACTTGTATATCCAGGATACAGAACTTTTACAACTCAATAATAACACAAACAAGCCAATTAAAAATGAGCAAATACTATATTTGATTTTAATTTTTTTTAATTTTAACTTTTAGATTCAGGGAATATATGTGCAAGTTTATTACATGGGTATATTACATGATGCTGAGGTTTGGGGTATGATAATCCTGTCACCCCAGTACTGAGCATAGTACCCAATAGGTAGTTTTTCAACCCTTGTTCCCCTCCCTTTCTCCCCTCTAGTAGTCCCCAGTGTCTATTGTTGCTACCTTTATGTTCATGAGTACTCAATACTTAGCTCCCACTTATAAGTGAGAACATGTGGTATTTGGTTTTCTGTCCCTGCATTAATTCACTTAGGATAATGGCCTCCAGCTCCATCCATATCCCTGTAAAGGACACGATCTTGTTCTTTTTTACAGCTGCATAATATTCTATGGTGTATACATATCACGTTTTCTTTATCCAATCCACTGTTGATGGGCACCTGGTTGATTACGTTTTTGCTATTGTGAATAGTGTTACAATAAACATGCAAGCACATGTGTCTTTTTGGTGAAATGACACCAAAAAGGGGTATATATTCGTTTGCAACAAAAAAGTGGTATATATGTTTTTGGATATATACCCAGTAGTGAGATTGTTGGGACGAACAGTAGTTCTGTTTTAAGTTTTTTGGGAAATTTCCAAACTGCTTTCCACAGTGGCTGAACTAATTTACATTCCCACAAGCAGTGGAAAAGCGTTCCCTTTTCTCCACAGCCTCTTCAGCATCTGTCGTTTTTTGGCTTTTTAATAATTGCCATTCTGACTGGTGTAAGATGGTACCTCATTGTAGTTTTGATTTGCATTTTTCTGATTATTAGTGATATTGAGCATTTTTATATGTTTATTGGCCACTTGTATGTCTCCTTCTTAGAGGTGCCTGTTTATGTCATTTGTCCATAAAAAATGGGCAAATATTTTAACAGACACCTCCTTAAAAGAAAAATACAAATGACCAACAAGCCCATGAAAATGTGGCTCAGCATCATTAGTTGAAACACAAATCAAGATATTCCTACATATTCACTAGAGTGGCTACAATTGAAAAGTCTGACAATATCAAGAGCTGACAAGGATGTGGAACAAGTAGAACTTGCTTACACTGCTAGTGAAACTGTGAAATGGCACAGCCACTTTAGAAACCAGTCTGGCAGTTTCTTATAAAGTTAAACATACACCCACCATATGACCCATTCATTGCACTTCTAGATAATTACTCACAAGAAAGAAAAATATATGTCCATACAAAGACTTGTACAAGAACATCTATAACACCCTTATTCATAATAGCAAAACACTGGTAACAACCCAAATATCTAACAACAGGAGAACAAATGAACAGACGTTTGTATATCCATACAATGAAACACTACTCAGCAATAAAAAGAACAAACTACTGACGCAGGTAACACCATGACATGAATAAATCTTAAAATATTTTTGCTGAATGAAGGAAACCAGACAACTTAAAAATGTACACACTGTAAGATTTCTTTTATGTGACATTTGAATAGACAAAACTAATCAACAGTGACAGAAAGCAGATCAGCGGTTGCCTGGGGCCAGGAGTTGGAGTAGGGTTGGCTGAAAATGGAACAAGAAAAATTAGGGCGGTAATAGAAATGTTCTATATCTTGATTCTGATGGTTACATATACTACATGTGGGTATATAAATTTGACAAAACTCTTAGAACTGGATGTTTAAAATGGACACCTTTTACTTTATGTCAATCATACCTCAGTAAAGCTGATTTTGGCAACTGTTTTGCGAAAGGGCAGGAATTCAAATGACAAGGAGGAAGGTTAGGTGAATGGGCTGTAGTAAGTGATGAGGTCAGAGTAGGGGAAGGGGAAAAGGATGAGAGCTTCCAGCTCTGGCTGATAAGCTGGCTTTGCCATTTGTCACTCTGAGAGCTGCAGCAGGTCTATGTGGCTTTGGGCAAGGAAGTTAACTCCTTTCACAATCAGTGTTAAAGGTATCAGTGATGGTGGTGGATTTATTTCCCACAGTCATTTCTAGGGCTAAGAGACCATGGCTCCCGGCTGCCCTCAGACTTGAAGACTTCCAGAGCTATCTATTGCTTTTTCACCATGAGGCCTGACATTCCTGCTGCCTTCCGGCACCAGACCTCTCAAACTGGGAAGGTGAGACTTCTGTGTAACACATGCTCAGCATTAAGCATATAAACCCAACTCCTCATGGGTTCCTGCAAAAGAAAAAGGATCCTCTTTTCCACGTAAGTATGCATACCTCTTTCCCAAAAAGGACAAAGTATTTTCAAATGTAGAAAAATTACACATGTCTGCTAGTGTTCTCATTGTAGAAGATCCCTGTTTTAAAGGCTGCTGTTAGAAGGTGGATTTATTCAGCCACCCATTCAGTGGTGCATCCATTCATCTACTCATTCATTCATTTGACAACCATCTTTGAGCACCTACTCAGTGCTAGACTTACCATGGTGAATACTCAGCCGCCAGCCAGGATCTCACTGCCTCATAGAACAAGGAAGGGCAGGGGGCCACAGGCAGTTGACAGGCCATTACAGCCACGTGTGGCAAGAGTCCTGGAGCACACCTCCCTGGGGCCTTGCCTGCCCTCCACAGAGATCACCCCGGTCTCTTTGTCAAAGGGTGGCCCTCAAGCTGCTAGAGCCTGTTTTGCCTGCACCAAAGAAAGCCAGAAGTACCTGGGAACTTTCCTTTTCCCTTCTTTTAACCGATGACTAATGGATGTATAAATACTCTAGCTCCCTTGCACCCTGTTTGGAATAGTACTGCAGTTTGGCCTTCACTGCCTCCAGAGCTCAGCTCTGGGACTGAGACAAAGTTATAATACCTACCCTCTAGAAGAGCTGGCTTAATGCACCCTAGCTTGACTTCCTCCCCTTCTGTCTCCTGCCTCCCTACCTTCCTATTGTTATTCCTGGAAACACTTCTTAGTAAATCTTCCCCAGGAATCCTCGCTTCAGGGTCTACTTCTGAGAATCCCAACCTAAACATGCTCCAACTGTGGAACACCAAAGTGGAACTGTGAAGGCAACTGGGACAGACACTGTGGTCAGAGAAACCTTCTAAAAAGGAGCAACAGTGTGTGTAAATGTGCATGAGTGTCTGTGTGTGTGTACCTGTGTGTATGTAGGGGTGTGTGTGTATGTGTTGGGTGAAGGTAGAAGAGCAAAACCAACAGCAGAAGGAGAAGCGGGCGCCAAGGCCCCAGGTTGTGGGAAATTTGAGACAGCAAGTTGGCCAATTTAGCCAGAGCCCAGCACACGCAGCAAGAATTGGGGAGACATGAAGCTGGAGGGGTCCATAAAGAATGGAGGTCATGAAGGTGAAGGTCTGAATCATATCAAGAATTTTATCTTCAGGGCAATAGCAAACCACTGGACAGTCATACACAAAGTAGTAGCAAGACCAGATTTCCTCTTTTGAAAGATTACTCTGTTTGCAATGGGAAGAACATATTAGAGAGGAGCAAAACAGAAGTCTGGGAGCAGTTAGGAGGCTGTCAGAGACATCCAGAATATAATTGAAAAGAAATGGTAAGAGTGGAGTAGAAGAATGTGGAAAGACTCAAGAGATGCTCCTAAATCATAGTCAACAAGACTCAAGTTTCGAATGATTGAGTGACTCATTATACAGGGGTGGTGGATAAGAAAAAAGAGAAGGCAGAAATGATTCCCAGATGCTGTCACAGGTACAGTTCATGGGGAAGCAGACTCTTATTTGGAGACTAGCATGCAGGAAGTTAATTGAGAAGTGCTCTCGAGATTGAACCTTATTGGGAGAAGGGAAGGAAGCAAGATGGGACAGGGGGAGAAGGTAGACTATGATGCAATCACAGGAAGGCCTCAGCCAGACTCATACGGAGCTCTGGAGCCAGGAGAGCCCTGAAGAGTTGTCTTGAGTCAAGGCAAGGGAGCCAGGCCTCTGACCACTCACATCAACAAGCCATTGGATGCACCAACATTGGGTGATATGGTTCCCTTCAGCTAACAGCAATTCCTGGAAAAGGCTGATAGCTGAGTCATCAGCTGACAACCTTCTCAGTAGCCGACAGAAGGGGGCCTTTCATCCTAACAGGGATCCTGGTCGGCACAGCACAGTAGCCACAACAGACTGGAGTGTGAGGTGCTTGTGAGATTTGCAGTGCGTAACACCTGGAAGGCACATGCTCCCTGTGTCTGGATCTCAGGAGTGGATGAGAAGACCTGGGGAGGAGTTAGGTACTGGTTCTTGGCATTTTTGGGGTCACACACCCTTTTGAAAAGCTGATGAATGTACTCCACATTCACAAGCTTCAACATAACTTTGCATGGCATTTCAGAGGCCTTAGTTTGGGTTCCTCCAAAAGCAGACTCTAGGACAAAGATTTGAATGTGAGAAATTTGTTTAGGGGGTGATCTCAGAAAACATGGAGAGGGAGCAGAGAAACAAGCAAATGAACAGGGAAAGGAGAAAAGCCAATAAAGAAGTACCAATGAACAGGTGGACAACTGGGGCACAATGCTTCTAGGGCACCTCTGAGAAACCTGTGGAACACACCCTAGAAGAATCTCACCTAGGTATGAGAAAAGTGAGGCATTTGTCTCCTGTTTCCCAGCCTTCATTGGTTGAAGGGCACCCCTGGGGGCATTAACTCTCTGGCCCTTCTGTTTACCTAAGACCCAGTCCCTACCCAGCCCTTACCCCTGCAGGCCCAAGAACAACATGGCCCAGTAGCCAGAGAACACCTTCAGGCAGACAGGTACAGGTATTTGCAGTAAGAAGCCATCAGATTGTCCCCAAAGGTGAGAGCCCAGGAGATGTTACTGTGGCAACACCAACATCTGCCACGTAGCACATAGATTCCTGGTAAGAATTTCTGCCAAAGAACACTAAGGAACACCAAGATAGAAGAAGGCATGGCCAGAGAAGTAAGAGAAAAACCAAACCAATTGTAAGTGTCAATATACACAGGCATCTAGGGTACCTAGCTTCCTCCAACTGGGTTCCCATTGGAGCCACAGAGGAACTGACTGCTGTCAGTGAGCCTGGTTTTTCTATAAAAACTCTGAGCTCCCCAGTTCTGATACTGCCTGCTTTGACAACTCAAATAGGAAGCTGGGGTTGCCAATTATTGGAGAGCAGTTTGGGGAATTAGGGTGCAGTTCTCAGGGGGGCAAGATGGAAGGGAATATTTAATCCTTCATGGGTGTAGTGATGAGTCTTGAAAGTGTATAGAAGAGGCCAGGCCACTTTCCTTCATGCCACAGGAACTCCTGGATTCAAATGCCATTCAGCTAGAAGAGACAGAAAGCAAAACAAATCCTTTGGCTGTCATTTTGCACAGGGCTTTTTACATGTAAATTAAGGGGTGCAAATGGCATTTTTCATCAGTCATAAGTGTCAAAAGCCCAGAGAGCTGCAGCTGTTATTCTGTAGTGTTTACCCATTGACCATTTAAACAGCCCATCAAGTTCCTTCCGGAAAACAAGATTCTGAGTCCATATTCCAAGTTCCACCACTTGAAATCTTTGACTTGAGTGGAGCCATGAAGTCTCAAAAGTGTTCTTAGAAAGGGGGTTTCCTCACGTGGTTGTGTTGGTTTTTGTGGTTGTTATGTGGTCATAAGGTTTGAGTTTGCTCGCTCTTCAAAACACCTCCTGCTACAAAGAAATTGCCCTTGGACAAGGGTCGTCGACCTCAGGGGACAAAACACAATGCACACACATCTAAGGAAATATTAAGAGGAACTCAATAACCGTGGGATAATCTGGAAATAAGCAACGCTAATAGCAGTACCTTCCCATAGTGGCCGCTTAGTAAATAGTTGTGTAGTGGGGGCTGTTGCTGCTGATATTCCATAGGCAAAACCCACTGTGACCATTTCCTCACACTTGGGAGGGACGGATGGGCTGATATGGCTTACATGTTTATTTACATTTTCACAAGATTATAAAGCCCTCAAGTGTGGAGATCATAAATCTCATGGCCCCCTACCCCACTCCTCTATGTAGACCCAATCACAAGCCGGTGTCCTTCAGATTGTACCTTAGAATGTTCTGCTAATCATTTTGTGAAGATTTGGACAAATCACGGAGAAGATCACAGATTAAAATAAGAGGGCAGAGCTCCTGCATTGTTCTCATGCCTTTCTACTGCTGAGTGATCACAAATTAATCACTAAATTCTTCTGAGTTACTATTTTCCCAACCAGAAAATGGATAAATCACCCCGTTTACAAAGTGCTCTGATAAGACAACTGGAAATATAATCAAAAGTTTATCAAGTAAGATCTCTCAACTAGAATAAAAATTAAACCATGACATTTTGGATAAAACTCAATATTTTGTTAGTCAAATTCCATCGAAATTATACTTAGGTACATTAACTTAATTTAAGAACTAGTGGCAAATTAGATTACTATTTGACACATAACTGCTCTGCATAATTATTCAGAGCTCCCTTGAAACAAATTAATGCTGATGCAAACGAATTTTTTTTTTTAAATTTGAAATAGTTCAAGAATACAGAAAAGTTCAGGAATAATATATGGAACATTCATACACCTAGCATCCAGTCTTTTCGAAGATTCATTTTATCACATTTTCTTCACACGTGTTCTTAAGATATTAATAAACTAGCAGTCCAATGGAAGCTCCCTCTGTGTTCTTTCCTCATCCCATTCCTTTCTTCTTTTCCTAGGGATAAGAACTTGGAACAGATATGACTGGTGTTCTGTGTCACATGTCCTCAGCCCACCTCTGAGTTCAGCCACGTTGGCAGTATCCCACTTCCAGGGCCCATCTGAAGTCTCCACTTCTTTATTCAAACACTTTTCCTCAAAACCCTCAAGAACACACTCAATCCTCACAGGCACATCAAGGAAGTATGGAGGAATTAACAGCCCAAGAAGAAGTATCAACCAATTGGGACAGAGCCAGTGCATATATAAAAGCTCTTAAAACAGACAAATCTCAGAAGTCCCATTGGAGTTCAGCCCTTTTGCCAACAGCATTGAAATCAACAACACATTCTTTATTGGCTTTTAACCTTCTTTGTCTCCCTCTCCCTGCTTCCTGGGATCACCCTCTGATAAACACTGAGCACTCAAGTCTTGTTCTCAGGATTGGCTGTGGGTACACCCAATCTAAGACACGCTCTCGTAGAATTTTATACTGCTTAGAGGCAGGCATGGTTTGCTACTATTATCACTTATGTGCTTGCATACATCCAGAAACGATCATAGTATTCTTTTTCGTGTTTTAAAACCCTTTTAAAATGGTATTATACTGTACTTATTTTTTGCATTTGTGACTTTTTAATTCATTTTGTAGTTTTCTAGCACATGGAAAAGTAACCAGGCACAAAACACATTTGGTTTCCAAATGTTGAACAACTGTATTATATCCAACACACTATATGTTAAATCTTTCTCAATTCATAACACATTCACATCTAAAGGGGCTTTTAAAATTGAAAATCTAAGTAAAGAGTAAATTTTCCAACTAGACGCAAATGTTTATATATACAGACTACTGAGAATAATATTTTAGCAAAAGTATTAATTTCCTGGAGTAAAGAATTTCCTTGTTGCACTGAATAAGGCATTGACTGTAATCATCATGTCCTAATAACAAATTCTTGCAATACTGCAGACTTTCCTATTACGATGAGATTTTATATGTATTATCTAAGTCAACCTCTCAACTCTGTGAGAGGCTGTTTGATTTAACTGTTTCCCACACACATCCAGCTCAATGCCTTGCACATAGCAGGCACTCAATAAATATTTGTTGAATGAATGAACGAATGAATGGGTTGACATTTTATTCATGAGAAAATTGAAGCCCCCCAAAATGAAATCATCAAGTACAAACAATTAATTAGTGGTGGAGCTGGAAGTAGAACCTAGGTCTGGGAGCCAAAATTTGATTCAGGACATTTTGAAATCTGTATAATAATATGTTTTATTGAATATCTTCTGTAATTAGTGGTTACACTAGTCCCAGTTCAATCATTTCTTTTGCAGAAGGACCAGTTTATCAAAGCAATAGGATAGAATATTTCCCCTTAACATGGAATTCTGCAGAATCTAGAATATAACCCAGTCTTTAGAGGAAAGTAACTACTTTGTCGTTTTAATTTTTTTAGCTTTTTAAAATTGAGATACAACTTACATATAGTATTAAAAAGAATTCAGAGTTTCATAAATTTTATATTTATTCACCATCAGATCAAGATATGGAACATTTCTAGTAATGCTAAAATTATCTTCATGGCCCATCTCAGTCAATAGTCCCTCCTCAAAAGAAAACCACTGTTCACACTTCTCTCCCCACATAATATTTTGCCAATTTGGGGACTTCATATAAACGGAATCATACAGTATATATATTTTTGGTATCTAATTATTTTACTCAATATTATGTCTATAACACACATCAATTTTATTTTATATATTAGTAGTCACTGCTTTTCCATCACCATGTGCTATGAATACACCGCAATTCAGTTAACATTCTACTGCTGACTGATATAATAAATTGTTTCCAGTTTGGAGCTATTATGAATAAAACTACCATGAATATTCTTAAGCATGCCTTTGGAGGATACAAAACTCTCATTTCTATAGGGTACACACCCAGAAGTGGATTGCTGGTCATAGGATTGGCATATGTTTCACTTTAATAGATTCATTACTTGGGAGAAAGTGATGAGTTTCCCTAACCTAAAAAAAGGTAGCAGGGAGCAGATCTCCTGTTCCTAAATGGCTCCTCATTAAAAACCAGAGTCTTTGATTGGAAGGGACCTGAAAGAGATAATGAATTGACTTTCTGCATAACATCTGTGTCCTTTCATAGCTCCATCCACAGTTTACCTGAGCTGGGCCACTTTCTCAAGCAGAAGTCACTACCTCCAGAGGACTCAGACAGTCCTGCCTCCTTGTGGCTTCCACCCACTCATGTCTTTAAATTGTCTGTGCCTCGAGTAGAACCATACACAGTCATTTGCCTTGTGTCTCACCCCACAAAATCTTTCTTTTGGCATTGAGTAGTAGACCAGAATTGGCTCAGATAAGTGCTAAATCTGTTTCCAGCTGAAGATGGATTCAGGCTCACTGCAGCTTCCATTAGTATTGATGAAAATGATGAGCAAACTAACCAGAGGTATTGCACAATGACAGGTTAGGAAAGTCAATAAGTCCAGTCAACTATTGATTGTCTTACTGTTGGTGCCACAAAATATGGACTCTCAGATACTTTCAGGGCCCTGGAGATCATCCAACCCAACATTTATTCAATGCCAACTCCCAAAGTAGTTCCAAATCTCTGTTTAAACATGTCCGAGAAAAAGAACTTAGCTCATCCTGAAGCAACCCTAGTCACCCAAATCCACTTGCTAGAAAGTCCTTCTTTCCTTTTAGCTTAAAGCTGCCTTCTTTTAATTTCTAACTATTGGTCCTTGTTTTGCACCCTGGAACTTCTGAAAATAAGCTTGTTTTTCCATTCAATCATTCTGCAAACGTTACAGGAGCTCTGTCAATACTGGAAAAAGCTGTCCTCACCTGATAGGTGAGTTTCAAGTCAGAAGCAGCAGCTGAGGACTTAGGGGGCGGCAACACTGTTTCACGTCTTGCATTTTATACGTTGTGATTTTTTACTAGCAACTTTGCTAATTTTAATTTTGCGATAGCGTCACTGTTTATCAAAGAAGGAATATGCAGACTTCTATTACTTGTTAAGGCTGTGTTGACATCTCCCTTCTCTTAACTCAGTGCCCTTATACTCTAGCAGTTGAGAAGAGTAAGATCTGATCTATCTACTGAGCCCTCTGGGCTAATCTGGTTGGCAGTCTGGTATGTGTGTGGTAATGTAGACCACGTATGGCTTTTGTAGTCAAATTAACATGCCTGAAATTGGTGTGCCAGTCTAGCCACTTCTTTCAAGCTTCGTTTCCTTAACTGCAAAATCTAGCTTTTACTACCAACTTAAAAGGAATATTTTTAGAATCGTATATGCTCAAGTATATGAAGTATCTAGCACATGTAAGGCACACAAAACACACTCAATAAAGTTCTCTTCCCTAATGTTCTTAACCATCAATGCTTTTGAAGTCATGAATGAAAAAGAAACTGCCATGAAAAGGAACTATAAAATAGTACCTTGAAAAGACTGCTGAAATTGTCTTCCATTCTAAGCTCAAGTAGCTGATTTTAACATCGTGAGGCTTTAAACTAGTGATAAGCCATGAAGAGTCACTTAACTTCTCTGAACTTTATATATTGAATATATTAAATTAGATACTTCGCAATCTTCAATGTACATTTTAGAGCCTATACCCGGCCGGGCACAGTGGCTCAGGCCTGTAATCCCAGCACTTTGGGAGGCCGAGATGGGTGGATCGCTTGAGGACAGGACTTTGAGACCAGGCTGGCCAACATAGTGAAACACTGTCTCTACTAAAAATACAAAAACATCGGGAGGCTGAGGTGGGCAGATCATGGGGTCAGGAGATCGAGACCATCCTGGCTAACACAGTGAAAACCCATCTCCACTAAAAATACAAAAAATTAGCCGGGCTTGGTGGCATATGCCTATAGTCCCAGTTACTTGGGAGGCTAAGGCAGGAGAATCATTTGAACTCAGTAAGCGGAGGTTGCAGTGAGCTGATGTCTCGCCACTGCACTCCAGCCTGGGTGACAGAGCAAGATTCCATCTCAAAAAAAAAAAAAAAAACTTCGCTAAGTGTGTTGGCACAGGCCTGTAATCCCAGCTATTCATGAGGCTGAAGCACAAGAATTGCTTGAACCCAGGAGGTGGAGGTTGCAGTGAACTAAGATCGCACCACTGTACCCAGCCTGGATGACAGGGTGAGACTCTGTGTCAACAAAAATAAATAAAAAATAAAACCTGTACCCAAGATACTGTATTTCTGAATTCCCAACGACAAAGCTGTTCTAAAGACACTAGAAATTCCTCCTAAGTCTTCCATATCCAAAGTCAACTTAATTGGAGTTAATTTTTTGCCCAGATTATCTGTTTATCTAAGTACCTCCATATACCCCTAGGAGTTTTTGGTGCATCTTATATGATACAATATTTTGCATCAAGACTATCTGTGATATGGAGCACTTGAAATCCTCAGAGAGTGCCATGGAAATTCAGCAACATAAAATGATTATCAACCTAGTTTGTCTAAAGGAGGAGGCATTTTCAAGCATGCACAGGCCTGATCTTGCTCATGAGCTGAACAGGACAAGGCTGGACTGCGAGGGTACTTTCAGGTCATGCTCAGGTATGTGACATTACTGACACAATGGCTCTGCCAACTGTCTCTCTGGGTGGAGCTGGTCCTGACCTCTGGCAAGTTGGTAACTTGACAGCTGGGAATGTGTAATCCAGGCCCAGTTCAGGTGATAACCAGCCAGTCCTTGGAGTACCCTAAGACAGTTTGTTGCACTCCTCACTGAAAAATCCCCAGCCTTGATGTAAGTCCCATCGTTTTGCATGAATGTCAACCTAGTCCACCACCCATTTATTCATTTGGCAAACATTTATTGAGGGTCTTCTCTGTTTCATCTGTTATAGGAGAACTGGACATAAGTCAGATTGCCTCCAGAGCCTGCAGTATACATTTCTACCTTGGGCTCTGCTGGGAATTGTCTTTTTGAGAACACATGTCCCTGTTCTAAACCCTTCCCAACTGTGCCTACACTGATAAGTTGCGTTGTTGAACCCCTTAGAAAGCAGAAATCCAGTTTTTTCCTCTGCATAAGCCGGATCCTTTTTTTTTCAGGTGCCATTTTTCTTCCAGACCTGGATAGAGATACAAGGTAAACCTTCTAGAGTCTGCTAACACATCAAAGCTTCCCTCATCTCAAGATCTTTCTAGTGCTGGGCCTGACCTGATCTATTTATATATGAGGTCCTTGATTGGGACAGCTCATCCATACAGAAGACATTCGTTTGTTTCACTAATCTAGGCATTTTCTAAGAAAGGCAATAAGAATGAAACCATACCAAACACCTGCCAGAGCTTAGAATTAATAAAAAGGCTGAAGGGGGAGGAAGAAAGGAGAAGGAGGAGAAGGCGGTACAAGAGATGTGGGGCAGCACTTCAGCATCCTAATAAAAAGAAGAGCAGAATCAGGGTCCTGTTGCACACTACACAATCTCACTGATTTGAGTCCAAGGTTAAGCAAGCCTGACAAAGTGGTTCATCAAATCAGAGAAGAACTCCACATCTACTGGGTCTCATTAATTCTCAGGCTAGTTTATTGTCAATCCCAATCAATTCAGCCCACCACATGGCAATTTCATCTCTCCACACTTGCCTCTACCATCTATCTATTGGTGGCCTGACTCCTCTGTTTCTCAAAATAATGTCACTGTTCCTGCCACACCAGCTACTGGCTGTCTGCTAGGAATCCTAAAAGCCCCGTAGGTGGTGAACAGAACAGCAACTGGTGACTCTCATTTACCAAAGGCCTTTCTATTTTTAATTTTTTGAAAATATTCCATGCTAAAGTTTCCTTTCTCTCCCTCCCACTCTTTGTGGTATTTTTAGGTCTCGCAGGCTCTTCAGAACGAGTGTCTAGCTTGCTGGGCACTGCAAATAGATTTTCCCCTTACCTGCCAGTCACGGTGTACTACAGGCATGTGTCATGTGGAGAGCTGGTCCTTTTACTCCAGCCTTTTACATGGGCTTTGCTTCTGTGTGCTGCTAATCTTTCTAGAAATCAAAGACACACCCGCCTCAAAGGGGAGGCCCTGGCCCACAGCTGCCTGCCAGGGTTATTATGAAGGCCCATCCATCCGGTACCAAGAGCTTGCTGGAAGCAACTGGCAGTAGACAAGGGAAAGCCAGAGATCAGGGATCTGAACAGGGAAAGGCGATTTGGGTGAGAGGAGGGTGGTAAGGGGCATAAGAGATCAGGACTTGAAAGATGAAAGCACCCTGGGGCAGCTGCAGTCATGACTGCTTTCGGACAAGGACAGACACAAGAATTAGCAGAGATGCTCTGCGGGGGAAACCAAAGGTCCACCCAGCCCTGGGTCTCCTCTGTAAGCGGTAGCTAAGGAGCTTCTATGGGCAGGAGAGAGGGGCGGAGCAAGCTTGTGAGCCATTCTCCTCTATGTCACCCTCCCCATCACTCCTGCAGGTCCAGAGAGAAGCCTTGCAGCTGCATGGCCCTCCCTCAAAAACTACCAGAAAAAGAGGAAATTATGGAATAGATTAAGGCAGTGTTCTCAGTGTGCTGTCCCCAGACCAGCGGCATCAGCAGCATCTGGAAACTTGGTGAAATTTTTTTCCCAGGGTCCATCCAAGACCTACAGAATCACTTTAGGGAGTGGGAGCCTGGCATCCTGGGTTTTAACAATCCTCTAGGGGATTCTGATGCACGTTCAAGTTTGACAACCACTATATTCAGAAAAACAAATCAAGGACGTCCACTGAAGAGTCAGTTGAAGGAGAATTTTTTAAATATGTAAGAGAATAGGACAGAAATATTGAGATTCATAGTCACTTCTCATATTAGTATTTCTGAAATGAAATTGAAATGAATGAAATGCATGCCATCAATATCCAAAAAACAAAATGGTCATAGACCAGAAAACAAACAAGATTTTTAAAATTAATGTTACAATGTAAACAAGACCGTTTTTGATGTTTCCCTTGGCGGCGAAGGGTAGATTTTCAGTTAGAAAACTGTCTGTAGTCAGTTGGGGCCAGTGCATGGTGTTTTGATTATGAAGAGAACATCCCAAAAGACCATGCATGCCTGAAATTGCTGAGTCCCCCTAAAAGTTGTGCTTGAAAAGTCATGCACATATGTTATATTGCTTTCTAAAAGGAAAATCTGCAAGGACAACTTTTATTTTTGGTTTTTTAGTTGTTGTTTGTTTTTGGTTTATTTGAGACAGAATCTCACTCTGTCACCCAGGCTGGAGTGCAGTAATATGATCTCAGCTCACTTCAACCTCTGCCTCCCTGATTCAAGCAATTCTTCTGCCTCAGTCTCCTGAGTAGCTGGGATTACAGGTGCCACCACCACTCGCAGCTACTTTTGTATTTTCAGTGGAGACAGGGTTTCACCATGTTGGCCAGGCTGGTCTGGAACTCGTGACCTAAAGTGATCTGCCTGCCTCAGCCTCCCAAAGTGCTGGGATTACAGGCATGAGCCACCATGCCTGGCCAAGGACAACTTTTAAACTAAAATTATTGAGTATTCAATGACCTAAGATAAGGTAGAAAACTCTCCTCCTCACTCTCAGCTCACAGCCTTACTTCTCATTCACTAAGAAGATTGAAGTAACCAGAAGTGAAACCCCACATAAGCCTACCACCAACTATCCTCACCTCTCTACATCTCTACCCTCCCTTGCACAACACCTTCTCACAATGCTTTCTAAGGCCAACACTTTCCTTTGCACCCTGAAATCCCATCAGCTCTTACCTCCTCAGAGATACCCCTCCTACCATCATTAATTTTCCCCTTTCAACTGGGAAGTACCATCTGCATAGAAACATCCCAAACTGTCACCCAGCTTTAACAATCACTCTTGACCCCATTGCTGTCTCCAGCTACCACTGCATTTCCCTACTCCATTCTGTAATTAATCTTTAAAAAAATACTGTCATGTCCCACATAGCAATGTTTTTGTCAGTGAAGGACCACATGTACAATGTAGTCCCATAAACTTATAATGGAGCTAAAAAAAACTTTCCATAGCCTAGTGACATCATAGCTGTCATGACATAGTAGCCATTGTAATGGCATAGTGCAACACATTACTTTTTCCATGTTTAGATATGTGTAGATATGCAAACACTTACCATTGTGTTACAATTGCCTGCAGTGTCTAACACAGTCACACATACAGGTTTGGAGCCTAGTAGCCACAGGCTATACCATATGGTCTAGGTGTGTAGTAGGCTGTACCATCTAGGTTTGTGTCAGTACACTCTATGATGTTCACATAATGACAAAATTGCCTGACGAAACATCTCTCAGAATGAATCCATGTCATTAAGGGATGCATAACTATATGTCTAGGCTTGCTGTCTCCACATCCTCTCTTCTCTTAGTCTTTCCAGATCTCTTTCTAATCAGGCTTCCAGTCTCATTCACTCCATGGAAATTATCCTCTTCTAGGTCACCAGCAGCTTCCATGTTGTCAAACACAATGACCCGTGCTCCATCTCATCGGGCTCAGTATCTCAGCAGCATGTGACATAATTCCCACCTCACTGACCACTCTTTCTCTGTCTCCCTTCTGAATTCTTCTCCTTCTTCCCTATTCTAAACTTTGGAATGCCCTAAAACACACCTTGAGCCTCTTGTCTGCTGTACACATACTTACCTAGGTGAGCTCATCCAATCCTACAACTTTTATAGCTAGACCTACTTATAAAGCCCTGCATGAGTCTACACTGGCCTCCTCTAGGACCTGGTATACTATCACTTTCCGGGCCACTACTAGGTTCCAGATATTGTGGACTTCTTGATAGTCCTTAAATCTGCTAACCTGCTCCCACCTCAGGACCTTTGCATTTTCTCTGCCTAGAATGCTCTTCCTCTGATATCTGCATTTTTTTTCTTCCTGACTTTATTCACATCTGTACTCATGTTCCCCAAGAGGCCTTTCCAATCCTCCCTATCTAAAGCCACTCACACATCCCCAGTCTGTCCAACCCCACCATCTGTCCTTCTACCCTGCATAATTATTTATTTTCATAGCACTTATCACTACCTGGCATGTTATATATTTACTTTCTTATTATCTGCCTTCTTCATATAGAATGTAAGCTCCATGCTTCCCAGCATCCAGAACACTGCCTGGGTCACAATAGGCTTCGAGTAACATTTTGTTGAGTGACATGATAAATAAATGAATCAAGGGTTCTTACATTCTCTGTCTTATAGAAGCAGAAGGTGAAGGTAGGGTCTTTTCTGTTTCAGAAACTGGACACTTACAGGGAATTTACCAGTTCCCTGGAAAATTCTACATATTTCTCCCTGGCCAACTGTAGAATTACTTCTAATGATTTATGATGATCCTTATCTTTTGGTTCACATTACAGTCTGTTGTGGATTTTTTAAAAAATACTTGAATGTCCAGGCTGTTCCCCAAGTAGGTCCTGATTTGGGGTGTTAGTGTCAAAACTCTGAAAAGCAGGCTCTGGAGAGTATGATGTAGTGGTTAAGAGCATGGAATCTGGAGCCACGCTCTCAGTTTTGAATCTTGACCTTATCATGAAGCTATAGGATTTTGGGCAGGTGACTGTACAACTCTGAACCTCAGTTTTCTAATCTTTAAAGCAAGGATAATAGTCATACCCCTACCTCACAAGGTTGTTAGCCTCCATTGGGAGTGAGAACCAGTAAAAGGGAACCGTCTAAAGGCTCTACTGGTTCCCACCCCCAATGGAGACCATGATGGCTGGGATAGTTAATTCATTCAAAGAGTTGCAAAATGAATGTCATGGTAATGGTCTACATTTTTCTAGATAATTAATGAGTTAATATACACAAACTCCTATGAAAACAACACCCAGCATGTAATACCCATGAATTACTATTATCTATATTTTACAAGTTTCTTGGGTGATTCTGGTATACATTAATGTTTGAGAATTGTTGGCGTAGACTGTAGATGCCTGAATAAGACAGAAAGGTAGTCTCTATAAGGAGTAAGGCAAGCCAGAGGCTATGGAAAAACAAGAAGGTACATACCTACTTGGTTTCTGAAGGGTGAATAGTGTCGAGGCGATCATGGGACAAGGCACTGTGTGCTCCTAATGGCACTCAAGAGCTCTGCAGCTGGTTAGGGGAATCAGCCCCTTCTGAATTACATTCTAGTTGGTTATTATTGCCCAGCTAACCAGTTCAAAGGCAGCAGATGAATTGCCTTCTCTGTCCAAAGCTAAGACCTAGGAAACATCATAGGAGTGCTAACCAGACCCTGCTGTAATGAGGACACAGTAGGCAACAGGAGCTCATCTTCCAAGACTCCAGGAGCCTTTCCAACCTGCTCCTTAATGTCAGAAATCTCCTTAGTAGGTGACACAAAACATGCTTAAAATGCAAACACCTGCAGAAGAAGCACAATATTAACTGATGATAAAATGTTTGATGAGAAGAGCTTAGCTTTTTCATAAATAACGTTTTGATAGGAGAAGGACACTACCATGTTCTCAGCTCCACCCCACCAAAATCATTATAAATATTTAACATGCAAAGGCTCTACTGCTTCCCACCCTCTATGGAGATCATGATGGCTCAGAGAGTTCATTCACTCAAGGAGTTGCAATATGAATGTCATGGTAAAGGTCTATATTTTTCTAAGTTACTTCTTTCTTGGGGCATGAGGTTTCATTCAGCTCAAGTAGAACTGGCAGGGCTGGCCAGGCCTTTTTTTTTTTTTTTTTTTTTTTTTTTGAGACAGAGTTTCACTGTTGTCACCCAGGCTAGAGTGCACTGGCATGATCTCGGCTCACTGAAACCTCCGCCTCCCGGGTTCAAGCTATTCTTCTGCCTCACCCTCCCAAGTAGCTGGGATTACAGACACATGCCACCACACCCAGCTAACTTTGTATTTTTAGTAGAGACGGGGTTTCACCGTGTTGGCCAGGCTGGTCTCAAACTCCTGACCTCAGGTGATCCACTCGCCTTTGCCTCCCAAAGTGCTGGGATTACAGGCTCACACCTGTTCACCACACCCTGACGAGGCCTTTTGTTCCACTTGAGAACCAAAGTAAGGTTTTATGTGCTAATGGACAGTGTAAGGTGTGTGTCTAATTCACTGATTCAATCAACTATTATTTATTGAGCCCCTGCCATCAACCAGGATGTAATCATGAAAACAGCTTGACAGAAGTTCAGGGACTGACCCCTTCCTGCGTGTATGTCCTTGGAAAATATGCTCTCCCCCACCCCACGGCCCCCAACTTTATTCAAACTATTTTTCAAGCCCATCTTTTGAAAACTGCCTCCCAGACCCAGATTTAGGGCCATGTAGGAAAATCTGTTGTATTTTATCTGAAGCTGATGAAAACACTATCACTTCTCCCTGCCTCTGATACTCTTCCATCTGCTCATCCCTCTTCCCACACACCTCTCCCTTCCAGCTTCTTTTCTGAATCTCTGAAGTTCCAAAGGGCCCTCCAGAGTCTGACCTATCTCTGTAGGGCTGAAGCAGCTTCCTGCCCATTGGCCTGGCTGTCAGCATCTAGGTTCCTTCTTTACCTCTTTGTTGGTCTGCCTGTGCTCTCTGCCCTTGAAAACTCACTATGTGAGTAGAATTGTAGCCACTACTTAGAAAGGGCCTGTATAATGGGCTGGAGTTTGCAGCCCTAACTATTTACTTTCTTTCTTAGGAGATAGAAACAGATTTTTCAAGAACAATCCTTCTTTTGTAAGGCAGGTCCCTTCACTAGGTCATACCCAGATAACTTTCCAGAGTCTGCCTTTGTACTCATCCCTCCCCGCTTTGCCCTGACTAGCTTTTCCTCAAGGCTGCAGAAGGGGCTACAAGCCAAGCCTCAGGTCACAGCTGATTGCACGTGAGTAGCTCAAGTGTCCCTGATATTATCTGGAACCTAGCAGCAGAGCAGGCATCATGGGCCACCCTTCACAGAGTACTGCTTGTGTTGGTGACAGTGGCCACCATGTGTTGTATACTGTATACTTACAACGGAAAAACAGAGAGCCAGGTACTTTACACAGGGGACCATATTTAACCCTCTCAGCCTCTCTTCAAAATAGTTACTGTCATCCTCATTTTATAGGTAAGAAATTGAGGCAATGGGAAGGGAGAATATTTGTCCAAAATCTTACAATGAGCAAATGCTTTTGGCTACTATGTTATCCTGCATTTTGAAGTATGCTAAAAGGCTCATTCTTCAAAATGAAGTTTGAATTGTCCCTCCTCCAAAGTATGCACACAGGTGCACACACATACAATACACACACATGTGCACACACACAGAGGACATTCCTATTTCACTACAGTCAATAAGCAGAACTGGTGACACATTTACCCAAAGGATCCGTTAGACTCTACAATTTGGGTTATATAACCTGGAAGAAATAAACCCAAACAGACTTCCAAGGGGATGATAAGAGTTTCTGGATCTATCCTCAGAACTTCTGGCATAGAAAAAGGACAGAATCAGGAGTCCAAAATCTTGGGTTGAGGTTCTTATGTGGCTCCTTACTAACCCTGGGACTTTGGGAATATTCTCATATGTCTTCAAGCTTCAGTTTCTTTTTCTGTAAAATGGGAAATATGATGCCTGCCTTACTTGCCACATGAGGAAAATCAAATGAGGTAGTTGAGGGGAAGGGCTTTGAAGAATTTAAAGATACACCTGTAAGGAGAGAAGCCAATAAATGCCTTTGTGCATTCAAATTATTATGGTTTGGGCGGTATAAATATTATAGTCACAAACTCAAGTATACAAAATTGTAACTTTAAAAAATTTCCCTCTAAACTGGACTTAAATTCTACCCTGAGCTCCCATCTGTCTAATGCAGAAAACAGTCTGATCACTAATAGGCTGTCAGACACTTCAGTGATTTTCTCTGTCATCCAGATTGAAGCTCAAACAAACTCAGAATTCCCTGTGCTGCCACTCTACCTCTCCTGGGCTGGAGCTCAGCTTGTGTTTTACCCAAATGCTGTCTCAGTATCAGTAGGAAGAGGTGCCTCCCTCTTGGTCTCCATCTGTCTAAGTCTTTTGAGATGTGCCTATGCCCTCATTCTTTGCCTGGCTGGGTTGTCCATTCTCTGCTGAGAGGTCCTTTTATGTGGCATTGTATCTCCTCTCTCTCTCTCTCTCTCTCTCTCACCACTTTTAGCTCATTTGTTCAGCTCACTTCTTTCTCTCACCCCTAAATGTGGGCTAATTTCAAGATCTAGTACTTGGTCCTTTGTTATTTTTCTCTACATTGTTTCTCTCAAGCCATTAATCCACCTTACTGATACCCTGGGTTTTATATGTAAGGTGAAGATCCCCTATAGCCCCAGTTTTTATTCCCAATCATCATAGAATCATGCTGTTGGTGCTGGAGGAAATGGTTTTACTTCAGGACTTTGCACCTCCAACTGAGTCATGAACACCCTAATTCCCCAACTCCTGCCCCCAACTGCCGGTTGCTTTCTAATCACCCCAAATTCACTATGGCTAAAATCAAATGTAGCCATAAATATTATTTTAGAAGAGAGCCAGCTCCCTTCTGTACTACCTTATGGGGTTATTACTTTGGCTGCTCAAGTTCAAAACTTGGAGCCTTTCTGAATTGTTCTTTATTTCTCTCTCTGAAAGACAGCATCAGGTTGAGCCTCACAGTGTTCAGTTCTCACCATTTAACGTCTCTGGAATCTAGTTTTTTTGTCCAATCATATTGGCACTACTGGAATACAGTACGTCATACCTCAATTACTAAAATCGTATCCTGACTTGCTTCCAATTAAAATGCATCGTACCAGACAAGTCTTTTAACAACTTCTCTGTGACCTCCCAATCAATACTTGTGGAGACGTAAGAGGTTCTTAATGGGTGGCACAGCGTTCATAGATGGGCTTCAGGGGAAACTGTGAGCCCTCTGGAATTATACAAAATATTACCTAAACCAGATTATTGGAAATTTACCTTAAAATGCAAGTATTTTTCAGAGAGGGTGCATGTCAACTTAAACGTTCACCTAAAGTTAAGTGGCTCATGTTAAGACTTCTTCTGGGACGAGATTTGAAAGGCGCAAATGAAGAAGGCCTTAGGGCATGAAGGTTGACTCTCAGTTCATTCTCCTTTTCCACCTGAACACCACAGTAGTCTTTGAATTGCTTCCTTGGACTTTAATTGATCACTCATTCTTTCTTCATTTCTTCATTCATTCATTCATTTTATATATATGGAACACATAGTATGCACCAGAATTTTGCATATATCATGTCACTTAATCTTCATCACAAGCCCCTATTAAATATCTTACTACATTCATTTTACAAATGAGGACTTTGAAGTTTAGAGAGGTTAAATTGCTGTCCCAAGGTCACACAGCTGACCAGAAGGGCTGAGATCCAAACCCAGTCTAACTTCAGTGCTCACATTCTTTCCAAAATACCTTCCTACTGAACTTTCTGCATGCCAGACACTGGCTCTGGCTCTAGTAATAGGAAAACTAATATAATTAAATGAAGAAATAAATGAATTATATGTATGTGAAAGCCCCTGGCATTGGACCAGACTCGAAGTAGGCATTCGAGACTGCTTGTTAAAAAAAAAAAAAAAAAAAAAACATTGAAAAAAACTGTACTGAGGGTTCAACTTAAGGAACTCACACTGTGACAAGAAAGGGTCATACAAGATGGCAAGGGGGCATTGAGGAGGACGGTCTAACTGCTGGAGGCAATTGAGTAACTCACCATCCAAAGCGGGAGGACAGGCAAGTAACCAACTGACAAAACTGTGTGCTGCATTGAACAGCAAGCAACGTGAAGTCCAAGGCCCCGCCTCTGGCAGCTTCACTCCCCTGTAAGAAATAGCTCTTAAATAAATATAGTCCATTCTGTCAGTTTACAGAGGAAGTCGAAACCAAGGAAACAAAAGAAATAAAGAAGTTAAAGCTGTTAACCATAGCCTGTTCTGGGTGGTAACATTGTAGATTGCTTTTCCTCTTCTCTCTTCTTTATGTACTTAAGGGCCTACAGTAAGGATGTAGAACTTTTTTAAAAAATAGCAATATGGTCTTGTATGTTGCCCAGGCTGCTCTCAAACTTTTGAGCTCAAAGCATCCTCTGACCTCAGCCTCCCAAAGTGCTAGGATTACAGGCATAAGCCATAATACCTGGCCTTAAGGATGTAGGACTTTTGTCTACAGAAAAGGACATGATTTAAAGAAACACAAAACTAGCTCGATAGGGCCTTCATGCTGGTTCTAAGCATTTGGGAAAATTCTTTTTTTGCCAGGGATGCTGATGGATTTCATTATTACTCATTTGATCTTTTCAGGGCCAATCTAGGTTTTTAATTAATCATTCTCTCATCCTCCTGCCTTCTTCTAACCGGGGACCTCACAGTGCAACCAGTTCTTGGTGCCTTAGAGGGGAAATCCTTTCTGGAGACAGATACAGCAGCTGTATAGTACACCATCCTTTGCCTCTTCTGCCCGCAAACAGCCCCCTCTGCTCTCTCAGTGGACAATTCCAACTGTTACTGTGATACACCTCGGGGAGGCTGCGCTCAGACATCTCATTGGTGATTTTCAGCTTGCCTCAAAAGCCAGCACAAAACTACATCTATTCTTCTCTCCTTCCTTTGTTTTTGTCTCCAAGTGACCTAGTTTCCTCCACACTTCACCCCCAAAAGAGGCATAAGGGAGTTTGTAGAGAGCCCAGCCAGTGGATACAGAAGTGGCCAGAGTAGCAACAGTAATCTCAGAGTTCCAAGGTCAGCGTGGTCTCTTAATGATTCTTTTCTGAACTGACAGGAGAGGCCAGCCTTCCAAGCAGGGAAAGTCACACATATCATTTCTGTTTTTTCATTAGAAAAGTAAGAAGATATTTTACTTCAACTTTTTCAGCTTAATTTTTACCCATCTAAAAACTGGGCTTTTATTTTCTTCCTGGATTCTTCATTTCTCCACCTCATTTGTTTCTACAGCCTGAGCTCGTTTCAGGGCTTCACAGTTTTCCTTTTCCCTAAACCTCCAGGGGAGGTTAGGAATGAAATGGTGCTTCCCCCTGCATTTCCATCTGCCTGTTCCACAGGGCCTGTGGTGAGCTTTTCTTTCCCAGCCTAACACTCATGCTACCTGCTTCCCTCTCTTGGCCTACCCACAGGCTGAAACCCTCCTTCCCGGCTAGGAATACCAGTGCCGGGGAAATTAACATAAAGAAACAGATGCCTTAACTGTGGGGGTGTTTATAAATAAAGTTCAGAGGACAAATAGCTTGCTGGAGGCAAGAGAAATCATTTTTTAACACAAGTGGCTATGGCTACATTAGTGTTTTCTCAGAAGCAACCCCACTCAGCATGGCCAGTGATGAAAACTGGAAAGCCTAAAGGATGCTGGACACATACACATCCTGCCTACACAAGCACAGCAAACACATTTGGGACATTGCAATGATTTCTCCATGTCTAAGCACACACAGTCTTCTCTAGTTCATGTCCTGATACAACAAACATAAGGCGGAGGGGGCCGGGTGTGGTGGCTGATGCCTGTAATCCCAGCACTTTGGGAGGCTGAGGTGGGCAGATCACTTGAGGTCAGGGGTTCAAGACCCACCTGGCCAACATGGTGAAATCTCATCTCTACTAAAAATACAAAAATTACCTGAGCATGATGGCGGGTGCCTATAATCCCAGCTACTCCAGAGGCTGAGGCAGGAGAACTGCTTGAACCCGGGAGGGGCAGCTTTCAGTGAGCTAAGATGGCACCACTGCACTCCAGCCTAGGCAATAGGAGGGAGACTCCGTCTCAGAAAAAAAAAGAGAGGAATGCCGTAGGCACTGCTTCCAGAATCCCAACTGAGGACAAGCCCGTAATGGCAGCTGGAGGGCAGAAAGTTCCACAGCTATCATGACAGACTGTATTTACTTACCTCAGAGAAGGTGAGAGGAGTAGAAAACCTTGTATAAATCAATGTTATCTTAGAGTAGGAGTCTTAATCTAGGCTGCACTGAGGGATTTGAGACTAGAATTCAGAGGTCTGTGAACTCAGATGAGGAAATATTGGTATTTTTATTCCAACTTCTAACTAACATTTAGCATTTTCTTTGTTTATGAATATAAGAAACAGACCACAGTTTTACTAGTAAGACTTGTGTCTTTGTCACCAATAAATGACACAGATTCTCTTGTATCACATAACAGTTGTTCAGAATACCTTGGTATTAATACATCATTTACACTCATCTCTGCTTCAAAATTATAGCGGTTATTAGCTCTGTCACTAGATCTTGTTGAGTATATCAATAAAACACATAAATTACTGTATCACAAATATGCTTACTAATATTTTGATAACTGTATTTCAATACAATTGGCTCCCTTTTAGCTCTACCTATTTTTGATGCAGTTGAAAAACACTCTTTCAAAAAGGAATTCATTGCCTTCACCAGACTTCCAAGCTGGCCCATAGCACAAAAAATTTTTTTAAGCACCCCTGTCTTTGAGCATCTACTTCAAGATTTCAAAATGAATAAATATGGACAGTTCATTTCATATGATCACCACAATCTCACAAGCAAATTTGTTACCAACCCCATTTTATGAACGAAGCAACCAAGGCTTGAAGCAGAATCTGCCTGATTTCAAAGCCTGTGGTTCTCTCTCTCTCTATCTCACCCCCACCACCTCATACACACACACACACACACACACACACAAATACAAATATATTTTTATGACTCCCAAACATCCAGTCAAAAAATCAATTAGAACAGATACTACTGGCCATCAAATGAAATTAACTAGTGATCTGTCTCTACAATGCCACAAGAACTGGTTGAAGCAATGAAAAAATCAATCTAACAGATGTTTTTTCTAATTGCATTTATAATGTGATGGCCCTCTTCCCCCCTCTCCAAAGTGGCTGCGTACACCAAGAGTGTCTGCTATGGGACAGGAGTTAAATGAGCCCGTCCCTTAGTTGTATGAGGGTGCAGATACCCTGCCTACTCTCCTAGGGCTCTGACATCCAAGTCTAGGCCTTCACACTCCCTCCCCTTTTCACCAGAGACACCTATCTTGTTCTGCCCCACCTAATGTCTTTAGGATTAAATTATTCATGAAGAGAAAGGAAAAGAAGGGAAAGGAAAGAGCTTAATCACATTTTGCCCTGGGTGCTGGGGTGAATGATAGAAAAAGATGTAATTCTTTATACTTTTGGAATTAACATTAAATATTTGAGAACCAATAAGAAACAAATAATTCCTCAAATAATGGATTGATTCATGACAACGCCAGTGAGTGTCACAAAAAAAAGGAATTCAGGGTATTATATAAAAGAGGTCCCTCACCTACTCTGGGGCATAAGAAATGATTTCTCTGAGGAAACAGTGTTTGCAAATTCATCTTTTATAATATTTATGGTTTTAATATCCTGCTGGCGTGTAAGCATCCTTTCATTATAATATGAAATACAAGTCAGACCTCACCTCTGTAGTCTCCTCTCAAGTAGAAGAGTGGTTTTCCCACTGTTTCTAGTTAGGATTCTACTGCTGGGAAGCAGGAGCAATGGTGTCTGTCATGCGTGGCTAGTGCACAGCCCCAAACAGCTTGAGATGCCCCCAGCCTCTGTCACCACAGCTGAACCGAGTGAGTTTGAAAAGTGTAGCCTGCCCAACATGGCCCAGCCTATCCCTAACACTGCAGCTCACTCCGGGGACTAGGGAACACCAGCCTCACGCCCCATGTGGTATTCAGACAGCCTCCTGCGAATCCGATCAATCAAACATTACAGGCCAGTGTCCCATTTGCACATGCTGTACAGCATAAATCCAGTGTCTTTTCAACTAGAAGCATAACAGTCACAGTTATGATGAGGGATGGTCATGGTGGGAGGCAGATGGGAGCTCTGACCGATCCAGAAAGGGAAATATCCTTTTCCCAGGAGACAAAGATTCACTCTGCGGAGGTTTAAAATTCCTACTTGAAAGCAAAATTACAGTGCATTCAAGAAGTACTCTTTCTGATAAATTAGTTTGTGGTATTTTTTAATCCTTTTTTTCCCTCCTGCCGTCTTTTGACATCACTGATAATGGGTGCTAAGCAACATGGGAAAGAGAAGAAGAAAGAGGAACAAAGACATTATTGTTAACCAAAATCAACAATAATAAACTGAATTTTAGATGGTATTTCTAATAAACAAGTACAAAAACTCTTTATGCTCACAATGAAATCTTTTTACTTTCCTTAAGATTTATCCCTAGGGCATCTATTCTATGGACAGACATATATATCTTACAACTGGGGGAAAATAATATACCACCCACATAGAAATAACCCTATTCTAAGAAATTCTGATGCTTACACCTTTATTTATTGTCTTTTTAAGTACATTCCAGAGGTCATCTTTATTCTCTAGAGTAAGTCTTATATAATGGTCATTTTTAAGCAGACTTTCTTTGGCTGTTTCACACCTAACTCGTATTAATAATAAGAACTTTACACCCACAATTCTCTTTGTGGCACTTAGAAATTTACCTGCTGGGTTTTTTCTTCGCACAAAGAAAATAGGATTCCTTGTTTAGATTAATAGAGTTTGATTTAATAACTATTAAGGTAGAAAAATAAAATTGCTATCCACCATCTTTTATCTTTTCTATAGCCTTCTAAATCATACAACATGAAAATCTTCTAAGACCAAATAAAACTGTACTCTTTTCAAGAAATAAAATTTATTTTACATATCAATGGGTCTTGCACTTGCCTCTTATAATAAATCATTTGATTGTACTTAATCTAACTTAATTATTCTGATTCTTAATGGCAAACTTTCATATACTTATTTGAATCTTATCAGGAAGGATATTATTCTAAGTCCATATTTGCAGGATTTTTCTAGTTTATTCTTTCTTCTAAGCTTGTTTTGCTTGGACTTTTAGCTGAGATAGTGAAATAAAGTGTTCTAATTTTATGGCGTATGTCTTAGTCCATTTGCACTGCTATAACAAAACACCTTACATACTGTGTAATTTATAAACAACAGAAATTTATTACTCACAGTTTTGGAGGCTAGAAAATCCAAGATCAAGATACTAGCATGGCACCCTCTATGTAACCTCATATGACTGAAGGGCAAAAGGGGCAACCTGAGGCCTCTTTTATAAGGTCACTAATCCCATTCACAAGGGTGGGGCCCTCATGACCTAATCACCTCCCAAGGTCCCCCTTCCTAATGCCAGCACCTTGGGAATTAGGTTTAAACATATTAATGTGGAAGTGGGGGACACATTCAGACCATAGTATTCTACCCCAGCCGTCCACCCCAAATTCATGTCCTTCTTACATACAAAATTCATTCATTCCATCCCAATAGCCGCAACTCACACCAGCATTAACTTTAAAATCTAAGTCAAAGACTCATCATATCAACTTATTCCAGATATGGGTGAGACTCAAGGTATGATTAATCCTGAAGCAAATTGCTCTCCAGCTTTGAGCCTGTGAAAACAAAAAAATATATGCACTTCCAAAATTCAACACTGAGACCATTACAAGATAGACATTCCCATTTGAAAAAGGACAAACAAAAGGATGAAAAGAGGACCTGTTGGTCCAAAACTCAACAAGGCAAACAATGTTAAATCTAAGGGATGGCCAGGCACAGTGGCTCACCCCTGTAATCCCAGCACTTTGGTAGGCTGAGGCAGGTGGATCACTTGAAATCAGGAGTTTGAGATCAGTCTGGCCAACATGGTAAAACCCTGTTTCTACTAAAAATACAAAAATTATCTGGGCGTGATGGTGGGCGCCTATATTTCCAGCTACTCAGGAAGCTGAGACACGAGAATCGCTTGAGCCTGGGAGGTGGAGGTCACAGTGAGCCGAGATAACACTACTGGCAACAGTGCAAGACTCTTGTCTCAAAAAAAAAGAAAAAAAAATCAAGGCCAGGGAATAATCTTTGATTCCATGTTGCACCTTCTGGATACACTGGGGTGGGAGTTAGGTCCCTAAGGTTCCAGGCAGCCCCGCCCCCATGGCTTTGCTGTGCATAGCCCATGCTCTAGGTTCTCATGGGAGGTTCTCATGGGTTGGTGTCACATGCCTGTGGTTCTCCCAAGGCTGGTTTTGCACATTGGCGCGTTCTGGAATCTTGGAGGCAGGCCTATTCTATGTCTCCACTAGGCATTTACCTAGTGGGGTTGCTCTGCGGTGGCCCTGGTCTCACAGCTCCACCAGGCATTGCCCTAGTGGGGATTCTCTGGGGTAGTCTCGCCCCTGTGGCAGTTCCTATTTCATCACTAATAAGTTCTACCTTCCATAAAACACTAGGATATGAACAATTCTACCAAGTTCTTTGCCACTTTGTGACAATAATGGCCTTTCCTCTGGTTTCCAATAACATGTTCTTCATTTTTGTCTGAGGCCTCTTCAGACTAGCTTTTGCCATCCATATTGCCACCAATATTCTGATCACAACCACTTGGGTAATCTCTAAGAAGAATGAAACTTTCTCTACAGCTCTCTTCTTTTTCTGAGCCCCCACCGAAATTACCATTAAGGCCACATTCACAGCAGTGCACTTCAAAACTCTTCCAGCCTCTACCCATAACCCAGTTTGAAAGCTGCTTCCACATTTTTAGCTATTAGTTATAGCAACACTCCACTACCAATTTCTGTTTTAGTCTGTTTGGGCTACTATTAAAAAATATGTTACACCAGGTAATTTATAAACAACAAAAGTTTATTGCTCACAAATGTGGAGGCTGGGAAGTCCAAGATCAAGGTGCTAGAAGATTCAATGTCTGGGGAGGGCCTGTTCCTCCTAGATGGCACCTTCTATGTGTCCTTATATGGTGAACAGGCAAAAGGGGCTCTCTGGGACCTCTTTAATAAGGGCACCACTCCTATTCATGAGAGTGGAGCCCTCGAGGCTTACTCACTTCACAAAGTCTCCATCTCTAATAACATCATTTTGGGGATTAGGTTTCAACATCTGAATTTTGAGGGGACACAAACATTCAGACCATAGCAGCATATTACTGTATTTCCTATACTAATTTTGTAGATCACTGGTATTTCATTAATTGTCGACATGTCAATAAAAACATTTCCAATGTCAAATAAGATCAAACATCTGAATTTTGAGGGGACACAAACATTCAGACCCTAGCAGCATATTACTGTATTTCTTATACTAATTTTGTAGATCATTGGTATTTCATTAATTGTTGACATGTCAATAAAAACGTTTCCAATGTCAAATAAGATCAAACACTGCAACCTGTATGTCTCAGGACACTCACAAAGCCCCTCAGCATGATAAATACCCTAAGAATCTCACTGTGAACAGACCTTATATAACTTTATTTGATTCAGCATTTCCAAAGTTAAATAACTACAGACCTCATCTCTTCACTGTATCAATACTTACAGATTAGAAAACACTTTTATTCCTCAGAACATGGTTTGGGAAATTCTTACAGCAAGCAATGGTCAAGTCTACATGCAAACAAATGTCTGTTTTTACAAAATATAGCTTGATTCATTCAAGCTAATATTTTCTCATAAGATGCTAACTTGTTATTTTCAAAGCAATTGCACATTTGACTTAGTTCAATAGTTCCTTTGTTGCTCCTCTAACAAACATCCCTTTCTGTAGATAGATACATTGACTATGCCTAAACAAAGTTAAAAATTTAATCAAAATAATTTCTCTAGATTGTCCATTCTTCATCTCAAAAAGCTTGCTTTTTGTTTCAGTTCTGGTATCTCAGCAATTTCAAGACAATCTCAAGACTGGGAAAATGAGAGAGCAAGAGTGTTTGAGCTCAAAAAACTTTAGAAAACTATATTCCCACCCCTTTCATTTACAGATAAGAGAACAGGAACCTCAAAATTCCATAATCATTTAGTGGCTGCTCAGCCTAAGAAATCAGACCCTCTCCTGTATGCCCCTTAGACTTAATATCGTGTTTCTCTTTTTTGTTTACTTGTGCTGATCTCAGGACTGTTGGAGCATTCATGCTTACAAAGAACACAGAGATGTTTAGGTACACATAGGTTACCAGGGGTACTTCTAATGGAGCAAGCTCTTTCAGATTAGAGGATATGATAGAATAGGGACCAGCTCTCCTAGGGAAATTTAACATCACAGTGTGAGGTGTTAGCATCTCACATATGGACTTATTTCTTCACTAGGGTCTTGTAATTAATTCTAATTAAGAAAAACATTAAGTAATGTTTTCCAATTAGCCCACAAACAGTTTTAGACCCATGGTAGAGTGGGTGTTTGTTCTTTGCTGGGGACATTAATATTATTAAACACTGATAAAAGACAGCATTTGTTGTCTGCATCCTGTGGCAGCTGCAAAATTGCTTTCTACAGAAAGGACATAAATACACTGTTTTTTCTTGGATTAAGCATTTGTTTGGAGTGGCTGTGGTGGTTGGAGGAGGGGCAGCTGACAGGAATTATGAGGAAGCTCTAAAACCTTGGGCATCTGTCTCTCCTTTTCTCCCTCCCTCTGCCTTCCTCTTTCTGCCTTTGACTTAACCACATTCCCTGGGAGGGTGATGCTCTCCAAAGTCAATGCTACACCTGTGCATAATTCTCAGGCAATACAAGGAAGACTCTGCCACATTAGAAGCAATTGGCTGTTTGCAGGAAGCACGATGATCTGTAGTCACATCTCATTAAGGGAGCCTGGGCCCCGTGGTGCACGAGTAAAGCAAACGCTGCCAATGCAATTTGTTTTATATGCCCAATTCTCTTCCTTATAATTAACATCTGAAATTTGAAAAGAAAGCGAGAGCACTTTGTACATGTTTGGGATCTGTAGAGCACTATCAGGGAGCCTGGGACTTTAGAGCAGTACTCACCCTTACCTTGTCCTTTCTCACAACAAACAACAGTATAAACTGGGGTCAGGACATTCATAGGTCCCAGATTGCCAGTATAAACCCTAGAGGACTGATCCCTGGAATACACGTGTGAGGAGGAGGGAGAAGGCCACGTAGCCAAAAGTCAGCATTGTCCTCCACCCTATGCATGGGTTTAGCTGCTCTCGACGTCACTGAGATGAAGTGGCCTTGCAAGCATGGCTCTGCAGTGCATCAGGGTTAGCAGTCAGGACCTGGCTGTGTATTACCCCAGGGAACCTTCACAGTTGTTCCCCCACTGCACTTCTGGTCTGACAATTGGAAACAGTCAAACATGGAGGAACAGAGGAGAAATATGAAGTGATTAGCTTTCTGCCACCAACCACCTTGGCAGTCAGACTGTGGAACCAAGAGAGAATGTCATCCACAAAGTCTCTGCAATGTGAATAGGGCTGTGCAGAAAGAGTCTGGTATTGGCCATTAGATCTGGATCCTACATATCTATGATAAACCAGATGAGATTGGTGTGCATTCTGGGTGTGCTAGGTAGCTCTCTTGGTTGCAAACACCAGAAGTTGTTCCTAGGTCATTCAAAAGTTGAAGATGAATTTATTGGTAGGTTATTGGTTAGCTCACAAACTTGTCAAAAAGCAACAGAATGAGATGTCAAAAAGCAACAGAATGAGATGACCAAAAGAAGCTGGAGAACACGAGCACAGATAAGGTCATATTGCAAGACCAGCCTGGTTAGAGCGGCCCAGGCATTGCAACCTATGAACACTACCACAGCCACTGGTCACTGCTATACAAAAGATACCACCCAACTCCTTCTCTCTCACCAGTCTTCACTCAGGAACCGCAAGAAGTGGGCTCAGATGTGGGACAGGCAAAACATAACAAGTGTCTCCTCACATTGGCTATTCATTCAGTTAAGGGGTTTATGTAAAACCCCAGAAGAGTCAAAGATGTGGGATATGTACAATGACAGATATGACCATTTTTAATCTCCCTTGGTACCTCCAGCCCCTGTGATTTTCAGCTAGCTCATGCTAATGCTGTTTTGTAACCCTCCTCCTTTTTCCCCTCTCTATTTTTCCACAACGTTAATAATCAATCATTGAGCAATCATGCAATCTGGTAGATGATTTACATTCACTGTTTTCTTTAATTGCCATAAAAACTCATGAATAAGATATGACAATTCCCGTTTTCAGGTAAAGAAAATAAGGTTATAAAATTGAGCAACTTACCCAAAGTCACCCAGCTAATCTATGTCAGAATTGGGATTTGAATCAAAGTCTGTCTGACTCCAAAGCCTGAGGTTTGGATGGTGTCAAGGACACCCTTTCAACATCAAAAAATTCATACATACCAAGACAATAGTACTTATAGTATGTATTGATTTAAAAATACATAATGACAAACACAATGCTAATCCAGTATACCTTCAGATCTATTGTATGAATCCCAGTAATATCTACACACAATGCTTTATTAATTCAAATAGGATCTACATGTATTTGAAAAACATGTAGAATATTTTACAAATCTAGTCTTTCATGAGGCCTCTCACACATACTTCTTACAATAATTATGTCCCCTCAGCCTATCAGCTAGGGAGCAGGCACATGACTTGAGTTTGGCCAGCTGGTGCAGAACTTTGATATGAACTGTAAGCTGCAAATGACTGTGCTAAACCCTATAACTCTGTGGCTCCCACAGAATGCAAATCATAAATGTTGAAGGAAGGAAGGTAGGAAGAAAGGGAGAAAAAGGTAAAAGTGAGGGAATGGAAGGGCCAGGGCAGGCAGTCAGGAGAAGCTAAGCCAACTTGAAGGTTTAGGCTAACAGGTTCCTCATGTTCAAAGGTCAAGTCTGGAAAAATTGGCTCCTGGCTGGTTTCACAGGTGTCCTGGCAGGTGAACCAAAGAAACAGTCTCAGGAAAAAACTGGGGACGAAAAACCCTTAGGAAAAAACAGGGATCCAGGAAAAGCACCTAAGTAAGTAATTGGGCAGGAGTAGGGGCACTGACAGAAAAGACACTAAACACCAAACCCTCAACCCACTCCCCACTCCACACCGCACAGGGCTTCTGTTCCCATCCAGCTAAGGAGCAGAGCAGACCTCAGAGTTCAGGACAGGCTGAGCCCTTATGTGCCTCCTGGAAGACAGCATTTCCCAGACTATTCCCGGAACTCTTGTTCCATGAACAAGAGCTTCATAGAGCTTTCTATTCAGGGATGATTTGTGGCCAAATTCTGTTCACCTCTCGGAGTTTCATGGTGTACATTAGTATGTTAAAGACTTGCAGATTCAGAGGTAGAGAAACCTATTGACCTTTGTTGAACCCCAGCATTTCCCAAACTTACTTGATCCTGGAAACCCATTTTGTAAATTGCCTATTATTGTCTCAGGTTCCAAGACAACAGCTATGGAAATATGGAAATACTGCCCTACAGCACCATTATTCTTGGCAGTGTAGACCCTTTATCCATACAGTCATGTCTTGGAAGTACTAGAAGATTCTCTCTCTCTCTCTCTCTCTCTCTCTCTCTTCCCCCTCCCCCACCTCCCTTACTTTCAGTTTTCTAATCTGCACACTGGTTGGGTGATCATGCACATTCATCTTAACATGGCCAATGGAAGTATTTTTAAGGCTGTTGTGTCGTCTCTTCTGGAAAGCTTTCCTTGAGATTTCCCATTCCAAGTCCACTTCAATCCCACCCAACTCCAGGGGGCTGCCACATCTCCAGTGTTGAGGTGAAGAACACCCACTTTGAACCAGATTGCCTGTGTTTGAATTCTGACTCTGTCAATTACTAGCTGTGTAAACTTTGGCAAATAAGTTAACATTTCTGTGCCTATACTCACCTACTTCATAGAGTTGTTGTGAGTACTAAATGTTATACCTGTAAGCACTTAGACTAGCGCCTGGAAGAAAGTAATCTCTGAGTGTTTGCCCTCATGACCCCTACACTGTCAAGTCATTATCATTTTACACTACTCCTTTATAAGACTCCATGCAATTTGAGAGCAGAGATTGTGTCTTTTAGCCCTGTGTTTCCTCTGCCTAGCACAGTGCCTGACATGTGCTGGCTACACCATATAGGTTATTGAATTAAAAAATCTGGCCAGGCGCAGTGGCTCATGCCTGTAATCCCAGCACTTTAGGAGGCCAAGGCGGGCAGATCAGTTGAGCTCAGGAATTCAAGACCAGCCTGGCCAACATGGTAAAACCCTATTTCTACAAAAAATACAAAACTTAGTTGAGTGCTATGGTGCATGCTTATAGCCCCAGCTACCTGGGACTCTGAGGTGGGAGGATTGCTTGAGCCCAGGAGGCAGAGGTTGCAGTAAGCCAAGATCATACAACTGCACTCCAGCCTGGATGGCAGAGCAAGACCCTGTCTCAAAAAAAAAAAATCATTTGTGATTTTGAGAGAAACACCAAATGGAGACTAAAACTTGTTTTCTAGAAAATTCTAGCAAACTGAGAGAAACCAGCTGACAATTTAAAAAAACGACGAAAAAAGAGCTCATATGTGAAGTTATAGCTGAGAGATACCTGGTTCCATACTCCATTGCTAGTTTCATCCTTCCAAGTCCATCACTATGAAATAAATGATGATGCTTTGTTTAATTTGCACATCTATTTTTTTTAATGGAGAATTGATCTTTCCTCCCTTAGCAAAACTTTGCAGTGGCCTTACAAAGGGGAAAATAAATTTTTACATTCACATATCAAATGTTTTCATTTTCAATTATAAAATTTGTCTTTCTAGGACATTCTAGAAGTGGAAGCACAGTGGAAACTGGCCTATGGGATCTGTTTTAAGCATTCTCAGCAGCTCAGCTTTCTAATGTTCCATTCTGGGACAAGCATTTCTCAATTGGGTGGGAGTTTCAGAATGCCTGGACTTTTATCTGTCTTCTTGGTTTGGGGGAAAGAAAGCTGTTTTGATTCCTAAGCCTGGGTTTTCTTAACAAAATGATTGTAAGAAATGCTCTTGCTCCGTGCCCTTCCCCTCTTCTGCTCCAGCCACGAGGAAGGAGGTATCATTTAATGATTCTTACTTGTAAAGGGAATAAAAATAAAAAGCAGACAATGTAGTAGAAGTGGGAAGATCTCCAAAAGTCATAGCCCCATTACTATGTGTTTCTAATTCTAGCCACAGATATAGCTGCAGACCTGGAGGAATCCATTCTTAACAATTTAAACAAGATTTTTAAAAGTTAATCATATACCACAAATCTTTACAACAGAATTTCCAGTCTGTGAACCATTTTTACACTCTCCACTTGTCTGTTTTACCTTGCGGTGACAGACTTATCTCATTCTGTCCTTGTCCTAAACTCAGATATGACAGGAAGAATGGACAAAGATGCAAAGAGAATTATCAAATATCAAAGGCGAAAAATACCAAAGTCTGTGTTTTCCCTAGCTGAAGTCTCCAATTCACCTGGGACGTATTTTGTAGTTTTCAGTGCGTTTCAAATTTAAACTTATCACAGCAACAAAACTCTAAAATCTATCTCCTGTGTGTGTGTGCAAGCGTGTGTGTGTGTGTTATTTGTTTTAGGGGTTATATTTCTGGTGTTTTGTTTCTGTTTAGTTGTTTTTGTGAAATGTAAGGGAGGATGTTTAATGGCCTAGTTCAGCATTTTCAGAATGGCTGGCTCTGTTCTCAGCCTTGAAATGGACTTGGCTGTTATCTCTAAGCAAGTCACCCTAGTAATCTACCCTCCTGTTTTCCCAACTCTAAAAACAGAACGTACTTGCATGCAGTCCCAGAGATAAGGCACAAGGGCTATTTAAAAAGGTAGCCAATCTGTCGCCTTCAAGGGGCTTTACACAAGGTACAGAACGTTAATATTCTAAATAGTTCTAGCCGTCTGGCCTGTGCATGTTTCTAGCAGCTTCATCATCCGTACAGAGCCTTTTCTTTCATCTTCCCCATGAGTGTGTGCACAGGTTCAAATGGTGATAATTACTATAAAACAATTGTGTTGTCCTTCTCCCAATAAAAATCGCTCTGTTAATCAGCCAACTTGCAGCCCCCTTGACTGAGGACTCTTATGCCAAACTGGCAGGGTAGAACGTGGCTGCAGATAAATTAGCCCATGTGTGATTGCATGCGAAAACACATTGATTTAGGATTTTTTTCCCTCTCCCGTTCAACCTGACAACTTGTCTAAATAGGCTTTTGCCTCGACCTGACAGCTCATGGACAAGTTGTGTACAACAGGCCATTAAAACTCAATGCTCTGAATATTGAGAGTACAAAACACAGACAAAGGGATAAGATTGAAAGACAAAAGGAGGAACAAAGGAAGTGGGGGAGGATGGGGAGTAGGGTTTGAGGAGTTACCCTTTAACTGTGCTTTCAGACTTTGTCACAGGCTAAATTCTTTGAAACTGACTCTGAAATGGAGTTGAGGTGAAGGTTGTTTATGAGGGATCAACACCTGTGGCAAGGAGGAGGAGGGGAAAGCAGGATTGGGTACAGGGAGAAGTTGAGCTGTGAGGGACAAACTCTCAGCTAGCTCTACCTACCCTGAGGGGCTTTGGAATGGTCTTGTGTTGGGCTAAAGTGGTTGGACCTTTATCCACATCCACCCTTTCATTCGTCATTGCAAGGGAAAGGGCATACTCTGAGGCTGAGCTCACTTTCTGCAGCTGAGGCAAACCCTGACAGAGCTGACAGCTGGGGTACATCTTTCCTTTGGAGGCGGATCTGAGCCATACATCTCTGTGTCTACAGCAGAGATACTCACAATTGTCTACATGTTCATAGTCCAACTCTCTGCATCTCTAGATCTCTAGTCGTTTCCTAGCCCAGACCGAGTTAGAAGTCTTTTTTGACCACAGCATAACAGCTCCTATAATTAAGCACTGGTTAGACCCCTGCTGTGAGCTGTACTTACTTTATCTAATTTAATTCTCATAACAACCCTGAAGTAGGTTTCTTTTCTTTTCCATTCTTTCTTTTTCTTCCCTTTTCTTTCTTTTTTTTTTTTTGACAGTCTTGCTCTGTTTTGCAGGCTGGAGTACAGTGGCATGGTCTTTGCTCACTGCAACCTCCACCTCCTGGGTTCAAGCGATTCTCCTGACTCAGCCTCCTGAGTAGCTGGTATTACAGGCATGCACCACCACACGCAGCTAGTGTTTATGTATTTTAGTAGAAACAGGGTTTCACCATGTTGGCCAGGCTGGACTCGAACTCCTGACTTCAAGTGATCCCCTCGCTTCAACCTCCCAAAGTGCTGGAATTACAGGTGTGAGCCATCACACCCAGCGGAGGTAGGTTTCTTATAATCTTTATTTTGTAGATGAGGAAATGGCCAAGAGAGATAACCTGTCAAAAGTCTTATAACTGGTGAATGGCAGAGTTGGCATATGTACTCAGAGCTGTCTGATTCCAAAGTCCACTTGTTTAACTATGACACTATATTCCTTCCCTGACCTTTATCCACAAAGGTTTAACAGAAAACACTTCTATTAGGATCGTTAGAGTTCACAAAACAGTCATGTGTTCTTGTGGACCCTTGCCTCTCTCTCTGACTGCTAGACCCAATAAATGTTTTATTTAGCATATATTATGTTCTATTATCTCTATTTAGATTCTCTGGGTAGCTGACTCTGAGGGATAGATTAGTAGGTAGGAGAATTATTAAAGTATTTTCTTGGTATCAACACCTGGGGAAGGGAGGAACACAAGGCAGGAGTGGACAGATGGAAAAATTGGGCTGCAATGAAGTCCTCAGTTGACCTCGTAGAGAGCTCAAGGGATAAAAGCGGCTTCTCAGAGTTGTCCTCAGTTGGAGCAAGGGAGGCTAACTCTTTATATATTGTGCCAGACAGTCACTGAATGTGGGATGTCCTGGAAATGGAGCATGATTTTGGGCAAGGTAGCTCTCTGCAGCTGAAGCAAATTGCAAAGTTAGACTTAGCTGAGTGTTTTCAGCTGCCAGCAGTCCCAACAGCTGAAGGAATGAGTGTGTCATTCTTTAAAGGGGATCCGGATGGCCAGTCACAGCATCCACTACGGCTATTTTCCCCTCAATACTCCAAGAGTTAAGTATTATTAGTCCCATTTTACAGGAAAGAAAATTGAAGGCTAGTCAATTTAACAACTTATGCAGAGGCAAGTAGGTAGAATGTAATTATCCACCCATTTATCTAACAAATATTTATTAAGCATATTCTGTGTGCCAGGGTTCTAAGAATTTACTGGTGAAGAAAAAAGAACTCCTGACTTCATCCAAACAATATTTTAGTGTTGACAAGCAATGCTTTATTGTAGATATGAAAACAATTTTATGAGCTTGCCTATTTCTTTAAAATAGTTAACTATTATTTATTTCTTCTTAAAAAGAGGGGTACGTGTGCAGAACATGCAGGCTTATTACATAGGTGTACATGTGCCATGGTGGTTTGCCACACCTATTGACCCATCCTCCAAGTTCCTTCCCCTCACTGCCCCCTCAACAGGTTCTGGTGTGTGTTTTTCCACTCTCTGTGTCCATGCGTTCTCATCGTTCAACTCCCACTTATGAGTGAGAACATGCAGTATTTGGTTTTCTGTTCCCGTGTTAGCTTGATGAGGATGATGGCTTCCAGCTTCATCCATGCCCCTGCAAAAGACTGCATGGTATTTTTATACCATTCCTTTTTATGGCTACATGGTATTCCATGATGTATATGTACCACATTTTCTTTATTTAGTCTATCATTGATGGGCATTTGAGTTGGTTCCAAGTCTTTCCTATTGTAAATAGTGCTGCAATAGACATACGTGTACATGTATCTTTATAGTTGAATGATTTATATTCCTTTGGGTATATACCCAATAATGGGATTGCTGGGTCAAATGGTATTTCTGGTTCTAGATCCTTGGGGAATTGCCATACTGTCTTCCACAGTGGTTGAACTAATTTACATTCCCACCAACTTCATAGAAGCTTCCCTATTTCTCCACAGCCTTGTCAGCATCTGCTGTTTCCTGACTTTTTAATAATCGCTATTCTGACTGGCATGAGATGGTATCTCATTGCGGTTTTTATTTGCATTTCTCTGATGATATGTGATGTTGAGCTTTTTTTCTTATGTTTTCTTGGCTACATAAATGTCTTCTTTTGAGAAGTGTCTGTTCATATCCTTTGCCCACTTTTTGATGGGGTTGTTTGTTTTTTTCTTGTAGATTTGTTTAAGTTGCTTGTACATTCTGGATATTAGACCTTTGTCAGATGGGTAATTGCAAAAAGTTTCTTCCATTCTGTAGGTTGCCTGCTCACTCTGATAATAGTTTCTTTTGCTGTGCAGAAGCTCTTTAGTTTAATTAGATCCTATTTGTCAATTTTGGCTTCTGTTGCCATTGCTTTTAGCGTTTTTGTCACAAAGTCTTTGCCCATGCCTCTGTTCTGAAAAGTCTCACCTAGGTTTTCTTCCAGGGTTTTTATGGTTTTGGGTTGTACATTTAAGTAAAATATCCACCCATCTGCAGATAAGCCTCTGAGTTGCCAGAAGGGCTCTTCCTAAGAGTTATCACATAGGGATTTTCAAAATGCAAAGCATGCCCACTAATTTTGAAATAAACCCAATACCAATACAGCTCTCTCATTGTTTCTGGCTAAGACCATGAGACTAAACAAAACAATGAATTTAATAGATTCCTCATGAGACATGACAGCTTAAAAAACTTTACTATGGAGGCTGGAAATATACCTGGAAAGGAAACATTTGACCTTTGAGTTATTGAGGTGTTGCAAACATGCAATAGCATGGAGTGGGTGGCAAAACAGATGGGAAAACAATTCTGATATTGACCTAGCATTTATCCATACAGGACTTCTAATAGTCACAAAAGAAGGCCTGCCTCTACTTTTGTGAATATGAGAATTATCATTTTAGTGTGTGCTGATTTTGTTATACAACCTACTATTTTTGTCATTTAGCCACTTTTACAGAGCTCCTCTTGTGTGCAGAGCATTAGGTACCATGAGTATGTGAGAGAAGGCAACAGGCACAGCTTTGTTTATCATGTAAGGTGACCTCTTTATTGTGTAGCCTGATGTTTCTTTTCTTTTTTTCTTTTTTTTTTTTTTTTGTATTGTTTCTTAATCGAGATGGTCTTGGGAGAGGTAACAGACCCCTTACTTGTTATGTTTTAATCTAGTGTGAAATGTTAGAAAATACACCAAAACGTTTATGTGAAAGCAAGAAAATGTTGAATTCTCTTGGTAAAACCCATTTCCATTCATTGCTATTAAGAAGGACTGAGTGGCCACCAACATCTAATCTGGGGTTCATGGATATAGTCTGGGAATGGACCATCTGAAACAACATCATCATCCCAAGTAAAACAAAGGTATTCTATTCTAAGTACCCAAGCTTGGCTTTCCGTCTTCCTCAGAATCTTTTAGTAGAAAGAAATGAGAGCTGATGAAGAACCATTTCATATTAGAATCGTTATCAACGAGTGCTGAAAATTTAAACCATTTGGGATTGTGTTTGCTCCATAAGGTAGTGAACTCAGCTATCTTGAATGATCAGGGAATGAGGTTGTCTTTATTTTTATACAAAAAGTATGGCAAATCCACAAAGAATAATGTGATTGCAACAAGATACACTGTAGGAAATTCTGTTCAGAATCAGGCACATCAGAATTTTCTAAGGCATGGAGCTATCATTAGCAAATTTGGAAATATCATAGATAGAGTTTCCTACTGTTAGAATGTAAGATAAACCAGCTCTCACTATTAGGGAATAGAAATTATCCTAATTGGTCATATGTAAGATGGCATGAATAAAGCAATAAAAGTGATAATCCCTCCAAAAAATAAAATTGAAATAAATTAATAAAATAAAATAGCTATCTAAAAATTTACTTTATCTGAGGAAGGAACATTTAAAGCCTGTTAATACATATTGCCAAACTTCTTTCCAAGAGAGTTAAAAAATTGTAAACATGCATTCCTAAAATCTTGAGAATGAGGAAAGGGGAAACCAACTTGGCTATGAGATGTCTGCTTAGCATAATGAGGAAGTGTTGGTATAAATCAACCTTGAGCCAGCCAGTTTTCACTTAGAATCTCGAAAGGCACTGAAGATGATAACATCCAATTCCTCATCATTTGAAGAATGCTGTTGATAGCATCAACAACAAAAACCAACTTGTCAAGCACCAAACTTCTACCAAACACCTATCTCATTAGCCCATTTCCTATCTAAGAAATTGCTGTTTAAGGGATTCAATCAATTACTTCCAGATTCAGAGTGAATAAATAGTATAGCTGCACTATGTCTCCCGTACCTGGGAATTTTGCTGTCCAATAATTTTATTCTTGACTATCTATTGAGCCCTGGCATAGTCAAAATGGTAGCAAACCTACCACCCTCAGATGTCAATGCTCTCTTGAGCATTGACCCTGGCACACAGGCACCTCAACCTCCTCTGTGCCTTGCTACCATGGCTTTTCTTTGGATAGGGAAAGGAGAAGGAAAGGGAAGGGTTGCCTCCACCCTGGGTTCTGATTTAGTAGGCCAAAGGTGTAGCCTGGCATTTGCATTTTAGAAGTGTTTTCCCTAATTCCCATAACTCCCAAATGAAAACTATGGCTTCAAAGTCCAGAACTTTCCCTCTCACTTTCCCCCATAGTGTCTGGTGTTCTGCTCCATCAGGGCAGGCAAAGAGCTTGTCAGCCAGTTCAAAAGGCTGGTGGGAACTCAGGTTTTAGTGAATGATCCGGAATCACACTGATATCCCTCTGAGATAACATGTGTAAGTCAAGCGTGTTTGAGGCCTGATCAGTGGTTGCATCATTCAGACTTTAATGGCAGAGGTGAGTCACAGTAGGTTTCTTACAGGCAAAAAGACATCAGGATTCTGAGATTCCTTAAATAGTGGATATGATAATGGGTATTAAAAGGTGATATTTCAAATGCCAGGTGGAATGAACTAGAAGTAGGTTTTATCATCCACTACTCAGTAGGGAAGAGGTAAAGTGGTCTCTCAAAAAGATCACTCAAGCAATAGACAAATGCATCTTTGTGTTACAAGGATGGTACTGATCTTACGCGGGGAGAAAAAGCCAGGGAGTTCTACAACTTGTGGGTAAATGTACAACTGTCAGGACAGTGATAAAAAGAACTGAAGTTCAAGCAAATATTTCCTCAAAAAAGACCAATAAGTTGTGCAACTTATATCACCTGAGCTGAGTACGAGTTGCTTAGGGGAAAAGTCAGGGATAAACCCTAAGATTGTACATAGCAGGACAGAAATGATCTCAGAATGAAGCACATAGCTGGTATTTTTCATTTCTTCAAATTATTTTAGAAGAACCCCTGTTTGCCAGAAAGATGTGTATTTGGGAAAGGATGGTCCAATGGCTTGCTGATAGTCTTGGGTTTTCAAGAGTGAGCCTTTGGGGAAAGTGTTTGGAACAGTGTTCTGGGACTTCTTACCACCACGAGGAAGTAACTTGTTTCATTAAAGAGCAATAAATCCCACAACAGTAACAATCAAAGTTCCCAGAAGAAGTAAACCTCTATTCACATCCCCAAGTAGACCTCGCCACATGAACCAACTGCCCTGTATAGACATCCACTAAAGGTTTCCTTCAGGAACTTCAGTCATGTAAAGATGTGTTTAAATACCTTTTAGGCTCACAAAGTACATTTAACATATATTTAAGCCTCAAAACAACATCATGAGGTATGTCTCATGTGCCCCCATTTTACTAGTGAGGAAACTAAGACTTACTTAGGTTAAGTGATCATCCAAAATGTTCACTTAGGCATCCACTTAGGATAAGGTTACAGTAGTTTTTTTCTTCTTCTTCTTCTCTCTCTCTTCCACAGAGAACAAGTGGAAGACTGGAACGTAAATACAAAGAGGTTGAAGGCCTCAGAGATCTTCCAAAGCAGCAGGGACTTGAAAGACCAGCATCCTGCAGTGAAAGAAAATGCATTGAGAAGAATCTGGCATTTTGCACCCAATTTTCCCCTTGATGAATCTACTAATTCATAAGAGGCTTGGAGCCAAGAGTCTAAGACGCCAAGTAAAAAGTGGCAATTGAGACACTAGGAAGCCAAATGGAGGTTTTGGAAGTCTCACAACACTTGGAGTTCAGGAATACCCAGGAGGCCAGGCTGGAGGAGTCAAGATCTCAGAGAGAAGGGAAACACATTGAGGTGAGCCTGACATTTTTTTTAGACATTAGACATGTTGCCATACCTTTCTGTATAAAGATACAGCAAAGCTGAAAGTAAAAAGACTATAAAAGTTATGCCATGCAAACATTAACCAAAAGAAAACTGTTGTAGATGCAACAATAGCAAAAAAGTAGACTTTAAAAGAAGAAGCATTAGAAGACATAAAGATGGACATTTGTGCCAAGACCAGTGGCTCATGCCTCTAATCCCAGCACTTCGGGAGACTGAGGCTGGTGGATCTCTGGAGTCGAAGAGTTTGAGACCAGCCTAGGCAACATAGCAAAACCCTATCTCTACAAAAAAATACAAAAATTAGCAGGGCATGGTGGCATGTGCCTGTAGTCCCAGCTACTTGGGAGGGTGAGGTGGAAGGATTGCTTGAGTCTGGGAGACGGAGGCTGCAGTGAGCAAAGATCACACACTCCAGCCTGGGTGGAAAACCTATCTCAAGAAAAAAGATGGATATTTGATTAAAAGGGTCACAGTCTGTCAGGAAGATAAAACAATCTTATATGTATGTAATAATGTAGCCTTAAAATATGAAGCAAAAATTGACTAAAATAAAGAGGAAAGACACAAATCCACAATCATGGTGGGGAATTGTAAAGCAACTCCCTTACATTTGAAAATACAAGACCACCAGCAAGCCTTTGGACCACACTTTCCCAAATTCACATCTTTCTGGTTAGCAGGAATTTATCAAAAAAGGATTCCAAGGAACGGAAAATGTTACCTACATTTTTCCGGTATTATGTGCTTCATTCTAAGATCTGGGTCATTGTTATAATTTCTGCCTTGTTAGTTATTTCCCTCCACAACACACAGAGAAAGAAAAAAACAACAGGCACAAAATTAGAAACAATAAGGAAGATTTGAATCACACAAATAACAAACTTGATTTAATTGACATATTATGTGCATATATTTAATATTATATACACTTGATATACATGGACACACACACACACATATATATTATATATATATATTATATATATATAATATATATATATAAAGTATACATGAAATGTTTACCAAAATTATATACACTTGGGCCATAAAGCACATCAGAATAAATTTTGAACAACTGAGATCACTTAGAGTATGTTCCCTGACCACAGCTAGGTTAAATTAAAAAGCAATTTAAGGATATGTAACTGGAAAATTCTCAAAGATTTAGAACTTAAATATTATGCTTCTAAATAACCCCTAGGTAAAAAAAAAAAAAAAAAAAAAAAAAAAAAAAAAAAAAAAAAAATTCCCAATAAAGGTTAGAAAAAAACTTTGAGTAATAATGAAAATATACCACAGCAAAACTTGTGGGGTGCAGTTAAAGATATGCTTACGGGAAATTACAGCTTCAAATTCATAAATAAAGCTCAAAGTTAGCGATCTCATTATTCATTCCAAGAAGAAAATATACAACACATTAAATTTAGAGAAAATTAAAAGAAGGAAACAATAAAGACAAGCAGAAAAGCATAAATGGACAATAGAGAAACTCAAGAAGTCAAAAGTTGGTTTAACAGACACTGGAACCTATCAGAGGAAGGAGGGTGGGAGGAGGGAGAGGATCAGGAAAAATAACTATTGGGTACACTAGGCTTAATATCTGGGTGACAAAATAATCAGTACAACAAAACCCCATGACACAAGTTTACCTATATAACAAACCTGCACATGTAGCCCTGAACTTAAAAGTTAAAAAAAAAAAAGTTGGTTCTTCAAAAAGACTTACAAGCAAGACTGATGGAAGTTTAACCTTACTTGAGGCAAAACCATGACTTAAACCTAGGCCTTGACCAAGCGCTCCTCAAGCGTCCTCAGTCACAGGAAGCCCTAAGCTGGTTTGTGGGAAGTATGACTATACCCTGGATTGGAAAGCTTGCAGCAAGGCCAGCTGAGGAGTGCCATAGAGGGCCAGGGTGGGGTTGGGAGTGTGACTCAGTGCCCACTCATAATACAGGAGGTGAGGAGTCATTGGACTCACTCTCTGGAAGCTTCAACAATCAATCAGGGATAGAGTCTCAAACTGCCAGAATCTCTTTTACCAAAAATGAACAATTTCAGTGGCCTACAGCTTTAAATTTTTTGGTTCTCTACTCTCAAAGTAACTATAGTATCACATAGTTATGAACTACATCTTTAGACGGCAATACAATGGCTTATGTTTGCATATCAGTTACCCTATTTACTCTGCTGTGTGAACGAACACACAGCAGAGCAGTTTGAAAGAGACGTTTCTCCTGTGGTTTAGACGCGATCTTACCGCTAATTCTTATGAGCCTGTACATGGCTGGAAATATCTCTTTCCAGATTCTCCAAAGAAAGGGTTTCTGAAGTGCTACATTCACACACCTGTTTAACTCTGTAAGTTGAATATACACGTAGTCCCCTGCCACCATTTCCCATCAGTGTTTACTCAGTAACAGGCCACCTGGCTGAGGGCTGTGATATTTCACTGGCCTCCTTCCTGAGTTAGAAAAACTCAGGCAGTATTAGCTTCAAATCCCTGAAAAGCTTCAATTTGAACTAATACTTCCTTGATTTACATATAGCAAAGGAATCCAAGTGGCTTTCCCAAAAAGGAAGGAAACTAACATTTATTGAGTGCCCACTATGTGCCAGAGATTTTAAATTAATTCATTTAATTTTCATAACCCTTTTGAGCTATTTTTATTTTTCAGAGAAGAAAACCAAAGTACAAGGTGTTTAAATATCCTCACCATAGAGCTTTAACTGGCAGTTTTATTTTTCTTCTATGTGAAAGCTCACCTTCTTGAGAGATGATAAATCGAAATACGAAAATGAATCTCGGGGTCAGAAAGATCTTGATTGAGTTCTGAGTCTACCACTTAAACCACTGTAACCCTGGGCAAGTTAGCTGGCGTCTATTGAACAATAATACTAATACGGTTGTCCCTTGGTATCTGTGGAGGATTGGTTTCAGAACCTCCCATGGATACCAAAATCTGTACACAATGGTTTGGTGCTTGTATATAACCTATGCATATCACCCTGCATACTTTAAGTCATCTCTAGATTACTTATAATACCTAATATAGTGTAAATGCTATCGCACTATGTTGACCAGGCTGATCTCGAACTACTGGCCTCAAGTGATCCTCCCACCTCGGCTTCCCAAAGCGATTGTTATACTGTACTCGTTTTTAAAATCTGTATTATTTTTATCTTTGTATTGTTATTTTTAAAAATATTTTTGGCCGGGCACGGTGGCTCACGCCTATAATTCCAGCACTTTGGGAGGCACAGGGAGGCAGATCACGAGGTCAAGAGAGCGAGACCATCCTGGTCAACATGGTGAAACCCCATCTCTACTAAAAATACAAAAATTAACTGGGTGTGGTGGCATGTGTCTGTAGTCCCAGCTACTCAGGAGGCTGAGACCAGAGAATCACTTGAACCTAGGAGTTGGAGGTTGCACCCCACTGCACTCTAGCCTGGCGACAGAGCAAGACTCCGTCTGAAAAACAAAATAAAATATTTTCTATCCAAGTTTGGTTGAATCCACAGATGTGGAACTGTGAATGTGGAGGGTCAACTGTACATACATTCTGAGACTGTTAAGAAAATTAAATAAGATGATGAGGACACGTGCTAAGTACAATACACAACACACACAATATGGTTACGGCTCCTGCTCCTGCTATTACTATTACTACTGCTGCTCTTGTTGCCGCTGTGCTACTACATTACATTGCCTATCTGGCCTATGCTGCCTCCATTTAACTCAAATGCTGAACTGATGACCATGCTAGCTTCATGCAATGCTATCTAAAGGGCCAAATCCACCAGCCATAAAAAGAAATGAGGAAGTTATGGCTGATAGTGAAGTACAGGCCTCAGGAGTCAGGTCTCATGGGCTTTGTTTTGACCACTGAGTCACGTAGTGACCAACAATCACACATACATTGGCCAGCTCTCCTGCTGTTCATCAAGGTTAAAGACATAAACAAGCCCTCCTGCTTTGCACATGAAAATTCACTGCTTGCTTGAAAGCCTCCTTGGGGAAAAGGTTTAGAAAACACAATTAGCAATTTTTCTTGATGGAATCATTTGCTTCTTCCATCAGGGTTTTCTTTTAAATTCTAACCTACCCAGCTGATCTTCAGGTATATCTGAGCAGAGCAGCCCAGGGAGGATAGAAGAAAGGAGTGATGCCCTTGATACAGAACTCAAAAATGTTACTACAGATATTAATCACTTAAGGGTGGGAATACACTCTGAAAAATGCATCGTTAGGTGATTTTGTCATTGTGTGAACATCATAGAAAGAACTTACACAAACCTGGATGGTATAACATACTCCATTATATAGTTCCATTATAATTTTATGGGACCACCATTGTATATGCAATCCGTCGCTGACTGAAATGTTATGATGTAGCATATGACTATACTTGAAGAATCAAAAATGAGTCCATCCAGTTGGTGTGTCCTGGAGGTGTTCAGATGTTTGTCAAATCAATGTGTGAATGAACTGGCAGGCATCTGTGCAGTCGTTCATTGCATCCAAAGCACTGGAGTCCAAAAATTAATTTTTTAAACTTTTTGGCTTTGGCCTTCTGATGAGCCCACAAGGTTTCATTTGTGTCAGAAGTAGTAGTCCCTATGCTAGAAAAATTTTCCAACTTCTCTCCTGGTAGTAGTAAGCAATATGCTAGAGCTCCCAATTCCTGCTGGGTTTGGCCCTTTATAATACTTATCACAATTACAATTATTTGTGTTGTGGCTAATTTCCTTGATAGGTCCAGCATGGAGCACAGAAACTGGCACATAGAGGATAGCTGATGAATACCAGTTGAATAAATGAGCAAATGAACTACTTACTATCTAACAAACCAATGCTTGGTAATGGCACATGTTGCAAATTTCAGCTTAGTGCCACTGTACATTCTAGTTTCCTTTCCCAGATTTTACCTCCCAGGTAGGCTGAGGGGCACCTCTCCCACTTTGTTGAATTGAAATTAGGAAATGTGTATGTTAGGGTGAGCCTGGCTTTTTCATGTCGTACTTTAAAACTCCCAGCCCTGCTAATGCCAGGGTGTTCACAGGCTCCCGCAGCATTCCCTAGGTACAGAGACAGGGAAGTAAGTGGCTTCCTATTTGTCTACAGAGTGACTCAGCTTGCTTTAATGTTGCCTTGTTCTGTACAAGTGGAGATCTGGATACTGAGAGAGTCACAGCCAGCAGAAACGCCTCCTAGAAATCAAACATGCATCTAGCAGAGCTCACAGGCTGCATCTCCCAAAGAGAGGGGCAGATTATATAAATGCTGATTAAGTCATGAGCTCTTGTTATGGTGACATTTCACTGTCAAGTAAATAGACCAATGAGCTAGTGAGCCTCCAATAAATGATGAGGCCTTTTGCACGTTTCTTTTCACTTACCTCACAGGAATAGAGATGGTCGTAAGGCAGAGAAAAACTTAGATTAAAAGTAGTGGTCTAGAAAGGTAAGCATCCCATGAAGCAGGGATAAGGGAGGGGCCAGTTGAGTGGAATGAACATGATGACAAGGGGAGCCTTAATGCTTTAAGCTTATACAGAGGCAACTGCTGTTGGAGGAGCAGGTACACTCACAAGTTCATCGCTCATCTGCAAGCACAGACTTATCAGGCTCATGAGCACCTGTGGACATTCCTGTTCCTGACAAAGAATGCCGAGGAAGCTATCTGCCTTACAGTTAAAAGACTTTCTTTATCATTGGCCTTGCAGTTCTTCTGATGTCACTACAATAAACCTGGCTATGAAAAATAAACAGTGTTGTTGCCCTGCCCAGATCCCCTTTTAGGCAGGTGCATTCAGTTTCCAGCTGCTGTGAGTGTTGACTGCTAAGAGCTTACAGCTGCAGCCTTCTCTGGAGGATTGTCCTCAGCTAACAGGAACTGAGTCCCAAGTCCAAAAGTGCCCCAGCCCCAGCAGCTCATAGCCAATGACTGACCGACATGAGAGCATAAAAAGTCAACCCCCTTGCTTCATGGTAAGATAACTCTGGTGTCATTCATGCTCCAAGAACCACCCTGGAATTAGCTTAAAGCTGGACTCTGGCTCTACCACGTGCTTAGCTCCTTCCCATGCCCTGTCCTGCTTCCTGCCTTCCCCCTCCTGAGAATACTCTTTCGATTGAACTTGAACAAGACAGTCTATTCTTCTGAATTTTGATGGGCATTTGGGTAGTTACTAGTTCCTTTTACAGTTATAGCTAATGCTTCTTTAAACATTTCTTTCCGTGAGCCTAGGTACCCATTTTTGTTGGGTATATTCCTAGGAATGAAATTTCTGGATCATAGATTTGTGTATATCCCACTTTAGTAAATACTGCCAAACTGTTCTCCAAAGTGGGTGCACCAATTAACACTTCTATTAGCTTCAGCATAGGTATGTGCACCCAATATATGACTCTGTGGCATTACAGGCACTGCTTCTAGGGTTCAAGACTTAAGATAGACATTTAATACAGCTAATGCTCACACAGCACTTACCACATGACAGGCATTCTTCCAAGAGCTACACATGTATTAATCCATTTAGTCCTCACAAATCTACCTCTATGAGGTAGATGTTACTATTCTCTCTCCTCGGCAGGTGAGGCAACTGAAACAGAGATTTTAAGTAATTTGCCTAATGTCACACAGTAAGTGATAAAGCCATGGTTTGAACCCAGGGAGTCCAACCCTTAACTATAATTCCTACTGATTCCCATAACTCTCTTTTAATACCTGCTTATGTTCCTTTTCTGAAGGAACGTTTAACTGTCACTTATTCCTCCCACAAGCTTTAACGTCCAGGGAATCAGGGACATTTTAAGATTATAATTCTGAAAAACAAAGCTCAATAACTAGAATGGTTTCTTCTAGTTGCACTTCCCCCAATCCCAGCCAGCATTATGTAAAGATAAGTTTTGTACTTGAGCACATGCTAACTGGCCTGCACTTCTGTGGCTACAGAAAGTACTTAAGAGAAAGCAGGAAAGACAGTTCCAGAAAACAGCCTTTTTCAAGTGAAATCCTGCCAAGGCACACTCAGATATTCACAGTGGCGGTGGCTGAAAATTACCCAAGATAGAGGCATAGGGGAGGACGATACAACAGCAAAATAACAAAGCCCAGAGCTCTTGTGCACTGCCAGTGGGAGTGTGAATTGGTGCAACCACTATAGAGAACTGTTTGGCAACATCTACTAAAATGAGATATACACAAACCTGTGACCCAGCGATTTCACTCCTAGGAATATACCCAACAGAAATGGGTACATAGACTCATGGAAATAAATGTTTAAAGCAGCATTAGCTATAACTGTAAAAGAAACTAGAAACTACCCAAATGCCCATCAAAAGTAAGATGGATAAACTATGGTATATGCATCCAATGTATGACTCTATGGCAATGAGAATAACTGAAATACAACTATACATAAAAATATAGATGAATTTCACAAACATGTTGAACGAAAGAAGCCGGACACAAAAGAGTATATGCTACATGATTTTACTCATATTAAGTTCAAAACTAGACAAAACTCATCTATTGTATTAGAAGACAAGGTAGCGGCCACCCTTGGTGGGGAAGGCGAATGGAAAGGGTCACGAAGGGGTGTTCCAGAGTGCTGGTCACATTCTTTCTCATGATCTGAGTAGTAGTTTCATGGGTGTGTTGGCTTTATGTTAATCTATCAAATTGTACACTTGTGATTTTTGCACTTACAGTATGGACATTATGCTTCAATTAAAAGCTGAAGACAGGCCGGGCGCGGTGGCTCACACCTATAATCCCAGCACTTCGGGAGGCCAAGGCGGGTGGATCATGAGGTCAAGAGATCGAGACCATCCTGGTCAACATGGTGAAACCCCGTCTCTACTAAAAATACAAAAAAAAAATTAGCTGGGCATGGTGGTGCATGCCTGTAGTCCCATCTACTCAGGAGGCTGAGGCAGGAGAACTGCTTGAACCCAGGAGGTGGAGGTTGCGGTGGGCTGAGATCGCGCCATTGCACTCCAGCCTGGGCAACAAGAGTGAGACTCTGTCTCAAAAAAAAAAAAGAAAAAAGAAAAATAAAGCTGAAGACATGACAGAAAGCAATCTTGTTAAAAGGGGAAAAAAAAACCTTCCCACATAGATAGGATGTCTTTTTCTTTCCACAAGGAAAGTTATTTCAATGAAGGTCAAAGCAGTTTTCTTACCCGGTGATCACACTGTGAGTTCAAATTTCTTAGGGAAGTATTTGGTTGATCTCTCAGAGATCTCTCCTTATTCTGCATATTTTGCCCTACACTAATTTCTGAAATGGTTTTTGTATCTGAAAGCACCAGGCCTAAGCCATTTACTCAGATGAAAAAGAGTCAAGAGAGGCATTCATTAAGCACCAGAATAAAATGTATCTGTCTTGCCCCATTCATGTTTACCAAAGGCATGGGTTTATGATGAGGATAAGCAAGCAGAATAGGAAAAAGCTGTGTCACATGGAGCTAGTGCCAAAGCAGCAGGGAGACCCTGGCAGGCAAAGGCTTCCTTTGGAGGCTCCTCCAGGGCTGTCCATTCTGATGGCATTCCCCACCCTCCCTTTTTCAAGACAATATGCAATCTCAAGGAAACCAACAATCTAGCTTCCAATAACCCTGTCAATTTATTTCAATACACAACAGGGTCCCTAATGTGGAAAAATCAGATTTCTAGGCCTCTTCAACATCTGTTCCTGGCAATCCCAATGTGTTATCTTTTTTCATTGCAAAAAGCAGCTGGTGAGGCGTCATGACGTTTCATTAAAAAAAAAAAAAAAAAAAAAAAAAAGACCAAATAAATACATAGCGGCTTTTGAGAGACTATTTGTGACTTTACCAAAGAGGGCCTGAAAGAAATGCTCTCTTCTTCATCACCTGAAAGGCTTTTCTTCTCTGTTAGCATGAGAATAGACAGTTGCATTTGAAAAAACTTGAATGTGCAGTCATTATTTGTCAGAAATTACCACTGTCCTTTGCCTTTAGGCCTGAGGAATGTCCATGTATTCGTTTGTTTGCTTCACAAACATTTACTGAACACCTACTACGTGTCAAGCCTTGCTCTAGGTGTTGAGCACCAGGCAGTGAATTAGCAAAAACCCCATTGCAAGCCTCAGGTTACAAAGTCAATGTACACAAATCTGTAGCACTGCTACACACCAATAATTACCAAGCTGAGAATCAAATCAATAACTCAATCCCATTTACAATAACTGCAAAAAATAAACTACCTAGGAATATAATTAACCAAGGAGTTGAAAGATCTCTACAAGAAGAACTACAAAATGCTAATGAAAATAATCATAGATGACACAAATGAATGGAACTACATCTCATGTTCATGGGTTGGAAGAATCAATATTGTGAAACTGATTGTACTGCCAAAATCAATCTATAGATCAATGCAATTTCTATAAAAATACAAACATTGTTTTTCACAGAATAAACAATACTAAAATTCATATGGAACCAAAATGAGCCTGAATAGCCAAAGCAATCCTAAGCAAAAAGAACAAATATGGAGACATCACATTATTCAACGTCACATTATACCACAAGGCTAGAGTAAACAAAATAGCATGGTACTGATATAAAAGGAGACATATACTCCAATGGAACAGAATAGAGAACCCAGAAACAAAGCCAAATTCTTACAACCAACTGATTTTCGACAAAACATATTCTGGGGAAAACATACCCTATTCAATAAATGGGGCTGGGAAAATCAGATAGCCACATGTAGAAGAATGAAACTGGATCCCTATCTTTCACCATATACAAAAATTAACTCAAGATGGATTAAATACTTTAATCTTAAGTCCCAAAACCACAAAAATTCTGTAATATAACATAGGGAAAAGTCTTGGATATCAGCCTAGGTAAAGAATTTATGACTAAGATCCCAAAAGCAAATGAAACAAAACAAAAATGAACAAATAGGACTTAATTAAAAAGGTTCTGCACAGCAAAAGAAATAATAAACAGAGTAAATACACAATCTACAGAATAGGAGAAAATACTTGCAAACTGCACATCTGACAAAGGATTGTTATCCAGAGTCTGCAAGGAACTCAAACAAATCTTAAAGAAAAAAAAAATAATAATAATAATTCTATTAAAAAGTAGGCAAATGACATGAACAGACATTTCTCAAAGAAGATATACAAATGACCAACAGACATATGAAAAAAGAATGCTCAATATCACTAGCCATCAGGGAAATGCAAATTAAAACCACAATGAGATACCATCTTACCCCAGTAAGAATGGCTATTATTAAAAAGCCAAACAACAGTAGATGTTGGTGTGGATGCAGTGAAAAGGGCACGCTTATACCCTGTTGGTGATAATGTAAATTAGTACAACCTTTATGGAAAACAGCATGGAGATTTCTCAAAGAACTATTAATAGATCTACCATTAGACCCAGCAATCTCACTATTGGGTGTCTACCCAAAGGAAAAGAAGTCAATTCTATGAAAAAGACATCTGTACGCATGTTTATCACAGCACAATTCACAATTTCAAAGATATGAAATCAACCTCAGTGCCCACTAAACAATGAATGGATAAAGAAAATGTGATATATACCATGGAATATTATGCAGCCATAAAGAAGGATGAGTTCATGTCTTTTGCAAGGACATGATGAAGCTGGAAACCATCATTCTCAGCAAACTAACACAAGAACAGAAAACCAAACCCTGCATGTTCTCACTCATAAGTGGGAGTTCAACAAGGTGAACACATGGACACAGGGAGGGGAACGTCATACATCAGGGTCTGTTGGGGGTGGGGGACTAGGGAAGGGATAGCATTAGGAGAAATACCTAATATAGATGATGGGTTGAGAGATGCAGCAAACCACCATGGCACGTGTACACCTGTGTATCAAACCTACACGTTCTGCACATGTATCCCAGAACTTAAAGTATAATAAAAATAAAATATAATAAAATGTTATATATACATATGGATCCAGTTTCATATCTACATTCATACACACACACACACAGCATGGAATACTACTCAGCCGTAAAGAAGAACAAAATAATGTCTTTTGCTGCAAGAAGTAACTCGGGAATGGAAAACCAAATACTGCATGTTCTCACTTTTAAGTGGGAGCTAGTCTATGGGTATGCAAAGGCATATGTAGTATAATGGATGTTGGAGACTCAGAAGCAGGGACACTATACGGGGTATAAGAGACAAAAGATTACCTATTGGGTACAATGTACACTATTTGGGTGATGGGTACACTTTAAAGCCCAGACTTCGCCACTACACCATTCATGTACCCAAAAGCAACTTGTACCCCTAAAGCTACTGAAATAATTTAAAAATAAAATAAAATAAACTAGCTCAGAATTTAAAGCAAAATACTCTATTGCTTAAATCCCCTGTGAAGGATCTACTTGAAAAAGGACAAAGTGTTGTGTTAGGGCCATGCTCCTCCAACAAACCTTAGATCCTCTTTAGCACAGAAGCCTTCATTCAAAAAATTGAGCTGGTTCTCCATCTCCCAGACATTCTACATTCCCCACCCACAGCTGCTGCTGCTCAGGACACTTCTTGAGCTTTTTTGTCATTACTTAACTGCGGATGTAAGCAAAGATGGAGTATGTTTGTAATAGAAAGTTCTGAATGTTTTACCCTCTACCAACCTCTCCAAACCAATCTCTTATGGCCACTCCCCCTTCTTCACTGTTCTCAGGTCACACAGGCCATCCTTCTGATTCTCAAATATGCCAAGCTCTCAACGACTTAGGAACTTTCTGCTAGCTGTTCTCCCAGCCCAGATTCTCTTACCCTGGATTTTCTCAAGAATTAGTTCAACAATATCTTCTTGTTACTATAGTATCAGCTTAAATGCCAGCTCTCAGAGAGCTGGCATTTAAGACAGTCCTCAGAGAATGGCCCTCAGAGAGCTACCAACCACCACTTAAAGTAACCCCATTCCATCAATTCTTGTCACAGTCTCCTGGGATTTCCTGGTCTCTAGATGTGTGTATTGTCTGTCTCCCCGTGCCCCATAAAATACAAGTGTATTAACAGTAGGGACCAAATATGTCTAGTTCACCTCCGTGCAACTACAACAGTGCCTGGCATGTAGTAAACACTCAATACATGTTGGTTTAACTATTTAATAAACAAAATAATGGATGGCAAAATATTAGAAATAAGAAAGTCCAACAATCAGAGATTTGTTTAATAATTATAGTAAATCTCTACAATGGGCTACCTTCTAATCAATAAAATTGATGTTGCAGGTTAATATTTTTCAAGCTACAAAATATGATCTATATGTGGGTATGTAATCAAGTAGTGAATCATGAAACAGTGTATTCTCTTATATACTAATTCATTACAAAATAGGACAGAAAATATCAGAATACACAATATATTATAAGGATAACTATTGGGCAAATGTGTGTGTTTATGTATGTGTGTTTACTGAGTAGTAATACAAATTTTTTTATTATGGATCATGGTCAGAAAATTTGGAAATCACTGTTGCAAACATTAATAGCAAGGAAATATATTCATAATGCATGAAATGGAAAGAAGTTGGTAGCAAAAAATAATGAGTACATGTATGTAAGAGAAAATATTAGAAACATTATTCACTTTTAAAAAAAACATAGACAGGCATAGAAAATCAATTGAATAAAACAATGCTGAGTAGATTTTTCTGGGTGATTTCATTGTTTTCTTCTTTGTATTCATCTTTGTTTTTTAAATTATCTACATTGAATATATAATTTTTAAAATGTAAGTTATTTCTAGAAGATGTTGTATAATATCCTTTAGAAAAACAGGCTTTTAAAAAATAAAAGTACCTCAATGGCAATGTCATAAATTACTGCAAATAAGCTTTTAAATGCCTATAGAAAGCGTAATTATGACTATGAGTTCTCTACACAAAGTGTTTCATCTCACATTATCTTGTCTAATCTCTATAATGATACAACAAGTGTAGCAAGACAACAGTCATCCTTATTCACAGAAGAGAAAACTGAGGCACAGAGAGGTTAAGTGACTTGTCCACAGTTGCACTACGAATTAGTGGTTGACCTGGCAAAGAGCCCAGGGCCTCTGATTGCTAATCCACATCCTACATTTCACCTACTTTACTGTAGTCTTAATACTTTATTATGCTGTGTGGGACATAATTATCCCCTTTTTACTTCTGTCATGAAGAAGTGAAGTTTTCTTCCATTGTTCCTCTGTCCTTCTATGTCCTTGAGGCTGCCAGCTTTAGAGAATGACTCCAGTACTCTCTTAGCCATATTTCTGTTCCTAGGGCCACCAGAGTATTGCCATGTCTGTGTATTCATTTCATACATTGGAGACACTGTAATATGGGGGGTTAAGAGCCACCAAGACTTAAATCCTAGCATTGCCATTTATTGGCTGTGATCTTGGGCAAGTTGTTTAACCCCTCTGGGCCTTGATTTCCTTATCTGTAAAATGGGTTTGATGACAATATTAATTGTTTTGACTTCATAGTACTTTACATGTATTAAATGTATTAATATGTGTAAAGTACCTAGGTAGTTTCTGAAGTCATAATACACATTATTGCAAAGTATTACTATTCTTATTATTATACAGTTTTGGAGGATACTATGGCCAAACAACTCAAACTGTGTTCTCTGACTCTCATTTTCTCCTCTTGTCACCACCCAGAGTGGAATTTTTTCCATCACCCTCTTAGTATTGTCACTGATTTTGAAACTCGTCTTGTGTTCCATTCCAGAAAAAGCTCCTGATTTGTCCCTCATGTGTTTGAAGCTATAGCTGCCAGTACTGGCTGTTTCCTATGTATATTTACATACACATCCAACTAAGGGGGTGACAGCATCCAAGAAGAAAACTGATGGCTGTCTCTCTTAGGGACATTCTATGTTTGTCTCTCAGTACCCATTACCCTTTCTTCCAACAGCAGGCCAGATTTTTATCTGGACACAGATTCTTCCCTTGATCTCAAGTCCAAATGATCTAGGCAGGGCTCCATCTCTCATATCAAGGTATGAAAAAGAGAAAGAGAAAGGAAGTCATTTTCTGGTAGCTCCTGTCTGGTAGCTTCCCTCTGATTGGACTAGCAGAATTGAAAATGAGAAAATAATGAGAAGTTACTGCCAGTGCCCTGTTGCTTTGTGAAGTCTGAGAAGAAAGTCATTGGAAGGAAAAGAGTCAGGCTGAATCTCCAGATGGAGAGAAATGGGTCTTGGTGACAGCACCAAAGTCCCTGGATCAAGCCTTACCTAAAGCCAGAATCTGCCCTAAACTTCTCAATTATGCAAACCAGCACTTTCTCTAATTACCCCTTAAGACAGTTGGAGCTGGGTTTTTAAATACTTGCAAAGGTTCCTAGCTCATGCATTTTTGCAACAGAAATGTCCTAAGAACCATTAGTAAAAAACAGCTGAAATAGCCTCCAGGAAAATGGAGCAAAACAAACACTGGAAGAATATTAAACATAAAGCATAGCAAAAAGGTATGCTAGTCTCTAAATGTCTCAGGACAAAATCAAGTCAAATGTCCTTTGTATGATTCCAACTTCTATTTGCCTTCATTTCGTTTGAAAAATGCACCTATTTCTTCAGTTACTTAGAGACTTTTCACCTAGGCTAGTTGAACTCCCTACTCGCACTAAAAACAAAAACAAGAACACCACTTTCAGCAAATACAAGAAGCAAAGGTAGTTGTAACAGAATTTGAAATACAATGGTGGTGTTTACATTTAACATACAAAGATCCAGCATGAGGATTCTTGAGAACTAACAGCTGTCCAAAGCCAGAGAGTGGTGGACCTGGAAGGCAACGGGGTTCATGATTTCATTTTAAAGGCCAAAACCATTTTGGTCTAAGCCTGTGGTCCTCAGAGGGGCTGGTCTGGCTGAGTTCGCGACATTAAACCTGTAGCATACAAGTGGGTGTCTGGGAAATTTGTTGAGTGGACGTTATGGGCAGCCTCACAAGAGAGTGAGCCTCATCATTGGAAGCACTTAAGGCAGTAAGGCAGGTGTCCGGATAGCCATCAACAAGGGCCGATGTGGAGAGAATTCCTGCAGAGAGAGAGAGAGAGAGAAAGAGCGTGTGTGTATGTGTGTGTGTGTGTGTGTGTGTGTGTGTGTGTGTGTGTGTGTATACAGATAACACACAGCCCGAGAAAACAAGAAAAATACGATTTTTGTTGGCTTTAGATTGGGCCCTCTCCCGCTCCTAACTCCCACTCTTCCCCTACCCACATGTCACATGATTCCCCTACCTCTGACATGCAGAGAAGTTGCCCCTTCCCAGAGCCAGGCACTTCTCTTCCTAAGAATGGTTGGGAAACCAGAATGGCAGCGGTCTCAGAGAAAATGTAAGTCACCAGGGGCAGGAAAAAGAGGACAGACAGGACAGCTGGCTCACCCCGCTGCCTTTTCACCTTTTGTCTACTTCCTAAGCCACACTCTTGGCTGCCTTGTTGGCAGATATGAACTGGAAAAGGTTGCTTGGGGTGTCATGTGAAGATCAGTCCCACTGCATCCGTGAGTCAGTCACAGGCCTTGCAGTAGCTCACTTACAGAGCTGAGCGGCCTGAGGATGGGCTGTCTTGGCTAGCAAGCCTTCACACAATCATATTCTCCAACAGAGGACAAAATAGAGAAATAACAGGCTTGGGACTGCTTTGAGTGGTCCCCACACTTGAAATGCCAGGGAATATGATTGGTGCAATGTACGCGTGGATCGCCTACAGAGTTCAAAAGAGGAGTCCCCTGTGTGGAGGTCCTGCGTGTTTTATTTCACAATCCCAAAAGCATGATGATGTTCCTTTCTAACATCTGCTTTGGGTGCTCCGAATTTTAACCTAAGACCACTTGGGTCTCTTCTGCATATTGAATAAACATAAGAAAGGCAGTGGGGGGGTGTGGGTAGCAAGTGGAGAATCAAGCAGTTGGGTCGTTCTCAGACAAAAGCAGAGGATCTTCCACAGTTGAGGTGCATTTCTGTGAGAAATGCCTCCTCCACCCCAAGCACATAGTGAGCACAGGCAGAATCCCTGCTCCCCAGATGCAGCCTGGGTGGGATTTGTAATCATTAGCTCTGGCCGAATAATAAAATCATAAACACAGCTTTGTTTTTTCTGAGATAGAAGACAAGGACTGATGGGTCTGGTAGGGATGGCAGGGTGTTAAAAAATAGATATTCCATGAATTCTCCAAATAGATCTTAAAAGCAGTCTCAATAAACCTTATGACTAAAAGGCGTTTAATTAATAAACTCCCTCAGAGACTGATAACTTCCTTGGTGAACTGTCAAGTGTGAGAGAAACCTTGACAACAGTGTCCAGGTGGGTTTCTGTGCTCTGTTCAGGGATGCCAGCCACTGTGCTAGGCTTCAGAAGCTATGCATGGAATTTAACAAAAAGAACACTGCTTGTATCTCTAATTCTACACCCCAGCTATATCAAAGGCTGGGGCCCAAGTGATGGCCTTGAGTTTTGGGAACAACACAGTTAATCAAGTTGGGCAATTCCAGGCTAAAAAGAAACAAAAAATGTTTCCTCCTTATTCAGATAATAAACCTAAACAGATAGTTTCCCATGTATCACATAATTGTGTGACTGTACAGACTTAGCAATAGCTCCTTGAAAGTCTTTTTAAAATTTTTTCACATGAACTGAAAAGTTCCACTTTTGGTGGCTTGTATGTTTGTTTGTTTGTTTTCATTAGGCTTTAAATGGATTTTTTTTAATAAAGACAGATTTATTATAATTGCATTTGGGATCGTTAGATTGTTTTATTTTGTGACTATAGACACAGTCAATACATCCTCTTTCACCATTAGGTATTACATTATTCCTCTGTATTGTCTTGTGCCTATTTCCTCTCCAACCTAGGATTACTCATAAAACAAAATAGATATCCCTAAGTTGTATTAATAACAGTCCTGACTTAGTGTAAATAGACAGAAAAGGAGTCCAAGCTCCTCATGACTGGAGCCATGTCTTATCCTTTAGTGGGTTCCCAGTGCCTATAACATTTCTCCATGTAGAACTGATGCCTAATAAATATTAGTTAAATTCTGTGCAGGGGATTTCATGGGCTCCAAGCCACTTGTGAGTCACCAGTGTCTGGGACCTAGGATATAAATGGAACTAGACAACATAGGGACTGTGAGGCCACCTTCCCTCCATAGTAAGATTTCTCTAGGTGTGGCCTGCCAACCACCAGCATCAGTCACCAGGGTGTTTGCTTAAAATTCAGACCCCCGGGCCTTGCCTTTAGCAAATTATAATTTTGGGGATCAGGCCCAAGATGCTGGGTGCTGAGTTGGAGGCCCTGGGTTCTATACCCTGCATTGGGCCGGTGCTTATGATAGAATGCTACTTCTATTACAGGCTTGAATCCAAAAAAAGCAATGTGCGAGCAATCGAAGAGAAGCCAGAGGAAGGTTTGTTAAAGGCTGGATGAACAGCTCCTATAAGGAAATCCTAAAGACAATCTAAACAAGAAGGCCATGAGGTTTAGGAAGAGTCTTCAAGTACAAAATGAATGCAGCTGTAGGGAGAGAGCTAGGCAGGCAAGATGCAGCACAGCCACTCTAGCTTTGAATCTCCAGAAGACAGAGGGGCATGCTGTGTTGAAAAACATGAAAGCCTCAGATGTCTTTGCATCTCACCAGGAGCAGGCTCGCCCTTAACATCTGCAGGACTGATCCAAGAGTACAAACAGAGTCCTACATACCATATGTGTGAATGTTTAAAAGCTATATATCAAGCTAACACATGCTTAAATAAATTTAAAAAAAAAGTTATTTCCTTCTATCTTGACAAATAAATTCGTCATAACAATTTGGAAGGCCAGGTGTGCATTTAGAGTTTGGGGGCTCTTCAGAGTCTCACACTGGAATTTGGAGGAGCAAAGAGAGACAGAGAGCTGACATTCAGCCATCCCCTTTTACCCTTCACTCCCTGCAGGTCCATACTGCACTGAGGGAGCCTGGGGGCCTATGTATGTGGCTATCTCAGCTGCTTCACCAAGTTCCTTCCACAGACCTCCCTGTACTACCCTCTAAACAGACACACCCACCCTGCAGGCCGAGGGGAACTGGCTGGCAGTCAGTTCAGTGTAGGCCCCACAAGCAGGTTCAGGACTTTTAGGCAAGAAATTTAGGGGTCCAGGAACCCAGGAGGTATTATCAAAGGTGGGCACATCCCTTGACCTTTCAGAGTCTTGCTTGGCAGAGAGTGGTGCAGCTGGAGAAAGGGCCTCTAATGTAGTAGAGCAAGTCCTTAAATAATGTTGTTTTGTTGGGTTGGGCATGGTGGCTTACGCCTATCATTCCAGCACTTTGGGAAGCTGAAGTAGGAGGATGGCTTAAGCCCAGGAATTTGAGACCAGCCAGGCCAGCAACAACAACAAAAAAAATATATATATGCATACACACACACACACACACACACACACACACACACATATGCACACACACACATATATATATATAATAACTTTCACATATATATGAAAATTAGGCATGATGGCGTGGGTATAGTACATGTGCCTGTAGTCTCAGGCTACTCGGGGTGCTGAGGGTGTAGTCCTAGTTACTCGGGAGGCTGAGGTAGGAGGATTGCTTGAGCAGGGATGGTCAAGGCTGTAGGGAGCCATGATTGTGCCGCGGCACTCTAGCCTGGGAGACAGAGTGAGACTCTGTTTCAAAAATAACAAATTTTTTGAAAGATTGTTTCATTCAATGTCCTTTTATTGTAATGTCAGTGAGAAGAAAAAAAAAAGATTCGGGGCCAAGGCCACTGTCTGTGTGGACATTCTCCCCATGTCTGCTTGGGTCTTCTCTGGGTACCTGATTTCCTGCCACATCCCTAAGCTGTGTAGGTTTGGTGAACTGGTTTATCTAAATGGTCCCACTGAGTGAGTTGTGAGTGTGTGAGTGCACCCTGCAATGGGATGGCATCCTGTCAAGAGTGGGTTCCCACCTGGCACCTTGAGCTGCCAGCATAGGCATTAGACACCCACAACCCCGAACTGGAATAAGTAGATAAATAATTATCTTATGTGTTTTAATTAATCGCTTTTAAATGTATGTATGGCTCACATTTACTTCAATGTTTTGTTTTTTCTTTACAAATTTGGTGATATTTTTGTGACATACCATAAGAACTTAACTCTCATTTATATCAATTAATCTATGGGAAAATTGGTTTCGTTGTATGTCACTTCATTTAAAGTCACAGTTTCCAAAAATCAATCTATGATGTTAAGGGAGGCACACTTTTCAAACTTTAATGTGCATGCGAATCACCCAGGGATCTTGTTAAAATGCAGATTCTGATGCCTTAAATCTGGGATGGTGCTCAAGGCCTACATTTCTAAAAAGCTCCTAGGTGATGCTAATGCTGCTGGTCCATGGATCACACTTTCAGTAGCAAGGGTCTGAAGCCCCAGGCCCCAGGGCAGCGGTTCCTCTAGCTCTGGTCTAAGGATGCATGGCGCTTCCCACACTTATGGGACCAAGAGAAGTTTAATGAATGCCTGCTCAGTTATCTAGATTTGTTGACAAAGTGATGGTAGGGGGAAGAATAAAGAGAAAAAGGAGGAGGAGGGAAGGGAGGAACAAGGAGAAGGGAAAGGACAGAGGAAGATCTTTTCCCTAGAACTGGACATTGTGCTGGTACAGCAGTTTGTATTCACTGTAACTTGCTTAAAACTACCAGCCTTTTACACATTTAATTCTTTTGCCCTTTCCCCTTCTGTCTGTCCTCTGGTTTTCTAAGTTCTTTAAGGACAGTGACCAAGTATTCTAGTTCTTTTCTTTGTACTAACTCATTTTCAGCAAAGCCTACTGAAACGCAGGTATTTTGGTTCACGGACCTGGATCCTCCCCCATCATCACCCTGTCTGCTAAATAGAGGAAATGGTAATTTGGAGAAGCTGTGAATCTTCTGGAAATTTCCATATCACTGACAATTCAGAAAGTCAGTTCACATTCCCTCTGTACCCTTTAGTTATTAAATTATAAACTTTAATTCAAGGTATTTTAAAGAGCCCATAGGAATTTTAATTTGATGTGAATGACTTACAAATCTGAACAAAAATCAGATCATATAAAACTATGCAATCTTTATTACTTTTAAATAATAGAACAAGTTGAAAAATAATCAACAGCCAATGTAAGACTCCTGTATAATTCAATTAAACCCTTATTTTCTGGACTAATGAAAGAGGCGGGGGGAAGTAATTCCAAATCATTTGTAGGTGACTTTGCATAAGATGGACACTGCTACTTTGATGTTACTTAAGTGACTGTTTAAATTAGTGACATTCTTTAATGCTGTAGTGGGATAGCCCAGGCAATACCTGGGAGGTGTTAGACTGGCTTTCAGCATTAAAATCCAAACCAACAGGTGAATGTTCATGATGCTCATCAGGAGGCAACCCTCCCTTGTCAGAACAAATGGTTTGCTGTATAGACACATCAGAGTATATTACCCTACACCTGCTTTGAGAGTAAACGTGGGTTGACCATTCATAGAGGAGACTTTAGGATATTAGTGAAAGGAAGAGCTATTCCCTATGCAAAAATCTTTGTCCCACTGCCTATCAGAGTGGTGTCACAAAAGATGCAGACACCATGGCAGCCACGTGACCTGACACAGTAATCAGAGCAAGGGACCTCTCCCACATCCCAGAGTACCATGCATAGGGAGCATCCCCTCCTACCCCCCCCACCCCGCCCCATGGCTCAGACTCACGAGTTAGAAAAACAGTGGTTCTCAAACTTGAGTGAGCATCAGAATCACAGTTTGTGAGGGCCAGGTGTGGTAGCTCACGCCTGTAATCCCAGCATTTTTGGAGGCTGAGGCAGGTGGATCATGAGGTCAGGAGTTCGAGACCACCCTGGCCAACATGGTGAAACCCCGTCTCTACTAAAAATACAAAAATTAGACGAGCATGGTGGCAGGTGCCTGTAATCCTAGCTACTCGGGAGGCAGAGACAGGAGAATCACTTGAACCCGGGAGACGGAGGTTACAGTGAGCCGAGATCACGCCATTACACTCCAGCCTGGGCAATAGGAATGAGATTCCGTCTCAAAAAAAATAATAATAATAATCACAGTTCGTGAAAACCCAGATGGCTGGGCCCCACCTCCAGAATTTTTGGTTCAGCAGGTCTGGAGTGGGACCCAGAATCTACATTTCCAACTAGTTCCCAGGTGAAACTACTGCTGCTGCTCTAGGGACCAGGTACTGAGAATCATTAAACCATTCAAATCTGACTACACCTGGTAGCATCTCTTTCTCTACATTAATCTTGACTTAAAATATTTAACAGCTGCAGACCCTATCTTCTGCTGCTTAATAGGATCCTGACAGGGGCCCCACCTCCCATTAGAGATAGGGTTTTTTTGTTTTTTGACCCAGAGTCCTATCGCCCAGGCTGGAGTGCAGTGGCACAATCTTGGCTCACTGAAACCTCTGCCTCCTGGGTTCAAGTGATTCCCGTGCTTCAACCACCCAGTAGCTGAGACGACAGGTGCACGCCACCAACACCTGGCTTATTTTTGTATTTTTAGTAGAGATGGGGCTTCACCATATAGGCCAAGCTGGCCTCAAACTCCTGGCCTCACGTGATCTGTCTGCGTCAGCCTCCCAAAGTGCTGGAATTACACGCATGTACCACCACACCCAGCCAAAATGGGCTCCTCTGGACTTGAGACTGTTGTCCCCTTAATGAGGTCACTGTTAAAATATTAAAAGACTTGGGATAGGTCCAACCTTACCACTCGCTATTTTAGTGCAGGGTTTCTGAAACGGGCCACTGAAATGCCTGACAAGCATTGAATATGCTGATTCCTGGGCTTTGTCCCAATGATGCTGGTTTAATTAGTCAGGGCAAAGACCAGGAATTAACAGGTCATTCTTGAAAAAGGCTCTGATTAGGGCAAATAAAGGAGTGGGGAACTGGGTGCTACTATTTGCATACAGTGAGATTAAAAAGCATTTGAAATAACACTGACTGCTTCACAGCTTTACTAAGGCCTAAGCTTTGGCCACAATTATGTAGATTTGAAAAAATTATTTTCTCAACTTCAAGACTTGGCATTGATTGAGCCCTCAAAATAACTGGTAATATGGAGTTAACTTGGCTGTGTTATCTTTAGAAATGTGGTTGCTACAAGGGCAGTTGCTACAAGGGCTGAAATGCATCTGGACAGATGTCTGGCATTTTAGAAATTCTAGAAAAAGGACTGAGGAAAGAAGGTCCTGCTCCCTCTGCCAATCAAGTAACCAACACCTCTGGTTCTAAGCACTACCTTAGCTGCCAAAAAAAGATAACGTAGTCCCTTCCTTCCACAAGCTCACAGAATAGTGAGGAAAAGGGTAGGAAGAGGTTGAACAAAAACAAAATCCGTAAACCAAAAGAAGGAACATCACAGGTAGAGTATGAAAAATGCCCTGCTGCTGTCATACATCTCCCAGTCACCCCATTCTCCTCGCTTCTTAAATATTTAAGCACCTGGTTCATGACATCCTCTACCACTGCCATCATCATAATTCTTGTGGTCAAATTCATGACCACAACTCCAACAGAGTTGATCCTTTCAGCTCTCCAGCTTCTCAGATCTTTGACCTTTTCTCCTCCAATAATTTTGTCTCTGCCCTACTTCAGCTACTCACCAGGTCACACATTAGACCTGTCATCACCAATGACTACATTCCCAACATATCTCAGTTTTAGGTTTCCTACTTTCCAATTACCACTTTCTTTCCGTATTACTCTCTCATCTCCCAACTCCAACGATTCTTGACTCTTGTTGGGAGTTCTCATCCACTGATCCTACCAGCTTTTTACTCCCCTTAACCCCTTTGGTAGCCTTGCTTCCCTTCTTACCTGGCTTTGACCCCATCATAACACCCACTCCCTTTCCCACCACTTCAACCACCTCAATTCCCTCACCTCTTTCTTCAACCTTCACATCTCAATGCTGTTTAAATTCACCTCTCCACTTCCTTGGCACCAGCATGCAAGGCATTGAGGCAGCTCCATGATGACTGGTCTCACTTTAAATTCATGAACACAAGCTTCAAGTAAGTCTGTAATGCTGTCTAGAGTCCTACTATACTTCTCTAGTCTGTCTATTCTTTCAGTCTCTAAAACAACACTTTCACCCTTTTTCTCTCCTCCCATCTTCAGTACTCTTTCTCGTCTTCACTTTCAGCTAATGGTCTTGCCTATTTCAGTAACGAAAGTCATCAGAAGAGAAATTCCATATCCCCCACCATATATGCCAGCCTCTCTGCCTCTGTGATCATATACTTCATCTTCTCTTCCATCATAGTAGATGAACTATCCATGCTCCTTTCTAAAGCCAAAGCAATCTGTATGTTAATCAGATCCCGTCCCCTCTCAGCCTACTGAGACTTCCCTCCTGCCTGCTGCTGCATCATGAAGTTAGCCCATCCTGCTAAAACATGCCCACCAGCACACAAACTCACTCTTATATTATTAATCTAAAACACAACAAAAACAGAAATAAAAATATTATTTAACCCCATATCTCCCTCCAGGTACTACCTTGTTCCTCTGCTCTCTTCTACAGCAAAACTCAAAAGTCATTTCTACTTGCTCTACTTCCTCCTTCTTTCTTTCTTGCATTCACTCTAACAAGGCTTTAATCCTTACTGTTCCACTGAAATTTCACTTTTAGTATCACTAATGGTCCCCACAATTAAGTCCAAGACGAATTTTCAGACTTCTCCCTAACTTGACCCATCAGCATCCTTCTCCTCCTGGAAATGTTTTCTTCTCTTGGCCTTCCAGACACCATTCCCTCTTGGATCGCCTCCTAGTTTAATTGATTTGTTTTCTTAGCCTCTGTATTAGTCCGTTCTCACACTGCTATAAAGATACTACGCAAGACTGGGTAATTTATAAACAAAGGAGGTTTAATTGACTCATAGTCTGCATGGCTAGGGAGACCTCAGGAAACTTACAATCATGGCAGAAAGGGAAGCAGGCACCTTCTTCACAAGGCCGCAGGGGAGAGTGTGAGCATGTGAGAGTGCAGGGAAACTACCATTTAAAAAACCATCAGATCTCATGAGAACTCACTCACTATCACAAGAACAGCATGGGGGAAACCACCCCCTTGATCCAATCACCTCCTACCAGCTTTCTCACTTAATACCTGGGGATTACAATTCAAGATGCGATTTGGGTGGGACACAGAGCCAAACCATATCAGTCTCCTTTGCTGGTTACTCCTCATCTTCCTGACCTCTAAATGACTGAGCATTCAGTCCTTGGACCTCTTCTTTTCTCTGCCTAGTCTTGCTGCCTATGTGATCTCATCCTGAATCTCAGGGCCTTAAATATTACCATCTGCTGACAGTTCCCACATTTATTTCTTTAGCCTTGGCAACTGTCCTAACCTGCTAGCTTGTATGTCCAATTGATTCCTCAACAATCTCTCAAACTTAACATGGCTTGAACCAAATTCGTTATTCCCCTTACCCAAACCAGTGCAATGAATGATACCATTCTTTAAATAGCTCAAGACAAAAATATTGGTATTGATCCTGAATCTTCTCCCTATTCTTATATTCTACATTCAATTCATCAGCAAATTATGTTCGTTATTATTGCAAAGTTATCCAGGATCGCTACTTTTCAGCAGAAACTACTATGACCACCAAGGTTTCATCTATCATTTTTTATCAGAACTATTGCAACAGACTTCTGGCTGTTCTCCCTATTTCCACCAATAACCCCTACAATTTCATCATAACACAACAGTCAGAATTGTCTCTTTGAACATTTAAAACAGATCATTGTATTCTTCTGCTCAAAACCCTCCATTGGTTTCTAAATCATTCAGGATGAAGTCCGGAATTTCTTCTGTAGCCTATGAAATCTACCTTGCCTTACTACCTCTAGGCCCTAATCATTTGCTCATTAAGCTCCAGCTACAGTGAACTCTTTGACATCTCTAGAATGTTCCATATTTAGGCTTACTGCTTCCTCAGCCCCAAATTTTCTTTCCCTAAAACCCACATTGCTCGTTCCTTTGCTGAGTTCAAGTTTCTGCTCAGAAGTCCTCACTTCATAGTAATCTTTCCTCACCTTATGTGTTGTAGCATTCCTCTCTCTTTATCTTCTCTATTTGCTTTTGCTTTCTATCATCTGAGATTATGTCTCGGTTTCAGTCCCTGAAATCACAAATAAATAAACAGAGGCTGAGGCAAGGACTCCAGCGCAGGTAGTTTATTGGGGGAGGTTATCCTATGAAACAGGAGTGAGGAAATGGGCAAAGCAAGATGGGGAAGAAGGAAAAGCCAATTAAAGGGTGCTTTCATAAGGATGCCACTTAGGCCATCAGGGCTCAGTTCCATTGAGCCCTCCTGAAAAGTATACAGAATGCCTCCTAGAAATCTCAGCCTGAAGTACTGAGCTTACCCCTGGTAGTTAATGCACCCCACATCCAAGCTGCATTTGCCTGCAGGCCAAAAATTCCCAAGGTGTTAGAGAAGCCCCAGAGCTGAAAGTAAGGCACGTGCTTAAGGAGAGATGCTGTGAATGTGAGGCAAACACAAGTTTGCAGGGGACTGTCCCTTGGAACAGCAGGCGAAATAAGAGGTGGGCTGACAGGAACTGTTATGGGGCACAAGTGGGTCTGCTGCATCTTATATATTGAGTCGTTAGTGTCCATTCCCTTACCAGAATATAGCCTATCAGATTTTTTTAAAGTCAGGTTGATTAAGGTACAATTTTCATACAGTAATATGCAGCCTTTTGACCATTCTGTCCACATTGAAGAATAAAGTTCAATGAGTTTGATAAGTGTATTTGGTCATAAAACTGCCACCACAATCAAGATATAAAACATTTCCAACACCCCAAAAGTTACTTTCTGCCCATTTGCAGTCAATCCTCTATTGCCACTGGCAACCACTGATCTATTTTCTGTTCTTATAATATTACCTGTTTCAGAATGGTGTCATATCAATGAAATTGCAGTGTGTAGTCATTTGTGCCTGGCTTTTTTCTTAGCATACTTTTTCAGATTCGTCCATGTGATCGCATTTACCAATAATTTGCTTCCTTTTATTGCTGACTCATTCTGTCTTATGGATGTAGCACAGTCAGTTGATCCATTCTCCAGTTGATAGGTTGTTTTCATCTGTTACAAATAAAGCTACTTTTATCATATGTCTATAGATCTTTGTATGAATGTATGTTTTTATTTCTTGTGGATAAATATGTAATATAAGCTCTGTTTTGTTCACCAGTACATCCTTAGTGCTTAACTAATTGCTTGGCACATAGTAGGGTCTCAATGAATATTTGTTGAATGAATTAACATAGAAATAGCATATTCAAAATGATGAAGAGCCATCTTCATGCCCAGGAGGATTAAAGTAAAAGGTGAGAATTAAAGTAGCTGTACACAACATATATGTTTATAAACATCTTATCTGAATAACTTCTGGAATAGCATCTATTTCCATTGTGGAATTCATGGAACAGCACTCATCTATCTCATCAACTAGTCCCCAGACCTCAGCAGGCTCATGCTTACCACACAGAGGTACAGGGCTTTTTAATGCTCTGCCCTGTACATGACTCATGCTTTGGTCTCTGTTTGACTTAAATTCTAATGCAACTTTCCACTACTTGATTTCCTTCAGACTCTAGGCCTCTGGACTCATGATGTCTTCCATGGCCACATTATCAACAGATGCAAGAACAACCCTGTTAAACTCATATCCTCCTCCCTCTTCCAAGCCAGTACAATTTTGTACTGGTTAATGGAATCCCATAGGTAGTTCCGATTCTAAGAGTTTCTGAACTTTTAAGCAATATGCCCCATCCTTGAGTGCTATGTTCATGACACATTTTCTCACAGATATTGTCATTACTTGAGTTTTCCCTAGTCAAGCCAATGGTCCTGATGGACTTATATCACAAAGAATAGCAGACATTTCAGTCAGTCACTCCTCCCCCTATCAACAGTACTTCTAGGAGCCCCCAGGGGTGTTTCACATGTGCTCATGAACAAGTTTGCTCAGATATCTCTGTGTCTATCCACCACCCCTTGCTGTTAGCCATATTTGTTCTATTACTATCCACTGAGCACAGCCATTAAAGCCTGGAACCTTGAGGCACTGGCAGAGCCCAACTGTCTGGAACAATAGATAGCAAATGCTTCTTAGATTTTTGAGGTACCCTCTATTAGAGGGGTCCCATAGCAAGGTGGCTTGGATGCTGCTGGGTTCCCAAATTGAATGACACAACTCTGTGAGTTTTTACTTACAGACCTTTTGTGAATCAGCCACTCAGCAAGCACTTATTGAGTATCTATGGTGCACCAGGCATTATTTCAGGGTCTGGGGCAGAGAAATGAAAAGACAGGCAGTATCTCTGCATCAAGCAACTTATATCCATTCAGCCTCGTTTCTGATCCCAGCACGGCTGCAGTGAACAGTTCCAGACACACTTCAAGACATTTTACTTACCTGGTTACAGTTTAGAATTTGCCAATGAGAAGAACCTAAGTGAGATTGGAAAGCCAGAAGTTAGGAGAGGCCAAGAGGCTAATATTTTCAGAAAGTTATAGAAGACAGATATGACATAATTTCCCAGAGAACTTTTGAGAGCCAACTATGTCAGTGCTTTGCTGTAGGCTGAGGTCATCAGGGGCCATTTCTCTGACCTTCCAGCTTCAGTCTCTTTGATCTTCCCTCCCCTGCATCCTTCCATATTTGTGGAAGCTCTGATTCCTACACCAAACCCATTATTTCTGTAATATTATACCTAGAGGGGCTCTATCTTCTGAGATAGAGAACCTGCACCAAACCTTTTTCTCAGCTCTGCTTCTGAGAGGAACCTAACTAAGACAGGCCCCTACTCAAGAGGTAAGAGACAAACAATAAATCCATAAGCAAGCAGTGTCATTTTTGCTTGTGATAAGGATGAGGAGTAAAACAAAAGAGAATGATACGTGAGAGTTACCCTGGCATGAGAAGGCAGCCACTTTAGACAGAAGGCTCAAAAAAATGAAATGACTCCTTAATGAGGTGATATTTAAATGGAGATCTGGAGGTTATGGAGAGATCCTCCAGGGCAGAAAAATCAGTACAGAAGAAATACCAAATATGTAGGCAGTAGAGTGAGAATGGGCCTGGCTAAGGAAGACAAAGAAGGCCCTGTGGTTGAAAGCTCAGGGCAAAGGGGTGAAAATGAGGTGGGAGACGCCAGCAGAATCTGCTTAGTTCGGTTTTCTGTAGGCTCTTAGAAGGGGAGTTTTATTTACTGCTAAGTGGAGTGGAAAGCCGTAGAAGATTTTTAAGCAGAGGAGTGATCTGATTTATGATTTGGAAATAGTTATCTGGCTGCTGCCTGGCAAATGGAATATAGAGAGTGGTGCAAGAATGACAGTTCATCTCTCACCAGGACCCAAACAGGAGTTCAGAGGCTGCACAGGGGTCAGTTTAGCATGCCAGTGACCACACGGGATGTACTCATAATCACACCTCCCTTCTAATGTCCAAAGCTGTCTTATCAGGCCACACTCCTTCAGCCTGGCTGCTTCATCCCTGGTTCATCTTTCTCTGAGGAGTTGTGCCCTCTTAGGATATTCCTTAGTTCCTCAAGCACAAAGACTTTCAATGGGCTTGTCCCTGCAGCCCTCCAGATACTCCAAGGCCATTGGAGTGCCAGCTGAGTTGCCACTGTCACCCTGCAGATATACCAGGAAGACTCACGTCAGAGGTATCCATGTGAGTTAAAATTGGCCTCACCTAGATAAAAGAAACAAATGAGCAAAGCAGAGACCCACCTTCAACAGAGCTGTAGCTTCTCAGCTGCTCTAACCATTTTGGCAAAAGTAGATGTGCAAAAATGGTCCTGAGATTGTTAATGGTACCAAATCACAGAAAATATGATGGAATGGAAAGATCTCCAATGATAGACACAAAATGGAGTTTTCTATTCTCAGTTTAGGAAACAAAATGAGGAGGGGCTAGCTTTCAGGAGATGGCCCCTATTTCCATAATTATGGGCAATTGCACAAGTTACTTAGAAAACACGAGAGTCATAAGACTGGACTGTTTTTAGACCAAGACATAATTTAGATGTGGGAAGTGGTTTCACATCTTTGTATTACCACCACAACATACACCGTGTTTCAATCTATCAGGAGCTCAAATTTGATCAGCTTTTTTTTTCTTTTTTAAAGAAATGTGCAGCAAATTGCTTTTCCTAATTAAGGTAGATGAAGACATAAGCACGCACACTACTTACCACTCTGGGATAAAATTGACTTTCAAATGATATTTAATGGACCAGCCTGGTGGTAATGTTCTGCAGTTCCAGGCAGGAGGCCTGGATTTGATTCTGTTGCTGCAGGGAGAGAGGAATGTGTGTGTGTGTGTGTGTATTTGTGTGCACGCGGGTGTGTGTGCGCATGTGTGTGTGTATGTACATGCTGTGTGTGTATGCATGCATGTGTTTACAGTAGCAGTGAATGAGGAGGCAGAGGATGAGAACAGGTTCTCAAAAAACCTGTTTCTTTTGAAAAAAGTTAACATTTGTCGTTCCAAAGGAAGGCGAAGAGGAGAAAGGGGATGAGGAAGTGAAATGGTGGGGATGTATATGGGTAGAGACTGGAGTAGAGAGAAGGTATTTCTGTGAACATTTGAAATTTTTATGGAAAGATTTTCTGTGTTTTTTACTACCATTTTAAAAAATAGGGCTAGCCTCTCTTACAAGGTGACGCTTAATATAGTGATAATAATAATACTGATAATAACAAACATAGCTACATTTTTTTTAAGATGGAATTTTGCTCTTTTGCCTAGGCTGGAGTAAAGTGGCCTGATCTCAGCTCACTGCAACCTCTGCCCCTGGGTTTGAGCGATTTTCCTGCTTCAGCCTTCCGAGTATCTGGGATTATAGGTGCCCACCACCACGCCTGGCTAATTTTTTTTTTTTTTTTTTTTTTTTTTTTTTTTTTTTTAGTACAGACGGGGCTTTGCCATGTTGGCCAGGCTAGTCTCGAACTCCTGACCTCATGTGATCCACCAACCTAGGCCTCCCAAAGTGCTAGGATTACAGGCGTGAGCCACCGTGCCCAGCCATAAGCTACATTATTAAACACCTGCTTTGCACCACAAACCACACTACAGGTGCTACACACATTATTGGGTTTAAGACTCACAAAAGCCCTATGAATCAGGTATAATTGTTTTCTTCAATTTACACAGGAGAGAATTGTTGCTTGCAGAAGTGAAGGGACTTGTACAAGGCAAGTAGCAGAGCCAGTATTCAAACTCCGATCACCACCTCCCTCAGGCCCTGGAATCCATGACAGAGCTCTGCTTGTGGTGTCACCATCTTTCTGGTACCCTGGCACATCTTGAGATTGGATGACTAGGAACAGTAAGCAAATGGTAATTGTAGCAATTTAAGCACAAAGGCAAGCAGAGACTTCTGTGTAAGGTCAAAGGAGGCAAAATGATGCTCTTCATTTAGCTAGAATCTTAGTTTACACCCCTAGACTCTACTGGAAAATAGATGCTCCAGACTGCAGAGATTAGCTAAAGAGCAAGGGAAGGCAGTGGGTCTCACTGGATCTTTCTCATACCTCCTGTAGTTCTATTAATACTTATTCCATATGAAACAAGTACAACTGGATATCATCTAGGCTCTTTGTTCTTTGGGGGTCTAGGTCAACCTAAGCCCCCAGCTCTATAAGCAACAGAAGTCCAAAGCCCTGAGAACTCCTGCATCTGCCTGGGTGATCAGTGGCCTTTGCCTCTCAAGTGTGTAAATCAGACCCTTCCTCAAGGGCCATGGAAAGGCCGCTCCCAAAATACATTCTGGAATATATTCGACTTTACTGAAGCATTCAGAGGGAAACGTAGAAATGGTTGATATTACATGATAAAAACAAGTTTTTGAATTAGAATAGCCATCACCGACTTCAAAGTGCCCCGTGGTTACCTTACCACTGTGGTTGCACAGGTCTCACCTTGTCCCTTTCTGGCTGAGTCCCTCTTGGCTCCAACTGTTTCACCCTCCCTCTATTATCTGCTTCCAAACGTAAATAACCACAAACCGGGTCGAGGTAGTAGGGCTTGCATTTCATGCAGGGTTTCCTAATCTGGTATTAAGAGTTCAGGGATTCCATAAACTTGGATATAAAAATGTTACTTTATTTACACTAACCTCTAACTAAAACTTGGTGTTTGCTTCTATTATGAATCTAATCAATAACTCATAGCAGTATTATCTGTACCTGAGACCCTTGCCACCAGAAGTCACAGATAGTTTCTTTTTTTTTTTTTTTTGCATTTTAGTTTTTGGGGTACATGTGAAGAACATGCAAGATTGTTACATAGGTACACACATGGCAGTGTGATTTGCTGCCTTCCTCCCCTTCACCTATATCTGGCATTTCTCCCCATGCTATCTCTCCCCGCCTCCCCACCCCCCCATCCCTCCCCGATTTCCCCCCAACAGACCCCAATGTGTAGTGCTCCCCTCCCTGTGTCCATGTGATCTCATTGTTCAACCCCTGCCTATGAGTGAGAACATGTGGTGTTTGATTTTCTGCTCTTATGTCAGTTTGCTGAGAATGATGGTTTCCAGGTTCATCCATGTCCCTACAAAGGACACAAACTCATCATTTTTTGATGACTGCATAATATTCCATGGTGTATATGTACCACATTTTCCCTGTCCAGTCTATCATCGATGGGCATTTGGGTTGGTTCCAGGTCTTTGCTATTGTAAACAGTGCTGCAATGAACATTCATGTGCATGTGTCCTTATAGTAGAATGATTTATAATCCTTTGGATATATGCCCAGTAATGGGATTGCTGGGTCAAATGGAATTTCTATTTCTAGGTCTTTAAGGAACCGCCACATTGTCTTCCACAATGGTTGAACTAATTTACACTCCCACCAACAGTGTAAAAGTGTTCCTATTTCTCCACATCCTCTCCAGCATCTGTTGTCTCCAGATTTTTTAATGATCGCCATTCTAACTGGCGTGAGATGGTATCTCAATGTAGTTTTGATTTGCATTTCTCTGATGACCAGTGATGATGAGCGTTTTTTCATATGTTTGTTGGCCTCATGTATGTCTTCTTTCGTAAAGTGTCTGTTCATATCCTTCGCCCACTTTTGAATGGGCTTGTTTGTTTTTTTCTTGTAGATCTGTTTTAGTTCTTTGTAAATTGTGGATATCAGCCCTTTGTCAGATGGGTAGACTGCAAAAATTTTTTCCCATTCTGTTGGTTGCCAATTCGCTCTAATGACTGTTTCTTTTGCTGTGCAGAAGCTGTGGAGTTTGATTAGGTCCCATTTGTCTATTTTGGCTTTTGTTGCCAATGCTTTTGGTGTTTTGGTCATGAAGTCCTTGCCTACGCCTATGTCCTGAATGGTTTTACCTAGATTTTCTTCTAGGGTTTTTATGGTGTTAGGTCTTATGTTTAAGTCTTTAATCCATCTGGAGTTAATTTTAGGGTAAGGTGTCAGGAAGGGGTCCAGTTTCTGCTTTCTGCACATAGCTAGCCAGTTTTCCCAACACCATTTATTAAACAGGGAATCCTTTCCCCATTGCTTGTTTTTTTCAGGTTTGTCAAAGATTGGATGGTTGTAGATATGTTGTGTTGCCTCCGAGACCTCTGTTCTGTTCCATTGGTCTATATCTCTGTTTTGGTACCAGTACCATGCTGTTTTGATTACTGTAGCCTTGTAGTATAGTTTGAAGTCTGGTAGTGTGATGCCTCCTGCTTTGTTCTTTTTGCTTAGAATTGACTTGGCTATGTGGGCTCTCTTTTGGTTCCATATGAAGCTTAAGGTGTTTTTTTTTTCCAGCTCTGTGAAGTAGGTCATTGGTAGCTTGATGGGAATAGCGTTGAATCTGTAAATTACTTTGGGCAGTATGGCCATTTTCACGATATTGATTCTTCCTAACCATGAACATGGAATGTTTCTCCATCTGTTTGTGTCCTCGAGATATTTTCACCTCATATTATAATTGTTGCAACTGAATCAAAATATCCTCTTTGGTCATCACCACTTTAAAATTATACTAGTTATTAGTCTAACCTGCTAAATCTTGCTATTATTAGATTAATTAAGAAGCACATATATCAGTTTCACATATTTGATTCTTAAATTATTTGATAGCAAAGTTTCAAAGTAATTGGCTTCCTTTGAAGTTCTATGTATTTTATTTTATGCACTTAAAAACATGATTCTGAGAAGGGGATCCACAGTTTTTTTTACCAAATTGCCAATGAGGTTGATGGCATAAGAAGAGTAAGAAGCCCTGATTTAAAGTGGTAAAATTTTTGTGTGAATTTCATCACAATAAAAAATAACCCTCATTTAATGAGACCTGCTGTCCTGAGAGGGCCATTGTGGCTATCAGGAATCATTTATTTTCCCCTCTAACTCAAGTTTGAAAGTCTCTGCATAATTCTTTTTTTTTTTTTTTTTTTTTGTACAGGGTCTCACTCTATCAACCAGGCTGGAGTACAGTGGCATTATCACAGCTCACTGCAGCTCTGAGCTCCCAGGCTCAAGCGATCCTCCCACCTCAGCCTCTCAAGCAGCTGGTACTACAGGCACATGTAACCACACCCAGCTATTTTTTTTTTTTTTTTTTTTAGTAGAGACTGGGTTTCACCATGTTGGCAGGCTGGTCTTGAACTCCTGAACTCAAGTGATCCTCCTGCCTTGGCCTCCCAAAGTGCTGGGATTACAGGCCCAAGCCACTGTGCCTGGCCTCTGCATAATCCCTGTGGCCAAACTCTTCAAAAGGAATCTGAGCCAGATGCTGTGTGGCTCTTACCTGTAATTCCAGCAATTTGGGAGGCCATGGTGGGAGGATCACTTGAGGCCAGGAGTTCAAGACCAGCCTAAGCAACAATAGTGATACCCTGTCTCTAATTAAAAAATAAAAAACTTTTTTTTTAAAGAATCTGAATCAGCCTCAGTTCACTTTTTACAAGGTGGCTTTGTGTGTTTAAGGCTATTAACAATATCAGAAAGGTTAGCTGATATGGGAAGATCTGGCAAGATCCTTGCCTTCTTTGGGCCAGTGGACACTCAAAAATCTCTCTTTGGGAGTTGCTTTCTTATTGACCATTATCTGGATGCCTTACTTACTGTAGACAAAATATGTGCAACACAGCTAAACTCTGTATTCACCTACATTTCATTGACAGCACATCCTCTGCCCTTACAACACCACCTTACTCATTTGAAAACTTATTTTAATTTATTCTCCTTTTGGTAACCATTGTGTTCTTATTCATAACTTATAAATCCTCCAGATCAGAGATCTAGGCTCAATTGGAACAAAAAAAAGTTTAATAAATTAACATTTTAAATGTAATGATTTCTTAACATGCCATTAGAAAATGATTACTTACCATCTGTCTCCTGTTGATCAGCATTAAAGGGTAAATAGCAATAGCCCAGGCTGGAGAAGTGATGTTGTGATTAAGTATCACTGTGTGAGAGCCCACAGTACCCCTGAGCTCAGCTGACATTATGAAACCCATCACTCCAAGTATTGAAGGGAGTGAATGGGAAGGGGGAAAAGGTCATTTGGAATAACAGTGTGCTAAGGCTGGGTGGTAATATTGTTATCTAATCTCGAGATTCGATTATAATTATACTCATTGACCTCACTCACATTTCCGTGTTTAAATTATTTTATGTCACTTAAATTACCATTAATGTTGAATCTACTTCAGTTTCTCTTTTTCTTTCATTTTTCAGTTTTTGCTTGTTTGTTTCAAGTACAGCACCATATGAAATGTTGGAGACTCTGAAGGTATTAAGGCAGAAGATAGCAATCCTTGTCAAGTACTGTCTTTGGAGGACTGGGAGTGGAGAAAGCAGTAGTGCCCCAGTAGGGAATAATATAAATTTCCCATTGAGAAAAGGATACTTACGTGAACAGAAATAATCATCTCTAAAGGCCCTTTCCCAGGGGCAGCACCAGAAGAGACCTCAAGAGATTTCAATGCATAACCATAGCAAGGAAACGTGATTTGTGGATTCACACATTATAAAAGCTACTTCTGTTGATTTTCTGTAAATGTCATGTGAAATAAATTGCTCTATAGCTTGAAGATTGTTTTGCAAGTAAAAAATGTTTAGGATGGCATTTTCCTTTAGAGAAATGAATTTATACTGAACTAAAAGCCTTGAACAGTTTTTGTTTTGCTTATTTTTCTCATGCAGCAAATACAATTGTGCAGGCCACTGTGTATGCATACTGTACATGTCTTGCTGTCCATGTTGGAACATAATAAAGATGATGACCTTTGAGCACAAGAGTTGCTGTACATGTTATCATGTAGCCACTACGTTTTTCTATATTTTGGAATACCTGAGCTTCTTGAGGGAGGGGAATCCCAGCTATAGCTACTATTCCAAAAGCCTGTTTCTTATTACTTGAATAATTTTTGGTCATTTTCTATAAATCCAAAAATCAGCATGCATGTATTTGTCTTCAAATGATAAATCATTGTGCAGCCATATTTATAATACTGTAATGAATTTTTCTGCCATGACCTTTTATAACCCCCATGCTTAGCAGTGGTTAATGACAACAATACTTTCTCAGTTCTGATTACCCAGAAATAGATCCTGAAGAACAACTTAGGTTCAGGCAGTTTATATGGGAGGTAATCCCAGGAAGCAGAATTGATAGAATGGATAAAGTGAGATGACAAATAGTGAAAAGACAAGAAAAGGGTGCTTTAATGAGTAGGCTTCTGCTGTGGGTAACTAGAGCTCAATCCTGAAGAGGATCCTCTGAGGAAACTTGTAGAACACTCCTTCAGAATTTTCCCACCTAAGAACATGGGAGCTAGGGTACTTATTCATCAGGTTCCATTTCTCATGGGTCGAGGGTTGCTCCTGGGGCCCTTAAATGCCTAGCATTTCTAGCCTCTTCTGCAAAGAAGTGTATTAGCTCACTGGTACCTAAGGAGGCCCTTGGGCAGAGAAGCCAAGGAAGCCCAACACTCAAAATGGGCACCTGCTGATGTGCACAGGAACTCAGAGGCACCTGCAAGCAAACTCAGAAGAAGGCCAAGGAATTTGGGGCAGGACATTAATAGTGTCGCTATAAAAGACATAAAATCAGCCCAAATTCCCATCAATGATAGACTGGATAAAGAAAATGTGGTGCAGATATACCAGGGAATACTATGCAACCATGAAAAAGAATAAGATCCTGTCATGCTGGAAGCCATTATCCTCAGCAAACTAACGCAGGAGCAGAAAGCCAAACACCGCATGTCTCTCTTATAAGTGGGAGCTGAACAATGAGAATACATGGACACAGGGAGGGAAACAACACACACTGGAGCCTGTCAGGAGGTGGGGTAGGGGGATGGAGAGCATTAGGAGAAATAGCTAATGCACACCGGTCTTAATACCGAGGTGGTGGATTGATAGGTACAGCAAACCACCATGACACACATTTACCTATGCACAAACCTGCACATTCTACACATGTACCCAGAACTTAAAATTTAAAAAAATAATGTCTGCTATAATAGCCACCATTTATTGAGCACTTACTCTATTCCAGGTACTGTTCTAAACTCTTTACATATATTAGTTAACTTAATAAAGAGCATGCTTTAGTATCATGTCTTAAAGTGCCTTCAGCTTTGTTATTTACATAACCTGTTAGCTGTTCTAAAGATGATTTCGTATTGCTGACTGTATCAGGCAATGGGGAAAGCAAGTGATCAAGTCGCCCATTAGATGGGTCAAAATAACCCAAGACACCTTTCCAAAGCCTGAATGATGTCATCTCTTTCTAGTAGTGAGAAGAATAGTCAGAGGATTTCCCAAACATCATCTTGTAGTCTCTGATGGTGTCCTAAACTTTCTCTGATGCTTTTCAAATTCCATTCTCTCTCTGCTTTCGTTTCCCTTGGAAGGAAAATACAAGAATCTTTTCTAAAAGCAGATTCCCCAGGAGAATGTATTCCTGTTTTTCCAGAGACAGTGAAATGTGCCTTTGCACAGCATCATCATTGTTATATAACATTGCATCAGGAACACTCAGTGCTTTCTATCAATAGTTTCCCATCTCCCGTTTCAGTCGTGTTGACAGGAAAGCTAATCCAAGTTTTTCTGGAATTTGTGTTTGTCTTTTATCATCATTCATGTCACTCTCTAAAGTGACAGCCCCGATGGCACAGTGGTATTTATCATTCTCTCTGCTGGGTATACTGCAGAAGCTGAAATTGGGTAGAACTTTCCAAGCAGCAGTAAATCCCAATCTTAGATCAATAGGTACAGAGCCTGGCATCCCTTATCAACTCTTCTTCTGCACTAACTTGTGCATATACGAAAGCCGAGAACAAAGTCAGTTAGGAATGAAGTTTCATTGATGATATCTGCTCATCATGATGGACTCGACAAAAAGAGAGAGATAATTCTTTTTTTTCCAAAGCCCCCCTTTTTTAGTTCTGTTAGTAAGGGGACTCTCGGTTGGGCAAGATGGGAATTACCAATGTTCTTGGTAATGCTTTGTATTTACATCTTAATTACTGTAGTTGTATGCTAGTCTGACACAGGGCCAGCACGTAACATAAAAACATTTTTTCCCAAAATTAATGTGGAAAAGGGATGGAACCCATGGCCTACATTAATTGCCATCTACCACCTCATCTTTTGATCATGAGACAACAGGCCCTAATTTTTAAATTCAAAGGGGAAATTAGAAAAATCAGAAAGTATATGTTACTCTCAAATGTATTGGTTAGTGACCGGTACCATGTAACATAGACTATGCCTTGTGCCTAACATGGCTGCTTTGAGGCATGCTGCCCGGGTTGAAGTTAATCAGCTTCTTTCCTGGGAATCATGGTTAGAGAACTGTTCAATCAGTCTTGACAAAAACACATCATTCATGAGCAGAGAAGTCTAGGCTCCTGGCCACCTATGGAATTCAAACACAAACTATTGTTCATGATTTGCCCAGAAACAAAAGACATAGCCACTATCTGCTTTTGTTTAGATATTCAAACTTTACAAATAGCAGCCCCAGCCTAGCCAGGGTCTGCAGAGCCTAGATGTCTTCCTCAGTTCTGTAGTTTTGGGACTTTCGTGGCTAAAACTGCCAGATTACGTTGGATAGAATGGGGAGATTTCACTTAAACCCTCAAAGCAGAACCTCTTGGCTCATCCAGATTGGATCCCTGTGAAGTCCCAAGAAAATCGCCCAGATGAGGGGGTAGCATTGTTATGTTTCCTAAGAACAAGGATAGGCTCACACACACTGGTGGGCTGCTCTGCCTACTTGGTAAGTAGAGCTCAGTACAGGCAGGCACCCCAGTCTCTGCCTCAGATAGCCTTGGTGGTCTGATGGGACTCCTACCCGTCTTGAGGCCACTGTGCAAGCTCTAATCAGAGTCTACTCTCTGCTGACAGATTTGAAGTGTGCATTGCAAATTTTCCAAGAAAAGACCATAGTGAGAGAGGGGAACTTTCAAAATGCCCCAGAAGGATGCCTGGGACTCTTCTAATAATTCATATCTGCAGATATTAGGTGGTGCAGATGCCCATATCTCAGCCACACTTCCCTCTATGAGCCCAGGCCGGCTGACTGCCAGCAATCTCTAACTGCGGGCTTTGTTTGATTGAAAAGACTTTATTTTTTACAAGTATTTCAGATAAAAAATAAAGAATTGTAGCTATTGAGTTACAGATAGTACAGAGAGTTCCCATGCGTTCCACACTCAGTTTCCCCTATTGTTAACATCTTGCATTATTAGTGTGGTACATTTGTATAGTTACAATTAATGAACCAATGTTGATACATTATTATTAACTAGAGACCATACTTTATTCAGATTTCTCTTTTCTGTTTCAGAATCCCATCAAGGACACCACATGACATTTAATCATCATGACTCCTTAGGTTCCTCTTAGCTGTGACAGTTTCTCAAACTTTCCTTGTCTTTCATGACCTTGAGAGTTTTAGAAGTACTTGTCATATATTTTGTAGAATGTCCCTCAACTGGAATTTGTCTGATGTTTTTCTCATAATGAGACTGCGATTGTGTGTTTTTAGAAGGAAGACCACCAAAGTGAAGTGCCATTTTCATCACATCACTTCAAGGGCACACACCATCAACATGACTGATCACTGTTGATGCTGACCTTGATGACCTGGCTGAGGTAGCATTTGTCAAGTTTCCCCACTGTAAAGTTTCTGTTTCCCCCGCCCCTTTTTCTATATCGCATGCTTGAAAGAAAGTCCCTGTAGCCAACACATCAGGAGTGGGAAGTTATATCCCACCTCCTTGAAGGCAGAGAACTTACGTAAATTATTTGGAATTTATCTGAACAGGAGACTTCTCTTTTTCTCTCCCATTTATTTATTTTCTCTTTTTTTTTCATACTTTTGGTTTTAAATCAATGTTACTTTATGTTGTTGCTCAAGTTTTTCCAGCTTTCGCCACTGGGAGCTTTTTCAGTAAGCCCCCATGTCCCTTTGACATATTCCCATCAATAGACTTTTTTTAGCATTTTCTTACTTATGGTACTCCAGTCAGTCAAACATTGAGGACCACGGTGCTGGCCATTGCTAGATATATGTATTTATGAAAAGTCTGCCCTCCTTTGCCTACGTGGCAGTTATGCAATGGAGGGTACAGCCTTGCTATCAATGGGGGTTGCAGAAGGAATTGTAGATTTAGCCAACTTAAGTTTTTGGCCTTGATTGAGTCAGTGGAGTTCTGTCTTTTATGAAATCCATATTAATCTACTTATGCTGATACTAATCCAAACAGCTGAAATTAGTAAGATCTATCTGCTAGCTCTTGCCTCTGGCAAGTGACAAAATAAGAGTCAGGTACAGCTGCAGTCAGGCAAGAGAAAGAAGAAACATCACGGTTATGTCAAGGAGACTTTCAAAGAAATGGTGCAGAGCAAAATCCGCAGACACTTGAGCAAGAAAGAGCTCTTTCCGTGAGGCCTTGGCTCACTTAAAGCCTGCAGCTTTGACAAAGAACATTCAAAGCATACTCCCCCTCCACCCACCCAGCTGCTTTTATTTTATATTTTTCAAAGCGCTTTTCTTAAAGATATTTAGAGTTAGGGTCAGAAAAAAGAGGGGATAGAAATAGGGGAGGAAAATGCTTAAAGATCCTACTTCAGGTGGAAGTCCCTTTATACTGTAGGACTGCATGTGAGAATCATTTGAGTCCCTTAATACTCACTTCAAGACAATATATGAAAAAGAAAACCTTCTTTTCACCATACCAGCTACCGAATTTGGCTTTTGTGTATTTGTAGGTTAATGTGCAACCACGGCCTTTGGAAATCTGATAAAGCAGTATAATAAGCAGGGAATGCAATCCAGAGACCTTGAACATCTGTAGATGTTGCTTGATTGATACAAAACAATAGTTTTTTCTTCCCCTACAATCTAGACTTCACTAGAAGCCCTGTTTTTAATACAATCACTCTCTGGTTATTTTATCACTGTGATTACTAACATCACATGCCCTGTTTATGTTGCCTATCTCTTTTCTATTCATCTTCAGATACAGTCTCTCATCAGATCATGTGTCCTTTGTTTCTAATGTAAGACTATGGTCATCATACCATTGTATCAGGTCCCAGATCAGCACTTTCCGCCTCCCTTCACAATGGTGCATACCCTGCCCTTGAATAACCTGCTTAAACCACGCTCCATGATGCCAAAATGTTTCCATTGCCCTTAGGCCTATACTGCACCTGATCCCTATGCTTGGGCCAAGAACTCCTCCTTTCCCCATTCATCCCTGTTAACCAGCATTTTCTTCCTTACTTCAACCAGAAAGGGGGAAAATCTACTGCCCTCGTCCAACTATGGAGACAACTCATATCCCACTCTCCACAAAGTCCTCTTTTCTTGATCTAAAGGAGACACTATGTTTTCTCCATGTCTAATATTCTCTAGTCATCTCTGCCTCCAACCATATCTTGCCTATCTTGTCCCCAAAAACCACCATAGATGAGCTATGCTAGACCTCAAAGGTCAGTCCAGTTTCCAAGGTTGATAAAATGATAACTCATACTGGGTGGGGAACCAGCAAACAAAAGGTACAATAGAGACCTCAAGATCAAAGATACAAAAAAAAAAAAAATGAATAAAGCTCCATCTCACCTTCCTTTGCTCCACGTAGACGCTCTCTGGAAGTTTGGTGATCATATGGTTGTATGTGCATGCCCAAGCAGGCACAGTCCACAGGCTACAATTACTATTTAGAGAAGTTCACAGCCCCAGCCTCCATCCTGTAACACAGCACAACTCACACCCTCTCACTTGTTACTGTATCATTGGACTTACTAAAGATTTCCGTGCAAAAGATCTGGCCAAATTGTTACACAATAGGTCATACAGGAAATTTTTACAAATACGTTTCCTATCCTTCATGAATATATTGTGGGCTTTTGGCTGCAGTCTTTCATGTTTACGTGCTGAATTTTCTTTCATCTGGTTCCTATTGCACTTTTAAGTTCATCTTTTCGCTGCAGCACTGCTGCATCATTACATAACATTTCTGCATGAGTTTCTTGAGGGCCAAGCCTAGGCCTCACCTGTCTTAAATCCTCTGTATTTAGCACAGGTCATCTACAGAGCATTTACGCAAATGCTTGCCAAATTGCTGCTAAATGTTTTCACCTCAGCACCGTGGCTGGTAAATTGCAGTCCTCATAAAGAGGAAATTGTACCTATTTTATTTTCTGCACAGAACCTAGCATATGCAATGAAGTATTTAACAAGTTCTTTTGAAAATTGATGCTGTAACTTGTCTCAACTTTCCCTACCTGTCTTTATTTTCTATGTGTTTTTCTTTGTTAGTCATACACATTTGTAAAAAGGCAGGGAAACCGGAAAGGCAGGGATATTCTGCCAGCTATCTTTTAAAGCCAAATAGGAACAAATCATTATCTGTGACATCAGTTATCTCCCTTGGAGATGAACATCAAGGACTATGGTTTTAGATGATAAGTGAATGACACTGAGACCAGGAAAAACCTTAATAGATGATTGAGCCCATTTCATCAGCTCCCTCAGGCCACTTGCCACTGCCAGAGAAGAACATGCAGTAACCCTATCAGCCCACTTCACAATTAGACTGAATTCATGAGAAACAAAAGATCTTGTTTTCATGGGAAAATATCCTTTGTGATATCCAACAAAGGGAGAATAATTTTGAAAGCATGTGACTTGGGGTCCCATCCTGCAGTTCTTACACAGACAAAACTCTAATTGACTCTATCAATAGAATTGTTGCTACATAAAGTCTTTTGTAAAATTTCCATGATGCTTCAGAGAGCATTTTAAGTGCATCAGCCCCAGAATCCCACACCCTCCCCATTTTAATAAAGCTAGAGAAGGTTTTCCTTCGATTGCCCTATTGTGCAGCAGGAGACAAACACAGCACAGGATTAGAAGCCAATGGACACCTCTCACCCCCACCTCTGCATATATCATACCAAAATCCATGGCAATATAGAGAAGGTCAAATTTCAACTGGATTTCTGAGCTTGAATTTTCCGTTTCAAATTGCTCTTGCCAGGTAGACAGAGAACAGATTTCTTGCAGGCTTCGATAAATACCATCTCCAAGTAAAATCCACATTTTTCAAATAGATAACAGTATAATGATTGGTATTGCTATTGCAGCTATGGTTGAATAGCAAGCAGTCCATTCCTTTTTATGCAGTACGCTCCTTAAGAGCCTCAAAAGATGAAATTGGGCCTTCTTCAATGCTGCTGGAATGAAGGACAATGGGCCCGATCTCTTCTTTTGAATTCTCTTAGCAAATGTACTGCATAAAATAGAATGCAATGCTAGGAAAGACTTTCCTTTTCAAAAAAAAAAAAATAGCAGGCAATATCTGTTCTGATAGGTTATTCATTCTCGCCCATACCGGCGATGTTGTTCATTCAATTGATACAATTTTAAGTTGGTGCTTTATTCTTAAACAACGAAAAAACTTTTACTTTAATTCATGAGTTTTGCCCTTAAAAAGCTAATACTTACAGTATCACAAATAAACCTAAGAGAAAACTGGGGAGTCTGTGCCCTCTCCCTTGGGAATTTTAAGAAACAGAAAGACCCTTACCAGCCTCAGACGATATAGGCCAGTGGTTAGCCTCTTTGGGAGATGAAACCAAATTATGTGACCAGAGAAAATTAAGATGTCATAAAACCTAAAGCCTTAGGCCTTCATTAAATATTCAATAATATTTCTCTCTCTCTCTCTCTCTCTCTGTCTCTCTTTCTCTCTCTCTCTCTCTCTCTCTCTCACACACACACACACACACACATACACACAAAGACAGCCTTACAGGGACTTTTTCAGCATTTAAATTTTTACAAAATATATTCTTTGCTCCATAATAACTGCATCTTAATTGCACACTTAATTCGAAGTTACTTCACATCTATGCATCTTGTCTTCACCAGAACAGAAGGAGCCTAAGGCAGGAACCATGTTTTCAATATCACTTTTATTGTTTCACAAATAGTAATATTAATCAGAGTAACAATTGACATGTATTGAGTGCTTAATATATATCAGATGTTCTTCCAAGTGTTTTACGTTATTATCTCATTTAATGCTCACTACAACCCCACTGGGAAGGTACAGATCCATTCTACAAAAGAAAGAATGCTGCAAACAGAAGGTTTTTGGTAAATAATTGTTGACTGATTGAAATAAATGGAGCCCAATAGGAAGTTCTTAAAACTATTAGCAAAGAAGTTGTGGCCAGTGACATTTCCTTAATGATTCTGTATTATGCTTACCCTTAGTCAATAGGTGTAACAGAGACAGCTATTAGCTTCCCAACATCCATTCCCTTCCTCTTCATTAGAAACAAAGCCCTGATTTTCCCAACAGAATTCCTTGCAGCTAGATATAACATTATGGCCAAGTTCTCACCAGCGAAATTTATAAAGAAGTGTTGTCTGGTATTTCTGGGAAGTTCTTTAAAATGAAGGAAGCAGGTCCAGCTTCTCCTTACTCTTTCCTGCTGTTCAGAACACATATGTAATGCTAGTATTCAGTGGCTGTTTTGGACCATGAGGTGACCTTAGGAATTGAAGCCAGGTACAACTGAACAAGATAAATTGGTGTTGGTGCCTGACACGGTGAAGTCAACATAACACTTCTGGATGCCTATATCCAAACTTCTTTTACATAAAAACAGAGAACTAGAATTCTAGCTTATTTAAGCCTCTGTTATTTTTCCTTTTCTATTATATGCAGCCAAACTTAAATCAAATTAACAGTTGGCATATATACAATAACCAAAATGTTTCTTTGATGCATATAATGAAAGGTTATGCTCATAGTCAAAGGAGATCAAAATATTCCTTTAAAAAGCAAAGTCTGAGTCCACTCAAAATGAAATTTTTCTGATTATGAGAGTAATGCACTTCTATTTGGAATACTTAAAAAACATAGGAAAGAAATAAAAAAATACTTATCTCTAATTCTATCAGAACAGAATTGAATTAATTAATTTCAATTAATCCTTAAAAATTAATATATAAATCATCAAATCCTATGGTTGAAAGAGACCCTAAAAGTCATATTGTCTGACATTTTCCTAAAGCCAGCATCCTTTTGACAGCACTTCTCCCTGACGTCTATCCAGTCTCTCTTTGAATAGTCCCAATGATAAAGAGCTCAAAGATTTATGAAATGGTTTAGTCCATAGTTGGAGTCAATCTGTCTTAAGTTCTATCTTACATTAATGAAAATTGGCCTCCTTGATATCTGAAGCAGCCAAAAAATAAATTTATTGCCTCTCAAACATCATGTTCCATTAAACATTTGAAGGCAGACATAAAAGCTATATTTTCCAGTCAGTCACAAACTATGTGCTAAGCATTGTGGCAGGAATGGAAATATAAGCCATGACTGAAAATAATCCAAGTGATATATAGTGATGGCAAACTGTGTGAAGACAGGAGTAGATGTGTTCCAAAGACTTTTTTTTTTTTTGATGACAGAATTTGGTGTCCAACTAAATATGGAAGGTCAAAGGAGCCAAGCAACAAGGAAGATGATGATGTCTTTAATGAACAGAGAATACTCAAACAGCAGAAGTGCATCTGTAAGTTAGTAATAGGGGTGGAGAGTCAAGGGAAGAGGCTACAAGGAGATAGGTTAAATTTTGAAAATAAATTTTTGAGGTGCATATGGGACACCCAAATAGGGATATACAATAGAGTCAAAAATGTATGTCTGGAGTATATAGGGATATTAACTCTTATACTGTCCTCTTAGTCCAGCTATTAGAGGTAGTAGAAGATAGGGTGCTGTGCTTCTGAATGATAAAATGTCCCAAGTATACAGGAATATGTAAAGCTTACTCTAGACACTGTCATCCTCCCTTGAAAGGGAGAAGTTTATGAAAAAGACACAAACACACACTCAAAATAATGAAAAAGGAAAAATGAAATAAATTCTTATTGATTTCTGAATTTAGATCCCAAGCTTCCAAGAAACGATACTGTAAATTTGACCTGGGCCACGCGTAACATAACCTTTTTCCTGGGTTACTTAGCTTAAATGCCTTCAGTCCAAAGCAGGCTGTGAGTGAGGCCTATGAATGCTTTTATCTGCCCCCAAATTTTAGATCTAACTATACTCCAGTACCATGTCAAGAAAAAAGAAAAGTTCGTTGGTTGGATATACTCCAGGACAGTAGGCCCTGAACTGGCATATGGATGGCAGAGAAAGAAGAGAGAGGAAGAGAGTCTCCAACAGAAAGTAGGTCCTGACCCTTTCCATTTCAGTAATACTTCCGAGAGCAGCAAAATAGTCACACCCAAGTGCTGACCTGGAAACACACAGTGACTGTGCCCACTGGCAAATATAGCATAATCATGTCCCAGAATTTGATGAATCCAAAACAATACTCCTCCTTGGATATAGATTGAAGGGAAAAGGAAAAACAGGCTCCTCTTCCTTGAGTAACTTATAGCCAAGGGAATCAGAGCTTTTGGATAGCTTTGTAGACTTACTGGTTTGTATTGAAGTTGGAACCAATTAAATCCCCTAGGTCATTTTAATAAGAAGTTCTGAGATCTCCTTCCAACTTATACTCAGGTGATTAAATCATGAACCCTGAATGAGAAATTTGCACTTATCTCTGTTAGGTTTCATTTTGCTCCTTTTGTTTCCTAACTTCAATCTATAACATTATCTTTGAATTTTTATTTTGTTCTCTGACTGATTTTCCAACACTCCCAATCTAACAATCTCTTTCAGCTTTAGTTCATTTCTAAATTTGATTCATGAGTCTTTGGGGTCTTCATTCAAAGAGTTGAAGAAAGTAAAAAAAGAAAAGGCTAAAGTTAATGTCTGGAACCCACTACCGAAAACTTCATTCTAAGTTGACACAAATCTAATTTTTAAAAAATGTTCGAGTAGCCATGAAACTTCACAACAGAATTATTTGGACATTACTTTTCTACGTTGCCCACAAAGACATCATGACTAACAAATAGTGGTTTAAATCATGGTATTCCACTGGCCATTCCATTATCCTGTCAGTCTTGGGACTCTGTTTTTAAAAAGGAAATGAAAATAGTTCACTTTTCAATTATACACAAATATAATACGACAGAGACAAGCTAATGAAAATGCTCCTTGCAGCCATTGTCTCCAAGAATCCATCTTTTCATGTGTATATGTGACAGATTAGATCCCTAATCTGTTTGCATCAAGCTTGGAACAAAGAAATTTTATAACTAGTAGCAATATTTTGTTATGTACATTTGCCACCCAGAAGCTTCTTTTTTTTTTAAAGGCAGAGCAGTTAGCAATTTTATCAGTTTGTTCATGCATTTGCATTTTGTATATATTTGCATTTCATATTTAATTTGGTGCCCCATAACTGTCATAAAGTTAACTAGACTAAACAGATAGTTTTACTAACACTGAGTGATGCGCCCTTAAATCAATAATTAGATCTGATATCTAATTATTAAATAGATAAATAAATAGAAGTACAATCAACAGGAACATTGTTCTTCCATGCAGCTGATATTGAGTACAATTGCCTTTAGTACAACATACATAAAGGTAAGCCTACTGAGACATATATATCAAAATATATAATATTCTATTGTCAAAATTTTAAAACATCTGTTAGAGCAATTCAAGGGATAATAATTTTTAATAAAATCTATAAAGTTTCTGCAAGTATCTTTAGATGAGTTTTTAAAACAAGTAGCTTTGGTTGTGCTATGCTTACAAGTGAGTACTGGTGCTTGAGTCTGTGATGTGAGATTTTAGTGAATAATTTTAAGATATTTCTTGGAGAATAACATTAGAGCAATTCATAGAAAAGCTTAGAACCACTTAACCTGTCAAAAATCTATTTAGTTTCCAATCAAACTAGCTCCGCTTCACCAATGTCACCCCACCTCTCTATGCTTGTTTATCCATCCGGTCTCTGTTATTTATTCCAGTGCTCATCCAGGCTTTCTCTTCACCAAGCCTTTGTCTCCCTCACCTCATCTCCACCCAAACCTGGAGAAGGACTTGGCACTCTAAGCAGCAGTGGCAGGGCAGAGAAACCGCCAAATCCCCTCAGTATTTGCCTACTTCTCACCTGATTCACACACTGCTGACATTAGGAAAAGCTCTGATCAGCATGTCCAGGACCAAGGTTATGAAAACAAAATGGCATCTTGAGTTGATCTCAAAAGCGAAATGGCAACTGGTGTCCACGTATTTGTTCATTTGTTCTTTAAACAAATACTTTGGAGCACCTGCTGTGTGCTCTTAATAGTAGACTTACAGAAAACATAATCTGTATCCCACTTACCACACTAATACTTGGGCTCACACTGATAAACTTTTTCACAGTTCTTTAGCACCATATTACACTTTATAGCCATTTTGTTTTGGGTATATTTTATCTTCATGAATTATACCCACAGTTGTAATACATGAGATGTGGGAGTAAGGTGGAGTGGGAATTAGGACCGAAGAGTCAAGGAGGTGAAAAGGAACTAAAGAAAATCCAAATGTATACAGCACAAATGAGAGAGAAAGAGCAAGACAGAGAGACAGAGGAGAGACAGAGATCTATTCTCTCCATTTTTCCAACTTTCTGTCCCTTTCTCCCTGGCTCCTTCTTACTCCCACTTAAAAACATCCCTATAAAAAAATTTAGAGAAAAAACGGTAAAGCATTTCTGTCCCCTGCACACCATTGATGATATAGCAGCCAGTGCCATGTTAATGATTAATTTGTCACATCAAACCTCTAGTAAGGACATAATTCCCTTTTCTTCATCCACAGATTATCTTTGAAACATAGAGTGGAAGACACTTAGACTCATTGGACAAACCCATTCTCAGTAAAGCATTGTATCATCTGCTAATGTAAGACTGTGTGGCTTATATTTCAAAATCAATTTGAAGATACCTCTTGCTCTAGCAACTCATCAATGCCCAGAGAGATTTGAGACAAGAGCCAAAACAGCATAGGAGGGAAAATTCTTAGTGAACAAGATGGAAAGGAGCTCAGCGCTAGTTCTCTCACTAGAACTAATTAAATATTTGAACTTGGCAAGACATTTAATCTTCCTGAGCTTCATTTTCCTCATCTATAAAGTGGCTATGTGACCATGTTTCTTCTGAGAACCAAAACCATCTTCCTGACACTCAGCCCAAATCATACCTTACCAGCTATACTGACATGACTTTGCTATTCCACTAGCAGTATTAGTATGACTACTTTTCCAGGACTGTCATGACTAGGTAAATGGTTTGATTTTTTATTATAGGACCTTGCTGGAGGACTCATCACCTCTTCAACACATCAGGAGACCATTTGTACTCTAAGACCTCTCATCTCAACATCTTTTTTTTTTCTTAACCAATCCTGCACTGTCATATGGAAGGTCTTAATCAAATCCCCCTGCATGGAAACACCCACCTTAAAACAAGTTTTCGATTCTCAAGAAACTCTGACCTTACTTTCCCCTCTTTGAGAAGTTACCAAAGGAAGAATCTCAGTTTTGTCTTATCAATAGGTTGTATTGTTGGTATTTGGGGAACCAGCTTTTGACACCTCTTAGAATCATTCTAATAATGTGCTTGAAAAACTGTTGAGTGTCATGAATTACAATACAAATATGAAATGGGGGGCAGGCACAGTGGCTCACACCTGTAATCCCAGTGTTTGGGAAGCTTAGAAGGGAAAACGACTTAAGGACAGGAGTTTGAGACTAACCTTGGCAAAACAGTGAGACCCCATTTCTACCAAAAAAAAAAAAGATTTATATGTATATACAGTATATAATTTTAAAAAAGATATATATGTGTATGTGTGTGTGTGTGTGTGTGTGTACATATATATATATGTATCATTTTTTTAATTAGCTGATCATGATGGTGTGTGCTGCCTGTAGTCTCAGCTACTCTGGAGGCTGAGGAAGGAGAATCAGTCGAGCCCAGGAGTTCTAGGCTGAATGAGTTATGATTGCACCACTGCACTAAAGCTTGGGCAACAGAGCAATACCCTGTCTCAAAATATAAATACACATGAAATGGCAGAATAACCAGGAGCCAGCCTCTCCTACCTCCTGTGTGACATCTTTGCAGAGGGTCATAAGTAATACTCTGTTAAATTGGAGGGTGTCAATATGCCAGAATGGGATGTGAACACTCCTGTGAATGGCAGCTCCTTGAAACTATTCTAAGATGTTGGGGAATCTTGGAATTCTATTGGAAGCAAAGAGAAACCTTTTCACCTATACTTGACTTTGGACTGTTCTATTTTACCTACAGAGGTGACAAAGCTGGCACTCTCCAGTTACCAAACTAAAGCTGATCTTCTACTCTAAGACATAACTGAACAATGAGTAGTACAGCTAGTGCTCGACTTACGACCACGATTGGGACCGGCAGACCGCTCGTAACACGATTTGGTCGTAAGTTGAGTAGGCTATATGTACAGTTGAAATGGTGCATGCGGAGATGGTAGTGCTGCTGGAAGCTGGTCCGCACTGTCCTACGCCCAGCTGGGTAACATTTGCGCTGCCAGACGCGGAGCAGTCGTGGCTAGTGATTGTGGTCGTAAAGTCGAATGGTCCTAAGTTGCATAGGTCTTAAGTCGATCAATATCTGTATAGGTGAGTAGGAAGCTATGACAAGATGCTTCCACTTCAGTTGCCAAATGTAGGGCAGGTGTTTTAACCTGAGAATTCAAAGAATACGACCTTAATTTCAATCAAGTGCCTCAGCGTCACACATGATAAAATTGTTTAGTTTGGTATATTCTTCAGCTACTTCTGTCCCCCTCAATATTGTTAATTCATCACTATCCTCTTCTTTATACCTTTTGTAATGAGTCCATCCACCCATCTTGGTTTCATGTATGTATATGAAATTTAAATTCATACCATAATGGTTACTCATCCAGAGTGTATAAACAGCATCATCAGCCCTGAAGAATGTGGCCAAAATAAGGAAGTTCGCAAAGCACGCTTCAGATCACCCAAAGGAGGCTAACTATTAACCAGAAAACACAAAATGTTTAACATTACCCTCAAGTTAAACATTTGGCCCAGTGACTGACAGGAGAAGCACCCTCAATAAATGGTGTGTTACCAGATCTTGGACCATATCTGCCTAGACCCCAAAGTATTCCTGTCATATGCCTAGTGGAGTGTCTGGCACAAAAGTGGCACCTGATGGTTGATATATGTTGACTGATTGGCAGACTTCACAAAAGAAGACATATGTATGAAAAACGATTCAATGTCACTCTGGGTAACCAACAACATTTATATTTAAATGAGATATCATTATTTGCCAATTATGTTAGCACAGTTACAAAAGATAATACATAGTGCTCTCAAGGGTAAAGCCAGATGACCACTCTTATGCAACATTAGTGGGGGTGCAAACGGGTACAACTGGTCTAGAAAAGCACTGGAATCAAGCTTTATGCCCTTTATCCCACTATTAAGAATTTATCCTAAGGAAATAATTTTAAATGTAAAATATATAAAGAGTAAAATTATTAGAAACAGGATCCATATCCAACAACTGAGCAATGATTCAGTATTGGCTAATATATATCTCACATTTATTATATATGGAAGCTAGTTATGTAAGTGATCTGTAGATATTGTTTCATTTAACCCTTACAGAAACTATATGAAGTAATTCACATTATACTTATTTTATAGATGCTAAAACTGAAGTCATTTGCCCATTCATAGAGCTGAAACCTAGAGGAATCATGACTGGAATTGGGATCTGTTTGACTCCATAGCACTTACTCACACAGCACCTCTATAGTATAAAGAACCATGTATTAAAATTAACTTTCAATGATAGAAAAAAATTAATGTTGAAGGAAGACATGATACAAAATTGTATGTATTTATTCTGAATATTATGCATACACACACACAGAGGAAAAGTTTTCATGAAATGCATCAAATATTAACTGTGGTTATTTCTGAGGAGTTGTTCTACGGAGAACTGTTATTTTCTATTTTATAATTTAGGTACTTTTTCTAATTTTCTACTATGGTCAATATATTGCCTTTATAAAGAAGAAAACAAAAATGTTGTTGAGAAAAACTAACGTTTACAGATAACATGGCTGAAATAAAAAAGTGAATATGAGCTTTGAGAGGCATCCAGGTCCCACAGAGGTAAACATGGACTTATACAACAGTAAAAACCCTTTACTTGCTATGGAGTCTGGCCCTGGGAGCACCACCATACTTGCTTTGCTAAGAATCTCAAAGTTATGTATATTTTTTTGTTTTCATTTTTATGTCATCTATTAACACAGCATCATGTGGATGGATCAAGGTGGATTTTTTAATATAACTCTGCTTTTTACTGCATGCATTGCAAGAGAAGACCAGATGCCTCCTCTCCATTCTTTCTAACTAGCAGATGTCAAGCACCTTCTGGTACTTTTGAAGCTGCTCAACCTTCTCCAATCATCACATGTCAGAGATCCATGTGTTGACCTTAACAACAGGGCCAAATTAAGCAGATCATAATTCTCAATGTGAATCACTGCAGACACACCACATGGGAAACACCTGAAAATACAGGGCCTTTGGCACCTGCACCCTGACAACAGCCTGAGCAGAAGAAATGTGGACACACGGCAGAAGCCAAGTCCATACAAATGCATACACATCATTTTTATGATTGTTTTCTTGCTTGCTTCACAGACTTGACCTGAACATGCCAGCAAAGGATAATTGTTAGGTAGAGGTTTGTGGTCCTGTTGTTACCCTGTTGTTGTGGAAGCTTCTCCACTTGAGTCATACAGATAAGGCATTCATTAAGACATGGCAGAGAAAACATTCTCAACTAGTGCAAGACTGAGCAACATAAACTATGGATTAAATTTTTTTTTTTTTGCCATCTCTTTTCTGTGACTTGGTTGCACAGACATGCTGAGCTCTATGCCCAAACCATTCATTCTTATTTACACATGGTTTCTATACAGATGGTAGAGCCATCAGTTAAAGATCTGTGACTGTGGCCTTATCCATTCACTATCCTTCCAGCTGCCAGTTGGCTATAAATTATCTCACTTCTCATCCGTTCTTAGTCCATGAATTGAAGTTATTCTTAACCTCTCTTGCTGCTCCTGTTCAGTTTTATTGAACTTATTTTGATACAAACGTAGTTAACTACTTTTTCTATACATATTCATCATATATTCAAGTTGGGTATACACCTGGTTTATGAAATTGTAGGAAGAGAAAAAAGACGTAGAAAAGCAGAATCAACCTGCATTACTATAATAGCATCCACAAAAGACAACAAAAATAAAGATGGCAGTTATTAAAGTGCCTAGGTTCTCATAAAAATGAGAAAGCAGTATGTTACATGGAGAAGAGAATATATACACCAGGTGGACTCTTCATGGAATCTTAGACTTGGATCAAGTATTTTTGAGGTCATGTGATCCAGTGTCCTACTTTATAGAACAATATATGTAAGCCATTCTGGTGAGATCATTGCTGATTCTCCTCTTAAAATTCTTCTAGAATGATAACACTCCTAGTTCAGAAATCCATCCTTGGGTTCTTTGGCCAGAGCTGACAAGACGTCCTTATACTTGATGAAATTATTCCCTGCCTTATCAAAGTCTACTGTTTCTTGTTTTTCCATAAGCATGGAGCAGAACTTTCTAGAACTCTTCTCTATCTTCCTCTGACTCCTTTACATATTATAAAGCAGTCTTCAACTTTTCAAAGCACAGCCAGGTGGATAGATGGGGAGTGAGGAAGTCCATGTTAAAAGACTCCTCATTAACAGGTAGACAACTGCCTCTACTCTGGATTAACTCTGAACACTTGGAAAATCACTCATCTAGAGAAGTAACTTCTCCTAAGCAAACCTAGGCAAGAAGCTCCTGATGGCACTGCCAAAACTTTGTTTTAGGAAGAAGGCAGGGAAAGCAGGGTCCAAGTCACAATGTTAAGAGTTTCTGCTGCTAGTTACTAAGCATAGGAGTCTCTTAATTTTCTCACTGCCCTGCCATTCCTTTCCTTTTAGGTATGTGTATACACATGTTTGGAAGACTCATGTCCTGCAGTCATGGCCTAGTTGGGCCTCAGCATGAATTTCCTTATATGGATAATTTTTTTTTTAATTATACTTACATATGGCTGAAATAGAAATATTAGCAATATTTCAGATAACATGGGTCCATTAGGCAACTTTGGGCTGGCTTATGAGTGTCACCACCTCTAAGAGTGTGCCTTTTATAAGGCATGTGACAAGGCAGGGTCTACCTACCATCAAAGGAAGTACAGATGATCAATAAAACATGATCCAGTTTCCTGAGACACCACAGAGCTAGAAAACAATTTTGTTGTTAAAGCTCTGAGCTCCAAATATAAGCTACACATGAGTGAACATAGCAACAAATAGCAGAGAAACAAAAACAAATTCTGTATGTATGCAGATAGTGGCTATATTTGTTATGTATTGCTATGTAATATATTACTCTAAAACTCTAAATTAACATTTACTACCTTATACAGTTTCTGTGGGTCGAGAATCTAGAAATAGCTTGGTTGGGTGTTTCTAGGTCATGGTTTTTCATTGAGTTGCAGTCAGCACGTCAGCCACCAGGGCTGCAATCATCTGAAGGCCTGATTGAGACTGGAGGATCCACTACCAATATGGCTTCATGACACAATTGGCACATAAGTGCTCGTTGTTGTCTGGATACCTCAGTTCTTCACCACATGGATCTCCCCATAGAGTTGCCTGAGTGTCCTCACAACTTGGCATCTCTCTTCCTTCAGAATGAGTGATTCAAGAGAAGCAAGGTGAAAGCTGCAGTATCTTTCATGACTTAGACTCAGAAATCACACTCCTCAGAAACCACTCTCTCCTACTGGAAACCCATGTCAGCCTTATTCCTATTTCCTATTTGAGAAACGACTACAAAAGGGTGTGAATACCAGGAGGCAAGGATCAGTGGAGTACCGTGGTGGATGGTTGCCACAGTGGCCATCAAAGGAATTATGGTAATTCATGGACCCATTTGTTTTATAAAATCACCTAAAAGAGGAATTTTTTTGATTCATTGATGGGGCCAGTTCCCACAGTCTCTCCTCTGCTCAAAGTGGGCAGGTCATCAATTTTATTTCTGGGAACAAAATGAAGAGGGATGATGAAAATAAGTAACTAACCACTCTGAAACCAATTTCAGTTTCCACACAGTTTATACTTTCTCTATAGCCGGTGTCCCAGTTGTCTATTCTCTTCACATAGTGCGCCACTCTTCAAGGCCTCTGAATGTTGCTTAAACTTCTTACAGCAAGGTGGTCTTAGAGTAGTCATACTTCTTGAATAGCGGCTGGCATCTAAGAGACAGGAAATGGAGAGAATCATTCTGTTATTATCTGGGTCTTAAAACTGGCATGATTTAATTTTTACCATATTCTGTTAGTCAAAGCAGTCACAAAGCCTGCTACGTTTCAAGGGGAGGGGGCATAGATCCCCATGTCTCTATGAAAAACGAGTAAAAATAGTGTGGCCATCTTTAGTCTACCAGAACTGGGGATCTTAAATGGATTACCTTCCCACCTGAGGCAATAGAACTATTGAAATATCAGAAACTGGCACAGATATCCTTGACTCTCTGAGTTTTCTGTCTTCACCAGAGTGTCTTCTTTACTGTGTGTGGCAGATAGAGCCTGGAGTGAAGCCCACATGTTCATTCAGTCATTTGACAAATATTTAATAAGCACTCCCATATGCTATCCACTTTTTCACATACTTGAAATATATCTGAATGAAATTTTTTAAAACCCTGTCTTCTTGGAGCTTACAGTGTAGTGGAACATAAATGAAGACACGGGATAAAAGAACAACTTTCATTATCAAGCGTTTGCTGCCCACCAGGCACTATGCTTGGCACTTAACAGTACATTATTTCATCTCATCCTCACAGGAACCTCCAAGGAAAGCACTGTTTCTTCCCACACAGCTGGAAAATATTCAAGCTGAAATTTAAACCCAGGGTGTCTCTGATTTTAAAGTCTATATTCTTAATCACCATGCCATACCAATTCCCTTATGGTAGGTAACTTTCTAAAACTGCAAAGAAACACAGGATAAAAGGCCCCACGTAAATCTCAGGTCAAGAAAGAGACCTGAATAGTAAAAATGTCCAATGTCTGCCAAACACCTAACCATTTATAAAGAGTTTTTGTTTACCTCAACTATCTTATGAGGTTTTGGGTTTTCCTCTCTTTGTAGATAAGAAAATGGAGATGCAGGGAGTTTCAGTGATGTACCCATCTGGTTAAACCTTCCACAGCTCTGTCCAGATGTAAGCATAAGCGTTGGCCACAATAAGACTCAGAGGTCTGTAGAGCAGGAAAGCCTACTTGACATAATACAACTGTTCTTCTGCGTTAATACAGACAGTAAGTGTTATGGTTCACAAAACTCTCTGAACTACTCCCACAAGCCAACATGGAAACGGCAATTGAGACCCATAGAAGCAGGTTGAAGAACGATTCCTCCTTCCCATTGACCTGTGTTTCTCTCTTTTTCAGGATAGTCCTTGGCCCCCGTAATCCAACCTTGCACTTCCTCTAGGCCAGAATCACTGCAATCAGTTTTGTGGGAGACAAAAAGGCTCTCTCTCATTATACAACAATATTTTCCACCTTGATATTCCTGTAATAAATAACTTACCATTACACTAGATGATGCCTTACTTTAAGACTCTGAGTTCCTGGAAAGCAGGGGCCAGGGACCAGATCTCATCCATCTTCATATTCATAATAACTAGTTCAGTGCCTAGCATACAGTAAGTGCTCAATAAACTTTTACTGAATTGATTTAAATCTTATTTGACCCTAGCATATATAAAACAGATTTTAAGGTCATTTATGATATCAAAGATCTAGCAGTAGATGGCAATGGCTTAATAAAAGCCTTTGTCATGTTTGTGGTTAGCAGTATTAAAAACAAAGACAAAACCAAAAAACAACAAAAAAGTCTGTAGATTTCTCTTTTTCTTTTTATTTTGTTTTTAATTGACACATAATAGTTGTAATATTTATGATGTAGAGTGTGATGTTTTGAGACATATGTAATGATAAAATCAGGGTCGTTAGCATATCCATCACCTCAAACATCTTTCATTTCCTTGTGGTGAAAATATTCAAGATCCTATCTTCTGCAGCTGGGCACGGTGTCTCATGCTTGCAATCCCAGCATTTTGGGAGGCCAAGGAGGGCAGATCACTTGAGGCCAGGAGTTCGAGACCAGCTTGGCCAACATGGTGAAACCATCCCAACTAAGAAAACATATATAAAAATTAACTGGGTGTGGTGGCACATGCCTATAGTCCCAGCTACTCAGGAGGCTGAGGCACAAGAATTGCATGAGCCTGGGAGGCAGAGGTTGCAGTGAACCCAGATCACACCACTGTACTCCCAGCCTGTGTGACAAATTCTAAAAGGGCTTATTTTTTTTTCTTTCTTCCCATCCAATGACCTATCAAGGGGCTTATTTTTTAACATGAAATTTTTTATATAAATAAACCCTTTAGAATTGACACGGAACTTATATGGCATTCTGAAATCTACAGATTGTGCTTTTTGGTTTGTTGTTTTTGTTTTTGTTTGTTTATAATACTGAAAAAACACAAACATGAAAACAGCACTTTATTAAGCCACTGTCATCTATACCTAGTCCTTTGATCTCATAAATGATCTTAAAACCTGCTCTGACATGTTAGGGCTGAGTAAGATTTAATTTGATTCAATAAAATTGAACAATTTTAGATTTACGATAAATTGCGTAGAAAGTACAGTGTTCCTGTATATTCCACACATAGTTTCTCCTGTTAAGGTCTTACATTAGTGTGGTACATTGGTTATGATTTAAAGACCAATATTGACACTTTATTCCTTTTTAATTTTTTGTAGAGATGGGGGTCTCACTATGTTGCCCAGGCTGATCTCCAACACCTGGGCTCAAGTGATCCTCCCACTTCAGCTTTTCAAAGTGCTGATTCTAGAAGTGAGCCACCATGCCTGACCAATATATTATTATTAACCAAAGTCCATACTTTGTTCAGGTTTCCTTAGTTTCCTTACCTACTATCCTTTTCCTGTCCTAAGATTCCATCCAGAGAACCACATTACATTTAGTGATCATGTCTCCTTAGGCTTCTCTTGGCTGTGACAGTTTTACAGACTTCCCTTGTTTTTGATCGCCTTGACAGTTTTGAGAAGTATTAGTCATGCATTTTGTAAACTGCCCCTCTATTGGGATTTGTCTGATTTTTTCTCATGATTAGACTGCGGTTATGTGTTTTTGGAAGGAAGACCACAGAGACAAAGTATCATTCTCTTCTTGTCACATCGAAGGTACACACTGTCAACATGACGGATCACTACTGATGTTGACCTTGATCACCTGGCTGCGATGGTGTTAGATTTCTCCACTATAAAGTTACTCTTGCCCAAATAAGCCCTTCCCCAAAAGGGCTTATTTTATTTACTTTATTGAGGTATAATTTACATACAGTAAAATGATTCCACCAATCCTAAGTGTACACTTTGGTGGGGATTGATGAACTACATCAGTAGTTCTTGACTGGAAGAATTTTGCCACCCAGGGGACAATTTCTGAAGAAATTTTTGGTTGTCACAAGAGAAAAGGGATAGAAGCTGGAGACACTGCTAAACATCCAATAATAAATAGGACAGCCCTCCTCAAGAAGAAATTATCTGGACCAAAATGTCAGTAGTGGTAAGGCTGAGAAATCCTGATATACACTCACGTGACCACTACTCCAAGTCAAGACATAGCAGTACCCCGAAAGTTTCTTGTGCTTCTTTTCAGTCAATTTCCCCACTACCTGTCCTTGGAAACTACTATTTTCATGTGTTCTTCCTTAGAGTACTTTCATCTGTTCTTGAATTTCATAGAAATAAAATCATATTTTATTTCCTCTTTCATCTCTGACTTCTTTTGCTCAGCATAATATTGAGAGTCATCTATATTTTGTTATGTATTAGTAGTTTTTTCCTTTTTTATTGAATACTATTCCATTGTATGACTATACTATACTATACTAATGGGCATTTGGATTGGTTCCAGTTTAGGGATTTTAGGAATAAAATGAAAACTGTGTAGAAGTCTTTGTGCGGACATACATTTTTAGTTCTCTTGGATGAACAACTAGAAATGGAATTGCTGGGTGATATGGTAAGTACACATTTAACAAAGGGGTTATATTTTTTAAAAAAGAAAATGGTGTTTTATCTTATTTGGAGTATATGGATTTTCTTACCACTTCTACTTTCTCATCTCAGCTAGGAAATAAGTTTTGAATTAAATAAGGTGATGTCAGAGACATCCTCTTCCATTCTTTTCATCCCCTGGCAGAACTTTTTGGAATAGTTGATCAGACTTCATCAATTCCTTTCTCACTTGCACTGTGCCAAGCAAAAGTTGATGTCTCTTAAGATCACAACCAGAAACAGCTGTGTCTCTGGTTCTTTGGGTAATGTGTGTTTGATTTTTTTTGAGAAGATGTTTATAGAAAATGGCCTGCAGTATTGGCAGTTGTGAGAACAGATCTAACTTCTGCTTGGAACTGCTATAAATTTTTAAAACAAACCAAACCCGAACATTACAATATGGCTATGTAAGGCACCTCCAAGCCAAATCCATTAAATTGGGAATGAAATATTTATTATGATCTGAATGAGACAACGACAAAGAAAGGACTTTAGATTTTCCTTAAAGTTGTAGTACCAAAACTTTGAATCCTTACGTTATTACAATAGGTTTTAGAGTTTAATTTTCGATTCATATAGGGGCTCAGAATGACCATCAAGAAAGAAAAAGTTTACAAAACTCGTAATAAAAATAAGATCTTTTCAAGGTAAAAAGTAAAGATTTATCTTGTTAGTAAGCATTCCTAACCCACATGTGAGGTAAACAATATTTCTTAGCCTTAAAAATTTTTTATTATACCCATTATAAAATGATCCCTTCCCATAAAAACCAGTAAGTAACATCCCCAAAATTTAAAAAGTTCATCTCCAATGATAAAATTATAAAAGAATATGGTAAAATTATTAATATTCTGAGAAAATTAAATCATTTAAATAGGGACCATAAAAAATTCAGCATAATGAAAGAAACAAAGATCTAGAAGGTGAGAGACCTAAATTCTAATCTTGCTTTTGTCACAAACTACTTGATGCAAAATATACTAGGTGATCCCTAAGGTTCGTTTTAGCTCTAATTTATTATGAATTTTATTGTCTTGCTTTCAATACGCACATAAATAACATACTATATACATTTATATAAACAACTTTTTCATCAGGGTTTTTAACTTACTTTAATGTAATTTGAGGAGGGAGAATATCAGATTAGAAGCACTTCTTAATTTTTTTCTTACATAGAATTATTACTTATAAGAATAATACCAATGTGTCTTACTATTATTTTAGTTACAATTTGATGAATATTTAGCATTCCCTTTTACATCTTTATCTTCAGGTAGATTCATGTACTCATGTTGTAAGGATCAGCATCATTATGACACTTTAATGTTTACTAAGTTAAGTAGCATATGCAAGTTAATTCTCATAGGAGACTTTTAAAAGTGAGCCTGGATTTTTAAATGGAAATAATTGCTTTGGGGAAAAGGAACTATTTCAAGGAAATATATGCCACCTTAGTGTGAAACCATCATAAGCTGAGAAGGGATATAATTATTGTCGAAGCTAGCTTCCTTCTAGCAAAGCACGTTGATCCTCTTCCTAAGGGATAAATAGGTCATCTCTAGGGCCACTCCTTTTCATATAGTCAAGATTACAATATTTGCCTCCTCTCCATGTATCACATTACTCTTTTTATATCTGGGTTTTCAGTATTTGACACGTTTCTTCCCACACAATATCCACAACATCCCTCTGTGAGATACATCCCTCATTCGGGTGATCATTTTGAAGTCATAAACTCATCTGCTTTTCAACTGGGGAAAAACCTATGAGTGGGGATGTTTCTCATGTTACCCTAATAGTATGCACCTCAGTAACTCTCTTGGTTTGAAGATTTTGTAAAACCTCTAATCTATCCTAGGAACAGATGGAAACAAACAATAAGGTCATTTGCAAATTATATTTGCCAAGAGAAAGCAACTTAAACTTCTTTAACTTAGGGGATTAAAATATCAGAACCAAATAATACAGTGGATTATTTTTCTAAATTTTATCTTTAATGATTTAAAAACAAAGGACACTGTTCTTTCTGTTTGAATAAAATCTTAATACCTGCAAACATATCTGAATAAACCATATTTTAAAAACCATGATACCCAGAATGAGTAAAGATAGTTATATTGCTAAAACAGCCTAAATAAATAAATTGTCCTACTATTAACATAGAGGTAACATTATTACCTGAGTCAAGGAATAATGTCTAACCAAAGATCTTCTTTCTTATTTAACAAGGATGTTCATACTGTCATGACCTATCAAGATATGGTGCCCATGAATGCACAGAATCATAGACTCATCTTGAAATGAAAATTTCTACCATATTAAATAATAATTTTTTAGATAAGACCATTTTCTCAATTGAGAGAAAAAATGGTTTCTTTTGGCAAAATGCTTAAATCAACAAATGTAGACAATTATTTTCTCTTGGAATAATCATCAGATCTCTGTTTCCATGAGAGAACTGCTAGCGAGAAACTGACCTTTGTAGAGAAAAGGCTAGAATTCCTACCAGGCATTATATCACAGAATTAGGCTATTTCCACAGAATTACAAACACATCTTTGGGAAAGGAATTAGCTTGCTGAGATAGGAATGTGTTTGATCCTACAAAAAAACAGACATCAAGACCTTTATTTCTACCTTTCTGAGAGGCACCTTCCAGAGGAAAACATGTTGAGATTGACTCTCTCCCTTCCTCTAGTCTCACAGATCTTCGCTCTGACCATGTGCATAGACTTGCTCCCTTTCCTTAACAGCAGGCTCATCCTACCCAGCTATGCTATGCTCCTCACAGTGTCCTTGCCATCATCAGAACTGTCTTCTATACCAATCATGTTATCTTATCTTCTCTGTCTCCATTTCTCCATGGTTCAGTATTTAAGCCCCATCTCTTACCTTCCTCTTTTGCTAATACTTAACATGCATTTAAATGTTTTGCCAGGTGTCCATATTACTGTTGGCTTAGAAGTTTAGAACAATCTTCATTTCCAAGTGTTCCCCACCTTAAAGATCTCTATTCTTCTTCCAGTCTTTCTCAAAATAGGTAAGTCGGAAATGTTAGGACTAATTATTTGGGTTGGCTAGGGTTTGATTATTGTGCCCCGGGTTTCTTATTAGAAAAAACACATGGGCCTCTGCTTAGCCATTACTCCTACAATAGAATAAGAAACTATTTGACTATACCACACTTCCCCCAAACTTGGTTTGTACCAAGTTAGAATAGAGTTTCTTGGTAACTCAAGAGTTGGGATAAGTAGGGGCTCCCCTTACCTCCAACACATGTGACACCACTGCAGTGCCACAGGCTGCATGGCTTGTGTCCCACAAAAGCATTCACGTGTTAGCTGCCTCCTCATTGAGTAATATTCATCATCCCTTAGCTATTCGACCTGCTTTGGGTTTAAGGGTGGGGCTTTATGTACATTTGAAAATTATACAAATGAATAATTTTAAAAAGAGATGACTAAAAATAAGATTCCTCCTGTCACTTAGGCAGAGATGATCAGTGGTTGGAGAGTGCTGGATATCCCTAAAGTCTTTTCTATGAGGTATATTGTAATGTGTATATTTTGCCTTGTCTTTAAAAGTTATTTATGGACATGTCAAACTCTAGGAGATGATCTCTTGAGTTTTATTTATTTTGATTCCTGCAATCCTTTAATTCTGCTGGTTTATTAAATAAGTTTATGCCTCAGAAAATATATTTTTGAAATGTACTGTAATTTTAAGTCCTTTTTACCTCTTTGAAGCAAAACTTCACACATGGCAAGAAAGCATTACCAATATCCTTCCCTGAAATGAAAACAAAAATAGAATGAGAAACATTAGAAACTCTGAACATGAATAGATTTCACACCCAGACCCAGCAGAACAACTAGGTCTTGTCATGGCCCATCACCCAGAGACCACCCTGAGTGTTTATGGTTACAGAGGGAAAAGAAACAAGTATACACATCAAGAACAAGCTTCAAACTTCAGTTTAGCTTTAAATTAATCAAAGAGCAGATTCCTCATTCCTGCATTTATATCTCCTCCCATTTCCTACATGTACAGGCTTTCCACACCCTCTCCTCTAAATTGTCCTTCCTTCCTACTACCTCACCAGTGTGGCTCAAAACTCAGGCTCCCCACCGCCCATCTCCCACAGTGAACATAGGCCACATGGTAGCAGACCCTGTGGTCATGCTGTCAGAGGATAGGGGAATGGTGAGATCATCAACATCAAAAACAACAGATCTGTGGCAAACACTACTAGCTACCTATGCCAATATTCATTATCCTCTTTCTCCTTAGTAACGTAACTTTAACTTTTATCGGGGCACGCTGCCACCTGTTTAAACAACTGCATGCTCCAGCCTTCCTAGCAACTAGATACAGTTTCTCAATGTAAAAGCCAAATTCCTTCCAAAGCCTTCAAATTGTAAGTTGTAAGTTGCTGCTTATCATGGAACTGACTCAGTTGAACTGAGAGCAACTACTTAGTACTCCTCTGTTTCTTTCTACCTGTTCTCCTGCTGGCAGCTTGAAACATAGACATAATATCCTGAACTGTAGTATCTATCTTGTGCCATGAAATATCCTTAAGGAGGGGTTCTGAGGCTATGGAAGCATAAATGTCTGAGCCCACGGCCTGATGGCACACCACGGGGCCACAATAGCACTCCCAGATAACTTCACATTTTCTTTATCCAAGAGTGAGAAATAATTATATCTTGTTTAAGTGTTTGTTATTTTGGGGTTTTCTGTTACATTGATATTTCTGGAAGGAGTGTTCCAGAAAAGAGAGCGGCAAGAGCAAGGGTTCAAGGGCTGGAGCATGGAGTATCAATGTGGCTGAAACAGAGGAAACAAGAGGAAGAGTGTGAGATAAGATCAGAGGAGTACTGAAGCCATTCTGCGAAGGGTCTGGAAGGCCTTTGGAAGGCTTTTACCCCAAAAGATATGAGGCGGCATTGCACGATTTGGATCAGAGGAGTGACATATCACTTCTATTTTAGTGACATCTATCTGGCCACTGTAGAGGAAAAGCTTAGATGCAAAGAGATCAGGTGAAATATCATGGTGGTTTGAACTAGCATAGTAACAGTGGAGGTGGTAAGAAGTGTCAGATGTTTGATATTTTCTGCAGGCAGAGCCAACAAAATTTCCTGACCAACTGAATGCAGATTGTGTGAAAAAGAGAGGAATCAAGGGTGTCTCCAAAGTTTTAAGCCCAAGCAAACGGAGGGATGGAGCTGTCATCAACTTAGATGGGAAAGGCTGCAGCCAGAGCTAGCTTGGGAGTAATGTATAAAACTAAAACCATTGTTCCATCTAAAATCTACTCTTTTGTCTTAGTGCTATCTCACACATTCTACAAAGACCTATTCAGTAACCCAGGAAGAATCCCAAAGGCCACCCTTGACTCTTCTCTCTCTAAAATCTCCATAAAGTCCCATCATGTGATCTGCTTCCTACTTCCTATCTCATTTATCTATCCACTTCTCTCTTTGTCCACAGCCATCACTTTGAGGTCAGCATCATTTCTCACCTGAATTATCATAAGGAGCTCCAAATTGGTGATAAGACTTCCCTGGATTGAACCATTCATTGCCTGCAGCATGAGACATCTTTCAAAAGCACAACACTCTCCAATGGCCCACCATTTCCTATTGTCCTCAGATAAAGCAGTGAGCACAATGTGTTAAGAATTTTTGCTCCGAAATAATTTCTGGCTCACAGAAAAGTTTCAGGAACTATGCAAAAAACTTTCCATATACCTCTCACCCAAATAACTAATTTTACTTCTCTCCCTCTCATTTGTTTCTTTCTGAGTCATTTGAGAATACATTGCAAACACAATGCCCTATACCCCTAAATACTTCGGTGTATGTCTTCCTCTAAATGAGAAAAATGACTTTCACAATTGCAGTACAATGATCATAATCAGAAAATTAACATTGCTACAATGTAATTATTTAATACAGACTTTACTCATATTTTTCAATTAAGCAAATTATGTCTTTTATAGCAAAAGAGGTGTAAATATACATATAGATGTTGATGTTTCTGGTCCAACATTTAATCCAGGATAACACACTGTATTCCATTTTCCTATCTCTTTAAGTCTCTATTTCTCCTAGAACAGTTCCTTTGTCGTTACCTTTTATGACCTTGACACTCTGGAAGAGAATAGATCAGACGTTTTGTAGAATTCCCCTCAGTTTGGATCTGCCTGACGTTTCTTCGCGATTAAATTTAGCTTATGCAAGTTTGGCAGAAGTGATGTGTCCTTCTCAGCACATCCTATCAGGAAGCAGTCTTTCACACATTTTAAAACCTTCTTCATAATGTTGTTTCTGCCCATGTCTTGCCCTCCTCTCTCACCCTCTACCCATTGCTGCTCCCAGGCTCTTAAACACAGCCCCAGAGAATCCATTCCAACCTCATTGTCACCTAGTTAATCCACATTGTCCCCAGAGTTGTCAGCATAAAGGTCACTTGCCAAGAGATTGTTCCTCAAACCCCTGCGCTCATCAGGGGCCCCTCCTGAGTAACCAGAACCCAGCCACCATAGAGCTTATTAGGCTGCATTTTTAAATACCTCTTTGCTTGTCTGTATCCTCTTCCGGACGATAAGCATTTGAGGATAGAGACTGTGTAATGTTCACTATCATTGCCAGCACATAGCCCAATGCCTGGCACACAGTAAGTAGGTGCTAAATAAATATTTCCTGAATGAAGTATCACTTCTGTGAAGCCTCCTTTACCTTGCAGGCTTCCTCCTGCATGTTCCCAGAGCCCAGCATAATTCCATTCTCTCTCTCTCATGGTATTGCTAAATCGTTTGTCTACACTCCGTCTTTGCAGTGAGCTTGAAAATTCCTGGAACCACATCTGAGTTCTCGCATTTGATTCCACTGCACCTTAACAGACTGAGAAAGGAAGCAAGAAAAGAGAGAAGGGAGAGAGGGAGGGATTGGGCCTTTGTTTTAGAACTTTGTTTCTTCTGAGTTTGCCTTGTGCAGACTGTTTTAGAGTGTCTCTCCGAGCTACTCCTCCCCCTCACACCCCACTTCCTGTTTACTCTGCCTCCCAGAATCACAGTGGGGAGGGGAGGGGGATGGGAGCCAGTTCAGTTCCCTTCGCCTCCTTCCCAATCCTTGAAGGGCCCAAATCAGGAATGATTGCTTTGAGTTTGAGTTTATGGTCTTTACAAGTCTTTGTGAGTGTTATCAACAAGAATCTAAAGCTTCTAGTGTGAATTCTCATCAGTGCATATACTAAAAAGCAGTAAAGTAAATGAAGGTAGAAAAAAGAGAAGAAAGAAAGGCCTGGGAAATCCACAGATTAAATAACCAGTCAGAACAATCCAGAAATTAGTTGCAGTGTCTTATAAAGAAAGCCTTAAAGAACAAATGAGGTGAAAGAATAGAAGCTCCCTCCTCAAAGATTTCTTTTTTTCTCCTTTCCCTGGCCCTCATATTTAATTAACAACTAGCAAACACCACTTCTCTTATTATGATCCTTATGTTCACCGAGACAATATCTAATATGCTTCTCTTTTTTGAAAAGCTTTTGTGCTTCATTCCAGACTAACTCATCACCATTCAATGACAGCCAGAAGTACTAGGTCCCAATGGTAAAGAATCAATGGTGAGGAGCCACTAATCAACAAAGGGGCTACACAACTGCATCTTTCAAACATTGCTGGCAAAATGGTAAATGTTATAACAGCTGTGGAAAACTCCTTGGCAGTGTTAAGTTTAGCCTAAAGCTTCTTCCTGACACATTTTAAGTTCAGGCTAAAGATTTTACATAGTGAACTGTAACCTAACTGGATGTGTAAACAGACTACACCTACTCTGCTGCCAATCACCGAGATATGGCCAATCAGAGGTGACCAACTGTTCAAATACCGGGCTGTAACCAATCCAGCTGTTTCTGTACCTCACTTACATTTTCTAAACATCACTTTCCTTTTTCTGTCCACATATCTTCAACCACTCTGCAGTGCCTGAGTCACTCTGAATGAACCTATTCTGGTTCAGGGGCTACCTGATTCAAAAATCATTCTTTGTTCAATTAAACTCTGTTAAATTTAATTTGTGTGAGGTTTTTCATTTAATAGAAGTTTCTTATAAAGTTAAATGTATACCTATCTTTTGAACTAGCAATCTCATTTCTATGCATTTATCAAAAAACAAAAAAGAAAGGCTTGTACTAGAATACTATTTACAGCTTTGTGCGTGACAGCTAAAAGAAATAAAATGAAATCAACTTCAATGTCTATCAACAAAAGAATGAATAAACAAGTCATGGACATTTATAAAATGGAAAACATCTCAGCAATAAAAAGGAATGATCTACTCACATATGCAAGAACATGGGTAAATTTCAAAATTATTGAATAAAAGAAGCAAGACATCAAAGAGAACATACTGTATGACTCTCTTAATATGAAGTTCAAGAACAGCCAGAACTACTTATATGGGGATAAAAATCAGAACAGTGGTTGTGTGGGAGATGGGGTGAGGGGGATGAGTGATCAGAAAGTACATGTAGGTGCTGGGGCTCATGCCTGTAACCCCAGCACTTTGGAAAGCCAAGGTGGGCCGATCACCCTGACTGAGGTCAGGAGCTCAAGACCAGCCTGGCCAACATGGTGAAACCCTGTCTCTCCTAAAGATACAAAAAATTAGTAGGGTGTGATGATGGGCACCTTCCATCCCAGCTACCTGGGGTTCTGAGGCAGGAGAATCGCTTGAACCTGGGAGGCAGAGGTTGCAGTAAGCTGAGATAAAGCCACTGCACTCCAGCCTGGGCAACAGAGCAAGACTCCATCTTAAAAAAATAAAAAATAAAAAGAAAGAAAGAAAGGAAAAAAGGCCAGGCGCAGTGGCTCACACCTGTAATCCCAGCACTTTGGGAGGCCGAGGCAGGTGGATCACGAGGTCAGGAGTTCGAGATCAGCCTGGCCAACATGGTGAAATCCTATCTCTACTAAAAATACAAAAATTAGCTGTGCTTGGTGGCGCACGCCTGTAATCCCAGCTCCTCAGGAGACTGAAGCAAGAGAATGGCTTCACACTGGGAGGTGGAAGTTGCAGTGAGCCAAGATCATGCCACTACACTCCAGCCTGAGCAACAGAGTGAGACTCTGTCTCAGGTGGAGGGTGGGGAAAAAAGAAAGAAAGGAACATGCAGTAACTTTTTTTTAAGTGAAGGTTATGTTCTGTACTTTGATTGAGGTGTTAGTCATGGCTGTATGCATTTATCAAAACTTAAACTATATAGGTAATATCTGTGCATTTATTACATGTAATTATATGGCAATAAAAACAAAAATAATAATGAAATGGGGGCTACATAAAACAATACTAAACAAAAGAATCACAAAATGTTTTGGAGCGAAAGAAGTAAAAATAATGCACAAAGAAAGAGAAGTTGGGTCTAAGATCTTAATCACAAATATATAATAAATAGTGCTACTATATTTGAAGCAAGGCTTTTTAGTAGTACAATGACAACACCATAAGTCGTATCTTTTTATGCAGAGCCACTGTCACCAAGATTAGAGCCTAAAAGAAAATCAAGTTTCCTTCACAAAACAAGACAAAAAAGACCTTTTAATACTGTTTCAGCAGGTTGTTGTACTAAAAATTCTGTTTTAACCATCCCAAAGGCATCAAATGGATTAGGTGACAAGAATATATAACCTCTTTGTTTCCTGGTCATATGCTAGATACCAATAGGAAACTAAAATAAGTCTCCCATTGCTTCTGCAAGAAATTCTTACTAACATGGTGGCTTAAACCTTATCTAACAGTTCTGATGGTCAAAAGTCCAGAATGAGTCTTAATGGGCTAAAATCAAGGTGTTGGCAGGGCTGCACACCTTCTGAAGGCTTTGAGGGGAATCTGTTTTCTTGCTTTTTCCAGCTTCTAGAGGCTGCCTGCATTTCTTGGCTCATGGCCCCTTCTTCCATCTTCATAGCCAGCAGTGGCAAATGGAGTCTTTCTCATGCTACATCCCTGATTTTGACTCTTCTGCCTCCTACTTCCATTTTTTAAAGGACTTTGTGATTACACTGGGTAAATCAAGGACCCATACAATACAAGGTCATAATCCAGGATGATCTCCCCATCTGAAGGTCAGGCGATTAACCACCTTAATCATATCTGCAACCTCAATTATCCCTTGCCATGCAGGTTCCAGTGAATGGAATATGGACATCTGTGGAAGGCCATTATTCTGCCTACCATACTGAGTCTTCACGGCATTGTAAAATGTTACTTGGAGCACCTGCCTCATCATAAATCACTTCAAATCCTTCTATTTTCTAAGCCAGCCATCAGATAAATGTTTCCAAAGGTTCCAGGTTTATTATAAGCAGCGATTCAGGTAAACGAGATAGAACAGATCCTGCTCCAAAGATTACATTCTACTTTCAATTGTTTCCATTTAGTTCTACGGTCTCCTGAAATTTGGAACATGTCTCTGTTCCAGTTATCCATTGCTGTGTAACAAACCACTCAGTGGTTTAAAGAATAAAAATATTTTGCACACAAGTCTGAAATTTGGGCAGGGCTCAACAGGGACAGCTTGTCTCTGCTCTACTTGGCATCAGCTGGAGTGGCTCGAAAGCTGAGGGCTAGAATCATTTGAAGGCATCCTCACATGTTTAGCAGTTGATGGTGGCTGTTGGCTGGGACCTCAGTGGTGTTGTCAGCTGGAACACCTACAGGTGGCTTCTCTATGTGGCTTGGGCTTCCTCCCAGCATGGCAGCTGGGTTCCAAGAGCCAGCATCTCAATATTGAGTCACATATCTCATGCAAGAGGAAGATATATCACCTTTTATGGCCTGGCCTTGGAAGTGACAGCCACATTCTTTTTTTCAAGGCAGCCCACAAAGCCCCACCTAAATTCAATGGGAGGATACAGTGATTCTACCTTTTGAAGGAAGGTGGCAAGGTTGTAGAAGTACATGTAGGGTTGGAAATAACTTTGCATCCAGTTTCAGAAAATACAATTTGCCACAGACTCGCTGCCACTTTTTCATTCCCTCGCTTTATTTTTATATCCTCCTCTTTCTTCCATTCTATTTGTCTCCTTTATATAATATCCTTCTCGCCCCACCCCATCTCCTTTTGTCCCCTACCCCTTCTACCTCAAGATCAGGCCAACTCTTTATGAAAATAGTTTCATAAAGTGGTGGAAAAAGACTATAGCACATGCACAAGAGGGGCATCTAACTGCTGGAATTAGGGAGCATTCAACCGTTTTGGTGTACCAACAAAGTGACCATGCTGGTTGATCAACAAAAATGGCAATTTCGCATGCTTCTACTTAATATTTGTTGCCTGTCTAGTCAGAGAAAAAGGTATCGCAGCTGGCTATCAGAAGAAAACAATTTCTCCTTATTCCTCAGGTTTCCAATGGGCAGGAATGCAACATATTTGCTTTTCTCCATCACTTGATGGACCCCATGTAATCACATTTTGCTTTTCTGCATCACTCCTGTTACTCACACTGACCCAGGATGGGGGAGTGGAGAGCCACATCTGGAAAATTTGGAAAAACTGTATTGGGCAGGCTTGTCTTGGTACCTCCCTTTTTCCACGTGGAGCCAATAGGGCTGCAAGGAGCAGGCATTTTCTTCTGCTTCCAAACTCACTAGAAGGGCTGCTGGTTTCTGAGATTCCTCCCAGACCCCAACACAAGAGTTAATCATCTAAATTGGCACTTCCCTTGAAACATTTAAGCTATGAAGAAATTATCAACAAGTACTTATCACAACAGAAACAAAATTATATCCTCAAAGCATCTATGAGTTATAAGCTGCAATGTCAATTAGATGTTATAAAATATTACACCTTCTTCTGAATGACTAATCTACACTAACCACACTCCTTGCATTCTATGCATACTTTGGCTGCTATAGAACATGTATGTATTCTTTCACAATGTCTATATTTTATTTTTTTAAAGCAGGGCTTAAAATTAATATCGCATTGTGAACAACTGGACAATTTTATATACTTGGTCAGAAGCAGCAATGTGGTACTTTCGTTTTCATGTTTCCTTGACTACCAAACAGGAAATCTCTTCAATTAGATATCTAAGAAGGGAGAAACAAGGCCATTATCCAAATGCACAGCAAGTTCTGTCAGGTATTTCAACGTGGTGGAAAAGTAGTCAGGTTTAATTGGCCCTACTGAGCTCGCCCACAAGCTACAACATTCTTTATTTCAGCAGTGTGGTATTCAAAAGGGGAAGAAAAAACAACTCTACCAAGTTAGTTTCTATCTTTGACAAAATCAAATGAATCATGTCCAGTTTCAAGTGAATGCTTATTGATAAAAGTGCACATATCAACACTAGTAATATTGATATTGAAAAATAAAATAGATTTTCGAAAATGCCCATCTCCAACATTGTTTATTGAGCTAGATAAAATAAAGAACTGGTTTCTATGTTTTGCTAGTGATTTCCTAGTCTTATTATCTACTGTGCGTGTAACCACTTTCTCTAGACAGTCAAAGGTCAGAAAGTTCTCATTTACAACCCTGTTCTTAAGGTGATGAGGATATTCTACAATCCAAATTCTTACCAATTTGGGATTATTCTAATTGGGCCCTTTGGCAGATATGTTTTGAAAACTTCTAAGCAAAGCATTCTGAAAGAATAGACAATTAATAAAATACAACAAAAAGCACTGGAAGTTCTCATGGAAAGCTGTCTTCTCCTCCTAAACACCATCTCTCTCTCTATTCCCTTCCACTCAGTGTGGAAGCTGCTTTCCTCTCCTGGATTCCATCTTTCTGGATTCTCTCACTCACTGTGAGTTAGCTGTTTCTTTCTCGCTCCTTCTCCTGTTTCTCTCTCTCTTTAAATAAATCACTTTCTACAAACAGAAAAGAAAGGAAAAGAAAAAAAAGAAAAGCACTGAAAGTTACAAAAAATGTTTCTCTTAAAAGTACAGAATGTCAAAACAGGAAGGATTGACAAGATAGCCATAGTTTTAGGGGACTTCTTTAGACAGAGGCACAACTCTTCTTTTTCTGCTTTAAATTGAACAAGACTTTTATTTTATTTTATTTTTTTATGTTTTTTTTTACACCACCCCCCCCCCCACCCCGACCAAGACTTTTAATACTAAAGAGGAAACAGCTAACTCAACCAAGAAAAAAAAAAGACTATTTGGGGAGGTGAAATTCTCATGTTTGTAAAAAAAGATGTATCTGAGTCCGGAATAGCTACCTTAGCTGCAATCAATACTATTCAAGCACTGAATAGCAGCTGGGAGAGTTCTGTGTACAGTTGTGGGTTTTCTTTTCCTCAATCAACATCGTATTAATTAAATACCATTCTTCAATGGAGCAAGGTGACTCCTGAGATATGTGGGAAATAGGGAGAAAAACCATGAAATCCTCATTTGTTGAAGCCAAAAGAGATCTTAAAGCTTGCGCTGCTTTCACCTCTTGTTTCGTTTCTGCAGGCTTCAAACCCTTTGTTCATCCTAAAATCCAGGGAGACAGGGCAAGAGAACAAACAGGAATCCCCAGCCTCTGCTCCACCTCCTTATCTTCCTACCCAAGCTTCATTCTGTACCACAAAAGGCCTTGTATGCACAAATACGAACAGCCCAGTCTGCATGTCCAAGCCCCATCCACAGCTCCCCAATAAGCCCCAGGCCTAGGGGTGCACACATCAGCAGCTCCTCTACCACTAGAGAATACACCCAGGACAGATGCCTGTGAAATCTCAGGAATGAGCCCAGAGCCATTTGGACAGGAAACTCTGGGGATCCAAGTGCCCAGAGTGTGGTCTAAAAATAGGGACACAGTTCTGGGCATTCCTTTGGCTCTGAGGATTCTTTGCCCCATGGGAAGTGGCAAGGCCTTATGACAGTGAGAGTTGGGGCCTTATATAGTGGAGAATTCTGGGCATGAGATTTGCATGAGTCAAAAGATAATACTAGTTTTCAGAGACCAAAACGGTTGTTGGTAATACATTATCAATCATTACCATCATGTCCACCACCTAGCAGAAAGTTCTACACAGCTCCAAGTAAATTAACTAGAGGCCTACAAAAATGTTTGAAGTGACTCAAGAACAACCTTTACATTTCCCTGAGTTATTAAAGAAAAAAAAAAGAAAAAGAAAAAGCGCACAGCCTTAAAAGAAAAAATAAATAATTGTAAGTTTAAATTATCTTAGTGAATAAAGCAATTTAGCCTTGCTTAGAAGCTACATAAACTTTTCAACTTTAAAAAGACTAATGTTAATTTTAAGAGACTAATCCAATATGCTACATCTTTAGAGTTTTCAAAAACTTTCAATCAAGTTTTTTATTCATTGTGAGCAAAACATCATCTCCAAAATTTTAAAAGAAAACATTCTTTCTGTCATTATTGTATCCAAAACCCTTCAAAATAAATCGATGAAAGTTGCAATGATTGGTAAAAATGTACGAGATGTACCATCAAAAGATAAATACCTTTGGGAAAAAAGGTACATTGTATGAGATTTGAGCTCTGAATCCACCAGAACTGTGTCCAATTTGCAAACATCTGAGAACCATTGGCAATGCAGAACAGAGGGAGGAAGGGATGGGGGCAGGGAGCGAGACAAAGGGAGAAAGAAGGAGAGAGGAGACGCACTATTTTTCAAATGATTTTTGTTCAGTAACTAAAAATAAGGGGAAATGATGAGGCATATGCAAATGCCAATAACCTTCATTAAAAAAAAGTTGTCAACAGCAGAGTAGTTTTCAAGTTGGCCAAAAGAGTAATTACGGCAGCTGCAGTGCCATGCTCTCTAACAAACTGTTTTTAAGTTCACAGAAAGAGTAAATTAGGCCAAACCACTAAGAAACACTGTATCAATGTAAAACATGAAAATCCCCATGTGAACAAAGCAGAAAGCAGTGTTGAGGGGCAAAATCAGGCTTTCTCAAAAGCTTTGGTACAAGATTTTGATGTAAAAAATTCCTACATTCTTATCAAATGTAAATATCTGGAGGGTGATCAATTGCCACCTAACCTGTTCCTTTTTGCCCAGTTCATTTATCTGTGTCTTCCCTTTAGTCATAAACTGCCATGGAGATGGGCACTGTCAGACAACCAGTATCTCTGAGAGCTCTCTGAGGGGGATGCCACACAATGTATTCAAGTCTTAAAATTCAACTCCATTCAGCTCTTAAAATCTATAAATGACTTTGAGATCCCTCAGGAGAGACCTTCTGAAAATATGAAGTCACTTATTGCTTTACTTCAGAAGTTAAAATTTTCAATAGCGTGAGAAGTTTTAACTGGTGAATCTTTGGGGTAGTTGTCCTAATTTTGTTTCACAAACTGATCTGGAATAAAATCATAGTTACTTTAGTGGAATAGTACTTACTGGGCCTGGGAAACCTTATTGGTTCATAAATATACCAATACTTTTTAACAGTGAGCATCATTACTGCCAGGTCAGAATCACTGTTTGCATATAAAAAATCTCTTACTTGAAGAAATATTTTAAAAAATAAGGTTAATAACTCTTTACAGTTTAGTTTTGCTATCTGCATGTAATTTTCTGTATTACATACACTGCAGTAATATTCTGAAAACAACTTTCAGTGAATGTCCCCAAAGTTCTTGCTGTCACTTGCCCAAACTGTGATTTTTCTTATTTTTTATTTTTTGGTTTTTAAGTCAATTTCTCCTTCATGGCTTTGAGAAAGGAAGTAGCTTACTTGTTGCTTCACGTATGTAATTAAAATTATGCTTTTCCTTAAAGTGGACATATTGTCCTAAGCCTCATATATTAACTCATAATGTAGGGTGGGGGCAGAAATGGAGACATGAAACAACATTTAGACTAAGAGAGAAATGTACAGATCAGCAGGCCCAAACCCCCACAGGCAAGCAAACTGACAAAACCAAGAGTAACAGGAAAGGTTTCTAAGATGAATTGAGGAAAAAAAGCAGCAGGGGAGATGATGGGAACAGCATTTGTTTCCCCTCCAAATGTAGAAATTTTAGTTCAAATGTACACTAGCCAGTGGTTGTAAACAACCATTTACTTGGTGTAAAGAACTTAATTTCAATGTGAAGTGACTCTGGGCAGCCTTGGTGATACCTTTCCGAGTTGTAGCCACAGTAATTGTGAATATTAACTGAGATGATGAAACATGGTGTCTGGTTTTCTATTGCATTTTTTTCAAGTAGAAAAGTTAACTAAATGGCTGACACACACAAAGTGGTGGAGAAATGGTGCATACGTCAATTTTTTGCTAAAACCCTTTGTTTTGAACTATATTGCTTTGAGATCTCATTTCAGAAAGGCATAGTCTTCAGCCACAGTTGTGGTGGTTGTACATGCTCACAATTGGGCACTCTTAGGGTTTTTTCCATCCCTGGGGGTTTGCAAGTTGTTCATGTAAAGCATTCCTAAAATGGTTGGCTTCTTGCTTACAAGCCAGCTGATAATGGTAGCAACCAGGACTCCAGTATTTACACAGATGAAAGACTCTGCTTGCTTACTTGTGCTAGAAACAACAGCAACCTAAAAGGAAAACTTAAGAAAAACTTAGTGGCTAATGGACTACACTTAGGACTCTGCATTAACTCTATAATGCTATTGTTGTTTTTTCTGAAAGCATATTTGTCAGAGAAATGTAGCCAACATGTTATATGTATGAATGTTGCTTAGATAAATGTAATCATTGTAAACATCAAAAAAAGAAACTTGTAAAGCACTTCAGTAGTGCCTAAAGAAAATTGTAAGCCTCAAACACTTTATATATAATCTCATTTAATTCTCACTGCAACTCCATGAAGTAAGCAGTGTTGTTATTAGTATGCCTGATTATTAATGTGGCAACAGGCTTGGAGTTACATGCATACAATTAGTAAGTAGTAGCAAGAGGATTTGCACAGTTTCTGGCTACAAAGTCTTTGAAAGCCTTTGTCTCTACCATGCAGCTTTTTTTTTTCAGTTTCCTTTATTTTTTGCTTGCACTTTAATATTTTAAAGGGGACACAAGACAAGAGGCTGTATGCATTACTTTTGGTGCTGCTTAGCTTATCTTTATACTAATTAAAGATTAACTTTCTCTGGCAACTGGCAAGCACCCATCTAGACACTTCCCCATTTTTTTTCACTGCCGCTAAAAGCTGATAATAGACTTGAGTTGCCCCTGCCCGCCAGCACCACAAAACATTTTGCTGTTTAAGGCTGCAAAGTTATATGCATTTTAAATTCAAGTCTTATGAGCTTAGAGAATGCCTCATGATTTCAAGAAGTTGATCTGACATTTATCCATCCCCAAAACAAATAATGAAATAAAGAATATGCAGAGCACTGTATTTTACCTTTCCAACCATCCCAGTAGAGCATCATAATGGCATCTAAGCATTCCCAAGGGCTCTACAGCAGCCTTGATCAGAATTGCTGTCCACAATTGCAGACTGGCTCACTGAAAAACTGGAAGCATTATTGGACGCTGCTCAACAAGGCTTAGCACTTTGTTGGAACTAGTGAAAAAAGTCATTGATCATGTTATAATGCATTTAAATATCTACTCAGTTAAACATAAAAGCCTGCAATATGTGTGCACTAGGATTAGCTGGTCTTCCCTTTCTAATTTTCACTTCTCAGTAACCAAGTGAAATTTTAGCTTTGTTTTTATGCCTCAAAACACTTAAGCTTGTGCTCGAACTTCTTAAAAAATTCAAAATGCTGATTACACACACCAATAAGTTAGCCAAATTCGTTGAAAGCTACAGTATATGCACCTTCCCAAATAGTTTGAGTATTTATAGACTTTTTGTTGAGATGTATGGTCCTATCTTGGTACCGAATTAGAAATAAAATTTGGAAGTAAATTTTTTCAGTACCTAGTTCCCAAACAAAACTAAGTACTTGCAGAGATGAATATCCACCACCATGAAATACCAGGGAATACAAAATTTACTTTTGCTAGTAAATCAATTACATTGATTTTTATTTAACGACGAAACCATTCATTGGCAGATTAATGAGGACCAGACACTTTTCCAGTTTAGCTGACACATTTGCTTTTTTATTTTTTAGAATATAGTCTACATCTGGATTAAAAAAGTTTTAAATAAATTTAAGACACACAACAACAGTGGAACCCTTCATCATTCTATGTACAACACGATAGAATGTCAGTTGGTTCCATTTCGGTTAAGTCCACTTTCTCATAATAATGTTATTATTTTCACTGAGTGGCAAGCTTCGTACAAGCTGGCGCAATGCTGGCTTATACACACTGCGGTGGGGGCGGGGACGGGAGTGGCATGAAAGGGATGGGGTGGGGGTGCCACAAGACTACCATACAGTGTTAACAGTGTAACAGAAAATCATTAATAAAGTAGTACCGATTACCGACAGACAGTGCTGTTTGTGCGCTTATCACAATGGAATCGCTGAAGTTTCAGAGCAAGGAGGAGATTCCAAATACTTAACACAGGGCCAATGTTACAAAAAGAAATAGTACAAACAGGAAAACTGATGCAATCCTAGCAACAACGCCTGGGCCTCCACCGGCCCAACCGCAGGGCGGCGAGAGACTGTGCGCCCCGCCTTCCCCAGCACCCAGCTCCAGGCTTCTTTCCGAAGTGTGGCAACCCAGCGCCGCGCCCTGGCTTGGCCCCTTCTCCTCCGAAAAGAACAGAAAAGAAACCCAGGGAAAGGCACAGGCTGAATGCAGGGCGTCAGCCCAGTCCCATTCCCACCAACATATAATGCAGGCCCCCTCCCGGGAGGTTCCTTGAGCCCTCCCCTCCCCGGCCACCATTTTCTTCTCCTCTCTCACACGAGGCCCCCTCCTCCTTGCAGCCCTACCGCGCCTCCTGCAAGTATGCAGCCCCCTAATATGCAGTCTGCCCTTCCCGCCCCACAGCCAGTAAGAAAAAAGCTTTGAGGAATGAGAGGGTGAGCTGGGTCGAAAAGGGTGCTAGGCGGCCGCGGGAGCCCCGCCTCAGTGGCCCCAATTGCTGAAGCCGATCTCCTGCTTGTATCTGTTAGTGAGGATGTTGGCTTTGCGCGTGAGTTTCGAGAGCACAGTGTGCAGCCCTCGCAGGTGGTAGTGGAACTGCTGCTCCAGGTCTTCTTCGCCGGCGTCCGCGCCCTCCAAGTGGCCCAGGTCCACCAGGATGTCCTTGGACTTCCAAGCAGTGCCCTCTTCGCTCCCCGCCGGTGGAGGCGGCTGGTGCAGGACCCCCCACTCGATGTCGTTGCGGATGGACTTGAGCAGTACGTAGTGGCTGTACATGTCCCGAGAGGGCGCGAAAAAGCTGCCATTGGCGCTTCCCGAGCCGGTGACTGGGGGCGTGCGCTCCTCCAGGCAGCCGCCAGTGCCGCCTACCTCCACGCCAACATCGTTGTCTAACCCGGGCTCAGCCAGGGGCACGTCGCGCAGCAAGCTGGGCACCATCACCGTCTGGTCCATGTTGTTCACGGCGCCAATGAAGCGATTCATGGCGTTAAAGAGCGAGTGCTTCTGGTTGTAGGTGTCGCAGATTTGCATCATGGTGGCCGTGCGGTCGCCGGAGCGCAGGGACGCAGGGGCACGGGGCTGGTCAGCAGGGTCAAGGGTCTGCCCGCCTCCAAGGCCCGCGCTGGGGACCTGGCTGTAGCCGGTGTGGCGGGATTCTTGGCAGTCCTCCGCCCTCGCCAACTCTCGTCTCGCTCTCAGACCGGCCCTGCGGGATGGGCGGCTTCTCTTGGCTTTGGTGTCCGGAAACTCGCGATGGCTGAGGGTGGTCTGTAGGTCAAGCCTTGGCTTGTTTGGTACAGGAGGACGAAAGAACAGATTAGATTATTCACCCACCCGTGAGCACCCCCCTTTCTGGCTACAGCTGGTCCCGGACGACGCCTGGGTGGCTCTCCGCAGCTGGACAGTCCCACCTCCTCTCCGGCCTAGGGGCGCCGGGAGAAGGGTCCCCCTGCCCCCTACCACCACAACTTCTCCCTCCGAAAAGCCTGAGCTCAAGCAACTACTCTGGCCGGGGCAGCGATGGGGCGGGGGCACCCACCTCCTCTTGTGCCTGGAGATTCCCCTGCTCGTTGGCGATTCAGTGTTCCCGCTGCCAGCGGTTGCTGCCCAAGGGCGCTGCTGCGGTCAGTGACCGAACTGTGACTGCGGGCGGCGGTGGCTGAGATGGCCCCCTACCCATCCCAGGTGCTCAATTTATAGACCAGGAAAGGTGTCGCCGGCGTTCGGGGCCACCCCTGTGTCTCCTCCTCCCGCCTCCCCCGGCAGCACCGAGATAAAAGGCCCGGGCCGGGATGACCGCGGGTAACACTTGCCCGGCCCTTTCTACAGCGGGGGCGGGGCGCGCTGGGCCAGCTCCGCCTCTCGCCTGATACCCGGGCTGAGGGAGGGCGCCGGGGCAGGGCGGGGAGGGGCAGAGCAGAGGAGGGATTGGGGCAGCCGGGCCCGGCCAGTACCAAGCCCTGGGCTGGCCAGCTCGGGGAGGGCCGGGCACTGCGAGGGTCAAAAAGGCGCCGGCGTCCCGACCGGCTGGAGGGTGGGCTGGCAGGTGGGCTGTGCGCGTGTTCTCGGGGTGGGATGACCGGAATGCAAGTGCCTTGGTTGCAGAGTGAGCCCCTCAACGCGGAATCTGGAGTGGCCGCGGCTGGGAAACAGGAGCCCAGGTTTATTATTAGCCGTCGGGGAAGAGGGGCCGGCAGCAAGTACAACTCCATCCTGGGACTCTTACGTAAGAAGGGTAGCCGGGCATGCTGGATGCACGTGGACGCGCGGTGCTCCCGCAGTGGCCCTGGCCTTGGTCAGCTGGGGGGAGGGGAGCGTCAGAGGCTTTTGCCTCCCTCCCGGCGGGGCGGGATATTTCCCAATCTTTCCTGTAACAGTGGTTGCCAGGGTATGAAGAGCAGCACACTATCCTATCTGCAGATTCTTTCAAGAGCTCTGAACGTGGCAATAAGAAAAAGCAAATTTTTGTCCAAGTCGGCTACACAGTGATGCTTGAGAGCCTGGGCCATGTGGCCTTTTGGCTGCCAAGAGGCCAGGAGAGGGTGACAGTAGTTAGCTCCAGTGTTGGGTGTCTTTCATCATTTAACAGAGAAGGGGGGAGGTGTCCAATTAGTTTTGAGGGTGCTTGTGTGAAGTGTTCCTTTCAAAAGATAGTTCTTAAAGCACTGGGTTATTTAATAGGGCCTAAGCTATGTACCGAATCGCTAGATTTAAGTTTTAAGAGCCTTGCACCTTAAATTTCACTTTGAGACTTACAAACGACAGTCTATTTAATTTTTCCCACTTCACGTCCCTTGCCATATTCCTCATCCACCAGTCCTCTCTGATAGTCCTACAATTATGTTCAATAAAATTGAAGCTTCTCATTTTAAATCCCTTTTCTCGGCCGGGCGCGGTGGCTCACCTCTGTAATCCCAGCACTTTGGGAGGTTGAGGCAGGTGGATCATGAGATCAGGAGTTCGAGACCAGCCTAGCCAACATGGTGAAACCCCGTCTCTACTAAAAACACAAAAATTATACGGGCGTGGTGGAGGGCACCTGTAATCCCAGCTACTCAGGCTGAGTCAGGAGCATCGCTTGAACCCGGGAGGCAAGGGTTGCAGTTAGCCAAGACTGAGCCCTTGCACTCCAGCCTGGATGACAGAGCAAGGACTGCATCTCAAAAAGAGAAAGAAAGAAAGACAGAAGAAAGAAAGAAAGAGAAAGAAAAAGAAAGAAAGAGAAAGAAGGGAAAAGAAAAAAAAATCCCTTTTCTCTAAAACCTAACAGGGTTGTCTGTCCCTAGTACAGTGTTTTCCAAGAGAACAAAAAATGCCAAAGGAAGGGAGGACATAATAAAGTAGTTTCTTTCCCTTTCTTTCACATTAAGACGTATACTTAAATATTTTCCATAGAAAACCATCTTCCTAATTGTCTTTTGAATGAAACTCTGACTTGGTGCCACAAGGACTAATCTGTTGACAAAAAAACAAAACTCAGTGACCCTTGGAGACAGACCCAAGCCTGGGGACCCACTACCTCAAAACTTATTAGCTCTAGATCATAGCCCATATTTTCTTACTTGCAAAACTGGGATAGACCTATCAGGGTTTTGAAGGAAGATCAATGGAAAGAAAAATATAGAGGGGGAAAAAAGCATTATATAACTTTGAAGTATTAAAATAATCTCACCTTCCCTCTCTGCACACATAAACTTAGAAACTTTTCTAGCCTCAGTCTTTTTATCAAAAAAAAAAAAAAAAAAAAAAAAAAAATGGAGCGTGTTCCATGGGCCGTGCCAAGGATTTTGATTAAGCTTAAATAAAATAATGTAAATAAAAATGACTGTAAATTTTAAAGTACAAAGATTTATTTTACTTGATATAGGACCTCATCATAGTGAGAGGTGTTTATGTCAAGAGTCAGAAATCTTAAAAGTGTGGAAATTGGCTATGATGAGCCACAGATCCTTCCTCCTCAACCCCCAGTGCTTAAGCAGGAAAAAATATAAAGTATGCCCAATGAGACTGAAAGAGCACTGCAAGAAGAAAACTCGAGAAAAACAGATACTCGGTTTCTAGTAGCTGATCTTCTCATAAACTAAAGCATACTTTGTCCCCCTTCCTGAACTCTTTTAGTATTTTAAGTACGTATGCACCCGAATGAAAACTCGGTATTCAGACTTAAGTTACTAAATGCCAAAATCTTGCCTCTTTTTCTCTTCTTCCCAGTTCCAGCAGTGTCATAACTCACGGAAAACGGAAATCCAAGGGATCTAGCAAAAGAATTCCACTCAGCAAAAACGCCAGCTTGGGAGAGAGCCCCTAACTCCTTCCTTCTGGCCTCCCCCCCCTCCCCTAATATGTTTCCTTCTGTCTAGTCTCGAGATAACCCTTCATCCTCCCCCAGTTCCTTGACTCTGGCCGGTGTTCTTGCACATTTCTTAAAACACTATCAGAGAAAGATGGCTCATGCAGCTGCCTGCAAAACTTCCCAAACCGGGCCCCCGGAATAACTCACACCCACCGGAGTACCTCCAGAACGAAAAGGTCCGCGAGCCAGAGCTCTGGGCCCTTGGAATCACCCCACCACCGCCCCTTTGTCTTCAGCCAATCAGAAGCCGTCAGAAAATATTATGCAAATAAGTCCTGATACTCCAGCCAGTCGGAAGCCGCGGAGCCCTCCCCCACGCAGCGTCCTCTTTCACCCCAGGCCGAGCTGGCTGCCGCGTCCCTGGCAACCGGCGCGCAGCCAGTTCTCCCCCACGCCTGGCTGTAAAAAAATTAAAATGGCTCCCTGGGGTCACATGGCAGGGGAGCGAGCTGGCCCAGGCCGGTGAGAGGCTGGCAACCTCACTGATTGCCCCAGGCACCCTCCCTATGGCGATCTGGAACAGGCTGGAGGTGCTGAGCCACCTACCCGGGATTCAGTTTGCATCCAGAAAACAGAAGTCATCCGTTGAACAGATAACTTTCAAACCCTTGCAGCAGGCCCACAGCCTCAAAGCAAGAGGTCTTTGGTCTCTGCTTTCTATCCTATATGCGAAATTCCCAGTAAAATCCTTGTCTAATGCACCCGCGCCACTTCTTGGTTCATAGTTCCAACTCTGGAACTCTTAAATTCTGGTTCTTAATTTCCATTTCACCTTCTTACTTGAGCAACCAGAAAGCCATGCTTTGCTGGTCATCCCAAAAATATCCACAAATTACCCCTTGTACTGTGTCCCTTGTATAGTTTGGGAAAAAATGACATTTTAAAAGTGACCAGAAATTCCTAAACAAAGTAGTCAGCAAGAGTAAACTGGTGCAAGAAAGTCAGACTGGTTAAAGAATGTATCTGGCCTAGAGCTGGAAGAAAGCTGATATGTTAAGGCAAGAAACCAGCCCAATCCAAGATAGCAAAGATCCTGGATTATTTTGAGACAGGCTTAGAAGGATCCACTTCATGAAAAATGTCCTAGAAATATGACAATCAGACTGTAGTGTTAAAGGCCATGTAGTCCAACCATCCACTTGTGCTGAAATCGCTCACAACATCCCCACCAAGTGGTCGCCCTTGCCCACATTCTTGTATTTTCCATTCTCCAGTGTTCTATCTTTTGGAGCTCTACAGAAGGCCATGAAGCACACCATCAGATGTTTGAAGGTAGATATGGTCTCCTTAAGTCTACTGTTCTTCAAGTCAGTTATCCCCAGTTCCTGTAGCCATTCTTCACGTTCTCTTTTGAGTCACTCATCCATCCTGGTCACTATCTTTAGAAGTAGCTCTGGTTTGCTTTCGAGTGTGGCCCCTCTCATTCCAAGTACCATCTTTTCTAGGACAAAATGGAGTGGCACAGCCACTTATATTATTGTAAATGGTAATTTTTCTACATCATATTTATTGAACACAAGTGCTTGGAACTTAGACATGTTAATTCAAGAGACTTATTTTAACTTCACAACCACCCTGAGAAGAAAGTAAGGATCAAAGAGTTTAAGGGCCATAGTTTCAGAACTGGGATTTGGCCCAGTTTTCTGATGCCAAATCCAATGTTCTTTCTAGTACCAAACAGATATCTACTGCTTATAATGCTGCCTAACATTTAATGGACTTATTTTAACAGCCACATCTATATGCTGCCATCTATATAACAAAATTTTGTGTATCCTATTCTTGAGTAGTGGGGATTTTTTAGGGACCAAAGTACAGAACTTTATATTATCCTACTTAAATTTTATCTCATTATATTTGGCCCATTGGTTCAGCCTGTTTTATTATTATTTTGGGCCCTGATGCTGTAGTGTAATGTACTTGGATCTTACCCATGTATTTGATAACTATTCCATATATTTATCCAAGTTATTGATAATAGGTACCAGGCAGCACTGGGCAAAGGGCAAATTGCTGTAGAACATCTGGAGAGCTCCTTCAGTTTGATATCATTCCATTAATTAGCACCTTTTGGCCTCTGTTGTTTCAGCCAGCTATGAATCATGTTAATTGTATAGTCACCCAGCCTATATTTTTCTTCTTGACCACAGGATATTATGAGAGACCTTGCTAAGTGCCTTGCTGAAGTCCCAAGCTAATAGCCAGTTTTCTTCCTCTGGAGTCGAGAAGAAGGACATTTTTGTCATATACCACAAAGAAACCACCATCCCATGATACAAAAATGCAGAATTAGCATCATAATATTCTGAGTTAAGATGGGGAAGAGAATGTATCTCATTGTAATTGTCCTTACAGGAAAAACTATCATGAAGATTTAGTTGTGAGAAGGTAGACGGAAAAATGCTAAAATCTAAGAACAGACAGCAGTGAATCTGCTGGCTTCAGACCTCTTTTCAGATTTTGGAATGTATGGGTATGTCGTAGTTAGCATTTTGTCACAATCTCATTTTTTAAAATGTCTTTAGCCTTGCCTTTGGAAGAAGTAGAGCACAGGGAAGGTTGAGAATACTAAAGAATACCTTTTGTTATGTTCTCATCATTTCTACATCTTTTTTGTTTTTGTTTTTGTTTTTTGGTTTTTGGTTTTTTTTTTTTTGAGACAGAGTTTCGCTCTTGTTACCCAGGCTGGAGTGCAATGGCGCGATCTCGGCTCACCGCAACCTCCGCCTCCTGGGTTCAGGCAATTCTCCTGCCTCAGCCTCCTGAGTAGCTGGGATTACAGGCACGCGCCACCATGCCCAGCTAATTTTTTGTAGTTTTAGTAGAGACGGGGTTTCACCGTGTTGACCAGGATGGTCTCGATCTCTTGACCTCGTGATCCACCCGCCTCGGCCTCCCAAAGTGCTGGGATTACAGGCGTGAGCCACCTCGCCCGGCCCCATTTCTACATCTTTAAGAAGTCTGAACTGTATACAGAATGGTGCATTCAATTTCAGTATGGTAGATAAGAAAAGGGCAAGACACATCATATCTTTTCTTACCATATAGAAACTTCTCAAGTTGATTATTCCTACTTCCCTTAAGATTCCAGGACCTTCTTGTACCATCAGGATAGAAGGAACAATGAGGATGTTCTTTCTTCACTCTAACCTGTTAAAGTGTGTCAGCTCGATTAATTTAAATTCTGAAATTGGATTCAAAGTTTACAAATTATAACACCAAATTAACATAGGGAGAAAACATATAATTATCAATATTTCATATGTTCAAGTCCTAATTACAAGTTCATATATATACATATACATATGGGTTGTAGCTTCATTTTGTTGAAGGTACAGTGTCATAAATACAATATTATCCAATGGACAGGTTGAATAGCTACATGCCCAAGTCTTCCGTAACTTACTTTTCCAACCTTAATAATAAAGAAAACTAGACCTAGACAAGGTACAATGAAGTCAAAGAGAATTCTCCTACATCATATTAGACAGTCTGGAAAGAGTTAGTACACAAAAGATGTAAGTCTGGAAGCAAATACAACCTACAAGTCCTTCCAGCTATAGAAGACCTTGGTAAGAATAGAAAAGTAATCAACAATTAGGAAGATTTAAAAAATGATGTTGCAGAGCAAAAGAAACAAAATTTGAACAAAACACGTCACTACAGAGTCAATAAATGTAATTTCAAACAAGGAACAAAACAGGCATGCAGGAAAGTTCAATTGCTGGCATAGAGCAAAAGGTTCAGGTAATCACAATGAAAAGACACAAAAAAGTTGAAGAAAATAGAGAGGAAATGTTGGATAAAAAAGACAAAGACAACTTAATACAGGCCGGGCGTGGTGGCTCACGCCTATAACCCCAGCACTTTGGGAGGCTGAGGCGGGTAGAATACTTGAGGTCAGGAATTCGAGACCAGCTTGACCAACATAGTGAAACCACATCTCTACTACAAATGCAAAACAAAAATTAGCTGGACGTGGTGGCATGTGCCTGTAATCCCAGGTACCTGGGAGGCTAAAGCAGGAGAATCACTTCAACCCAGGAGGTAGAGATTACAGTGAGCCAAGATCACGCCACTAAACTCCAGCCTGGGCGACAGAGCGAGACTGTCTCAACACACACACACACACACACACACACACACACACAATATAGGCATAACTGATGTTTCCAAAGAGACCTCAACAAGTAAAATAGAAGAAATTCAATTGTAATCTAGAAAATTTTCCTTGACAAGAGCATTCATCTGCAGATTTAATCAGCACACTATATACCAGATAAAATTATGCAGAACAGTTGAAAAACAAGCTCGTTGTATTTTTCAACTTCAAAAAAGAAGAAAAAAAGTCTTCAAGTATCCAAGCAGGAAAAGAAGTCACCAAAAAGATGGTGGTTGCAGGAGAGGAGAGAATCCAACCAGCTTTACAAAAGCATTCCACTACAGGTGACAATGGAGATGGAAGAAAGAATGTATGATTCAAAAATATTATATTGCTCAAGTAAAAAACAATAGGCAGACATTCTCAAACATGAACTCAGGATTTTTCTTGAGAAACTTAGTGGTAGAAGCCTGCCAACAACAAAAAAAAAAATTAATTGAAATTAGTAATCCAGGAATGGAGAAACCCTGATGAAGAGATTGATGGTGAGTTTGAATCAATTTAAATGCAGAAATAAAATAAAACATTGTAGATACTTGTTGCAGAATATAATGTAAGCATTTTAAACCTGGAGAATGAAAAAGCAATGCAAGCAACAAAATTGGAAGATGGGGGAATGAAAAATAGCAGAGCTAATCAACTTTCTTTGCAGTAGGTCAATCAATGATGCCTAAAACCTAATTGTGCCATTTAAAAACTAAAGACACAAGCATCTTAATACTTTACAAAATATTTTTTCTCAATTTAAAGAGATCTTTTAGGAACTGATACATTCCGTAGCAAAGAGTCTGTTTTCTAAAGTTCAGTGTTTCTTTCAGTGTCATTTCAAGTAAAATTAATTTTAACATTTCATTTAAAATAGTAGGTATGATAATGTTCTTTTTCTTCATCTGGGTGTGAGGCGCTAGTTACACAGGTGTGTTTAACTTGTGAATATTTGTTGAGCTGACACTTACATTTGAGATTTTTTTGGCATATATCTTACACTTAAATACATTTTTCGAAATTCCGCTCACATAAAATTCTAGTGGGGGTGGAGAGAGCGGGTGAGAGAGTCAACAGTCTGATGCAATGACCTGGTTTGGAATTAAATGCTCTCAGTATTTTTTGCATAAAAACATGTGTGAACCCAACTTAAATGGGAATAGGAAAGTAATAAGTTCCCCAAATGTTGGACCTTTAGGGCAGAAACCATTGTTTTTGCTCTCTGCTCCTGTCAACTGCAGTTTAAGAAATCCAGTGTTGCGAGCTTCCAAGCTTTAGTCTTGGAGAGGATGATATTCTTAGAGGTAATTCTATTAAAACAATGTTTTTCTGTAATCCCCCCTAAATACTGTTTCTAAAATTATATTTGCATAGCACATATATAAATGGATATTCACCTCTGTAATTATGATCTGTAGCTGATGATTCAAAATATCTAGAAAACATATCTACTCTACTTTCTATGAAGTCCGTAGTTCTTCACTAAAGGTAGAAAAAAACCATGTTAGTGGAGTTGCAAGAGTATCCCTATATTCCTTTTTTCCTAAATGGTTTTATAATTAGTAAAAACCTGGAAATGAATTTATGGGTACACCATTAATAGACACCTCAAACTTTGTTATGCTGTAATTTAGTTCTTAGAAAAAATATTAAACAAGAAAACATATATTTTCCATCTCTAAGACACAGAGTGTCTTGTATAATTTTATTTTGTGCAAAGTGGATGATTACCTTGGCCAGAAGAAGTATAAGGTGCTTGTTTGTGTCATAGGGTTCAGTCAGTAATATTTGTCGTAAATGTTTATTTGAGGCTACATGGTGTCTATTGAAATTACCTCATTAGCTTCTATGGGAGAGACTCAAATATCTTTCCAATCTTGATCTAAACTATTAGTAAATGTAAATACGAATGCTGAGGTGATTCACAAAGTAATTAGATATTGGGCTTTAGAAAGAACAACCTTGATTTCCTTAACAAAAAGTGTATTCCTGCAGATCATATGAAGCAGAAAAAGGAAGTCTGGTAAGTAAAAGAGAAAAAGAGCAGCATAGTCAGGTATTAAAACACAACACTCTCATTTCATCTCCCCAACTAGAAGGCGATTATCTAAATCATTGGAAGCAGAATCCAGAATATTCCAAATTGATGATTCTTGGGAGTTTATGAAATATTAAATTAAAAAATTAAATTAGTTTTAGACAGCACATTCAGCTTTGTTATATCCAGGTTGAAGCAAATTAGATGCCATTAAAAATGGTCAGTTCAGCTGCTTTTATAAATGTTGTTCTTGCCTGTTGTATCCAGGTTGAAGCAAATTAGATGCCATTAAAAATGGTCAGTTCAGCTGCTTTTATAAATGTTGTTCTTGCCTGTTATATCCAGGTTGAAGCAAATTGAATGCCATTAAAAATGGTCACTTCAGCTGCTTTTATAAATGTTGCTTTTTACCTACTGAAGAGACTCCAATTTTCCTATGTTCAAACAATTGGTTCAAGTACTTCACACTTCTGTGTGCCATTTGTGTAATTCCTCCATGACAGAAAAATAGAGGGCTTGAGCTTTTACTACCTAATGTCACATTCATTCAAAATTCTATTTTTTATTTATTCAAGCACAACGTTTTTATTTGCCCTCCTTCTAGAGTATCACCTTCAACCTACCTTCCTGAAACAGCCTTCCTTTCTTCTCCCCTCTCTTTCCCATCAAAATCACCAAAAATTGAAATGGGAGGAATGGGAAGATAATGCACTCCCAAGCCCTTGATTATTTTGGAATGCTCTGTAATCTACTCAAAAAAGCAAGATATACAAGGAGGTCAAGTTCACCTACAAGATACTGCCTAAGGCAATATAATAAATTAACATAAAAATTAATAAACAAACCTACCACACATTGCAAAGTAAGTGACTAATTCTAGAATTATGACTACATTCATATAAAGGCCATAAAACATCTGAGTGATTTGTATTAAAGTATCAAAATTAGGTAGAAATAAATCTTCTCTAACAGACATTCTATTTATTTGAGAGGATGGGGTGGCAGCCCACATAGTGTAATTTAAAAAGCAAAATGTCTGGAGTCAGATCCATTCCCCATACCCTCCACCCCCGTGTAAATTACCTCTCTACCACTTCCTAACTTGTGAGCTCAGAGAAGACATGTACTCTGTAAGCCTTAGTGTCTTCACCTTGCAGAGTTTATGGAAGGATTAAAGATTAGGTGTGCTTCTTGGAGAATATCAGGTGCATAGTAAGCAGTAAATATAAATATGTTGCCTGGCTGGGATACATTTTCAATGTGTATTGCATTAATATGCATCATAATGCTGTATGTGAGAATTGTGATTGAAAATAAGTACCTACATATTTTTGCAGCTCATCTATCTTTCATAGTGTGGAACCATGATTGGGACCTTGAATCTTTTCTACTTTCACTTTCTACTTGGGGATACATGAGATACAGTCTCCCTCCCTCCCTTCCCTTCCTTCCTTCCTTTTTCCTTTTTTTCTTTCTTTCTCTCCCTCCCTCCCTCCCTCCCTCCCTCCCTCCTTCCTTCCTTCCTTCCTTCCTTCCTTCCTTCCTTCCTTCCCTTCCTTCCTCTTTCTTTCTTCCTTTCTCTTTCTTTATGAAGCCTCACTATAGCCTCTTGGAAACTTTTTACGTCAGCACACATTGTTAAATAATCCACAAATTCCTAATTATACATAATCTGAACATTTGTAACACTTGTGGCCTAAATCTCTCATACTATATAGGCTGATAAAAGTGGCATTTGAAGAACAAGTCATTTAGAAAGAATTTATAAATTGGAGGAGAGAACATGAGCCATGCCGACATCTCGGGAAAGAGAAGGCCAGGCAAAGGGACTAGCCAGTGCAAAGGTCCTAAGGCAAAAACATACTTTGGGGCCAGAACAGAAAACATGAAAGGGAGAGTGTTAGGTGATGAGGTCAGATCACATAGGAACTTGTAAGCTATTTTAAAGACTTGGAGTTTTACTAGGGGAGATGGGAAAAGCATGACATGATTCCCTTTGCATTTTAGAATGAGACTTGTATTATTATCTGAGTTGAGAATGAACTTTAGAGGAGTAAGGATAGGAGGTAGATGAGTAGTTTGGAGGCCATTGCAATAACCCAGGAGAGAAATGGAAGTGGCTTAGCCAAAGGTAGCATCGGTGAGAAGTGGTTTTGTTCTGTGCATGTTTCAAAAGTTGAGCCAGTACAATTTGCTGGCATTTTATGTAGGTGTGAAAAAAGGGACTCAGTGAAGTAAGTTTTTTACACAAGCAACCAAAAGATAGTTAACATTGAGCTGAGAAAGACTGACAGCATAGCATGTTTGTGTGAGAAGATCAAGAATTCAACTTTAAACTTGTTAATTTTGAGATATTTATTAGACATCAAGTAGAGACACTGCCTAGACATTCAGATACAGCATCTGAATCATAGTATTTTTAAAATGCTGCCCGAAATTCTAGTTCCCATAGCATTCAATGGGCCAGAAAGGATTTTTATTATAAAAAATCCACCACCAATAATAAATATCCCTGGTTTCCTCACCAGCTTCATCATCTCCCTCTTCCCCTTCACAGCCTGCCTTCTCTCAGAGTTGTCTACAATCTCTGTCCACCTTCTGTTCATTCTTTAACCCACCCCACTCTGGCTTCCACTGCCATTACTCCACAGAAATTGCTCTTGCTGATGTTACTAGCCACTGTTCATGTTGCAAATCCACCTTCATATATATATATATATATAATTTGCTCTTTAGGTTCTGGGGTACATGTGCAGGTCATGCAGGATTGTTGCATAGGTACATACATGGCAATGTGGTTTGCTGCCTCCATCCCTGTCACTTCTCCCCATGTTATCCCTTCTCAACTCCCTACTCCCCACTGCCCCTCCCTTAGTTCCCCTCAACAGACCCCAGTGTGTGATGCTCCCCACCCTGTGTCCATGTGTTCTCATTGTTCAACACCTGCCTATGAGTGAGAACATGCAGTGTTTGATTTTCTGTTCTTGTGTCAGTTTACTGAGAATGATGGTTTCCAGATTCATCCATGTCCCTCCAAAGGACACAAACTCATTGTTTTTTTTTTGAATGCATAGTATTCCATGCTGTATATATGCCACATTTTCCTTGTCCAGTCTATTGTCGATGGGCATTTGGGTTGGTTTCAGGTCTTTGCTATTGTAAACAGTGCCGCAAAGAACATACGTGTGCATGTGTCTTTATAATAGAATGATATATAATCCTTTGGATATATACCCAGTAATGGGATTGCTGGGTCAAATGAAATTTCTATTTCTAGGTCCTTGAGGAATCGCCACACTATCTTCCACAGTGGTTGAACTGATTTACACTCCCACCAACAGTGTAAAAGTGTTCCTATTACTCCACATCCTCTCCAGCATCTGTTGTCTCTGGATTTTTTAATGAGCACCATCCTAAGTGGCGTGAAATGATATCTCAATGTGGTTTTGATTTGCATTTCTCTAACAACCAGTGATGATGAGCATTTTTTTCATATGTTTGTTGACCTCATGTATGTCTTCTTTTGAAAATTGTCTGTTCATATCCTTCGCTCACTTTTGAATGGGCCTGTTTGTTTTTTTCTTGTAAATCTGTTTTAGTTCTTTGTAGATTCTGGATATTAGCTGTTTGTCAGATGGGTAGATTGCAAAAATTTTTTCCCATTCTGTTGGTTGCCGGTTCATTCTAATGATTGTTTCTTTTGCTAGGCCTGGAGTTTAATTAGATCCCATTTGTCTATTTTGGCTTTTGTTTTATTCTCTATAAAGAGAATAAAACACCTAGGAATACAACCAGCAAAGGATGTAAAGGACTTCTTCAAGGAGAACTGCAAATCCACCTTTTGATTCTCATCATACTTGACATTGCCAGCATTTGACACTATTTACCGTATCTTCATTGAAATGTGCCATTTCCTTAGTGTCCATGGCCCCATAGCCTTCTAGTTTTCCTCCTTTCTCTCTTTCTTGGTCTCCATTGTTAATTTATCCTTTTATACCCAACCTTTGAATGTTGGAGCTCCTAAGAGTTCTAAAACTCTTAGACCCTGTTCTCTTCTCCGTTTTTACTTTTGCTCTGGACAATATCATCCATCCATGGTGTTCAGATACTATCAATATATGGTTGACTCAAAATATGTGTCTCTAGCCAAAATCCTTCTTAGCCTCTGGCCTATCCATTCCTTTTCTCCACCCACCCCAACTCCGTCCCCCAACACACACACTCCTCCACATTGATGCCTCTCAGGCATTAAGACGCAACATATCCAAAACAATACTTTCACCCTGGCAAACCTACTCCCCTTCACCACTGCCTTTCTCAAGAAATAGCACAACTATCCAGCCAGTTACTCATGCCAGAAACTTGGAAGCTATCCTTGACATTGCTCTTTCCATTTTTCACATCCAGTTAGTCATCAAGTCCAGAACCTATCTCAAAACTGCCACTTTCAACCCTTTTTCTGCTGTCCTTTTCTTGTTTTGTGTGTCGGCAGCTCATTCTTATCTTTTAGGTCTCAATTCAGAGGGGTATTCCCTAATTATAGTATCTAAGATAAATCTCCATCAGTGTAACTCCATACTCTTACCCTGTTGATAGCCTACACAGTATTTAGCATAGTCAGTGATTATTAATTTTCCTATTTCTTTATTGTCTTTACCCAACTAGAATATATGAAGATAGGCACCTTGTCTGTTTCATTAATTGCTATTAACCCAGGATCTATTAATAGTATAAGGCCTGATACACTAAACACTTAGCACATATTGGTAGGATGAATGAATGATGTGTTTCTGCACTAAGTGTAATTTGATGCTGATAAACAGATATGTCCTATAATATAATAACAGGTTTGAAAATCAGGAATGATTTAAGTCAAATGACTTGATAGCAGCTATTGAGATGATTTTACAGTTTTTTCCTTTTGACCAGTTTGTGTGGCCAATTTTATTAATAGACTACTTAAACCGTTCTTAAATTTCTAGATTAAACATTGTCTGGTTGTTGAATATTATTCTTTCCGTGTATTGGTGGATGCTATTTCTCAAACCAATATGACAGTGATACATAAACCTCACAGAGATACTTAAAAAGCCACTATAGCTCAGTTACACTAATGAATATTGATGTAAAAATCCTAAATATATATACATACACATACATACAGACAGACAAATAGAATCTTCCAATACATTAAAACTTAAACTTCCCAAGACTAAAAAAATGCTGGGACTGGAATTTTGCAAACTGCATTTTCCAGACTCCTTTGCCATCCAGCCCCTGGATAAGTCCTGGTAATAGGAGGAACTAGAGTGAAATTGGAATGTGAGCAGAGAGAAGACAGACTTTGTTTAGGTTTTCTGCTATTCCAGTTAGCAATGGCAGTTTGCTCCAGCAGCAACAGGTGGTTTCAGCCTGCAGCTTCTTTGGTTCTCTCAGAAACAGCCTCATGGGATCCCCTAAGACCTAGCAGCAGCAACAGTGTAATGCCCTTTCTCAGAAGTCTGAGTCCCAGTTCTGAGCACAGAGACAGCAGCAGCTAGGCAGGGTCCTTCTTCACAAGTCTGAGCATCAACTTCCCAGGGCCTCTTCTCTGGGCTCTTAGATTTTGGTAATATCAGCCTCTTCTTTCTTGTTTCTCCAACCCTATGTGTGGGTGGTAGCTGCTTTTCACAACAAATATCTCTGCATTACCCCAATTTCTCCTTTTTGTTTTTTCACCCCTCCAATGCCTATATAATCAATTCCCCATATTAAAGCCTCTTTATTAGGCATCATGCTACCTGACTTCAAACTACACTACAAGGCTACAGTAACCAAAACAGCATTGTACTAGTACCAAAACAGATATATAGACCAATGGAACAGAACAGAAGCCTCACAAATAACGCCACACCTCTGCAACCATCTGATCTTTGACAAACCTGACAAAAACAAGCAATGAGGAAAGGATTCCCTATTTAATAAATGGTGTTGGGAAAACTGGCTAGCCACATGCAGAAAGTTGAAACTGGATGCCTTCCTTACACCTTATACAAAAATTAACTCAAGATGAATTAAAGACTTAAACATAAGACCTAAAACCATAAAAACTCTAGAAGAAAACCTAGCCAGTACCATTCAGGACATAGGCATGGGCAAAGACTTCACGACTAAAACACCAAAAGCAATGGCAACAAAAGTCAAAATTGACAAATGGGATCTAACTAAACTAAAGAGCTTCTGCACAGCAAAAGAAACTATCATCAGAGTGAAAAGAAAACCTACAGAATGGGAGAAATTTCTTGCAATCTCTCTATCTGGCAAAGAGCTAATAACCAGAATCTACAAAGAACTTAAACAAATTTACAAGAAAAAGACAAACAACTCCATCAAGAAGTGGGCAAAGGATATGGACAGACACTTCTCAAATGAAGACATTTATGCAGCCAACAGATATATGAAAAAATGCTCATCATCACTGGTCATTAGAGAAATGCAAATCAAAACCACAATGAGATACCATCTCATGTCAGTTAGAATGGCACTCATTAAAAAGTCAGGAAACAACAGATGCTGGAGAGAATGTGGAGAAATAGGAAGACTTTTACACTGTTGGTGGGAGTGTAAACACTATTGGTGGGAGTGTAAACACTTTTACACTATTGGTGGGAGTTCAGCCATTGTGGAATACAGTGTGGCAATTCCTTAAGGATCTAGAACTAGAAATACCATTTGACCCAGCAATTCAATTACTGGATATATACCCAAAGGCTCATAAACCACTCTACCATAAAGACACATGCACATATATGTTTTTTGTGGCACTGTTTACAATAGCAAAGACTTGGAACCAACCCAAATGCTCATCAATGATAGACCAGACAAGGAAAATGTGGCACATAAACACCATGGAATACTATGGAGCCATAAAAAGGATGAGTTCATGTCTTTTGCAGGGACATGGATGAAGCTGGAAACCATCATTCTCAGCAAGCTAACACAAGAACAGAAAACCAAATACCGCATGTTCTCACCAATAGGTGGGAGTTGAACAATGAGAACACATGGACACAGGGAGGGGAACATCACACACCGTGTCAGAGGGTGGAGGGCAGGGGGAAGGATAGCATTAGGAGAAATACCTAATATAGATGACGGGTTGATGGGTGCAGCAAACCACATGGCACATGTGTACCTGTGTAACATACCTGCATGTTCTGCACATGTACCCCAGTACTTCAAGTATTTATAAAAACCTCCCTGTTGAAATACTGAGGTGGTTTCTATTTTCTTGAAAAGACACTTAATAACAAGCTTTGGTTATTAGTCCATTCAGCTTTTTAAAATCTCTTCTTAAGTCAATTTTAATACTTTCTATTTTCCTAGAAAATTAACCACTTCATCTACAGAGATGTGCCAAATATTTTCATCAAGTTCTTTCAAGTTTCTGTTTCTATGGTGATAATCCTAATCTCATATATAGATTTTTGTATTTGTTCTGATATTTTTTCTTTTTTCTTATTTAGGCTATCTGATTTTTCGTTTTCCTTCTGAAAAAAACACGACTGTTCTTAAATTTATTTATGAACTTGCCATTTTTTCTAATTTATTTTTCATTTATCTTATGAATTTTTTTTCTTCGGCTTTCCTTGCTGGTTTTCACTGCTGTATTTTTAGCTTCTTAGGTTGATTATTCAATTCGTTTATTTTCATTCTTCCTGTTTAAGTCATGAAAGTGTTTAAGGGTATGACTTTTTCTTTGATTGTTGCTTTAGTTGTTTTAATTATATTTCTTTATACAAAATCTATTTCTGACTTTAGTATCTTTGGCCCAAGAATTGTTTTAAAGAGAGTTTAAAAAGTTCTATATAGTTAAGTTATTTTAGTTTCTTTGTTATTAACTTAGATTTCATTATTTTGTGGTCAGCAAATATAGTCTGCGTGATTTTTACTTTTAGGAATTTATTAACATTATCTTTGTTTATGCTTTACAGTATCAGTTATAACACATGCCTTATTTTACTGCCCATTTTATTTATTCTAAGACACATGAATGTCTCTGAAATGTGGCATCTCATCAATAATTAATGACATTTTGCAGTTGTAATTGGCAGAACTTTTACTTTCTTAATGCAACCTAAGATAATGTTAGGGCTTGCAATCTGATGGCATCTTAAATTTAATGAATATGTTTTATTTAAATCATTCTAAAATGGTAACATATTTCACACCCTCTAGTAAAAGAAAGTTGACAACTGTTAGGTTTTCTTCCCCCACATCTCCTATTGATTCATTAGTTCATCTTATTGTTGATAATATCTTAGAATTAACGATACTGTTTGTTTGTTTTGCTTTGTGGATACACAAAAAAGAAGAGGTATTCTGTTTTCAGAGTATAGATATCTAGTTAGTTGGGGCTGCTATAACAAATTGTTATTAACTGAATTGCTTAAACAACAGAAATTTATTTCTCACTGTTACGGAGACAGAGACGTCCAAGAACAAGGTACCAGTAGAGTTGGGTTCTGGTGAGGATCCCTTTCCTGATTTGTAGATGACCAACTTCTTGCTGTGTCTTTATCTTGTGGAGAGCAGAGAAAGAGAAAAAAAAAAGGAATCTTTCTCTTGTCTCTTCTTATACAGGTACTAAGCCATCATGAGGGCTTCACTTTCATGACCTAATTAAATTCCAAAGGTCCCATATCCAAATACTATCACTTTGGAGATTAGGATTTCAACATATGAATTTGGAGGAGGGGACGCATTCAGTCCATAAAAACAATATATATTTATCTATTCAATTGATTCCCTTGGTTATGTGAGGGAAATCCTTTATTACATCTTTACTTAGATTTTGATGATGGTAGTAGATTAGAAGTTGGTGGTATACTTGACCTGTCTTATTGCAGAGTAAGTCCAAGATTCCCACTTTTGAGCACATTATCAACTTCTCATGGTAGTTCCTTTTGGCTTTTAATATGTGTATTTTGATTATATATTATTTGATGCATAAATATGTTAAGTCTCTATTTGAATTTTATCTTTTATCATTGAAAATTGATTCTTTTTACCATTTTAATGTATTTTTTAAAATTCAGCCTTACCAGATATTAATTTTGGTGCCTTATTTTTCACTTTGTTTCCACTTGCCTGACATGTTTTTGATCATTCTTTTAATTTAAATCTCTGTATATCCAACTGTTTTTGCAGTAATTGGATTTTACTAGCTCCTACATTCTATTTTTATAATTATTATTATTATTTGAGACAGAGCCTTGCTCTGTCACCCAGGCTGGAGTTCAGTGGTGTGATCTTGGCTCATTGCAACCTCCACCTCCCAAGTTCAAGTGATTCTCCTGCCTCAGCCTACTTAGTAGCTGGGACTACAGGTGCATTCTACCATGCTCAGCTAATTTTTATAATTTTGGTAGAGACGGGATTTTGCCATGTTGGCCAGGTTGGTCTCAATCTCCTGACCTCAGGTGATCCACCCACCCTGGCCTCCCAAAGTGCTGGGATTACAGGTGTGAGCCACCATTCCTGGCCACCAGCTCTGACATTTTTTGGGTCTTTTACTTTGATTCATCTCTTGGTTGGCTGGATTTTGTCATCAGGTGATTTTTTTCCCCCAAGAAGAGCTTGTGGATGCAGTAGTCTCAAAATTATTACATTTAAAAATAGCTTTCTGATCTTTTTTATATCTGGACAATAGCTAGATATAATATTACCAGGTCATTTTTTCACCACTGAAATCTGAATACATTGCTCTACTATTTTCTAAGTGTGAATAATGCTGTGGAGAAGTGTGAAGTCCCCCTGATTTATTCTAGTTTTGTTTTATGGATGCCCATAAGATTCAATGTATTCACTGAAGTTTAGCAACTTCTCCAGTATTTGTCTATTTACTAGACTAAATCAACTTTTTCCTTGAATTTGGTGTACTCTTTCAATCCACAGATTCATGTCTACCTTCATTTCAAGAAAGGTTTTTAAAATTTTGTGGGTTTTTTTGTTTGTTTGTTTGCTTGTTTGTTTGTTTAAGTAGAGACAGGCTTTCATCATGTTGGCTAAGCTGGTCTCAATCTCCTGATCTGCCCGCCTTGGCCTCTCAAAGTGCTGGGATTACAGGCATAAGCCACTGAACCTGGCCTAAAATTTTGTCATTGAATATTGTTTTCTTCGTTAGGCTTTCTGTTTTTTTTTTTTTTTTTTTCTGGAGTTTATTAGCATTCTTTTGTCCCTCTTCCACAACTGTCTTTTTTTTTTTCTATTTACTTTCATTTATTTGTCCTTTTCCAATTCATATCGCATAATTTTAAGCCTATTTCTGCATTACATGCTTTTGATCTTAGTAATATCATTTTTACTTTTTGTCTTTCAAAGTCACTGCATTTTTTCAGCAATCTGAAATACTTTATTTTTTAAATTATTATTATTTTTAAATAGGGCAAATATGCCAACCTTTGAAAAAATTGGGTTATGGGTGCATGGGTTGTTTGTTTTATTGTTTTCTGTATTTTTCTCTATGCTTGATTTTAAGAAAATAGTTTACTTTTTATTTTTATTTTTTGAGACGGAGTCTTACTCTGTCGCCCAGGCTGGAGTGCAATGGCATGATCACAGCTCACTGCAGCGTCAACCTCCCCGGGCTCAGGTGATCCTTCCACCTCAGCCTCCAGATTAGCTGGGACTACAGACAGGTGCCACCACACCTGGCTAATTTTTTGTATTTTTTTGTAGAAATTGGGTTTCCTCATGCTGTCCAGGCTGGTCTTGAACTCCTGGACTCAAGCAATCCAACAACCTCAGCCTCCCAAAGTGCCAAAGATTACAGGTGTGAGTCATCACACTTGGCTAAAAAAATATGTTTTAAAAAGCAGTTTTAAGTTCACAACACAATAGAGTGAAAAGTACAAAGATTTCCCATATACCCCATAATCTCACACATGCACAGCCTCCCCAAGTAACAACATCCTGCCCCAGAATGGTACATTTGTTACTATTGATGAACCTACATCGACACATCATTATCACCCATAGTTTACAAATATGGTTTTTATTTTTATAATTGTTTTGTTTTTATCCATATTTCCTGAGTTCTGCCAGCACATCTTATAGTGCTTTCTCTGCATCTTATCATCACTATCTCATCATTGAGGCATTTTCCTGTTCCTCCTTAAAAATAATCTTTCCATGTAATTTATTTGTAATTGTACATTTCTTCTTAATTGAGGAAAGCTAGCTTTTTTCACTTGTTCATTTTGGCTCCTTTATATCTCTCCTGACTCCATATCTAACCCATCACACTGAAATCACAGTGGCTCGAATCTCATACTATCTCCAGTATATGATCACCTTTTATGCCTGCCCCCTTGCAACTAGGACAGATCAGGTCTGACCAATGACATGAAAGAAGAAATTTCTCTGTGGTCCTCTGGTAAACCTTTATATAAAAGGACAGACAACACTGGTTTGTGTATTCTGCCTTCTTCTATAATATTTGGTTTTTTTTTTGTTTGTTTGTTTGTTTTCTGTCAAAAAAGCAGCTAGATATCTCAGGTGCAGCATCCATTTATCATATAAAGAAGATAGTAACACATATTAATAATAAAGCATGAATCTATAAGCAACCTCAGTGTAGATGACATGTACAAGCTGCTGTACCAGCCATGAACCATCTATCTGCATACTTCCTGTTACATGAGAGAAATGAGTCTCTATTTATTTAAGTCACTAGTCACTTTTCTGATACACACAGCTGAACACCATCTTGACTGATGGACACTACGTACACAGTACATATTCGTTCCCTAGGGCTGCCATAACAAAGTACCATAAACTTGGTGGTTTGAAACAGAAGAATTATATCATCTCATTGTTCTGGAGGCCAGAAGTTCAAAATCAAGGTTTCAGTGTTGGTTTCTTCTGGAGGCTCTGAGGGAGATTCCATTCCATATTTCACTCCTGGCTTCTGGTGGCTGCCAGCAATCCTTAGCTTTCCTTGGCTCGTATATGCATCACTCTAATCTCTGCTTCTGGCTTTTCATGACCTTCCTCTTTGTTTCTCTCTGTTCCTTGTCCTTTTCTGTCACTTATAAGGACACCAGTCATTGTATTTAAGGCCTTACTCTAATCCAGGATAATCTCATCTCAGGATTCTTACCTTAATTACATCTGCAAAGACTCTTATTCCAAATAAGGTCACGTTCTGAGATTCTGTACATATTTTTTTTGAGAGGGAGGGAGCTGGAGTGCTATTCAACCAACTATACAGTGTGAAATTTTAAACATACATAAATGGGCTGGCATACATGCATTTTTATTTTAGAGTGCTTCTTTTATTTATTATGTGTTTATTTATGTTTAAATTTTTGCTTTATTCCTGTCTTCCCATTCCAACCTATATCATACCATCCCCATAATCCAGACTAACCTATCATGTATCTTTTCAATTTTGTCCACAAACATCTAATCCTATACAGACAGAATGTGCATAAGCAGATAAACACACACATACACGGTATAAGTTAGCTATTCTGCAGAATGAACTACCCCCAAACTCGGGGACTTAATATGGCTATTATTACTTATTATTATATTTCATAAATCATGAGATTAGAATTTGGTTACTGTTGGCTGAGCTTCCTTACGCATTTCCAGGTCAACTGGGCACTCCGCTCTAGGTAGGATCTTTCAGGGGTAACATAGAGTGGCTTCACTTCTCACTCATCCTCTTCCTAGGATCAGTGGGCTAGACCAAGATTTTCCTTCCCCATGGAGATAGAGGAAGTGCAAGCAGGCAAGTCCAATCACATAAGCACTTTTTAAAGTGTCTGTTTATGTGACAGCTAACATCCCATTGGCTAAAATCATGATCAATGGGTGGGGAACTGTATTTCATCTCTTGATGAAAGAAACTGTGAAATTACATTGCAAGGGCATGAATACAGGAAGGGGTACAAAATTAGAGCATTAATTCAATCTGTCTCGTGGGCAGATACGATAAACAAACACATAGGCTTTCATTCGATCAATGTTTGCTTTACAGAAATAAGATCCTATTATGTAATTTGTTTGAATCTTGCTTTTCTCAACAACACCTTATAGAAATATCTTTAAGTCATCTTATTTATCTCTAATCCGATTGGTAAATGGCTGCAGGTTATTCCATCTTATGAATTTACTATAATTATTTAGGCATTTTTCTCTTGATGGGAATTCATTTTTTTTTCTTTTTGCCATTTCGAGCAGTACAGGAAAAAGATTCTTGAGTATCCTTACATACAGGAGCTTTTATCTTTTTAAGGTAATTTCCCAGGAATAGATTTCCTGAGCCAAAAAGTGCATATATTGTTAACTTCAACAGAAATGTCCAGAATGCTTTTCAAATAAGGCTGCAATGCGTCACCTTTACTAGCAATTTATGATACTCTTTCCTACATTGCTGCCCAGGAGAGACGCTATTGTTCTTTATTAATCTTTGCTACTCTGTTGTATATAAAGTAATATTACATTGCTTCTTCACTTTTCATTTCTCTAACTACTCACAGATTTGAGCATCTTTTCATGTAATTTGCCATTTGAATTTGCAAGTCTGTTATTAGTCTGTGTATATCCTTTTCTCAGTTTTTTACTAAGTTGTTTTTAATTTTCTTGTCAATTTGTAATAACTCTTTGTATATTATAGGTATTAAACCTGTGGTTGCCTTCTGGGTATCTTCATTTTTAAGGAAAAAGTTTTTAAAGTAGAAAATAATAAAGACTTTAAAAATAGAAACACAGAATAAAGATGCAGAGAAAGAAAATATTTTTGTACAGTCGTTCAATGTGTTTGTGTTTTGAACTATATTATTATAAAATAGTCCAAAAGTTACAAAATTAAAATGTTTATAAGATAAAAAAGTTACAGTAAGCTAATGTTAACTTATTATTAAAGAAAGAAACATTTAAAAAATAAATTTAGTGTGGCCTAAGTGGACAGTATTTATAAACTCTACAGTAGTGTGCAGTAATGTCCTAGGCCTTCACATTGACTCACCACTCACTCAGAGCAATTTCCAGTCCTGCAAGCTCCATTCATGGTAAGTGCCCTATACAGGTGTACCATTTTTTAAATCTTTTATAACATATACTTACTATACCTTTTCTATGTTTAGATACATAAATTCTTACCACTGTGTTACAACTGCCTACAGTATTCAGCACAGTAACATGCTGTAGAGGTTTGTAGCTTAGGAGCAAGAGGTTACACCATGTAGCCTAGGTATATAGTAGGCTATCTATCTAGGTTTGGTTAAGTATACTCCATGATATTCAAGCAACTACAAAATTGCCTAAGGATGCATTTTTCAGAATGTATTATTGTTAAGTGATGCATGACTGGACGATGGTGAGAATGGCATAGTATAGACCATTTCAAAAAGGAGAAAATGGTCGTACAGTCTACTAGCCCCTCAGTGGAAAGCGTCATTCTAAAGGCCCCACCACTGAGGTCCCTATCCCAGACAGAGTAGAGCAATCTACCACCACCATCAACAACTGTCTTTACAACTTATGTATATTTTTGCACCTGTATAGCCAAATATGTCTATATTTTCCTTTATAGCTTCTGTGTTTTTAATCTTGGTTAAGAGGGTTCCCCTGACCCTGTATTGTACATAGTCCTCTAATTTTCTCTGAAGATTCTAGTTGTTTAATTTTACATTTGCCCTTATATATCTTCTGAAATTAATATTTTATTTCATGGAAGATGGAGTCCATTTTTCTGTTTTTCCAGATGGATATCCAATTGTAATGTACCACTTATTTTAACAAATCCATACTTTTCCCCAAAATGGGTTTGAACTACAACTTTTGTCATCTATTAATTTCTCATATATACTGGGATATAATTCTTGACCCTCTATTCTTTTTGACTGATTACTTTGTCTTTTCTTATGTCAATATCATATTGATTTGATACAAGTAACTTTTTGGTATGTTCTGATGCTCAGTAAAAAGCAGGTTTCCCCTCTCTGACTTGATTTTCTGAATGTCTCCTTTTTCATCCCCCAAGGAGTTCATGTGACAGTATAAAATGAGAGTACAGAGCGGCACTATCCAGTTGGTAGCCATTAGCTCAAATTAATTAAAATTTCAGTTCCTTAGTTGCACTAGTCACATCTCAAGTGCTCAGTAGCCATATGTGCCTGGTGGTTACCAAGTTGAACAACTCAGAAGTTGAACACTTCCATCATTGCCAAGGATGATTCTTCTGATATACGTTCTTTCTTTGACATGTTTATTTTCTTCTCTTTTCCTGTTTTTGCAGGTGGCATGCAAGGTGGTGGTGCTAATATCTCTATATAAGACATACAGGGCCCTTTCCTCATTTTGCTCATCTTTAAAGGGTAGAAGTTCTGGAAAGGGCCACTACATAAATAATGTGAGGAAGATCTCTAATTCCGGCCATGACAGAGTAACTGGAAATGGACTTACCTTCTCACCATAAACAGCTATAAAACTGGACAAAAGATGTGAGACAATTGTTTTCAGGCATTGTACAACAAGCAGTACAGGTGTATGATCCTTGAGTGGCAGGAAACCTACGAGGTAAGCCTTGCATTCACATTGTCTTTTTACTTTAGGATATTTTGGAATCATGTTGCAGAAAGATGGAGCCCAATCAGAGTACGCCAGCCTTGCTGAGCTGAGGTGCTCAGAGTTTGGGGTAGCTGAAGCATGTGGAATTCTGACAGAGTACAAGAGAGGAGGGAATTGTGCAGAACAGGACCTAGAACAGTTAATATAGCTTTTGGGATTAAAACAACAACAACAGTAACAATGTTGGAGGCTTCACACTGACTTAAGGATTACTGTAAAGCTGCCAAAATCAATATGAAAATCAAGACATAGAGAAAGATAAGTTAATGAAACAAAATATAATACATAGATAGGTAGATACAGATATAGATACACAGTCAGTTGATTTTCGATATAGAAGCCAAGACAATTCAATGGGAGACAGGAAAGTCTTTTGAAAAAGTGTTGCTAGAAAAACAGGTCATCCGTATGTTAAAAAGAAAATTAACCTCATACTGCAAGTAGAAATTATTTCTAGATGAATCATAGATCTAAGCAAAAAAGATAAAACAATAAACTTCTAGAAGAAAATGTAAGAGACTACCTTCATGACTTTAGGGAGTCAAAGATTTCCTAGTCAGGACACAAAAGATACAAATTAATAAAAACTATTAAGTGGGCTTCATCAAAAGCAAAATCTTCTGGTCCTTCAAAGTTAATTAAGAAAATGAAAAAGGCAAACCATAGTCTGGGAGAAAATATCCACGATACACATGTCTTACAAGAGACTTGTATCCATAATTCTTAAAGAATACTTTTGGAAGATGGCCGTTTAGGAACAGCTCAGGATTGCAGCTCCCAGTGAAAGCACAGAGGGTGAGTGGACGCCGCATTTTTATTGCCCACAGACTAGGAAATTCCCAGCCGGAGGAGCTCCACGGTCGCCAGCGTGGCTGTGCCGGCCGTCGCCGCTGCTTTGCCCCGCGCCGCTGCTTTGTCGGCGCCCCGGAGCAGCGGTTCTCCGTACAAAATACATCGGTCCGGGTGACCCTCTGGCTGGCGATTGGAGCCACGGGAAGTCGCCCATTCGTCTGTTTAAAAAGGGGACTGAGCAGGGAGCCAGGACAGTAGATTCCAGGGCAAAATAAGCGCCACGAATCTCAGTGCTGCTGTTTAAGCCAGCGCAGTGAGTCACCGCACGGAAAAAAACACACACCGCAGCGCCTCTTCAACAGGCGACTGGAACACCAACTTAAAAAAAAAAAAAAGGCTCTGAGGCAGGGAGCCAGCGATCAGGCTCGGCTGGTCCCACCCCCACAAAAGAACAGCAATCAGAAACTCTGGATTGAGTTTCACAGCAAGCGCAGCTGAACCCGGGACGGTCCAGCTCTGTGGGGGAGGGGCGTCCGTCATTACCCAGGCAGCCCGCCGTTGCCAAGGCAACCCACCATTGCTGAGGCAGCCCCCCGTTGCCAAGGCAACCCGCCTCTGCAGAGAGACTCCGCCTCAACAGGGGCGGGCCACCATTGCCCAGGCAGTTCTAACTACACCCATATAAACAGGACTACAGGTAAGTTCACTCGGCAGCTGGGCGGAGCCCACAGCAGCTCAGCAAAGCCTATACAGGCAGGCAGTGACTAGGCTGCCTCCTTGCTGGGCAGGGCAGCTCTGAAGGAAAAAAAATAAAGAGAAGGCAGCAGCATAACGGAAACTCATAAAGCCCTAAATCCCTGGGACAGAGCACCTGGGAACAAAAAGCGGTTTATGAGTTCTGCTGCAGCAGACCTAAACGTACCTGCCCAGCAGCTCCAAATGAACAACGGAGATCACAGCTCAGCATTTGAACTCCTGTAAAGAAGAGACCGTCTCCTCAAGCAGCTCCCTGACCCCTGTATATCCAAAGAGCCACCTCATAAAGGAGAGATAAGACTGACACTTGGCGGGTATCCTTCTGGGACAAAGATAGAAGAAGAAGAAAACTGGTAACAACCCTTATGTTCAGCAGCTGCTGCAGGTGAACCCCAGGCAAGCAGGGCCTGGAGTGGACCTCAGCAGACCTACAGCAGAGGGGCCAGACTGTCAGAAGGAAAACCAAGAAACAGAAATAACCTCATCATCAACAAACAGAATGTCCACTCAGAGGCCCAATCTGAAAGCCAGCAACTACAAAGTCGACAGGTGGATAAATCCATAAAGATGGGAAGAAACCAGCGCAAAAAGGATGAAAACACCCGAAACCAGAACACCTCTCCTCCTAGAAGAGATCACAACTCCTCACCAGCAAGGGAACAAGGTTGGATGGAGAACGAGTGTGATGAAATGACAGAATCAGACTTCAGAAGGTGGGTAGTAAGAAATTTCTGTGAACTTAAAGAACATGTTCTAACCCAATGCAAAGAAACTAAGAACTTTGAAAAAAGATTTGACGAAATGCTAACGAGAATGGACAAAATAGAAAGGAATATAAGTGAATTGACGGAGCTGAAAAACACAACACGAGAACTGTGCGAAGCATGCACAATTATCAACAGCCGAATTGACCAAGCAGAAGAAAGGATATCAGAGGTCGAAGATCAACTCAACGAAATAAAATGGGAAGGAAAGAATGGAGAAAAAAGGGTAAAAAGGAATGAACAAAGTCTCCAAGAAATGTGGGACTATGTGAAAAGACCTAATCTACGTTTGATAGGTGTACCCGAATGCGACGAAGAGAATGAATCCAAGCTGGAAAATACTCTTCAGGATATTATCCAGGAAAACTTCCCCAACCTAGCAAGGCAGGCGAACATTCAAGTCCAGGAAATACAGAGAACCCCGCAAAGATATTCGTCAAGAAGAGCAACCCCAAGGCACATAATTGTCAGATTCACCAGGGTTGAAATGAAGTAGAAAATACTAAGGGCAGCCAGAGAGAAAGGTCAGGTTACCCACAAAGGGAAGCCCATCAGACTCACAGCAGATCTCTCAGCAGAAACCCTACAAGCAAGAAGAGAGTGGGGGCCAATATTCAACATCCTTAAAGAAAAGAACTTTCAACCCAGAATCTCCTATCCAGCCAAACTAGCTTCATAAGTAAAGGAAAAATAAAATCCTTTGTGAACATGCAAGTACTCAGAGATTTCGTCACCACCAGGCCAGCTTTACAAGAGCTCTTGAAAGATGCTCTACACATAGAAAGGAACAACCAGTACCAGCCACTCCAAAAACATGCCAAATGGTAAAGAGAATCAACACAATGAAGAATCTGCATCAACTAATGGGCAAAACGGCCAGCTAGCACCAAAATGGCAGTATCAAATTCACACATAACAATATTAACCTTAAATGTAAATGGACTAAACGCCCCAAATCAAAAGACACAGACTGGCAAATTGGATAAAAAGCCAAAATCCATCGGTGTGCTGTATCCAGGAAACCCATCTCATGTGCAAGGATACACAAAGGCTCAAAATAAAGGGATGGAGGAAGATTTACCAAGCAAATGGAGAGCAAAAAAAAGCAGGAGTTGCAATTCTCATCTCTGATAAATTAGACTTTAAAGCAACAAAGATCAAAAGAGACAAAGAAGGACATCACATAATGGTAAAACGATCAATGCAACAAGAAGAGGTAACGATCCTAAATATATACGCACCCAATACAGGAGCACCCAGATACATAAGGCAAGTTCTTAATGACTTACAAAGAGACTTAGACTCCCACACAATTATAGTGGGAGACTTTAACACCCCATTGTCATTATTAGATCAACCAGACAGAAAATTAACAAGGATATCCAGGACTTGAACTCAGACCTGGACCAAGCAAATTTAATAGACATTTACAGAACTCTCCACCCCAAATCCACAGAATATACATTCTTCTCAGCACCACATCACACCTACTCTAAAACTGACCACATAATTGGGAGTAAATCACTCCTCAGGAAATGCAAAAGAATGGAAATCATAACAAACAGTCTCTCAGACCACAGTGCAATCAAGTTAGAACTCAGAATTCAAAAACTAACCCAGAACCGCACAGCTTCATGGAAACTGAACAACTTGCTCTTGAATGTTGACTGGATAAATAATGAAATTAAGACAGAAATAAAGATGTTCTTCGAAACCAACGAGAATGAAGACACAACATACCAGAATCTCTGGGACACATTTAAAGCAGTCTCTAGAGGAAAATATATAGCAATAAGTGCCCACATGAGAAGCAAGGAGAGATCAAAAATTGACACCCTTTCGTCAAAACTGAAAGAGCTAGAGGAGCAAGATTAAAAAAACTCAAAGTCTAGCAGAAGACAAGAAATAGCTAAGATCAGAGCAGAACTGAAGGAGATAGAGACACAAAAAACCCTTCAAAAAAATCAATAAATCCAGGAGCTGTTTTTTTGAAAAGATCAACAAAATAGACAGACCACTAGCCAGATTAATAAAAAAGAAAAGAGAGAATAACCAAATTGATGCAATAAAAAACAATAAAGGGGATATCACCACAGATTCCACAGAAATTCAAACCATCATCAGAGATTATTACACACAACTCTATGCACATAAACTGGTAAACCTGGAAGAAATGGATAAATTCCTGGACACTTGCCTCCTCCCAAGCGTAAACCAGGAAGAAGCCAAAACCCTGAACAGACCCATAACAAGGTCTGAAGTTGAGGCAGCAATTAAGAGCTTACAACCCAAAAAAAGCCCAGGTCCAGACGGGTTCACAGCCGAATTCTACCAGACATACAAAGAGGAACTTGTACCATTCCTTCTGAAACTATTCCAAACAATACAAAAAGAGGGAACTCTTCCCAAATCATTTTATGAGACCAACATCATCCTGATTCCAAAACCTGGCAGAAACTCAACAAGAAAAGAAAACTTCAGGCCAATATCCATGATGAACATAGATGCAAAAATCTTCAATAAAATACTGACAAGCCGACTGCAACAACACACCAAAAAGCTTATCCACCATGATCAAGTAGGCTTCATCAAGGGGATGCAAGGCTGGTTCAACATACACAAGTCTATAAACGTAATTCACCACATAAACAGAACCAAAGACAAAAACCACATGATTATCTCAATGGATGCAGAGAAGCCCTTTGACAAAATTCAACAGCCCTTTATGCTAAAAACTCTCAATAAGCTAGGTATTGACGGAACGTATCTTAAAATAATAAAAGCTATTTATGACAAACCAACAGCCAGTATCATACTGAATGGGCAAAAACTGGAAGCATTCCCCTTGAAATGTGGCACCAGACAAGGATGCCCTCTCTCACCACTCCTATTCAATATAGTACTAGAAGTTCTAGCCAGAGCAATTGGGCAAGAAAAAGAAATAAAGGGCATTCAAATAGGAAAGGAGGAAGTCAAATTGTCTCTATTTGCAGACGACATGATTGTATATCTAGAAGACCCCATTGTCTCAGCCCCAAACCTCCTGAAACTGATAAGTTCAGCAAAGTCTCAGGATACAAAATCAATGTGCAAAAATCACATGCATTCCTATACACCAATAACAGACTTAAAGAGAGCCAAATCAAGAACAAACTTCTATTCACAATTGCCATGAAGAGAATAAAATACCTAGGAATACAACTAACAAGGAATGTAAAGGACCTCTTCAAGGAGAACTACAAGCCACTGCTCAACGAAATAAGAGAGGACACAAACAGATGGAGAAACATTCCACGTTCATGGTTAGGAAGAATCAATATCATGAAAATGGCCATACTGCCCAAAGTAATTTACAGATTCAATGCGATTCCCATCAAGCTACCAGTGACCTTCTTCACAGAACTGGAAAAAACCACCTTAAACTTCATATGGAACCAAAAGAGAGCCCGCATAGCCAAGTCAATTCTAAGCAAAAAGAACAAAGCGGTAGGCATCACATGACCGGACTTCAAACTATACTACAAGGCTACAGTAATCAAAACAGCATGGTACTGGTACCAAAACAGAGATATAGACCAATGGAACAGAACAGAGGTCTTGGAGGCAACACAGCATATCTACAACCATCTGATCTTTGACAAACCCGACAAAAACAAGCAATGGGGAAAGGATTCCCTGTTCAATAAATGGTGTTGGGAAAGCTGGCTTGCCACGTGCAGAGAGCAGAAACTGGACCCCTTCCTGACACCTTACACTAAAATTAACTTCAGATGGATTAAAGACTTTAACATAAGACCTAACACCATAAAAACCCTAGAAGAAAATCTAGGCAAAACCATTCAGGACATAGGTGTAGGCAAGGACTTCATGACCAAAACACCAAAAACATTGGCAACAAAAGCCAAAATAGACAAATGGGACCTAATCAAACTCCACAGCTTCTGCACAGCAAAAGAAATAGTCATTAGAGCGAATTGGCAACCAACAGAATGGGAAAAAATTTTTGCAGTTTACTCATCTGAGAAAGGGCTGATATCCAGAATTTACAAAGAACTAAAACAGATTTACAAGAAAAAAACAAACAAGCCCATTCAAAAGTGGGCAAAGGACATAAACACACTTTGCAAAAGAAGACATACATGAGGCCAACAAACATATGAAAAAATGCTCATCATCACTGGTCATCAGAGAAATGCAAATCAAAACAACATTGAGATACCATCTCACGCCAGTTAGAATGGTGATCATTAAAAAATCTGGAGACAACAGATGCTGGAGAGGATGTGGAGAAATAGGAACACTTTTACACTGTTGGTGGGAGTGTAAATTAGTTCAACCATTGTGGAAGACAGTGTGGCGATTCCTCAAGAACCTAGAAATAGAAATTCCATTTGACCCAGCAATCCCATTACTGGGTATATATCCAAAGGATTACAAATCGTTCTACTATAAGGACACGTGCACACGAATGTTCATTGCAGCACTGTTTACAATAGCAAAGACCTGGAACCAACCCAAATGCCCATCGACGATAGACTGGATAGGGAAAATGTGGCACATATACACCATGGAATATTATGCAGCCATCAAAAACGATGAGTTTGTGTCCTTTGTAGGGACATGGATGAACCTGGAAACCATCATTCTCAGCAAACTGACAGAAGAGCAGAAGATCAAACACTGCATGTTCTCACTCATAGGCGGGTGTTGAACAATGAGAACACATGGACACAGGGAGGGGAGCACTACACATTGGGGTCAGTTGGGGGGAAATAGGGGAGGGACGGTGGGGATGGGTAGCTGGGGAGAGATAGCAAGGGGAGTGATGCCAGATGTAGGTGATGGGGAGGAAGGCAGCAAATCACACTGCCACGTGTGTGTGTACCTATGCAACAATCTTGCATGTTCTTCATATGTACCCCAAAACCTAAAATGCAATAAAATAAATAAATGGGAAAAAAAGAATACTTTTAATAATAAAATGACAAGAATTCCAAAATAAAAATGCATAAAATACTTTAGAAGAATTGTGGTTACCAGAGGCTGCAGTGGTTGACAGGGTGTTGGGGAAATGTTGGTCAGAGAACATAAAATTTAGTTAAATTGGAAGAATAAGTTCAAGAGATCTATTGTACAACCTGGTGACTATAGTAAACAATATATTGTATTTTGAAAAATGCTAGGAGAGTGGATTTAAAGTGTTCTCACCATAAAAATGAAAACTATGTCAGATAATGCATATGTTAATTTGCTATATTTAGTCATTCCACGATGCATATATACTTCAAAACAATATGTGGTACAAAGTAAGGCATAAAATTTTATGTCAATTTGAAGTAAATAATTAAATAAATGAATAAATGAATAAAAAGACACTTCATGAAAGAAAATACATGACCAATAAGCACATGAAAAGGTGTTCAACTTCATCAGTTATCAGACAAAAACAAATTAAAACCACAGTATGATACCACTTCACACCAACTAAAATGGCTAAAATTTAAATCTAGTAACACTAAAATTTGGTGAGGATGGGGAGTGGCTGAAATTCAGCATTGATGTGGGAGTGTGAAATGGTACAACTACTTTGAAAAGCTGTCAGTTTCTCAGAAACTAAACCATAAACTTGTACTGTGACCATTAACTCCACTTCAATTTACTCAAGAGAAATGGAAACTTACATCCACAAAAAGACTTGTTATAGGATATTCACAGCACTTTTATTCATAATAACCAAAAACTGGAGACCAACCAAATATCTATTAACAGAAGTCTGGATAAATAAATTTGGTATGTTCACAAAATGGAACAGCAGTCATCAGTAAAAAGCAATGAATTGCATATACATAGAATCTCCCAGACGTTATGTTGAGCAAAAGAAGCCAAACAGGAAAGAGAAAATACTCTATGATTATGTTGATATGAAATTCAAAAATAGACAAAACTATTTTATGGGGCTAGAAATCAGAACAGTGATTGTCTATAGCAGGAAAGCAGAAAAGTGAAGTTAGAGATTGACTGCAAGGGGTCACAAAAATTCTTTCTTGGGTGATAGAAATGTTCTATTTTGTGCTTGATTGGGATAGTGATTACAGAGGTGTATACACTTGCCAGAATTTATTGAACCATACACAAGATTTGTACCTTTATTACAGGTAAATTTTACTTAAAACAAACAAAAGTAACACCGAGAAAAAGAAAAGGGAGCTTCCCATGGTAGCTTTTGGTTTTAAATCAGGTATGATGGCCTAGAAAACTCTGTGCCCAAATCTAGGTCTTCTCCCTGGGAGTGATAACATCTTCATCAGCTTTTGGCACATCCTAAGGGAGAATCCTTAAGAAGGGAAGGAATCATTCACTTGGGAGATCTATTGGCTCGACTTTTGAGCTTACTGAATTTTTTCTTTCATGAACTCATCTAGAGGAAGTTTATCTGGGCTGGGGAAAACAAAAATGGCATATCCGTTATGTCTTTTCCTCAACATTGCTTCCCTTGTACTTCAGGGTGGAAAAGGTCTGCACAGTGATAATCCGTATTCCACCATGGCCCACTCACTCCCATAGCCCATCTACGACATTATATCTAAAGGCATGTCTTTACTTACGTTATGTGCAGATATATTTAGTCTCCTTTAGATCTTGAAAGCTATTGTTAGCCCCCAGCATTAGCCAATAACTTTGTCCAAGTTTCACTGTACTTATCAAATATTCTTCACTATTTGGGTTGTAGTAGTCATTTCTTAGTTTCATTGTTGATGAAATGTTTTTCTGTTTTCTTTTGTTCAGATTTGTGGTGTTGGAGCAAAGGAGTATAACGAAAATTCCTTTACTTCACCATCTTTTGTGGAAACCCTGAATCTAGTGTGAGTTTTTAGAAATGCAGACTCGGCCCTGCTCCACCCATGGTCAAATCCTTTGACTTGGCTTTCATGGCTATTCAAAGATCCAATCTCAAAGCCCTAAGGTAGCTTCCAAGGCTCTACATTACTTGGCTTTATTTAGCTCTTCAGTCTCATCTTGCTTCTTACTCGCCAAATCTAGATGCTTCATTCTTTTTCACCTTCTTTTATTCTTTAAGATAACACTTATTGTTCCTTTACAAATTATGAAAGTAACTATATACACTGGTGGGGACTTGGAAAATATATATAAGTATAAAAAGAAATGAAAATCACCTATTTGTTTTTTTTTTTTTTTTAATTATTGAGCTTCATGAGTTTCCTGTATATTTTGCATATTAACACCTTATCATACATATGGTTTGCAAATATTTTCTCCCATTACATAGATGGTCTCTTCACTCTGTTGATTGTTTTCTTCGCTGTGCAAAAGCTTTTTAATTTGTTGTAGTCCCACTGTTTATTTTTGCTTTTGTTGCCAGTGCTTTTGGTTTCATAGCCAAGAAATTCTTGCCAATGCTTGCCAATTAATGTGAAGGAGCTTTTTTCCTGTCTTCTTCAAGGAGTTTTACAGTTTCAGAATTTACATTGACATGTTTAATCCATTTCAAGTTAATTTTTATATATCGTATCAGACAAGGGTCCAATTTTATTCTTTTGCATGTGAATATCCAGTTTCCCCAACACTATTGAAGAGACTTTCCTTTCTCCATTGTGAATTCTTGCCACCCTTGTTAAAGCTTATTTTATATGTCGGTTTATTTCTGGTCTGTCTATTCTGCCCCATTGATCTATGTGTCTGTTTTTATACCAGAACCATACTCATTTGATTGCTAGAGTTTTGTAACATAGTCCGAAATTAGGGAATGTGATATCTCCAGTCTTGTTCTTTTTTCCAAAGATTGCTTTGGCTATTCTAGGTCTTTTGGAATTCCATACAAATATTAGAATTGTTTTTTTCTATTTATATAAAAAATGTCATTTGAATTTTGATAGGGATTGCACTGAATCTGTATTTTCAAAGATCACTTCAGGTAGTGTGAAAATTTATTAATATTAATTCTTTCAATTCATGAACATGAGATATTTTTCCATTTATTTGTGTCTTCTATAATTTCCTCATCAGTTCTGTGTAGTTTTCAGCATACAGATCTTTTGCCTCCTTAACCAAATTTATTTCTAAGTACTTTATTTTTTTATATTATTGTACAGTGATAATTTTTCTTAATTTCTTTTTTGGATAGTTCATTGTTAGTGTATACAAACACAGCTGATTTCTGTATGTTGATATTGTAACCTGCAACTTTACTGAATTTATTTATTAGTTCTAATCATTTTTAATTGAGTCTTTAGGGTTTTCTATATATAAAATCATGTCATCTGCAAACAGACAATTTTATTTCTTCCTTTCCGACTTGAATGCCCTTAATTTATTTAGCCTAGCTTCTCTGGCTAGGACTTCCAGTACTATGTTGAATAGAAGTGGTGAAAGTGAGCACCCTTGTATTGTTTCTGGGAGAAAAGCTTTTGACTTTTCACCATTGGGTATGATGTTAGCTGGGGTTTTATCATATATTGACTTTATTATATTGAGTCACATTCCTTCAATGCCTAATTTGTTGAGTTTTTTTTTTTTTTTTTTTTTGAGACAGAGTCTTTCTCTGTCTCCTGGTGCCACAATGGAGTGCAGTGGCACCATCTTGGCTCACTGCAACCTCCGCCTCCTGGGTTCAAGCAATTCTCCTGCCTCAGCCTCCCGGATAGCTGGGACTACAGGTGCACGCCACCACGCTTAGCTAATTTTTTTGTATTTTTAGTAGAGACGGGGTTTCACCATGTTGGCCAGGATGGTCTCAATCTCTTGACCTCGTGATCCACCTGCCTCGGCCTCCTAAAGGGCTGGGATTACAGGCTTGAGCCACCATGCCTGGCCTGAGAATTTTTATCATGAAAGTATAATTCAATAGCAAAAAGGCAGAAAACTCTATGTACAAATGAGCTAAGGACCTGAATAGACATTTTTTTTCCAAAGAAAACACACACATGACTGATGCATATATGTGCATATATGTAAAGGTATGCAATGTCATTAATGATTAGGGAAATGCAAATCAAAACCAAAATGATATATCAGCTCATGCTGTTAGGATGGCCAGTAGCAAAGAAGACAAGATATAAAAAGTGTTGGTAAGAATGTGGAGAAAAGGAAACCCCAGCCTACTGTGGGTAGGAATGTAAATTAATACAAACATTATGGAAAAAACTATGCTGGTTCTCCAAGAAATTAAACATGGAACTACCATGCAATCTAGTAATCCCACTTCTGGGTATATATATAAAAGGAGATGAAATTGGTATCACAAACAGATATCTGTACTCTCATGTTCATTGCAGCATTATTCAGGATAGTCAATATATGGAAACAACCTAAGTGTCCATTGACAAATGAATAAAGAAAATGTGATTGATATATGTATATGTGTATGTGTATAGATATTCCATTGTGTGTATATATAGCATATATTCACATTTGTATATCATATTTATATTATTCAGCCATAAAAATAATGAAATCTTGCCATTTGCAACAACATGGATGAACCTGGAGGACATTATGGTAAGTGAAATAATCAGACACAGAAAGACAAATACTGTATGATCTCACTCACACGTGGACCCTAAAGAAGTCAAACCCATAGAGGCAAAGAGTAGAATGGTGGTTACCAGAGTAGGTGGTTGGGGTAATGGGGACATTTCGTGAAAGGGTACAATCTATAAGAAAAACAAGTTCAGAGGGATCTAATGTACAGCATGGCTGGCGATGGATGTGTTAATCTGAACATGGTAATCTTTACATGTATACGTATATGAAATCATGAGTGTTTTCCCGTGCTATCATTTCCCATCATCTTTTACGTTATAGTGAACATTAATAAGCACTTACTCTGTACACAGTACTACTGGGCTAAGCACTTTAAATGCATTTTCTCATTTAATCCTCACAACCATCTGTAAGGTAAATGTTTTGACATTTCCATTTCACAGATAAGAAAATCAAGGCTTAGGGAGGTTAAGTAACTTGCCCCAAATCACACAGCTGGTAAGTGCTAGAGCTGAACCTGAACCCACATGAAGAAAACTTTAAAACTCTCCTGAAGTGTCAATTGAGTATTTTTAAAACATTAATTATTGAAAAGATGGAAAAGGAAGAATTATAACTTATTTGTAAGTATAGAGAATCATGATACAAAGAACAAAAATAACTCAACACCCCGTTTAAGGTGCACACACTTGCCTGTGACAAGTCCTCAAAATACCCTTCACAGAAGTGATCACAATTGGAATTAAATAACCTTGGCCCTAGGATTAAAATTCCTAAATGTAAAGACGACAAAATCTCCACTGCTCAGGCTAGAGCAGGCCCTTTGCCTCTCCAGAAGGTCTAGATCGGTTGGGTGCTGTGAGTACAGTTCTGGTGGATGCTTCTCAGGTACGTCCTTCTCAGAAAACTTCTGTACCAAGAGAAGTTGGAGAAATCAGAACAAGGCCACTCAATGAGACAGCTTTGGTGGCATTAGAAACAGTGGTATCAAAGTGAGCAGTGACTGGGAGACAAGTGGGCAAAAACAGCTCGTGATGAACACTCTAGGTGGACAAGGTAAGGATGACAGCATAGCCAGTGACAGTACCTGCAGTGGCAGCAGGAAAACTTGAAAAGCTAAGGGGAGGAGATAACTTTAATTTGCTACCTAATTGAGTGGCTCTGAGTCATTCTGGGGGAAGTGAATGAACTTTGAGGTTTTAGCAACTCTGTGAGGTGTAGGGAGCTCAGTGCCAAAGCTTTTTCCATTATCACAGCAATTTTTACCTACACCCTTGTCTGTCCAGACTCCTGGCTAGTGTGGGCTGAGCAAGTAAGGATTAATCAATATTTAATAAAATGTGAGTTTCACTTTCCAGACTACTTACTTCATTCAACTGTAGGGGCTCATCCACTACTTTCTGTTATCCCTGGGGATAAACTCTAAAGTTGCATGACTTCTCCTTAATCAGGCAGACACTTCCAATAGACCTGGAAAAGCATCATTTAGAAGCAATACCTTTGCCCCTGCCAGTGTCTGCACCTCTTCTCCAGTACCTTCCAACAGTAATGTAGTTCAGAATACTTCTCATTCCTTGACTGAATTATTGCAATAGCCTTCTAAGCGTCATCCTTGTTTCCAGTCTCCCTGTTATGTTTGTCACCAAATTTTTCCTGTTTAAATTATTTTAATTATAGAAAATGGATCTATATTTCCAAAGTAATATAATAAGCGATGTTTAGAAAAATTTCACTTCAATTTCTGTGCCCTCCACCCTGCTTTCTCCCTCTCCTCTATAGGTAAATATTTTAATTAGTTCTTCATTTGTCCTTCTGTAATTTTTTTTTTCATTTTTGGCAAATACAAGTAAAATGTGTGTCTGTATGTATTTATTGATATTTTCTCCCTTTCTTAAATATAAGATAGCATGCTAACTACATTACGTTGTATCTTCTTTTCTTAATGGCATATCCTGGAGATACATTTATGTATACAAATCATCCTTGCTCTTTTTTAGGGTGGCATAATATTCCATTATGGGAATATACTATTCTACTTCCAACCAATCTTCTGTATTGAACATTTGGGTTATTTCAAATACTTTACTTCACACCTAATTTAATAAAAACAAAGTTGGTAGCAGTGTCACTCTCCTGCTCAAAAAACACTGGGTTTCCATCACTTGCAAAATCCAAATGCCTTAGAAGGTCTTTTAAAATCCATCACAACCTACCTTTTCACACTTTTTTCTCCCCCATCCACGTTGTATCTTGTGTGGCAGCCACAGTGGAACCTGCCTTCTCCATTCCTCAAATTTACCCTGCATGTCGCTCATGCAGTTCCCTCAATCAGAATTATTCTTCCTTTCAGTCCCTTCCCTTCCACCTCTGCCCTCCATGTTGATTGAAATTGTTTCTCAATGCCTAGAAGAAAAGTTATTTCCTTAAGGACTCCTTTACTGAGTTCTGGCCCCACCCACACCTTCCCCTAAGTGAAATTAATCACTTCCATCCTGGTCTTCCTAAAGCATCATGCTTATATTTTTGTATTGCATTTTCGTTACTTACATCATGCAGCATTTTCTGGTTAGTTATGTATATTTCTCCCCCCTCCACCCCAGTAGATCATGGAAAAGCAATTTCTGCACAGGGTTTTTACATGGTAAAGTGATCAATATATATTCTTGAATTGTTTGTTTTTATTAAATGTCTGTAAAAATAAAGCACACATAATAACCAGGGCCAACATTGCTTATGGCTTTGAGAAACGAATAAATGTTGGCCGGGCATGGTGGCTCACACCTGTAATCCCAGCCATTTGGGAGTCCCAGACAGGTGGATCGCTTGAGCTCAGGAGTTTGAGAACAGCCTGGCAACATGGTGAAACCCCCATCTCTATCAAAAATACAAAAACTTAGCCAGCCATGACAGTGTGCACCTGTGGTTCCAGCTACTTGGGGAGCTGAGGTGGGAGAATCACTTGAGCCCAGAAAGCATAGGTTGCAGTGATTTAAGGTCCTACCACTGCACTCCTGCCTGGGTGACAAAGTGAGACCCCATATGAAAAAAAAAATGAACGTCACTCATCCTTTTACTTGGTTTGCTTTACTCATCTGAGTGATGAGTGAAGGCCTAAAGCAATTACTGAATAAATAAGAATTCTCTAAACAATAGAAGGTTGTTATTTTTGTTTGTGCAGCATATTTATGTAGTTTTAAACGTATCGTGCTTTGACACATCAACTTGATTCTTAATAGCTTTTTGCCAGCTACACTAAATTTCAAATTAAGCTAGTTAGAATCTATCCAGAATGATTGCAAAGCACTTGTAGAGTTTAAGTGTTTTATTGATAACTTAAAATCACCATTTAAATTTAAGAACATGACCAAACTCAAAATGTATATATTACATGTATGTATTTTTGGTACAGCAATTATATCTCAATAAAGCTAAAAAAATCTAAAATCATGAATTATCACTGCCCCATGAAATTGACATGGCAGATTCAAACAATCTCTTTAACAGGTGTACACATCTGATCTATTAAAATCCACTAGAAAATATTTGGAAATATTTACTTCTTTCTGTCATAGGAAAAAAAATCACAAGTTTTACAAACCATCATAAGAAAAAGTTGTAATGAACTTTTCCGAGGTAATTTTGTCATCATTTAGACAACTTAATACAAGTTTCTGATTCTCAGCCAGGAGCAGTGGCATGTGCCTGTAATCCCAGCACTTTGGGAGGCTGAGGCGAGAGGATCACTTGAGCTCTGGAGTTTGCGACAAGCCTGAGCAACATGGTGAAATTAGTCTCCAAAAAATATTAGCTGGGCATAGTGGCAGGTGCCTGTAGACCCAGGTGCTCGGGGGACTAAGGAGGGAAGATCACGTGAGCCCAGGAATCAGAAGCTGCAGTGAGCCAAGATCCCACCACTGCACGCCAACCCAGGGCAACAAAGTGAGACCCTGTCTCAATAAATAAATAAATAAAGTTTCTGATTCTAGAGATAAGATCCTTTTCAAACTTTTGGGAAGACTCCAAGGGGTCACATTAACACTGACAGGATTCTGTCAAGTTCTAACTGATATGAATATTTTTGGTGGGCTAACCAATGTTAGTTGTGCTTGGTCATATATTCGATTCATGTTATAGATCATAGAGCCTATACCTTAAAAGGTTTATAATCTCATTAAATGTATAAAATTTCTCAATGAGAGAGCTGTTAAAGAATCTGTGGCCATGTTTAGTCCACCACAGATGTGGTCTAAAGTGATGACCATGAAAATAAATAGAGCCCATGCATAGCCCTAGCACATAACTCCCATTTGTAGCATTGTTCCAACTACTGCATAAATATTTATGAGATTAACAAATACATATTGGAGATATTGTGAAGAAAAAAAATTAAACAGCTGGGCTTTGTGGTAAATTGTATGTGGAAGGCAAAGGAGAAAAGAAAAAACAAAGTGATGAAGTTAGGAACTGGGTAGCTGATGGGAGTCCTTGGATGGTAAAACTGATAGCAATTTTAAGAAAAGAATATTATCTCATGTTTCTGCAGATTAGTGTTCAAAAAGCACTAAACCTGGCCCCAGCAATTGTGAATTGAACTTGTGAGGTCACATCTTAAAGGTAAAAAACACAGATGAAGATTTGGAAAGCACAGAATTCCAAGCAATAGTTAAAAATGAAGCAAACGATTTCGTCTACAGGACAGACTATAGCAGTAACAATTTTAAGCAGTCACCTAGCAGCATTGTTAATGAACACTATTGCAAGAACATTTTTGTTGACCTTATTAGGGTTGTTCTCACATTAGTGTTAGTAGGTGCTCCATAGTAAATAGTAAAGATACCTCAATTCTGAGGAAGAACCATTTTAGTGCCAGAGTTTCAGAGGCTTCCTAAGTTGTCTGTTAAATTTGTGATCAGATGAAATACGGTCAATTCATATTCCATTCCACGTTTAAAGCTTACATTTTTCTAAAATCATTGATCTGGCTATCTCTAAGCCAGTGGAGGCAGAAACTTTGTATGAGTCAGGGCTGCTTTGGCTGAGGTTTATGGAGGGTCTCTTCCAGTCTCTTACTAATTCCCTCCCTGCCTTCCGGTAGCACAGTAACCCCATGACCAGGAGAAATGAGAGGCTCTGCTGAGACTGTAATCTCACTCTAAACAGGTCTCCGGCAAGGGCTGGTGAGTGGCGATACATCACGCAGCTCTCTCCTCTAAGGCGCCCAGTGTCACCTCCACAGTGCTCCTCACTCCCGCTGGAAGATAGAAGGCCTTCCGGCTAGCACCAGATCGAGGTCTCCTGTGCCTTAGCATGCACTGTGCATTAGCTGCTGAGCAATAGGCCTGGCCCACAGCCTAATTATTAACATTTGAAAGTCGGATGCTGGGCAACTACAGCAATAGCTTCTGTGACATTAAAAAAATATAGATTTTTAGGCCAGCCGCGGTGGCTCAAGCCTGTAATCCCAGAACATTGGGAGGTCAAGGCTGGTGGGTCGTTTGAGGTCGGGAGTTCAAGACCAGCCTGGCCAACATGGTGAAACCCCGTCTCTACTAAAAATATAAAAATTAGCCAGACATGGTAGTGGGAGCCTGTAATCCCAGCTACTTGGGAGGTTGAGGCCGGAGAATTGCTTGAACCCGGGAGGCAGAGTTTGCAGAAGTTGAGATTGTGCCACTGCACTCCAGACTGGGTGACAGAGTGAGACTCCATCTGAAAATAAATAAATAATAAAAATTAAAATATAGATAGGTTTTTCCTCTAGTACTTACTGACAGACCTATTGCATATTCGTTTCTGGATATAACGTTAGCATGATTGGAGAAGCCATCTCCACCATGACTATTGTGATTATTGATCACTGCAAGGATGAGGCACATTTTTCTGGGGACAATAAATGCTAAACATATATTAGAAAATAAATAAAAGAAACATTCATTTGACTATTATTTTTTAATGCAAATAGTAATATTAATTATATTTATTTAATGATTTAGGTGCTAGGTCCTGTGAAAATCAAAACACCATTAAAACCCCCTCATTATGGATAGTATCCCTGTCAATGGAACTTTTTAAATAAGGCAGACAGACATTAGAACTACATCTCCCATATTCAATCAATAGGCCATAATTATTAATAAACATAGAGAATTCACTTCAACATCTGACCTTTCAGCCTCTGAAAAAGCCTTTGGAGTTCCAAGGATTTGCAAATATGCACTTAAGAGAATATTTTAGGCTGGACATATCAGATGCTGGAGAATAGGGGTTATCTTTCAGAAAAGGAATTTTGTCCACACCCTGTCCAATACATGAACCTCAACTGAATGTGGCTCTGGGGAGAGAAAAAGGGTGACTTAATGGCAGATCCAACATTTTTCTGCCATCACTGACAGATTCTTTTTTTTTTTTCCCCATTTATTTATTTTATTGCATTTTAGGTTTTGGGGTACATGTGAAGAACATGCAAAATTGTTGCATAGGAACACACATGGCAGTGTGATTTGCTGCCTTCTTCCCCATCACCTACATCTGACATTTCTTCCCTTGCTATCTCTCCCCAGCTTCCCACCCCCCACCCTCCCTCACATCCTTAATGTAGTTAGTGTTGTCATGTTGCTGCTTTCTCCAGGGAAGCCAAGGACCAACGCATCCACCGAGTACTCAGCAGATTATGGGAGGGAAGCATCTGTTGCAGAGACACAGCAATGAGGTGGTTTGGAATGTCTCCCATTGTTCATTTCCATTGTATCTAGGGTTAACCCTAGAAAACCCTCTCATTAAGGACAGGTGCTTGCCTGACCTCTGGTTCATTGATTGAAAGTTATTTTGTACTGTGTGGCTGCAAGAGGAATATATACATGTTTGAAATTATTCACTTCATTATCTTATAGACGTCTCAGCCATTTCACCTGAAAAGCTAAAAGAATAAGAAGGAATATCCAGGACAAAGTGGCTGTAAAAAAGTAATGAACACAAATATTTAATAAGCACTTTAGGTAATAATAATAAAAATAATACTTCACATGTGTAGAATAATTTATACTATGTAATACTTTGTAAATCACTTTGCATACATTATATAGGACATTTAAATCTCAAAGCTAACCTACAAAGTGTACAAATACTGTATAAATGATAAATAACTAATACCAAGAGCAAATTAGTTTAAAAATTAACTTTACAGATGACATTATTTTAAATGAATGGAAAGTCATTCTTTTAGTAATTTAACATTGGCACCAATACCCCAGAAAGATAGACGATTCGACCTCGGCTTTAAAGTTGTCTTCATTGTTAATTTCCATAAAAACCTTAACATTGTCTAATTATAGGGTTCTGCATTCATTGATCTCACTAATTCAACTGTTTTATCTGAGTGCCTCTCCTGAATTGATAAATCTAAATTGCACATTTTCTAAACTGCTAAGCTCAGGAGAAATCTTGAAGGTGGCCCAGATGGCTGTTAGAGTCTTTTGCACCCATCTAGCACCATCTACTGTAATTTTGCAATATTGGATTTATTGTCCTCTTCTCAAAATCATGATGTTCTAATTCCTTTACACTGTCCTGGCATTACTCAGTCCACCAAAGGCATGTATGCATGGTTAAACTGGAAACTAAGAAATTTTGGCAGCAAAACATACTAAAGAGGCGTTTAAACTTCGTGTTGCCATTTGATTTTATCATCGAGGAATAGATTTCTCAGATAGCCTAGGTCATCTTGAAGTCTGTTGTTGCATAACCTATATTTTTGCTAGAAATCTTTCTAAAGGGAATGAGTAGTTACATATGAAAAAACTGTAAAGGCTTTGCAATTGCTTTGTTCCAGAAAAATGTGTGTTCACATGATTCACACAACTTATCGTTTTATCAGTTGTCTGCCTCCTTGGAAGTAATAGGACATAAAGAGAATGAAATCAATATTCTTTTCTACTTGCCTAGTACAAATGGATACTTACTTGGGGTCAATAGCCCTTTCTGAGGGTTTTACGTAATGTTCAAAAATACCTCTGCACGAGGTAGGGAGAGGCCAGAAGATGGAATGATAAGGGAAACATACAGTTAGCTGTGGTCATTACCAAGGTCCTGCCTTTTGTTTTGGGCTGCGGATTTGCAATTGCTTATTACAGTATTCAAACTAACCAGGTAAATAGAATGAAAAATTAAAATAGGTCATAAATGGACTAGGGATGCAGTCAGTCATGGACCAACTCCTTGCTCCTGCAGTCCAAGGCTGAAAGAAAAAAAATAGAAGAGAAAATACTTGTAGTTTGATTTGAATATTGGAAACTGAAGACTTTCTGCCTAGTGAGTTTTTGCCAAATGAGGCAACAACCCAAGTTGGACCCTCAAGACTAGTTAGGGGAGGCCTCCCTAGTTTCCTGATCTCCAAAGGAGTTTCCTGGTCACAAGTCTCTCTGCAGCTTACTCTGTCTTTATGTGTTACTGTCATGGTGATTGGCCTAAAGTGCAACCCTCCTTTCATCAGGAGATGATGCATGCATCAAGAGACAGGCACAAGACGGGTTTTAGCAACACTATTCATGGTAGCCCCAAACTAGAAACAAACCAAGTATCTGCCAACAGTATAATGGATCAATGTGGTATATTCACATAAAGGAATACTCTACCACAGGGGTCTCTAATCTTTTGTCTTCCATTGGCCACATTGGAAGAAGAAGGATTGTACTTTTTCCACTTGCATGCCAAAATGCCCATTCCATTCTCTAACCCCATTCCTGTCCATTGAATTTACACCTATCTTTTAAGGGATAGCCAAACCAAGACTTCCTTCATGAAATCACTCTTGAACTCCTTGCTCAACTCCTGCCACTGCATTCTCATTTCCATTTGGACCTTCCTGATAGCAGCTACTATATTCACCTTGGTCTTGTAGTGTGTGTGTGTGTGTGTGTGTGTGTGTGTGTATCTGTGTGTGTGTGTGTCCTCTTTATCCACAAGCAACTCAGCTTAATAAATTCTCTTCAGTAGAGAAATGGGAATTTTCTGTTTGGCTTGTCCACAGGAAAAAGTCACTGCTTGTTAAGTGGATGTTGAGAAATAATTCTAACAACTCAGCAGAGTTTACTGGCTGTTATGTGAGTTAGGCTATGCAATTCTGGGAACTAGCTTGCAGCTCCCAACTACATTATATGAGTTACTCTATGCTGCTGGTTCCAAATCAGTTTTGTGAAATGTATCTAGAAGGCTCTAGAACAAGCTTGTCCTACCTGCGGCCCATGGGCCACATGAGGCCCAGGATAGCTTTGAATGTGGCCCAACATAAATTCATAAATTTTCTTATAACATAAAGAGATTTTTTTTGCGACTTTTTTTTTTTTTTAGCTCATCAGTTGTCATTGGTGTTAGCGTATTTTATGTGTGGCCCAAGGCAATTTTTCTTCTTTCAGTGTGGCCCAGGGAAACCAAAAGATTGGACATCCCTGCTCTAGAAACTAGTAGGTAATTCATAATGCACATGGAGACATTCTCTCTGCATGTGAGTGTTTATAGAGATCACACATAGAGCCACAACTCTGTGAGCATGAGTGTATGTGTGCATGAGGGGAAGCATAATGTGTAATTTCTTTGCAAATTACTTTGTAAATCCACAATTTACAAATGTGTATGTTATTTGGTATAATTTAGAACACCTTACTCTCTCCTTCACAAAGTTTGTAGATTAGTCACAGGAGAGAATAAAACTGAACATTAAATAATCTCACCCTGTCACCCAGGCTGGAGTGCAGTGGAATGATCTCAGCTAACTGCAACCTCCGCCTCCCGGGTTCAAGAGCTTCTCGTGCCTCAGCTACCCAAGTAGCTGGGATTACAGGTGTTGGCCACCAGGCCAGGCTAATTTTTTGTATTCTTAGTAGAGATGGACTTTCACTATGTAGCCTAGGCTGGTCTCCAACTACTGGGCTCAAGCAATCCACCTGCCTTGGCCTCCCAAAGTACTGGGATTACAGGGATGAGCTACCATGCCCTGCCTAGAAAAGACTCTTAAGGTAACCTACAAAGTTATTTGTAAGTTGGTTAGCTATTTGTATCCATAAGGACATTCATAAGTTAGTAATTTCTGAGTCAAGAAATACCTACATTGTGAGTGTGTGTATATGTGCTATGGCCTATTTTTAGGGACCTGTTCATTAGCAAATGAACATCTCTATTTTGGTTGACTTCACAGAATCATTCAAAAATAACCTAAGTATCAGCAGATTTTGAAGGAGGGCTTATAGTAATGCAAATGTTGACTTAGAGAGAAGTTAAACCTAAACAGAAAAATAAACGATGAACCATTTAGAGAAATTCCTTGAGAACTTTACTTGGGTAACTTCGAAAGGCACAGAAATTATCTTTGGATAAAGGGTCCTGTTGATCTGTTTAGCTCAAGTCAGAATTAATTGTTCAGATATGGGAGTAGGGAGAGAGGATATCGACATTAGTGGTTGTTGTACAGGACCATTAGTATAGGTATAGGATCACAAATAAGTTAGTTTTACGTGTGGACTCTAAAATGCATTATACACATATGAAGTATTAGATGCAAAGTATAGTTAATGGCCAAAAAATGTTTGAAATTCAAAATAATTCCAGGAAAGGAGAAATGAAATGAGTCTATGTTATATTTATTACACAAATGATCCCAAACATTTGAGATGTTTCCCAAACATCCTGTGAATTGCTGGCTTCAACATGTTGCAGTTGAGTTGATTAAAATATTATCAAGAAAATTCAGTAGAAGTCATCAAGACAATATACCTACAGTGATTTCTGAAGAAGTACTTTTCACTTAGAAATAGGAGTTTCCTTGTGCTTTTTCTCAGGTACTAGATGAAGTGTAATTCAAGAAATGAAGTCATATGATTACAAAATATCATTAACATTCTTCGTTATTATTTCATGATTTCTTTTATGATTTCGATAGTTTCTTTATAAGTCCCTTATGCAAACTCTAAACCTAAATGGTTATCTCTGTTTTCAAAAATTTGGGGACTGTCTGAATTTTATGTAGTTGTCCATAAGGGAACACAGTAAAAAGACAGGCTGCTGTTTGGTTTTACTTTGAATTTGCTAGTTTAAAAGTGTTGCAGCTACATTTTTCATCAGGCTTCTCTGAAGAAATGTGGAGCTTTGCTTTTGAATTCCAAGACTGTTCTTTTTTATTTTTATTAATTCTTTTTTATTTTTATTAATTTTTTTACCATTGTCATTGTGTCATTGGCAACTTACAAGCATTTTTCAGTTGTGGATGCTGAAGAAAATGAAATAAACCATAACAAAAATAATTTTGTCCAGGTGGTACATAAATCAGTTGAGAAAACACAGTTCTTTGTGGCAAATAAAAAACATATGTATTACCTAGTGCACTGAGATGTTATTATTCATCAAATGAGTGTTATAGATATGTTAGGATTTAGATATGTGAGGAAGAAGAATATTTGGGTAGAACATAGCAATATTGCATATTTTTACCTAATGTAGGATAATTGGAAACAAATATGTAAGGAATTTTATATAAATTAGAGACAAAGCTCATTTCAAGATATATGGGTATTACACCACTAAGAAGATTAACTACTATTTTCTCTTAGTTTACTATTTGTTTGGGTTCTTGTTTGTTTATTTGAGACAGGGTCTTGCTCTGTCTCCCAGATTGGGGTGCAGTGGCATGATCATAGCTCACTGCAACCCCAACTTCTAGGCTCAAGTTATCCTCCCACCTCAGCTTCCTAAGTAGCTAGGACTATAGGTGAACGCTACCATGCCCAGCCACGATTTATTGATTACTGCTGAACATTACTACCAAACTCCAACTAGAGAATTAAAAAATAAAAACTACAGTGGATACAATGTTAACTAGCAAAATACCTGATTACTACTATAATCTGGAAGTAATAGAAATGTTTAATCATACGTATGTGTCTATGTTTGCGTGTATTTAGAGTATATGGGTATGCAATACATTTTTTATTTGACTAATTACTGTGGTACATAAATTATTTTTCTAAACTAAAACAGACAATTTTATCTATGTTCTTTCTGGATTCATGTATCCAGGTTTTGCTGTATTATTTCATTTTTTCCTTATTAATATATTATTTTATAATTTTCTGATTGTTTTGTGTGTTTTGCTTCCCAATTTAATTACAACTTAAAAATACTTTGTAACGTTTTGTTTCCTTCCTACAACTACTCTCATAAACTACTTAATATATAAGACATGTAGGTACTTAAAAGTGCTTTTAAACAAATGAATGAATTTATTTATTTGCTATTATTTGCTTTTGAGATATCTTAGTAAATTCAACTAATAGATTAAGAATCTGATGCAGGAATATAAAAACGTTAAAAAGTTATACTTTACAACCAATCATCTTTATATTTTCACATTTTTTTCATTTCCTTGCATGTTTTTTATATTTTTGTCTTCAAAGTATTTCCTGATTTAACCAGAATTTTTACAATGTATTCCAAATTCCAGCATCTAGTGCAACTTTTTAAAGTGAAAGCTTCTTAATTAATTTTCTCCTAAACCAAAACCTATGATGTATTTGTAATGAATTTAATATCAATTAAATAAATGCTATCATCCCTAACTTCTTAAATGAGCTTGATAAGCTTATCACTGAAAATGGAGTTTTGACCTAAGACATTTGTTAATTAATTATGCACAAGTCATTTCTTCTTTGATGATAAATTCAACCTATTTAAATGCCTTCTTACCCTCCCCTTCCTCCTCCTTCTCCTCCTCCTTCTTCTACTTCACCTGAAAGCCACAAGTGGGCACAAGTAATAGAAATAAATTCTCAGAGAGTTATGAACATCTTCAAAAATAACATAGGTTAGAAAAGATCTGTGTGAGTGATGATGCAAAACAAAACCAGAATGTTCTTTCTCATGTAAGAGTATTTTACATTAATACATCTGTTTATTTATTTCAGCACACAGACTGGCTTTAAAAATCCAAGACTTAATGAAATCAATTAATATAGGTTAAAATTGTCACATGTGCAAAATCATGTTTTATAGCATCAGAACTCTTGATATAAACCTATCATAATATGAAGATTCAGATTTAAGGAATATGTGTATCCCCTGTGGTTGTGCCTGAGTATATGAGTATGTTAGGCGGTCAAATATCAAATGGAGGAGAGAGGGCTTGATTGACATTTTGTTGCTTGACTTGTCACTTAGTCATACTTCACATAATGCTGGGTTTTAAAAGTGAAACCAACTGATGATTAGAATATGTTGGCAGGAGTTTCTATCTTGAATCTAGCTTAGAGCTTAGAACATGGTCGAATGTGCCGAATTAATGGATTAATATTTGGATGAGGCATGTACCACTTTATTAAAGAGTTAAGATTGGCCTATTGCCTTATAATTCTGGATCCTTACTTGTAAATAGAGGGTAATATTCATTTGGAAGGTGTTTTAGGAAGTCTTAGTTCACAGTTGGTGTGTACTTTGTGGGCCGTTTAGTGGACCGTAATGGTGACAGGGCACATTCTTCACCTCATTCAGCTTTGGGGCCAGAAAAGCAGTGGCAAGTATTTTAAGGAAGTAGGAAGATCAAAGAACCAATGACTTTTTGGCGGTTAAAGGCACCCAGGTGTCATGACATTTTCAACATCCTCTAGTGAATATAAATAATGTCACAATGTGTCAGATGAGTGGTCCACCAACCTGTGCTATCTCTGAAGCTGATACCAATGCTTTCTAAGAATATGGTAATTTGTATTCATGACATCATCCTCAGAGGCTAGGGATGCAACCTGAACCTGCTTAATTTCCCCTCAGTGAACAGTTTTGATTCTGTTATCAATGAATTTATCCAAATTTGCCTTGACTACATTTACCTTCTCATCCTGTCCAGATTTGTGGGTATAATGAGTTCCATGTGTTTACTAGCGACTGAATAGACAAGTTCTTCATGTTTCTTCTGAAACCATACCCTGTAAGTTTTAGTGTACACTGTGCATTCTAGACTTTCATCAGTAAGTTCATGTTCACCCTGGTCACTCCTTCTTGATGTCTTGGGTGTTAGTCATAGCCCCTATATTTTAGGAAAGAATTGTCATACAAAGGAATTAAGGTTTTTTTTTGTTTTGTTTGTTTGTTTGTTTGTTTTGAGACAGAATCTCACTCCATCGCCCAGGCTGGAATGCAGTGGCACGATCTCAGTTTACTGCAACCTCTGCCTCTCGGGTTTAAGCAATTCCCTGCCTCAGCCTCCTGAGTAGCTGAGATTATAGGTGCGTGCCACCATTCCCAGCTAATTTTTGTATTTTTAGTAGAGACGGGCTTCCACCACCTTGTCCAGGCTGGTCTTGAACTCCTGATCTCGTGATCTGCCTGCCTCAGCCTCCCAGAGTGCTGGGATTACAGGGAAATTAAGGTTTTTTTACATCTAACATAAACCTGTGTATTTAAAGTTATGAAAAATTCTTTCATGAAGAAAGGAGTTTGTCAGTGTTAGATTTTGGAAACTCCCAACTACCTCACAAGAGATTGGTTTTTTAACAAAGACACAGATTTGGTATGCAAACACTCCTAGCCAGAGCACATACAGACTTTCATAATTCACTCAGATATACCAGTCTAACACTCAATATGTGATAAAAATTGATTATCCATTTGAAGTTGTTTCATGGTCCATGCATGTGTTTCCACTGGTGTTTTAAGTGGCTTTACACAGAGTGAAATAGCATTACTTAAACAGTAAGGTATAAACATAATATGGCTCGTTTATTAAGGTCCCAATGCTGCAGCTGGAAGGCATCTCAAGCAGTCTGGATGCATAGAAAATATCAATGTTTTTCATTTCATGACTATTGAGAAAATTTAGACACCTCACTGTGGATTATGATTTTTCTCTTCTTCCTCTCTTGCAACTGACAAGACCCTATGCTTTTTTCTTTTCTTCTAATCTAAGCCATTTCAAGTCAACTATGCATTGCTCACACAAGTTGTTTGGTAATAAATGTTGTGGCTTAAATTTCAGAGTGGATTGAAATCCATTTCAATGTAAAAAGCAGGAGTTGTTATCTTCGTTGATGGTTGTTGTAAAAAAAGGGAATTTAATCAGCAAGATCATGAAGAAAAAGCAAATAAAACTATTGGGGTTTTGCATAAATCCTAGTAAGATTACTCAAATCTGGTCTACTCTGAGACTTGGTTATATCCAAAACATCAGGGATGTTGGTTGTAGCAGACACTGTTAGTGCCCCACCTAGACATTCACCATCTCTGTGCAGGCCAACCAGATGGCTCTTAGCTGAGCACAGCTGCAATTCTTTGTCTTTGGACTTCCTCTGGTTGCCAGAGTCCCCTTAGTTCACCTGTTTGTCAACCTGGAAGTGCTGGAGAGTCAACAATGGAAGTTGACAAATATCCCGTTTTACCTGTATCTTGAGGTGAAACTCTTGAGTGAATGCTTTATTGGCTTTCTCCCCATCCTTACTCCCCTGTGAGTGCTTCCCAGCATTACCTCCCAAATAAACTTCATACTCTCACATTGTTACCTCAGGGTCTGCTTCTGAGAGAGTCCGATCTTAGACATTCTTAGACTATTCACAAACACACACACACACACACATACACACACAGATATGTATATCACGGTGATATATGATATATATATTTCATGGTTGTGTGTGTGTGTGTGTGTGTATGTGTGTGTGTGTGTGTGTGTGTGTGTGAGCTGCTCAAATATCAAATGGGGGAGAGGGGACTTGATTGACATAGTGTTACTTGACTTGTCACTTAGTTACACATATATATACATATTATATATATATATATATACACACATACCATGAAATATATATATCATATATATATGAAACAACTTTAAATGGATAATCAAGGTATATATTCTCTGACCCAACCTCAGGTCAAGTGAATCAGTATCTGAGGGGAGTGAGGTCCAGGAAACTTACTTTTTTTTTTATTGTACTTTAGGTTCTGCGGTACATGTGCAGATCATGCAGGATTATTGCATAGGCACATAAATGGCAAGGTGGTTTGCTGCCTCCATCCTCCCGTCACCTATATCTGGCATTTCTCCCCATGTTATCCCTCCCCAACCTCCCCATCCCCTGCTGTTCCTTCCCTAGCCCCCCCCAACAGACCCCAGTGTGTGATGCTCCCCTCCGCATGTCCATGTGTTCTCATCGTTCAATACCCACCTATGAGTGAGAACACGCAGTGTTTGGTTTTCTGTTCTTGTGTCAGTTTGCTGAGAATGATGGTTTCCAGATTCATCCATGTCCCTACAAAGGACATGAACTCATCCATTTTTATGGCTGCATAGTATTCCATGGTGTGTATGTGCCACATTTTCTTTGTCCAGTCTATCATTGATGGGCATTTGGGTTGGTTCCAAGTCTTTGCTGTTGTAAACAGTGCCGCAGTGAACATACATGTGCATGTGTCTTTATAATAGAACAATTTATAATCCTTTGGGTATATACCCAGTAGTGGGATTGCTGGGTCAAATGTAATTTCTATTTCTAGATCCTTGAGGAATTGCCACACTGTCTTCCACAATCCATACTTTTAATACATACGGTTATCCTCATTTGTAGCTCAGTTTAGGAAACACTGCACCCTTTCACCACAATTTCTATTTCCCAGCAGATCTCAACAGTTAGAAGGGGAGTTAGAAATGGCTTTCAGAACATGGCAGCTGTATTAGTGTGTTCTCATGCTGCTAATAAAGACATACCCAAGACTGGGTAATTTATAAAGGAAAGCAGTTTAATTGACTCACAGTTCAATATGGCTGGAGAGGCCTCGGGGAACTTACAATCATGGCACAAAGGGAAGCAAACACATTCTTCTTCACATGGCAGCAGGAGCAGGAAGGAGAAGTGCTAACTAAAGGGGGAAAAATCCCTTATAAAACCATCAGATCTCATGAGAACTCACTCACTATCACGAGAGCAGCATGGAGGTAACCACCCCCATGACTCAGTTGCTTCCCACTGGGTTTCTCTCACAACAATGTAAGGATTATGGGAACTACAATTCAAGATGAGATTTGGGTGGGGACATAGCCAAACCATATCAGCAGCCATCAGTGAAGTGGTATTCACAGTGTTAAAACTTGGTTTCCACCACATTCTTCTTGCTGGGAGTCCCACAAACTGAAAGAAATTGTGGGTGAAGTTTTGATTAAGGCAATCTGCCCACATATTTCTAGACTTGAGGAGGGCATTCTGTTTGCTTTCTTTCCCATGTGAATGCTGCGGGTTAGGCAGACGATTCTGAGTTGGCTACACAGCAAAATAAGCGGCATACACTTAAAACCAAACTGCCTATTTATAATTTACTCTGGCTGATCCTAAGAAAAAAGATGGTCTTCTACTATGCCATTCAAGAGAGAAGCCCTTACTATTTAACAATGAAGAATAATGCTAACTGAATTTAGGGGTGAGAACCTTGTTGCACCTATTAATATATTTTAGTAAATAGAAATAAAATGGATCCAAACCCCCCCCCCCAAACCTGTGCCAAACCAAGAATAATTAGTTCAAAATTATTCACCAAGAAGTGTTGATTTATCTAGAAGTATTGATAGTTCAGAATTCACCAAGGCCATTTCTGAATTCCTAGCTTTAAAGATATAAGAATAATTTTGAGAAGTCTGAGCAAAGTCACTTTGAAACCTAAAGAATGAAAAGATTTTTCTGGGTTAAAAGTAGAAGGAACTATGTTTATTTAATCTGGAGAAGATACTTCTAGTGGGGGATAAGAACAAATTGTCATCGAACTGGGTCTTCAAGACCGGGGCTGGTTGTAAGCATATATTTTAAGTAAAGATTCGTTCATTTAATTCATTTTATGCCTTTAAGTAGTTTTGTTTTGTTTTGTTTTGTTTATGAGATGGAGTCTGGCTCTGTCACCAGGCTGGTTCCGAATTATTCACAGTGCAGTGGTACAATCTTTGCTCACTGCAACCTCTGCCTCCTGGACTCAAGTGATTCTCCTGCCTCAGCCTCTCGAGTAGCTAGGATTACAGATGTGCGCTACCACACCCAGCTAATTTTTGTATTTTTAGTAGAGAAGGGATTTCACCATGTTGGTCAGGATGGTCTTGAACTCTTGACCTCTTGATCTGCCTGCCTCAGCCTCCCAGAGTGCTAGGATTACAGGCGTGAGCCACCGTGCCCGACCGTCTTTAAGTTTCTAATATGTACTAGGTGCTGTACTAGAGACATGGGTTACAAAGGTAGGTTGGATGTGACTTTGGCTTTTAATGAATTCACTGTCTGGTAGACAAAATTAAGATCTAGTTTTTTTTCTTAAAATATAAATCAACAAAGCATGACATTCCCATAATGAGTAGAATACTATAGAACTACAGAGGAGAGAGTGAGGCTAATTAACATAATGTATACAAGAAAAGGTATGTGCGATTGCTTTTAAACTGTAAAGCCCTACATAAATGTTCTTATTTGGGGAACAGTTGTGCTTAGGGAAGGGTGAAGGTGGTAGTGAAGGACGATTTCAGAGAGAAAGGGACTTTTGACCTGGGGCTTGAATATGTGAAGGTTTTCAACAGACAGGGAAAGGAGAAAAGGTCAGACAGGCAATGGGACCAGTGTGGAGAAAGCTTGGAAATTGCTGGGGTAGACTGAGAAGTGTCACTCCAGGCCTCTTCAGATGCTTCTGCTCCATTGTTTCTTCCAGTTATCCAAAGGAAAATCCCAGATCCCATGGAACCATTTCAATACCACTTAGAAAGTCAAGCCAGGAAGCATGATGACTGCATAGCACATGCCACTGGTATTCGGCCCATATCCTATCTGATCCATAAAACATTTCCATGCACCTCAGCCTCATTTCAACTGGTCAGCACCAACATCTTTGTGAGGGGATTATCATCAGGCTATTGGAATCCCCTGTGCTTGGCCCACGAGAGAGGGTTGACCCCTGGGGGCAGAGGAAATAATCAATGATTGCCAGATGTGGAATATGGGTAGACCAGCCTTCCCATCTTTCAGCTGGAATATTTTGGAGGCAGGCAAAAAAAAAAAAAAAAAATCAAAAAGCTTGCAACCTTGTGTTTGGGCCTGTTGCTCTCTGTCTATCAAATTCTAGATGTTTGTTCTAAACATTTTCTACTCTCCCCAAGGCCACCAACCTCTTCCTGCCTTCATTTATCTTTCTTCACTAACACAGGCATTCATGTGAACTTGCTGACTTTTCGTCCTCACAGCCTCAATATCTCTGGATCTTTATTCACCTTCTCCTCACTAATCTCAGAGAAGACACACTCACAAACTACAAATGCAGCACGCCTGCTAATGTCTTTTAGCCAACTCTCCTGCTCCTCATCCAGCCCCTTCCTCTGTGTCCATGATCTCATCTACTTCTCCCTCTTTGTGATGCTTGAGTTTTTCCTGGACCCTTTCCTGTCATCTTAAATCATTCTTACTCTGCCAATTTTTTTCTTTTCTTGAATTGCATATTCATATTGTCTCTATCTCTAAGAACAAATAATGCCCCCAAATCATCCCCCCAGAATATTCTCTTTACCTTCCACGAAATACTAGTCCATCTCCTTTCCTATCTTCCCCAGGCTTCTAGAAAGCTAATATACACCTGTTCCCTCTGTTTCAATACCTAGTCTCTCTCATAATTCCTTGTAACCTAGTTCTATTTCCTCATAACCAATCTCCACCTGACTTTAAGGGTTTACCAGGGACCATCTGTGGAATTTATGGGGTTTGCAGCCCCTGTATTCATTGGCATTGCAGGCATCTCTCTACTCTTCTCTGATTTGTTTTTCTCCCTCAGCTTTAGGGGGAAGAATTTACTCCGTTAAACATCCATTGTCTACCCTATCTCGGATGGGTGCCAATGTAATGCAAATATAAATGAAGCCCATTTTCTCCCTTAAGATGTTTACCCTCAAAGACTGACAACGTGCCAATATGTTGGGTTAAAAGAATATCCCAAGGGCTCCTGGGATGATGAATCAGAAGTGGTTAATTGAGTCTGGTGTGCGAAGAAGCTTTAGGGTTGATCCCACAGGCAGTTGTAGCCTAAATGGCAATGTAGACAGTCATGGCATTAACAGAATTCAAGAATCCAGGAGGGAAAACTCTAGTTTGTGGATGGTGAGTTAATATTTGGCTGTGTTTTGGATAAAATGGCAGCTGGACATCCAGGAAGTTGAGCCAGTTGGGCCACTTGGAGAAAGAAAGATTATAAAGATAGAAGAGGTTTGGAAATCACTGGCTGATGGGGGTGGCTAACATTAGAAGAGGAGATGAAGTCACCAGAAGATAAAGCTATAGAAAGAGAAAAGAAGAGATCCAAGAGCAGAGCTTTGAGATGAAGAAAGAAGCTAGAGTTGCCCAGAAGGAGGATATCGTCTCTCCTTTCACATCCTCTTTGATGTCATCACCAGACCAATAGTTTTGAAGTGAAGACCTGTTCTGGTCACTTTCCTGCTTAAAAACTCTCAATGGCTTCCATGTTGCTTAGAAGATAAAACAAAGAGTAAAAACAATCTCCTTAGCAGAAGACCCTTCAAGGTCTAACACCTGTGTACTTCGCCTTGTTTATCAACCCTCCCTGCCAGGGCCTATACCCTAAAACAGTCGTTCTGACCTTGGGCTTGTATCAGAATCACATGGAGGACTTGTTAACACAGAGATGGCCAGGTCCCCTCCCCAAGTAGTTTTTTGTTTCCTAGGTTTGGGGCGAAGCCTAAAATTTGCATCTCTAACAAGTTTCTGGAGATGCTGATACTGCTGGGGAGAGCAACACCCTCACCCTTTAAGGACCACTACTCTAACCCTGGCAGGCTTCCCCAGCCAGGGCAGAGTTTTCTGTCTCTGTGCCTTTACTGATGATACTCCATACCAGTAATATCCACCCTCTCTTCATTTCCTGTGGCAAAGTTCTAGAAAACATCCTAGATAAATTCTCTTCTTTGGTGGCTACACACACTGATTCCTGTTTCCTGCTAGCAGTTACTCAGCACCTCTGATAAGGCAGGCAATATGCTAGATTTGAGTTGCCAAGACAATTCAGAAAGCAATACGATCCAGCCTTGAGCCCTTGCTGCATGGAGCCCAGTCTTAATATGTTGATATACTGTCAGGATCCTGGGTGGTCCCAAGACTTGCAAGGAAGAAAGGAGGAGGACATCAGCAGCTCTCACCATGAGGCTCTAGAGATAGAATGATTCAGGCGCCAACTGTTAACAGTATTGGTGCATTTGTCTTTTGTCCCCATCTAGAACACAGATTTCTTAAACGCCAGAGTAGAACTCTTTGTGTTATGTACTGCTTACAATTGCCTTGTACATAAAAGCTGCTTATTTTTGAATGAATGAAATGAACAGTGATGTATCCAATTTGTTATTTGCTTCTAAGTTTATTTAAACAGAAGAGGCCATGCCAGATGACATCTGCACCATATACATTTGTGACATTTATGTTAACATGCAGCTTTGAAAGTACATTTCATACTATCACTATTATCTTTTGTTATCCTCCCTTTTTTTATCTGATCAATTAGGTGGGAACTTTTGACCAGATAGCCATTAGACAAGAAGACATATATTTACCTACTTGAGAGAGCCTGAAAGACTTGGACAATTCAAAATAGGGCATTTCTAAACAATTTTTTAGGTAAGTTGTTAACTTTACATAGAACTTTGTTTTCCTAAAATAAATTTAGAAATTAAAAAAAAAAAAAAAAAAAAAAAAAAAAAAAGCCCAGTAGATTTGGATTTTTTTTAGAAGACTTAGACCAGGCTTTTTCAGATCACAACACGGTAACGCAGCACCACTTTGCCATCTAGTGTTGCGGGTCAGTATTACCTGTGGTGGCAGCCATAAGCAGTTTTCTTCAGACTTTATTAAAACTCGCAAAAATGTCTACAGGAGTTAAATATATCTTAGAATGCCATGGATCCTATTTCGAAAAAGCCAGCCTTTTTTCCATTCTTCCCTTCTCAAAGTCTTTGGAAAACAACCAAGCTGAACTGAATTCAGAGCATATTGCAATTTTTGCTCTTAGAAATCCCCCACATGCATCTGCTGGGTGATATCCTTCAACGTGGGAGAGGATGGTGGAAGAAGACAGAGCAGATGCAAGTGGGTCTAAGTTGCTCAGCTGCAGCTGGCATGAGAGCTGGGCACGGCCTTCGAAGTGAATCTTGGTTGATGAGGAAGCCCAGTGTGAAGGTTACACAAGTAGGGTCCGGAGCATTACCACAGTGTTCAAATCCTTGTTCTGCCATAGTACCAGCTGTGAGAACTTGGGCAAGTCATTTAGCCTCTCTGCACTTTAATTGCTTCATCTGTAAAATGGGGATGCTCTCCATTCATATGGCTGTTAGTATTAAATGCATTCCTATGTATTAAGCATACATAATATATATTAACTATACAATCTTTGTTTGAATGGCTGGTCTATATCTTACTACTTGTGTAATTTTAAGCAATTTTCTTAGCATCTTCGAGCCTCAGTTTTCTTATTTATGGAGACAGATTTTTTTTTTATTATAAGCAGTAGCACACCTAGCATATTTGACATCCAGAGTGGATTATTTTTAACACTCCCTTCCTCATATAACAAAATCATTTTCAGTAATAATCACAAAATGAAAGTAATAATTATAACAGTCCCAGAGAAACACAGATAGTCAAAATATTTTTTTATTGAACTTTCATGCCAGGAGAAAAGTAAAATAAAAATAAATATTACAGTCCCAAAAAGGAAAAATAAATTAAATTAATATTTTGATTTACAGTAATGTATTTTAAGAAGGTGGAACCCACATGAAGAAACACATCCAATTCAATGAACACCACAAGATTCCACAAGCGATGTGCACACAGAATGACAGAGTGAAGCATCTCAAGTTCGGTTTCTTTTTTTTTCAGTCACTGTCCTCTCATTGTGTTTTCAAAGCTACCGTTTAAATGCAGGAATATGTAAGTACCGCAGAAAATGGAGAGGCAAACTGCACCTAAAGTGAGCTCAAGTGATTCTGAACCAACATGAACTTTCTCTAAAATCTAATGGATTGTGGTTGAGTCCACGTAGATCAGCAGCCTTGCTGTATGATTGGGGATTCTCTGCATTATGGTCCATGGAGAAAGCACGTTATTAAAGAGTAAGTCATTAAAATATGCCAATTTGAAACTTACATATGTTCTTTAAATCTCAGCAGTAACCTCTGCATTTGTAGAACTTAATCTAAAAAGATATTTTTGGGGTGAAAGAAGTATTTTATGACTGACATTGTTTAGAATTACTTAGACATGCTAACAAGAAAAAAGAGACAAACTTGTGGTTGGTTTTAGTGTTGTTTGTATTTTCTTCACAAAAAAATGTGTCCACTTGTTGCCTGCACCTGGACCCAACTGTGCCCACTGCCCTGCCTATAGTACCCATTGCTTTTAAGCATTAAGTGAGAAAAGCAGCCAAGACAGTACATTCAATACTGAATATTTAACATCTTCAATATATTCTTCTTCCATGAGTTCTATCATCATTCTTCACCTCTTACCCACTCAAAGCCTACCCTCCATGCCTTCATTCAAACATATGCATGACTAAATGATTTTGAGCCTTCAGGTGACCGCGTGACAAGCTAACTGACAAATCCAGCATACTATAATGTTTGATGACAAATAATCAACAGCTTAGGCTTTCATTCAACACAGGCCTTGTCTGGAGTTCTTCTCAATACATCTCTCACACCAAACGGTAGAGTTGTTCCAAGCTGTTTTAGCATGTGGGTGTGGAGCTATCACTACAGGGTTTGGCCCATGAACCTGTCATTCATCTCTGCTCTCAGATCTGTTCCCACCCTTTTGTATCCTCCACAATATATCGCAAAGCACTTTATTTCTCTGGCTTCTGGGAAGGCTGAGCCAACAGCAAGCACAGGAAGACTGAAGGGAGAAAAGAGGGAAGAAGCCAGGTGATCTCCCCACCCTTTCACTGCCTAAGGCAGCATCTCTGCAATAGCTATGTCTTCTCCACAGAGACAAATTTTCTGAAAAGTTAATGAAGCTGAAGCTCCAGGGCTTCTCACTTGCGCAGACCTCTTCCAATGCCCTGTGTGTATCACTTTTTAACAGCTTTATTGAAATATAATTTACATACCATAAAATTCATCCATCGTAAGCAGATGTGGTTCAATGGTTTTTAGTAAATTTATGGAGTTGTATCACTATCATCACAATCCCATTTTAGAATATTTCCATCACCTCCAAAAGTTCCCTTGTGTCTGTTTTCAGTCAATCCTGGCTCCCAACCCCAGGCCCTGGGAACAAGTAATCTACTTTTTATCTCTGTGGATTTGCCTATTCTGGACACTTCATATAAATGGAACATGGTCTTTTGTAGCTGGTTTTCTTCACTGAGCCAAATGTATTTGAGGTTCATCCACATTGTAGCATATGCTGATACTTCATTCACTTATATTGATGAATAATGTTTTATTGTCTGGATAGTCCTCATTTTGTTTCAATATTCACCAGCTGATTGACTTGTGTGTAATTTTGTATTTGTAATTTGTATTTTTTTTCTTAAAAAGGATTCCCCAGGGCCGAGCATGGTGGCTCATGCCTGTAATCCCAGCACTTTGGGAGGCCAAGGTGGGTGTATCACCTGAGGTCAGGAGTTCCAGACCAGCCTGGCCAACACAGTGAAACCCTGTTTCTACTAAAAATACAAAAATTAGCTGGTGTGGTGGCAGGCGCCTGTAATCCCAGCTACTCGGGAGGCTGAGGAAGGAGAATTGCTTGAACCTGGGAGGCTTAGGTTGCAGTGAGCCGAGATAATGCCACTGCACTCCAGCCTGGGTGACAGAGTGAGACTTTGTCTCAAACAAAACAAAACAAAACAAAACAAAAACAAAAAAAGGATTCCCCAGATTGTGTAAGCTTTGGGCCCCCCAAAACCTGAAGCTGCCTCCTCGTCTATGTGTTCAGCCCCCTGTGATCCTGGCGTCCTAGTATCCATTCCTTGTGTCATCCCCTCTCCTTGAGTGCGGGCTGGACCTAGTAGCTTTCTTCTAACAATATAGCTGAAGTATTGGGATGTCATTTCCAAGGTTAGATTACAAAACAACTGTGACTTCCATCTTGTTCTTCCTTTCTCACATGCTTTCTCTCTCTCTCTCTCTCTCTCTCTCTCTCTCTCTCTCTCTCTCTCGATTTCACACTCTAGAGAAAGAAATCTGTCATATTGCTCTAGAGTAGCCTTGTGGAAAGGGCCATGGGACAAAGAACTTATGTCTTCAACCAATAGCCAACAAAGGCTTGAGGCCCACCAGCATCCATGTGAGTGAGCCCGAAAGCAGATCCTCCCTTAGTTGAACCTTAAAATAACTGTAGCCTCATTGACACTTTGATTATAGCTTCATGAGACGCTCTGAGCCAGAACCATCAGCTAAGGTACTCTCAGATTCCTGACCCACAGAAATTGTAAGGTATTAAGTTTGTTGTTTGTAGTGGTTAAGTTTAGGGATCATTTGTTTTGCAGCAACAGACAAGTACAATCCCCATCTGGTAGCTCTACTTCCCACAGTCCCAGCAGCCACCGGGCAGCTTTCACTATGTCTCTGGCTCCTGCCCTATGGCCCTAACTTCTGATCTCTGGTAACATCACTGCCTCCCATGTTGCCCCAGTCCTAACGATGGTAGCAACTTCCTGCTGTGACAAATCTTCGTATTGCCTTATGGGTCCGTGTTTGACTTCTCACTCTTCGAAGACCTATGCAACAATCTTCTGGTATCCCCACTCTGCATTGAATACCTACAGTGGTTTCCGTTTCTAACACAGCAAGGCAAAACATTTCATCTTCGATGACATGTAGCCTCACTTGAGCCTTCACAAGTCTGTTTAGAGAAAGAAAAAAATTAGCGTGGGACTGAGAGTTCTGTGGATCCTAGAATCAGTCTTCACAAATAAAATAGGCTAAGACAGGAAGGCACCCGCTGAGCTACCAGATAGCAAAGCAACAGCTCTGAAAGGTGATGACAGAGTGACTGAGCAGCTCTTGTCACTATCCCACTCTGAGGTGAGCATTCTGGAGCAGGGAGAGAAGGTGTGTGAGCAAGAATGTGTATTCTCTAACAGCAGCAGCCATCCTTGGGATTCCCCTATGCAGAGTCTCCCTGAGGCTACAACAGGCTGAGGGGAGGTCAGAGGGATGTGTAAGGGGAGGACGTGATCATCATGAGAGAAGGCAAAGCCCAATCCTCTGGGGCTTGAGCAGCTTGACTGGGGGCTCCATGTTGCTTATGCCGATGGCCTGGCTGCTCTGGGAATAGACTTAAGCCCTTATCATGAGAAACCGGTTCCCACAGTCTGCTGTAGTCTGCAGACTGGTGCTCCAGGCAAGGCATCATTCTCCACCAGTTGGACAAAGAAGCTGCTCTTTCCTAGACCAACTGGGAAAATAGAAAAGAAGCCTTTGGGCTTGATTTCTATCTTTCAGTTCTTATCTTGGTTGGGAGGAGGGGCTGTTGGCTGGGGAAACTGTTTTCCTCGAAAGCTCTCTTTTTTTTTTTTCTTTTTTGCTCCCAGCCCTCAACACTGTTATTGTGTCTTCTGGGTGGGGGTCCAAGAGTAAACTGAGCAATAAAGACAGGCAGGGGCATCTTTTGGCCCCTTAAAGGCTGATTGTCCTGAACAGCCAGTCATCATTCTTCACTTACACCCTGTAGCCCTGGATTCTCTCTCTGCTGCTTCTGGCGGCTTCTCCCTTTCTCCTGTGTTATTTCATGGACCAACACCTTCGGATGCACCCCCCAGCTCTGACTGAGGAATTGGCAGCTTATTCTGACACAAGTGAACTCAACAGCTCTCCCCACATCGCAGAGGTGATGAATTGCCTTGGAGTCATCGTGCCCCTCTTGTCAGTTCAGACACCCAGCTGACAGAGGGACAGACAGAATGTTGGCAATAGGCAAGTCTGATGTCAGAAACCCTATGTGGAGTTTTTCTCTGAGTGCACAGTCTGAAATAGAAAAAGGGCATACAAAGAGAGAAATTAGGAATAAAACGGCTAGAAGGATTATAAGATTGATTTCACTCTCGCTGCAACTGTCAGCTGTTTGGGGAATCTGAGCCCAGGCCTCAGCTAGAGCTGGAGAGAAGTTACAGAACAATGGCTAATAAGAAAGACAGTTCCCCCTCCTTCTACAGACCACTGCTGCTTTCTCTTGCTGGAATAGATTTCACCAAGCAATTTAGTATTGACTCTCATCATTTACATCTTCATTAAATATTAATCAGATATCCTGCAATTGTTCATTGCTTTTAAATCTGGGTTGGATTCTTTGAGGCAATGTGCTGGTTTGTTCTGCTCTTATTTGGGCCTCCAATTTCTTTGGGATGTCATCCTCAAAGGTTATTGGGCACCAGGCTCAGGTACAATGCAGGGTACAAGCTCAGAAGCAAGGGAGTCACTCATTGCTCACCAGTGTGTTTGATGGTTATTACTTGTGTGATGATGGGGAGTAACATACATTATGCAGGCTCTCAGGACTCTGTTGGTGAATTACATATCACTTTGTCCTTTAGTCTGTTAGCACATTCATAAATTACAGCAAAGCCTCGGCAGAGCTTACATGGAAAACCATCATTTAAAAAAAATCTTTTCTAGTGTCTTTACTTTGGGGACCACGAATCAATTAGGCTACCAGTTATCATAAAGTCTTAATGAGTTGAAAAACAAAACAAAACAAAACAAAAACCATCTTCATTTTGTGGATGCGGAAGAAGATTTGAGGACAAACAGTGGTGAATATGGAAATGGACTCAGGGTTTGACAAGGATCCACTTCCCGAGTGGCAGCTTATTGTTGCACATTTTGTGGGGCACATTAAGGGCAAATTGAGTTTGAGTTTTATTGAGATATTTGAAAATGGGAGCACTCCTTCAGCGTATTAGTTCTAATGCTTTTGACTGCATGTATCTAAATACCCAACTAAAATAGCTTCATCATTAAGGATACTTCTCATTTTTAATATACCAAGATACCCAGAGGTGGGTGGTGTCAGAGTTGGTTTGGTGGTTCCACACTGGGACCAAGTACCCAGGCTTCCTCCCTCTTTCTGCCCTGACCTCCTCAGGGTGTTTATAGCTACCTAGGCTTGGCCTCTCATGGTTCCAAAATGACTGCCATGGGTCTAGGCATTGAATGAAAACACAACAATCCCCAACTGAAGAAAAGAGATGTCTACACCTGTGAGAGATTTCTTATTAGGGAAGAAGTCTTTTAAGGCGCTCCCCTCTTCAGTTCTCATTGGCCAGAACTGGGTCACATGTCCATGCATTAGCTAAAAGAGCCTGTCCCACGAGAAGCTGGTATTTTCAATCTCTGGGAAGGGAGGTTCTCTGCCATCAAGAAATGAAGAGGAAATAGCCTTTGTGTGTATTACCAGTAGTGTCTGCCACACTTAGTTTCAATTTTTATTGCATTCTTAGAACTTTGCCTAACATGTCTAGCACTTTGTTAGGCACTCGCAGACATTACACTATTTACCTAATTAAGCCGTAATAAAGTTAGAATGGTCAGTGAATTATCTTCTGCAGTCTTAGAAGCTAGTTGGTCATCTATTGATCTCTGTAGCCCTAAAGCTGTTCCTTGGCAAATAACAGTTATCCAACTAACTATTCAACTAACTTTAACAACCAAGTGAACTGAAACTCTCTGTTGAAAAGAAGGACTGAAAAATGCTATTAACATGGGTTCAAACAGTCTGGATTATTGAGGTTTCAATTTTCTGTGTTTCTAGCAGAGAATTAACCTTAAAATGAGACTGAATGGGCCACATCTGATCCTCAGTGTAAAAGCCACAGCTAAAAGGTCTTAATTCTTCTTTCAAGTTAGATAAGGACCCCAAATAGCTGCGGATACAGACTCACCACAAGGAATGTCTCAGAATAAAAGGGTTCAAATACTGTGGTGCTCCAGAATATTAGTTTAGGTTGACCCTATCGGCTGGGCTTATTCATTTGAGCCCAATGAGAACACATTATCATTCACCTATATTTTGCATTGAAGTTTCTGTCGACAAGTAATCAAGTCTCTCCAGATGTTTCACTTGCTGTAACAAAGCCACTGTGACAAACACTAATGCACAGATGTTCCCTTTGAAACCAGATTAAAAATGTTTTTGTTAATGTTTTGAAATTATCAAATGAATTGAGAAGGATATGGATGCAAATATCAAATGAATTGAGAAGGATATGGATGCAAAATTGGTTTTAGGAATATCTATTTGAAACTGGATACTTTAAAAATTAATTAACTATAACCTCTTTGAGTAAGATTAATCAAACTTCAACAAATAACATAGAAAAATAAACATTGTGGGCTTTGTTGTCAAGCAAGATTCAAGAGGATAGAGATGATGGAATTTGCTTTTTCACAGAGGAATTTTATTTCTGTTTGTTTCATTTTTTTCCCTATCTTTTCTTTCTCTTACTGTACTTTACATGTTTTATATTCACTTTTGCGTTACTCTGAGTCCTTGTTTCTGAAATGGTTTTTTCTTTATTTGCTGACTGTGTGCTACTCCAGCCCATTTATCGAATGAGTTGAAAGGCTGCCAGTTTTGAGTGGGGTCCAGAACAGGAGAAGGTTCTACAACAGGTCCGGGCTGCTGTGCAAGCTGCTCTGCCACTTGGGCTACATGACCCAGCAGATCCAATGGTGCTTGAGGTGTCAGTGGCAGATACGGATGCTGTGTGGAGCCTTTGGCAGGCTCCCATAGGTGAATCACAGCAGAGGCCGCTAGGATTGTGGAATAAGGCCCTGCCATCTTCTGCAAATAACTACTCTTCTTTTGAAAGACAGCTCTTGGCCTATTCCTGGGCTTTGGTGGAAACTGAATGTTAACTGTGGGTCATCAAGTCACCATGCAACGTGAACTGCCTATCATGAGCTAGGTTCCTTCTCACCCATCTAGCCATAAAGTGGGTTGTGCACAGAAGCATTCCATCATCAAATGGAAGTGGTATATACATGATTGGGCTCGAGCAGGTCCTGAAGGTATAAGTTGCATAAGGAAATGGCTCAAATGCCCATTGTCTCCACTCCTGCCACCCTGCTTTCTCTCCCCCTGCCAGCACCAATGACCTCATGGGGATTTCCCTATGATCAGTTGACAGAGGAAGAGAAGACTAGGGCCTGGTTCACAGATGTTTCTGCATGATGGGCAGGCACCATCCGAAAGTAGACAGCTATAGCACTACAGCCCCTTTCTAGGACATCCCTGTAGGACAGCAGTGAAAGAAAATCTTCTCAGTGGGCAGAACTTTGAGCAGTGCACCTGGTTGTGCACTTAGCATGAAAGGAGAAATGGCCAGATGTGCAATTATATACTGATTCATGTGCTGTAGCCAATGGTTTGGCTAGATGGTCAGGGACTTGGAAGAAGCATGATTGGAAAATTGGTAATGAAGAAATTTGGGGAAGAGGTATGTGGATCAATTTCTCTGAGTGGTCAAAAACTGTGAAGATATTTGTGTCCCATGTGAGTGCTCACCAACGGGTGACCTCAGCAGAGGAGGAGTTTAATAATCAAGTGGATAGGATGAACCATTCTGTGAACACCACTTAGCCTCTTTCCCCCGCCACCCCTGTCATCACCCAATTGGCCCATGGACAAAGTGGTCATGGTGGCACGGATGGAGGTTATGCATGGGCTCAGCAACATGGAATTCCACTTGCCAAGGATGATTATATTGGACCTCTTCAATCATTGAAAGGGCACAGGTTTGTCCTCACTGGAATAGACACTCATGTGGGTTTGCCTATCCCGCACCCAATGCTTCTGCCAAGACTACCATCCATGGACTTATGGAATGCCTTATCCACCATCATGGTATTCCACACAGTATTGACCCTGACCAAGGCACACACTTTATGGCTAAAGAAGTGTGGCAGTGAGCTCATGTTCATGGAATTCGCTGGTCTTACCATGTTCACCACCATCGTGAAGCAGCTGGATTGATAGAACAGAGGAATGGCCTTTTAAAGTCACAATTACAATACCAACTAGGTGACAATACTTTGCAGGACGGGGGCAAAGTTCTCCAGAAAGCTGTGTATGCTCTGAATCAGCATCCAATATATGGTACTGTTTCTCCCATAGCCGGGATTCACAGCTCCAGAAATCAAGGGGCAGAAGTGGAAGTGGCACTATTCACCATCACCCCTAGTGATCCACTAGCAAAACTCTTGCTTACTGTTCCCATAACATTACATTCTGCTGGCCTAGAGGTCTTAGTTCCAGAGGGAGGAACACTACCAACAGGAGACACAACAACGATTCCATTGAACTGGAAGTTAAGATTGCTACCTGGCCACTTTGCGCTCCTCTTACGTTTAAGTCAATAAGCTAAGAAGTGAGTTACAGTGTTAGTTGTGGTGACTGACCCAGACTATCAAGATGAAATCAGTCTACCACTCCACAACAGAGGTAAGAAAGAGTATGCATGGAATACAGGAGATCTATTAGGGTGTCTCTCAGTATTACCATGCCCTGTGATTAAGGTCAATGGGAAACTACAACAGCTTAATCCAGGCAGGACTACAAATGGTCCAGATCCCTCAGGAATGAAGGTTTGGGTCACTCCACTAGGAATAAAACCACAACCTGCTAAGGTGCTTGCTGAAGGCAAAGGAAATACAGAATGGGTAGTAGAAGAGGGTAGTCATCAATACCAGCTACAGCCACATGATCAGCTGCAGAAACAAGGACTGTAACTGTCATGAGTATTTCCTCCTTCTTTTGTTAAAAATATGTTTATGCATGTATACACTTGTACTAGTAAAATATCTTCATTTTATTTCCTTTTCCATTATCATATGACATAAGATTTATTGACTTCATATCAGTATTTAAGTATTGTTAACTTTAAGTAAAAGTATTTGGGTTGGGGATTGGTGCATTTCTGGTTATACAAAGGACAGTTGTATTATGTTAGGCATAATTGTGACTTTATTATTGTCTTTATTTGAAGATTATGTATAATCTCAGGAGATGTGTATGGATTCAAGTTGACAAGGGGTGGACTTGTGATGGTTAGTACTTAGTGTTAAGTAACATTGAAGGGCATTGAACACATCCTTTTTGATGATTCAGAAATGACTTTAAGATCTTACAACTCATAGTCATTATTTTATCTCAAATATTTCACTCATTACATCCTATAATCACTATTTTAACTAATTATGCTTAAATTTCTCTATCTACCTAGATGGTTTAATAGGTATTAATGAAATGAAAATATCAGATTAGCCAATTTTTCTATACATGAATTTTATGTGCAATTATGGTTCTGCATTCTTCTTAATATACTCTGAACTCAGCCCAATGTAATAAGTTTACAAGCCCCAACAGGTGCTATAAGCTTTACATTGATATACTGAAGTTGGGTGAGTGTCCTCAAAGTCTCTGCAGTTATGGGATGGACTTGAAAAGTAAGTCTTTAGCTTTCTATCCATATATGCAAGGCAGTAATTATAGGCTTGAGAGCCATAGAATTTTGTATTGTGCTTGATGTAAAAAGGAACAAAAACGAAAACATAAGTGGGGCACCTCAGCCTGCGATAAAGAGGTCAGGCTCAATCCATTATTTATTTGCCATCATTCAGTGATACAGTTTCTCTTATGCTATGAAGTTCGCAGGAATAAGATCACAGGAATGTTTAATAAAGCAATGAGTTTCTCCATACTTCAGCTATTTTCTTATAGGACTGCAAAGCTAATAAGAATGTTTAAGTAGGTTGACAAGAAAGAAACCAAGATATTTTTAAGATCTCTTCTTTCGTCTACTACTCTACATTTCATTCTTGCCACCAAAATCTCATATAGAGGTCAAACTGAAATGTTTCATTCATAGATGTGTGGAACAAATCTTGTCATCAATTAAACACCACTCTTCTGATTGACAGCTCAATAATGCAATGAAAATAGCAACACGTGGATGATGAAATTGTAGGTTACAATAATTCAAGAAATTGGAAAAACAAGCTGGCATGATGGCTCACACATGTAGTCCCAACTGCTCAGGAGGCTGAGGTGGGAGGATTAAGCCCAGGGGTTCGAGGCTGCAGTGAGCTATGATCATGCCACTGCACTCCAGCCTCGATGACAGAGTGAGACCTTGTTTCTAAAAAGAAAGTAATTGGAGACATAATTTTTTCTGATATTTACATCAAATCCATTTTCTTTTTAGATAACTCCCACTCTACATCCATCCCTCCAGATATGTGCCTGTGGTGTGGGCACTCACACACACATAAACATATTTAAATAAGCCAAATGACAGATGACGTAGAGTAGTACAATTATTTCTATGTAGTAATTTTGCTCAGTAGTGAGATATTTGAGATTTTTTTAGACATATTTATGATCAAGTCTATAGTCAATTTTTGTATGCATTCTTAGGTGTTCTTGAGAAAAATATCTATTTATAGATTGTTGGACTCAGATATATGCAAGACCATTAAGTAAAACTTTTTAATTGTATTGTATGAATCCTCTATATCCTTATTAGGATTTTCCCCTCTTAATCTATATATTTCTGAAAGAGATATGTTAAAATTCCCCACTAATGGTACAGTTTTTAATTTTTTCTATGCAATATTGTTGATTTTTGCTTTATATATATTGAAAATCTATTGTTAAATGCATGCTAATTCATGACTACTATATTTTTCTTTTTAACTATGTAGTGAACAACTTAATATCAAATAATGCTTTTTGTTTTGAAGTATATTTTATTTGATGTAAATATTGCCATATCTGACTATTTTGTTATTCTTTGCTTGGTATATCTTTCTTCTTCATCCCTTTACTTTCAATATTTTTGTGTCATAATGTTTAGGGAGTTTTTCTGGATGAAAAAAACACTTCAAACTTCATATGGAACCAAAAGAGAGCCTACATAGCCAAAACCATGCTAAGCAAAAAGAACAAAGCTGGAGGCATCATGCTGCCTAACTTCAAACTGTACTACAAGGCCACAGTGATCAAAACAGCATGGTACTGGTACCAAAACAGAGACAGAGACCAATGGAACAGAACAGAGGTCTCAGAAGCAACACCATACATCTCCAATCATCTAATCTTTGACAAACCTGAGAAAAACAAGCAATGGGGAAAGGATTCCCTGTTTAATAAACGGTGTTGGGAAAACTGGCTAGCCATGTGCAGAAAGCAGAAAGTGGATCCCTTCCTGACACCATACACTAAAATTAACTCCAGATGGATTAAAAATCTAAACACACGACTTATAACCATAAAAACCCTAGAAGAAAACCTAGGCAAAACCATTCAGGATATAGGCATAGGCAAGGACTTCATGGCTAAAACACCAAAAGTATTGGCAACAAAAACCAAAATAGACAAGTGGGATCTAATTAAACTCCAGGGCTTCTGTACAGCAAAGGAAACAATCATTAGCGTGAACCAGCAACCAACAGAATGGGAAAAAATTTTTGTAATCTACCCATCTGACAAAGGGTTAATATCCAGAATCTACAAAGAACTAAAACAGATTTGCAAGAAAAAAACAAACAACCCCACTCAAAAGTGGGCAAAGGATATGAACAGACACTTTACGAAAGAAGACATTGATGAGGCTAACAAACATATGAAAAAATGCTCATCATCACTGGTCATTAGAGAAACACAAATCAAAACCACATTGAGAAACCATCTCACACCAGTTAGAATGTCGATCATTAAAAAATCTGGAGACAACAGATTCTGGAGAGGATGTGGAGAAATAGGAATGTTTTTACACTGTTGGGTGGGAGTGTAAATTAGTTCAACCATTCTGGAAGACAGTGTGGAGGTTCTTCAAGGACCTGGAAGTAGAAATATCATTTGACCCAGCAATCCCATTACTGGGTATATACCCAAAGAATAATAAATCGTTCTATTATAAAGACACATGCACATGTATGTTCATTGTGGCACTGTTCACAATAGCAAAGACCTGGAACCAACCCAAATGTTCATCATTGATAGACTGGATAAAGAATATGTGGCACATATACATCATCGAATAGTATGCAACCATAAAAAATGATGAGTTCATGTCCTTCATGGGCCCTGGACGAATCTGGAAACCTTCATTCCCAACAAACTGACACAAGAGCAGAAAACCAAACACCACATGTTATCACTCATAGGCGGGTGTTGAACAATTAGAACACATGGACACAGGGAGGGGAGCATCATACTGCAGTCAGTAGTGGGGGCTAGGGGAGGGACAGTGGGGTGTGAGGAGGGTGGGGAGGTAAATAAGGGGAGAAATACCAGATATAGGTGATGGGAGGATGAAGACAGCAAACCACCTTGCCATGTATGTACCTATGCAACAATCCTGCATGATCTGCACATGTACCCCAGAACCTAAAGTACAATTAAAAAAAAAAAAAGAAACTATTTTATAACTTTTTAGCTTAATTCACATACATTATTGTGGTTCCTAAAATATTATTATTTATTTCTAACATTTTATTTTGCATTTACTTTGTATCATACTTTTTCTGGTTTTTCTTTTTGTTTTCTTGAATTGCTCCTTTTTTTTTTTTTTTTTTTTTTGCTTCTTCCTCTTTCTTTATCTTCTGGTTTAGAAGTTATGATTTCATTTGTTTACTTTAGTGCTGATACTTAAATGCTTAGCAGGCATACTTGACTTGAAAAGTTAGTATCTCCACCATACTCTTGAACAAGGTAAGACCTTGGAGCACAAACTCCAAGCACAATCCTCCCACCTTCCATGTTTTTGTTGCCTGGTATTTAGTTGTCCATTGTTTTTAACATCCTATTACTTATCATCATTGCTATTGTTTTTATAGTTAATGTGTATTTAGATTTTAACTCCATGTTGAGCAATGACTTAGCTCACATTGTCTCTTGCATTCCACTTCTTCCTTCTGGGTTCAATACCATTCTTATTGAAGTGTATTCTTTAAAGTTTTTTTTTTCAGCAAAGATCTGTGAGTGGTCAGTGCTGTCATTCTTTGTCTAAGAATGTCTGTTTTGTCTTAATATTGAATGGAAATCTAGCTGAGAATAGAATTGAGGTTGACAAAGATAATATCCAATTGTATTCTGGTGCTATTGCTGCTGCAGTCACTAAGTCTGTTTTGAATGTAATTTTTGTTCCTTGGTCTTTTTTCTCTGATTACAATTTTCTATATGTTTTAATATTTTTCAATTTCATTGTGATGTTTCTGTATTAGGATTTTTTTTTAATTTCCTATTTTTGAAACAGATGATTAACATCTTTCTTCAGTTATGGAAAATTCTCACTCATTGTTTCTTCAAATATTGTCTCTACCCCATTTTCTCTAATTTCATTTTCTGGAACTCTTATTAGTTGTATGTTGGACCTTCCAGTTCTCACCTTCATGTTTCCTAATCTCTTTGACATATTTCTATCTATTCATTTCTCTTTGCTAAATTGTAAGTAATTTTCTTAGGTTGGTTCTCAGCTGTGTCAAACCTACTAATTCAAATTTTCATTCTAATGACTCTATTTTCCATTTTCCCTTTTCAAATATTTCTCTTTTTTCGTAGTGTTTTCCTTTTATTTTTTTTAATTTTATTTATTTTTATTTGTTTATTTTTTGACACAGAGTTTCACTCTTGTTGCCCAGGCTGGTGTGCAACCGTGCAATCTCGGCTCACCACAACCTCCACCTCTCAGGTTCAAGCGATTCTGCTGCCTCAGCCTCCTGAGTAGCTGGGATTACAGCCATGCACCACCACGCTCGGCTAATTTTTGTATTTTTAGTAGACATGGGGTTTCTCCATGTTAGTCAGGCTGGTCTCGATCTCCCGACCTCAGGTGATCGACCCGCATGGGCCTCCCAAAGTGTTGGGATTAAAGGCGTGAGCCACCACACCCAGGCTTATTGTGGTTTTGACTCTTTTAATCATTTTTAAAATGTCTCATTTGGTTCATGTAGCTTAAAAATCAAAACAACATATTCTTCTCTGCAGTAACTTTCTTTATTAGTTTTCTGTGTACCCTCCCAGTGTTTATTTATGCAAATATAAAGATTTTTTTAATGTATATTCTGATTTTTCCCTTTTTTTTTTTTTATTCTTGAGACAGAGTCTCACTCTGTAATCCAGGCTGAAGTGCAGTGGCACGATCTCAGCTCACTGCAGCCTCTACCTCTCGGGCTCAAGCCATTCTCATGCCTCACCCTCCTGAGCAGCTGGGATTACAGGCCTGCACCAGCACACCTGGCTAATTTTTTATGTTCAGTAGAGATGGGGTTTCACCATGTTGGCCAGGAGGGTCTCCAATTCCTGACCTCAAGGGATCTGCCTGCCTCAGCTTCCCAAAGTGCTGGGATTACAGGTATGAGCCACCATACCCAGCCTAATTTTTCTTTCTTACCATAAAGTAGTATTATATATTATATAGATGGTATTGTATCTTACTTTTTGCACATAAACTCATGACCTCATTCATTTTTTACAATGACATAGTATTCCACTGTGTGGACATACCATCGTTTAACCAGTATCCGATTGCTAGATATGTGGGTTGTTTCCAGCCTTTTGCTCTTACGGATAATACTGCAGTAAATAACTTATACATGTGTTTGTTGTCATTTTATATGTGCTCAGGTGTATCTGTGGAATAGAGTCACAGAGTGTGATTGCTGGGCGAAGGGTACCTGCATGTGTAATTTTAACAGATATAAACCAATTTTTCTCTATAGGGGAACATTTGGTTGGGAGTTAGAACACTTGTGCTCCCACTAACAATGCATGAAAGTGCCAGATTCACCACGCTCTCATTAGCAGAGTGTGTTGTCAAACTTCTTTAATCACTTTTAACATACCTGACATATATTATACTTCAGATGGTTATACTGTCACTGGTTCTCAGTATCTTTCTATTTCTGTGGACTTCTCCTTCATTGTGAGCCATTTCTTTTCATGTTTGTAATTTGTGTTAATGAGCATCTCTTCAGCAGAGATTTTTTCTTCCCCTTTGTTCTGTTTGTCTGTTGCTACAAATTCTCCCAAAATATAGAGGCTTAAAATGACTATTTTATGTTGCTCACATTTGTGGGTCAGAAATTCAGGGAAGGCTTGACTAGGCAGTTTTTGCCTGGGTTCTTTCATGCTGTTGCAGTCAGATGCCAGCTGGGCCTATAGTCATCTGAAGGATTTACTGGGTTACACATCCAAGATGGTTAACTCACAGGGCTGGAAGCTGATTCTAACTGTGAGCCAACTGCTCAGCTGACACTAGGTGGGAGCACCTACACGTGGACTCTCCAGCATGGCAGTCTTCAGATAGCGATTTTTTTTTTTTTACATGGAGGCTTAGGACTCCAGCATGAATGTTTCAGCAATCAAGATGGTAGGTTCAAGACTTCTTAAAGCTTAGCCTCAGAAATTAGGTAGTATCACTTCTGCTGTGTTCTGTTTGTCAAAACAATCACAAGCTTGCCTGGATTTATTTATGTTTATTTTTGTTTTTTAAGTTATTTTTTCTTGTTTCTTTCAGGGTCCTAGTAGGAACCTGCCTGGAATTAAGTAGAGGGAACATAGACCTCAACTCTCAGTGGAATATAAAAAATATTTTGGCCAATATTTTAAAAATCATCTCTGACATCCCCTATACCCTGTATTTTAGGATTCCTCCAAATTTTTATTTTCTATTTCTCTCAATCAGACGGCTTAGAGATTTTGTTGGTCTGACACCAGTTTTTATTTTAACGTTTTATACTTTCATACTGTATAGGTAGTAAAAATTTATATTCCATACCCACTGTGGCACATACCTCGGGGTTAATTTTCTTTCAGGAAATATTTTTTTTAATCCATTTAGAGTTTTGGACAATGACAACCTCCCTTGTTAAATTCTTGGGCCAATCAGTAGTTTTTCTAGTCTACCTTCATTGAGGAGACAGCTCTTCTGGAGTCCTTGCTTTATAAAATGAAATAAGTTCCAACTCATCCTTTATGGATCCAAGGCCATGTCTTCTGTTTCTATATAGACATTTAATCCTGACACCTGGCCATAAAGACCTCCATTTGGGCCTGACACTGCACCCTACTCCCATCTCAAACCCATGGAAGTTTGCCTTTGATTTCCTCTTATTTTTGTACTTATAGGGATTTCCTTTCCTTTATTTGAAGTAAACTATATTTTTTAAAGTTATTGGTAATGTATTTCATCCAGCATCTCTATGTGTTTGCAGTAGGATTGTCTATGGTAGCTTGTTCCACCACAGTCCCAGGAGTCTTCAGTTGTAAATTTTGTACCTTTGAAAAGGGAGAATTAGTGAATTCCTAATTAAATAGAAGGCAAGTTTAAGAGGTCACCATTAGTGGGCAAGAATGAAAGTTTTTCCTCCACGGGCATGCTTTTGGTAAGGGCATCTCCTTGATATTTTCTGGTCTAGATCAATGGGCGGATGCCATTTCAGCCAACCCCAAATGACAACTGAAATGTGTGTAGTCACTGCCTTTTTGCCATCCAGCATAGCTATTCTTCTTGTCTTAGATTTGGCAGGATAATCAATAGGACCCAAATGGCAATCAATTTCATGTGATTGCACTTGGTTTCCCATCAATTTCAATGCTGACTCTATGGCAGAATGATGAGGAAAATCTGATGCCAATCATTGCCTGTGAATGCCACTGCACATCTTTCTAGGGACTGAACAGCATCAAAAAGAAGAAGGAGAGAGAGCTGCGCTGGCAAAAAGATAGAGAGAGGACAGAGCAAGCCCCAATGCTGGAGATGAAGAAAAACATGTTAATGGAGTTGTGAAAAGGAAAGCTTGAATCATGACATTTCTCTGATCCAGCACCACAGCAAAACCTTCTGGGGTTGGTACAGTGGAGATAATATCAGCCTCCAGGGCACATAGCCTGAACAAGATTCCAAGATATATTTCTCAAACAATCATGATGTTTAATGACTTAATCTTAGTGAAGAAGTCTGCTGTAAGTTCCCACTAGGAGCTGATGTGTCAAATCTCTTTTTGACGATCAAATATCATTTTCCTGAAGCTAAGGGTCATATTTTTGTATATCCACAAAGTACCCAAACATCCTCCATCATATGAATTCTCAATGAATAATTGATGAAAATATATGTTGTAACTGTTATCTATGTATATCTTTCATGTAATCTATGGACCTAATAGGTGGAATTAGCATTCTCTGGGCTACTTCTTTTAACAATTACATCTTAATATGACATAAGACAGAATCATCACAGCAAGCAAAGGATCACAACAGATCCTAAAAAGGAGGCAAAGTTTGTTAACATGTTGGTTAATACAATGAAACACAATCAACTTAGATTTCTGTAATATATATTTAAAATTTATATTTTTTTTTTGAAAAGGAAATACATTCACAATAGTAGAATGTTCAAGTGATACAGAAAGACATATATTAAGGCATAATTCCCTCTACCACCCACCCCATCCACCCCTTTCTCTACTGCCCCTTTTAGGTAACCAATTGTACTAGTTACTTGTGTTCCAGTGTTTTTCCATACCAGTGCATAGAGAAGACTGTCTGTTCTATTTCAGCAGCCACATAGTATTCCGCTGTGTGGATGTGCCAAAGTTTATTTAACTAGTTCCCTATTAATGGACAGTTGGGGTGTGCCCAGTCTTTTGCTATTATAAACAGTACTTCAGTAAATAGTTATAAATATGTATCACGCTTATATGTGCAGGTGCATCTGTAGAATGAGTTCAAAAGGTAAATACATTTGTAATTCTGAGTGTCAATTTGCATTTCCACCTGTAATATATGACTTGTTGCCCACAACCTCTTCAATAGAATGTGTTGTTACAAGTTTAGATTTTTGTCAGTCTTAGAGGTGAGAGATAATACCTCAATGTGATTTAATTTTCATTTGCATTTCTATAATGATAACTGAGATTAGGCATATTTTCACAGGTTTTAGAGGCAGTTTATATTAGTTCTTTTGTGACTCATCTATATGCTTGATCTATTCACCCATATTTCTTGAAATGCTTTTATGGTTTCTTTTTTTTCTTGTTGTTCTTTTTACATTTAAATCTATGAATCATTTAAAGTTTGTTCTAGCATACAGTCATATGAGGTATGTTGAGGTATGGATCCAACTTTTGTTTTTCAGATCCAGTAATCCAAAGTCCTCCTGAGCCTACTGATTAGAGATGCTACTTTTTTTTTTATCACTTAACTTTTCATTTTATATACACTGAAACAGTTCTTTTAGGCCTATCTGGATATGGAAGTGACAAACAATTGCGAGGTACCATTGAGTTCAGAGATATTAAATCCCAAAATCACAGATGTCAATGTGTGCATAAATGTGCATCACAGAACTGATGAAATATAGTATATTTCTTCACTGACTGTGTTTGTTTGCTTATTATTAGATTCTACCACATTACTACAAGCTCTTAATTCTAATTACTATTTTAGAGTAAACTTAGAGATGCTATTTTTGTCATGTAGTAATATCATGTACCTGGTTCAATTTGTGGACTTTCTGTTCTCTCTCATGGGCCTCATTCTTTATTTGCTCACTTTTCCAACTGCTGAGACATACATCACTGCAGATTTGAATTTCTGGTAGGGCTAGTGTCCTCATATTGTTTTTTGTTTTTTGTTTTTTTTTTCAGAACTTCACTACTCTAGCTTATCTTTCTAGAGAATACTGCTTGTAGTTCTCTTTGTGATCATTTAATCTTGGGTGTAAGGACACAAAGAACAAAACAGACTTCTGCATATGTTATAGGAACTTCTTCCTAGATAATTTTTCTTCTCTTATTACAGGAAATTGAAACCAACCGTGAATGAGTTTTCTAATGTTGCAGGACTTTTCCTTAGTTCAGCTAAAGATGGGGTCCTTGTCTGTCCACAGCCAAAAAAATTTAGGCTCGTAGATGGTTTAGAGTGTGAGTAATGCAGGGTTTTATTGGGTGAAAAGAGAAAAAAAAGCAGGGGGAAACAGGGACTCTTGCAATACCAGAGTCCTTCCACTAGAGTGCTTTCTGCCAGGCCTGTGGAATCCCAGGTTCCACACAGGAAGAGGAGGGGCCAGGCTCCTCCCAGCTGCAAACTCCCTGTGAACTTCCTGAGTTTCCACCTCAGTGGGCAGGCTGGTTGGAGTTTCTCCAGGGACCCCCTCCCACCTGGCTGTCTCATTTCCCCCTCTAAAGAAGTGCATCTAACTGCCGTTAGATTAAGGAGAAGGATTGGCCTGGCGTGGTGGCTCACGCTTGTAATCCCAGCACTTTGGGAGGCTGAGGCAGGCGAATCACCTAAGGTCAGGAATTCAAGACCAGCCTGACCAACTGGTAAAACCCCGTTTCCACTAAAAATACAAAAAACTAGCTAGGTGTGGTGGCAGATGCCTGTAATCCCAGCTACTCCGGAGGCTAAGGCAAGAGAATCACTTGAACCCAGGAGGTGGAGGTTGCAGTGAGCCCAGATCTCGCCACTGCACTCCAGCCTTGGCAACAAGGTGAGACTCCATCTCAAAAAAAAAAAAAAAAAAAAAAAAAAAAGCCGGGCACGGTGGCTCACACCTGTAATCCTAGCACGTTGGGAGGCTGAGGTGGGTGGATCACCTGAGGTCAGGAGTTCAAGATCAGCCTGGCCATCATGGTGAAAACCCATCTTTAAATAATAATAATAATAATAAATAGAGGAAGACGAATGTTAACTGCTTCCTGCTGACAGGGGGTGCTGTTTTGGGGAAGCGGCAGTCAGATCTCCCTCAGAGCCCTATCTAAGGGTTCCCAGCAGAATGGGCCATCGCCAGAGGCTCTGATTGCATGACTGTTTGAAATCTGATGGCCTGAAGGTAAGAACAGACTAACTGGGTTATGAGAAAGCATGTATCAAAATGAAACAAGCGAGGGGTAAAGACAGCTAAAAAATTTCCAGGGCTTTTACCAGTTTACACATGGAGAGGGAGGCCAAAAGCCTGACTGGTAATAAACTTTACTTTTTTGCCTGCACGTTGGGCTTCTGAGTTCCTTCCTCTGAGTCCTATCCTAAGCCAATCAGTTTAAGGTTTGGGAAATTAACTCTTTTCAGTTTGGAGGATGCATCTGAGGGAAGTGTCCCATAGTACACTGACACAATTACCTATCAGTGAAGAGAGAACCAAGGAGAAGAAATGGAAAAGAGAGGGTGACTTTTAAAGGAGTCCCAGGGGTTCAGGATACATTTGAAAGGAGTACAGACTGAAGGTGAGTGGCAATCCATCTATAAAAAAAGGAGCAGGGGTCCCTGGTTCCCTTCTCTTCCTAGCAAATGCCCATGGTCCATGAGGGAGAGAGGGAAGAGTGTCTGCTTTCCATCTTCCATCCTTGCATCCCCGAGTCCCGGCTTCCTTGGCAGGTCCCACATGAGTGCCAAAGTGACTTGCACCCATGAAGCAGATGGTTCTAAAGAATAGGCATTATCTGCTCTCACTTATGTCTCTTTCCCACCTACTGCCAGTAGCCTTGGAGTTCCCTAGACCTCATTTATGCCATGGATATTAATGTGGCCTTTATCCATGAAACAGAAAGCTTGGGGTTGGCTTAATCGGCAGGAATCAGCCATGCTCACTTACATTGTGCCTTTTAAAATCTGTTGTCATTTGCCTTTGGATCCCTCAGATCCAGTTTTCTTTCCTAGGGCTTTGATCTGAAACTTGGAACTGAGTTTGAGACAAAAATGTGTCTCAGGGGGTTGCATGGACACCTTAGCATAAGCTGAATGCTAAGTTAAAAATGTGGAACTGAGTCCCTCCAACAAGGGAGGGGAAAGGATGTTTTGTGACACACCCAGATAACTGGTGGCTGTAGTTGTGCTTGCTAGGATTTTGGTGCATGGTGCTTGGCTTTGGTTAGCTCCTTTGGCCTTACTTTCCCAAAAGGAAACTTCTGGGTGATGGCCATCCTACTTATTCCCATCACCTGGCAGGATTGGAAGGATAATTGCTCAGAACTAGAATATTGATCCATATTTCTACATTACCCATCCTTTCTGTTCTTTATGAGCTGCAGCCAGAAATTACTCATTGGTTCACAGGAACAAGCAGGGTTATTGTAAAAAATGTAAGCAAAAACTTAGAAACAACTAGTGAGTTTATAATTTAATGGCACACATAAGTTTTGAAATGTGATTTCTCTCTTGCCAGTCCTCACGTTTGTTAAAAAACAAATCATCGGAGAACTGAGTGGTGGCAAAATAGACTTCAGTTTTATACTTGGCTTATTTGCATAAAGTACAGCAAGAATAATTATTTCTACATAGGCCTTTTGGATTGGCTTTGATGGACTTCTGTTCCACAAGAGATCTCAGATAAGATCTTTTAAAGCCAAGCCCAGCCATGGATTTGTATCCTCAAATACCTGTGAGTTGAGTGATCCTCTCTTCTTATGGTCCCAAGATAAACTTGGAGCTCCTAGGCCTATTAGAAAGTGACATTCTTTACTGACCACAGGTCAGGAACCCTGTGCAGGGCTCTGCAAGTTGAGCTTGACTTCTTAAAGGGAAGCATATCCCACCAGTCAAAGCCTTGGTAAAATAACCATTTTCGCCAATTGTGTCCTGTTACAAAAGAAAAATGGATTCTTATTGCACTGATGTAAGCAAATATATTGCCATAAGTTAAGAATACTCACAGAGAGTCTCCAAATCCTGGAGGAACCAGGCAGAGAGAAACAAACATGCTCCAGATTTTGTTCATAGGAGTATATCTCACTCAATTATTAAAGGCTATAAATAGTTTTAAATAAGTTTCCTTTACTATTGAAGAAGGAGACCCAGGCATCTGGGATTACCTCCCCTCTCTGTCTTCTGCACTGCATTTCAAGAGAAGAAAAGGCTGGCCCACCGGTGCCTCCTGACTTTACCTTCCTGTAAATAACACACTTGGTATTGGGGAAACTCTCCAGAAGACACTGTTTTTACTTAAAACTAGATCAAACCCCCACCCGACTCCTCCATCCGGAGACCAAACCTTTTCACATGTGATTCCTAAAACTGTAAACCTCAAACCCTTTCATATGTGATTTCTAAGGCTGTAAACCTAAGATTCTTCCATGTGTAATATCTAGAGTATCAGCTTATATAAAGGCAGAACCTCCCTTTGTTAGATGAGCTGAGTTTGGACAAATTATCACTAGGTTCCCGGCTGTAATAATAAACTCCTTCCTTTCCCATTCAGTGTTCAAGGGCTCTGTTTCTCGTGGCTGCTCCTGCAACACTACGAAAAACCAAATAAGAATCAGCAATATTCCAACCAAAAGTCAAAAAGGTTGCTTCAGCTTTCTGAGTTCAGTCGATTTAGTTAACTCTTTTTTACTTGATATTCATGAACATTTCAGCTTTTCGTGAGTCCTGCATGTTTTCCTTTATTCCAATGTTACAGTTTCCAAAGTTATCAGAAGCCTGTATTTGAGAGCATCTGTTACAGTTTTATAGCTTATTATAAACCATCTTTTGAAAAGGATTAAAACAATACAATTGAATCAGCAATTCAATTTGTCTGTGAACAGCAAAATGTCCAGGGTAGTTACAGTTAGAAACACAGTTGACAAGAAAGTTTGGCTATCTCCGTGGTTTACAATAACTTAACATAGCAAACTTAATTATGATTGATAGCATATATTCAGACATTAGAATTTTAGAAATCCCATACAATTTTGGAACACATGCTAGTATTATTCACAACAGTATAACCTAAAGAAGACTGAAGATCATTTTGGCAATCCCATGTACCTATCCGTTTCAAATAATCCTGTTTACCTCTCTTTTCCGGATGTTTCAGGGGCTCTCTGAAAGTTCTGAAACGCCAGGTGTCAGGAAAGACAATTTTAAAATTTAAATTTGATTTTGGGAAGCCTTTTAAATATGTTTAAAGCACTTCGTATTATGAAATAGAGTTCCAGGTTACCATAAACTACTTATTTTCCTAAAATGATGACTCAGAAATTTTAAAGAAGCAAAAACCTTTCATGACCCTTTTGAATTTAGTTTATACGTGTACACAGAGAACCTCTTCTGCAAGATTATTTTCCACTTTTCCACCTTGTTTGAACCTTCAGTTTTCCCTATCTAACTCAAAAGAATCATTTAATCCTAGGCAAAAGTTTATATTTCCACACTTTCTTATAACCTTTTATATAAAAACACATTTTACTGTTCCTATGCCCCTTGCATGTAAATTTATTTTCAGTAGTTTCAATTACATGTTAAAATCGGAACTCCCAGTAATTTTTAACTTTAAGGTAAAACTTGGTACAATGCTTTAATTGTTTTCTAACTGTAGCCAAGGTTTGCCTTCTTAGTTAAGAGCCTCGTTAGTTCCACATGTCCCCAGGCCTTACCAATTGTGAAACCATCAAGTCAAATAGTTCTCAAAACCCCCAAAGCAGTTAGTAACCTTCAAACACTTAGCAAACCTTGCATCGGACCTGCATTTTACCAATAAGCTTTAAGGCTGTTTTTATTTCTCAAAGATTAAAGTCACGTGCACTGAAAGGTACCACAGATTTTATATTCCCTTTAAAAATATTTGATTCAAGTACTTGTCTTTCTTTAGGCCAAATTAATTAGAGCTCTTTTGACAGACATTACACACATTACACACCCAGACATGCAGAAGAATACACAGTCACTGGGCTGGGCCCTTTAAGAGACAGGGATAGGAAAACCAAACTAGAAAGAAACGTATTCCCTAAGGCAGCATTGCTAAACAAAGCCTTGCCAAATGGCTAAGGGCCATGTCCCCAGGATGTAAAACAAGATGGAGGCTTGCAGCACAAACCATACAGACATGCAAAGCACACCAGATTGGCCACAGCCCAAGACTAGCCCCACAAATCCTTTTTCACAATTAAAGCTTTACAGGAAATATAAACAGTGATAGTTGGGGGGTCTGGTCTAGTAAAGGGAAAAAAAATAAGCTTTAAATGTTAACTGCTGACAGAGTGGAGAAGAGGAAAGAGAAAATTTTAAAATGCCTGGGGAAGAACCACTTATTCTTATGCAACTGGTTCCTTCACCAGAGTGAAAAGATTAAGCTTAATTACTGTCTGATGGAGTAAAAACCCTTGGCTGGGAAGGGGAAAGGCTGCCCTGGCTTGTGGCTGGGAACCAGCCAGCGGCTGTACTGAATCCCTGGGCCGTGCATCCCAGCCCTGGAAGGGAGTAGAGAGCAGTGGGGAGCTGCTGCTCACCAGGGTCCTGAAAAAGCAAGGAAAAGGCCATGAAAAGGCGTCAGAGCGACTGGGGGTGGGGCCATGGTTTCCCCCACCCTCTGAAGTCCCAGGATGAAAAGGAACAGTGAGACGTTTTGAGTACCTGTTTCATTCACCGCTTCTTGAGCCCCAACGTTGCATGCCAAAAATGTTGCAGGACTTTTCCTTAGTTCAGCTAAAGATGAGGTCCTTGTCCATCCCACGACCCTGAAAATTTAAGCTCCAGGCTCCTCCCTGCTGCAAACATGGTGAAATTCCTAAGGCTCCACCTCAGTTGGCAGGCTAGTTGGAGTTTCTCCAGCAACCCCCTTCCACTTGGCTGTCTCACTAAGTTTAAATGAAGATTTTTCTTGGGACCCTAAGGCCAACTCTGCATTGGCCAACATAACCCAGAAGAAACATGCTCTGAAGAATTAGCTTATCTCATTCAGTAATATCAGGTAGGTAAGCCCAAAGCAGTCAGAGACACATTTTCCCAAGTCCTAACATGGACTAAGCCAATAGGAGCTAAGTCTTTGGCTTCTGGTCCAATAGCCTTAAGGGAAGAGGTAGAGAACGCGGCTGGTTGGCTCTGATAGATGAAAGTGGGGAGAGATGCCACGACGTTTGTGAGTAAACGCTGCACCCCGAGTGAGGCAGGTATTACATGCTCTCCTACCCTACCTTCAGCTACCCCTTTCTCAGGCTGGAAAATGGTAGCCCAAGCAGCTAGGCGTGGCCCAAGAGGAGCCATTCACAGCACATAAGCTGAGCCACAGGTATCCATCCCCAGAAAAAGCACACCTGCCTGGGGAGGGACTAGGGTTTGGAGAAGTCAGGAAGGACATCCAATAGGAAGGTCCATTTGAACTACATCTTAAAGGATGAGAAAGTTTTCTAATAGATGAGTTTAGAAAGGACATTCCAGAGAAAGGAAACAGCACAAAGGCACTGAGGTTCAGGGATGCATAGTGCATTTGGGGAACAGCAAGTAGTTTGGTGGGGCTGTAATGAGGCACTCTGGGCTGTGGGTAGTGCCTATGTGGACAGACAGATCCTGCAGTGTTCTCTATGTTAACACCTTAACACTAACTCTAACCCTTTCCTCTAGTCTACAGAATCACCTACCCCCAAAGTATTCTTTATTCAGCCTGTTTTGTATTATAAAAATCTTACTTTCACATAGCAAAAATTTAAACAGCACCCATGTCTTTCTTGCCCCCCTCTCTTCTCCCAAAAGACCACCGTTACTATTTCTTATGTCTTTTTAGGATTTTCTTTCCAGAAACATGTATTATGGGTATATGTCATTTTAAAAAGGAGATTGTACTATGTTGTTCTGCAACTTGCCCTTTTTTTCACTAATTACTAATCTTTGCTTTGCTATAACTACTTTTGTAAAGTTGCACCATTTGGGGCATAACTTTTAAAAAAATCGACATAATGTTTCCTCCACAAAACATAGTAAATAAATGCATTATAATAAGGGGAATTTTCACATTATGGTTTCAGGCAAAGATGCATTCACCAATTTACTTGAATAATGGTTTCTAGTCAGAGATTATCATAAGGAACTAACTGGAACTGTGCACCATGCATGGGTGAAGTCAAAATGTTTTATTTTGCATACACAGACAAAGTGAGAGGGGTGAAGCATTCATCTTCCACATATCTTCAGTCTGTAATTCACATGTGTTATTTCAACATGATCAAAGCACTCCATGTTTAGCCTTTACTCTGCCCCAAAGATGTTTTTCTATGCTATAACTTCATCATTATTATTATTATTATTAGAGACAGGGGTCTCACTGTGGTGCCCAGGCTGGTCTTGAATTCCTGGGCTCAAGTGATCCTCCTACCTCACTTAGCCTTCCGAGTAGGTGGGATTACAGGAGTGTGCCACTGCATAGCTATTTATTTATTTATTTAAGATGGAGTCTTGCTCTGTCACCCAGGCTGGAATGCAGTGGCACGATCTCAGCTCATGGCAACCTCCGCCTCCCAGGTTCAAGCGATTATCCTGCCTCAGCCTCCCAAGTACCTGAGAGTACAGGCATGCACCACCACGCCTAGCTAATTTTTGTATTTTTAGTAGAGACAAGGTTTCACCATGTTGCCCAGACTGGTCTCAAACTCCTGACATCAAGTGATCCGCCCACCTCGGTCTCCCAAAGTCCTGGGATTACAGGCATGAGCCACCGTGCCTGGCCAGCTAACTTTATTTTTGAGAAGAGTTTCAGCATAACATAATTATGAGTCCATATCATGATGAAGAAAACACACAGAAGCAGAATTCCCCTTCCAAGGAACGACTTCCTTGCACCCCACTCCACCACCACCGCCCACTGTCAAGTCTCTTCTTTTCTTGGCAAGAATAATGGACCTTCATTTTGTACACTCTTGCAAATTAATGTTTGTAACTTACACAAATTTGTTTTCATAGTTCAAATTGATTTTTTTTTCTGTCTGCAAAACATTTTGGAATATTTGAGTTGGGTTAAAGCACAACCCAATTTTTTTCCAATAAGATTAATGTAGGCAGTTTTTTAGGAAACAGCTCTTCACAGAGTGGCAAGGTTTTCAGGAACAAATAATAATCTTTAAAAGAGGATGTAGAGAGTCTCTAGGGATGTAGATCATGGACAAGGCCACAACAGCACACCTCAATCTATAAGCTTTTGTTTGCGACTTGCCAGTGACCAGCGTATATAGCCACTACAGTGACAATACTCAGCCCCCTCTTACTGGATGAGCTAGATTTTGCTTTTAAAAAAGGAAAAAGAAAAATCTACAACAAAAAAATACGGCAGTGAATATCCTTTTACACACATCTTAAAGCACTTGTGCAAGAATCTTTGTAGGAGAAATTTCTAGGAGTAAAATTGCTTGGTCAAGGAGTGTATGCATTTACAATATGAAAGTGAGTGCTGAATTTCCCTCTGGAAGACGTATCAATTTACACTCCCATTAACGCTGGACAAGAGTCCCTACACCCTTACCAACAAAGGATGATAGCAAACATTTTCAAATGTGAAAGCAGCAATCTGGCTTTTTTATCTGCGTTTCTTTAAATGTTAGTGAACTATAAGAGTGGAGGGAAACATTTTTCATGTGCTTATTATCATACACAGTTCTTTTTCTTTGAAATGCCTGTTTATGCCCTTTGCCCATTTTTCCATTAACTTGTTAGCCTTTCTTTTACTGAATTCTAAGTCTTTGGGATTTTTAAATAAGGGTGGGATACAATCGCATTTTAGAAAGTTCTTTTGCTTTAGAGTGCCAAATTGATATTATAGTTTATCATCCACTTGGCTAATGTGCTCATATTTTAGTGATTTCTGAAGAATTGAGGCATAGGAGAGACTTGACAGGCATGGGTTTCTCTGAGGCTCTGTGAAGTAGAAAAGCTACTATTAAAGTATGAAGTTTATAAACTCTTATGGGCTTAGTCTCACTGAAGTAGTGTCTTATTATTTTTTGTTGTTGTTGAAGTTTGAGAGTTAAGCAGAAAATAACAGTAACCAGGAAATGGTGCAACAAAGGGAGCAGATAAATTATATCTTCTGAAAATGAAACAAAAACTGAATTTGTCAGACTATTTCAAAAGTACGTAATAAAAGATACACCTCTGTTGCATTAATTTTCCTGAAATGCTGCTTTGATTTGTCTCTGAAGGGCAGGAGCATTTCTTCTTACTCCTCTCTGGAGGATACACACATGGTCACAGTTTGCTGATAAAGATAATCCTATTCCTGCACTGAACTTTCCATTTCCCCTTATACAGCATCTGAACTCCCCAAAGCAGGCACTCATGCCTTTAGACACCTGGCTTTGAGCTACCTCTTCAGTAGGATCTGTCTCGATTCTATAATGTGAAGTGGCTGCCCCAACCACAGTAGACACTACATTGTCCTCCTCTTTTGTGTGATGTTCCCCTGTCTTGGCGATCCTCCACCTATAGCCCATTTGGTCCTCAGGGTCAGCCAACTTCTGCTTCTCTTTGAAATCTTCTTGCCTCCCTTACTTTCACAGAGTCCTCTAGACCTCACCCTCCCCAGCTATTTGGCTCTTCTCTGGGCTTTCATTTGACTTATTTTATGAGTGTACTTTGCTTCCCCCCTAGATTAGAGGGCTCTTGAGATCGAGAATCCTGTGGTAGATTTCTTAGTATTCCCTCTCTTCCCATAATGATTTTCATAGTACTAAATACTCCAATATTTACTAAATGATAATGACATGAGTAGGATGTTTGGATACTTTTAATCTATCATCTGAGGTTCTTCTCAGAATTTTCTGCCACAAGATACCTGCTTCTGACCATTCCTTCTCTGCCCCTGGTGACCCACATCTTCCATCTATACCTTCAATGCTGGAGTTCTCCGAGGGTTTAGTCTGGTCCTTCTGCTCTACTCATTCTCTGGAAAAATGTCATCCACCCTATCTTTTCTGCTTCTGGTGACTTAAGATTGCAGCTTAGGCCAGGTGTGGTGGCTCATGCTTATAATCCCAGCACTTTGGAAGGCTGAGGCAGGCAGATCACTTGAGGTCAGGAGTTCAAGACCAGGCTGGCCAACATGGTAAAATCCTGTCTTTACTAAAAATACAAAAATTAGCCAGGTGTGGTGGTGGGTGCCTGTAATCCCAGCTACTTGGGAGGCTGAGGCAGGAGCATCACTTGAACCCAGGAGGCAGAAGTTGTCATGAGCCAAGATCACACCACTGTGCTCCAGCCTGGGCAACAGAGCAGGAAAAAAAAAAAAAGATTGCAGCCTAAACAATCTCTGGAGCCATACTTTTAGGTCCACCTGGCTGATATTCACATGTCTGCTAGATATCTGCACCTAGATATCTCTGAAATACCTCAGACTCTCAAATTACCTAAAATCCAATTCATTGTTGTCCCCTAATTATGTTCCTATTCCTGAGTTCACCATCTCCAATGGTGGCTCCACCACCCTCCCAGCCATCCAAGCTAGAAATCTGAGTCATACCTGATTACTCCTTCACCCTCACCCCATCCATATATCCAACCAATGACCAAGCCCTGCCAATCAGAATCCCGAAATGCTACCCTCTTTAACCCCAAGTACCAGTGCCTTAGCTCAGGCTTGCCTCATTTCTAGATCATTGTACCACTTGCTGACTAGTCTCTCTGATCTTCATCTCATGACCCTCAAATCCCTCCAGAACTATCAATTCCCCTACTCAAAACAGCTCTCGGCTCTTTGTTGCATAAATGTTGCAGTCCCTGACCCTCTACGTGGCATATAAAGCCCAAAGGGCTCTGTCCTTGTCTATTCCTGCTTTATCTCTCACAACTCCCAGTGAACACAGCAGCAACATAGAACTTCTGTGGTATCTGCCCACCCCACCACAACCATCACACCCATCTTATTCTTGCCTTGCCTCTTAGTAAAAATGTCTGCCTCAGCTCTAATGTTCTTCCACCTTCTCTTTACCTGGTCATCTCTAGTTACCCTTTAACAGTGAACTCAGGGTCCCCTTTCTCAGGAAGCAAAACATTTTCTGCTATCTGATCTCTGTCATCTCCCTCCCCTACTCCAAGCTAAGCAACACCCTGTCCAAATTACTGATTTCACATAAAACATAATATTCTATTTATTTATGATATTCCCTCTTTTCTATATCTAGTTTTCCACTTGATTGCAAGCTCCATTAGGACAGGGCTCATATTTTTTACATCTTTAGTCTGGCACATATTAAGTGTCTAGTTTGCTGAATGAAAAACCAATAAAAAAATTTTTATTCCTCAGCATATAGACAAAAATTGCAGCAATATATGGATGACACTGGGAATACTTCACAACCCAGCTTTGACCACCTTATAAAAAGTTGTTTCTTCATGGGCTTATGTCGGATGAAGGTTTCAGAAATTGGAAGGAATCACGTGATTTACCACATAGGTCTGACACTTAGTTTTTCTATCTCTTGTAAATTTTCCTGGCTAAACTTCAACACAGCATTATGGAGTGAACTCTTGCCTGTTATGAAATGACTGTGGTATAGGTTAAATATGTTATGTGTGGCAATGGGCTGCCTTATACATTCAGATTTGTTTTGGGATATTGCTTCTGGAATCAGACACAAGTCATCCAGTGATGAGGGGAACCACAAGTATAGGCCAGAATGCACCTAGTGCCTGTCAAGATGAAAAGAACTGTAAAACTGGAGTTGGGGAAGAATAGAAATAAAACTGGATTGCCCTTGCATTCACGTAGCTGCTATCACGGCCCTTGGGTCAGTATTCCTTACAAATGGTTACTTAAGCATCATAATAAAGACAAAACAAAAAATTGGGCAGCTTTATTTTGGTTTCTGGTTCTTTGTAAGGAAATAAGATAAACATAAGTTTAACTTAACATATAGGAAGCAATTGTCAGCAGTCTATCTCAAGTCACTCTGAGTGGAAATGGGTTCCCTGGTAACCTGTTGGTCGGTTCTGTCTGCATCTGCCCCCTAGTGGTTCATTTGGAGTAGCTGCCCCTCAATCTGTGGTGTTTTGAACCATTTTTGGCCTTTTGTTCAGGAAAGGGAAGAGGATTTTCCCTAGAAATGTAGACGCCTGTAATCCCAGCACTTTGGGAGACCAAGGCAGCAGATCACAAGACGAGGAGTTCAAGACCAGCCTGGCTAATATGGTGAAACCCCAGCTCTACTAAAAATACAAAAAGTACCCGGGCATGGTGGCATATATACTTAACACTACTGGTGCCTGTAGGCCCAGCTACTCGGGAGGCTGAGGCAGAAGAGTCACTTAACCCGGGAGGTGGAGGTTGCAGTGAGCCAAGATTGTACCACTGCACTCCAGCCCAGGGGATAGAGTGAGACTCCATCTCAAAAAAACAAAAGAAAGAAATAAAGAAAAAAGAAATGTGGAAAATAGAGTGTCTTTTTGTATAGACCCTAGCATCTTAAAATTGAAATTTATGGAGTATATTTAATTTCTTTGGTAACTACCCAGCAACTACCCACTTCTGAAAGCCTAGTTTAACCTGAACAGAACTACATCAACTCTTATTTTACACAAGCCTGGCCATGCCTTCAAAAAATATTGTATCTTCTTGACTGGTAGAATGATTGACACATTGATTTTATTACCTTCATCCCATCTAGAATTATTAAAAGTTCGTTGTTCTGGTTGATCTTCCTTCTCAGCTAATCTTTGTGAGATTTGTGGTTTGTAATCGTTATGTAGCCAGCATTCTCAAATAATGTAGTCTTCGTTTTATATTAATCTGAAATGGAATGTTATTGGGTAAAATACCCCTTAGGGGTATAATGAAAAGGACCCATTAATTTTCAGGGCAAGAGGGCTAATTACTCCCCTCCCCACTTAAGTCTATACTAATTGCTAATAACTTTTTATAGAATTGAGTATTGAAGCTAATTTTGATTTCTTCATTCCAATGTACAGCTTTTCTGACATACTTGGCCAGAACAAGAAAAGGAGCTTTAGAAGGTTGGGTGTTTAATAAATATGCTTTATGATGTTACAGTTTGTAAATGAGTCAAAATTGAAATAAATATGGGGCTCCATGAGGGAATGCTCATGTTTTTAATTAAACAGGGCTGTAATTGGGTGACCTGAACATTTTATGAGTGCACACATGGGCAATGCTTCATTGGAGACACTTTGTAGCATCATTATAGAAAATAAAGAAGGGACAGTATAGCGTGGTGGTTAACAGCATAGTAGACTGTTGCCAGTCTACTAATTCATTGAGAATTCCAACTTCACTAGTGTGACCTTCTGAAAAGTTGCTTAACCTCCCTGTTTCTCAGCTTAATCTGTAAAATGGAGAGCACTCCCCAATTCATATCATTGTGAACATTAAATGAGATAATGTGTACAAAATCTTAACAATTCCAAACATTAATACTAACAAACAGTGTTAGGTATTTTTAGGATTAAAAGACATCCTCAGATTTGCAAAGTCATATTCATAACATTAGTCACAATAGCCAAGGGGTAGAAGCAACTCAAATGTCCATGGGTAAACAATATGCGGTATATACATACAATGGAATATTATTTGGCCTTGAAAAAGAAGGAAATTCTGCTATTTGTGATGGCAACCTGGAGGACATTATGCCAAGTGAAATAAGCTGGTTATAGAAGACAAATACTGTATGATTCTACTTGTATGAGATATTTAAAGTAGTCAACTTCATAGAAACAGAAAGTAGAATGCTGGTTACCAGGGGTTTGGGGTGAAAGAAGAATGGGGAGTTGTTTAATGGGTATAGAGTATCAGGTTTCCAGAATGAAAAAGTTCTGGAGCTCTTTTTCACAACTATGTGAATATACTTAACACTACTGAACAGTATACCTAACAATGGTTAAGGTGGTAAAATTATGCTATGTGGTTTTTACTACAATATTTTTTTAAAGACATATTTTACTAAAGGTGAGGGAGTTTTTGGGAGGTCTGTATCGTGATGTGGGTGCTAGTGATATTAGTGTGTTCATTTTGTGAAAATTCATCCAAAACGTCCTTTTGATAAGTACTTTCTGTATGTCTTTTGCCTTGATGAAAAGTTTTAAAACAAAGCTATTCCCTTCCTTCACTGATTTGCACTCACTATCACATAGACAGAAAAAGCACACAATTGCTTGTAGAAACAATTTCTTAAAATATTTCCATACACAGAAATGACTATTTAGAGGCAAGCAGGTGTGCTATGAATTCAAGGCATTCAAACATCCCTCATACATTGCTACAACCTGAATAAACCTAAGAAAATATGACACAGTGCAATGGAGATAGAATTCTTACTAACCTGTACAAGAATTTTATTCACTTTTTAAAAACAACCGCCCTTAGAGCAAGACTCAGAAGAATTCAGTAACACAAATTATACCTTTTAAAAAATAATTAACAATTCATAATCGACATACATATATTTATAACAGCTTTACTGAGATATACTCCATTTACCATAGAATTCAACCATTTAAAGTGTACACTTATATTCAGAGTTGTGTAACTATCACCACAATCAATTGTAGACCATTTTCATCACCCCAAAAAGAAGCCCTGTATGCTTTAGCAATCATTCTCCATTTCTCCCCAACATCTATCCACCCCCAGCCCTAGGTAACCACTAATCTACTTCCTTACTCTATAAATATTATTTATAGCTTATATAAATGGAATTGTACAACATTTGTCCTTTTGTGACTGGTTTATTTTACTTAGCTTAATGTTTTTGAAGTCCATCCATGTTGTAGCATACGCCTGTACCACATTCTTCTTTACGGCCCAATAATACAGATGCATCTCAACTTATGATGGGATTATGTGGTGACAAACCTATTGTACATTGAAAATATCATAAGTCAAAACTGCATTTAGCTGGGTGCAGTGGCTCACGCCTGTAATCCTAGCACTTTAGGAGGCCAAGGTGGGTGGATCACTTGAGGACAGGAGTTCGAGACCAGCCTGGACATGGTGAAACCCGTCTCTACTAATATAACAATTAGCCAGGCATGGTGGTACACACCTGTAATTCCAGCTACTCAGGAGGCTGAGGCAGAAGAATTGCTTGAACCAAGGAGGCAGAAGTTGCAGTGCCACTGCACTTCGGCCTGGGCGATGGAGTGGAACTCGGTCTCAAAAAACAAAACAAAACAAACTGCATGTAATGGACCTAATCTACCAAATATCATAAGCTTAGCCTAGCCATTGTTAAGCATGCTCAGAACACTTACATTACCCTACAATTGGGCAAAATCATCTAACATGAAGCCTATTTTGTAATAAAATGTTGAATGTCTTATGTAATTTATTGAATACTGTACTGAAAGTGAAAAATAGAAAGCTTGTATGGACACTTGAGGTACGCTTTGTACTGAATGAGTATGGCTTTCACACCATCATAAATTTGAAAATTTTTAAATCAAACCATCATAAGTCAGAACCATCTGTACTTCGTGGTATGGACATACCACCTTTTATTTATCAATTCATCAGTAAATAGACATTTTGGTTGTTTCTGCTTTTGGGCTATTATGAGTAATGCTGCTGTAAACTTCTGAGTACAAATTTTTCCATGAACAGATGGTTTCATTTCTCTTGACTATATGTATACCTGAGTGAAACTGCTGGGTCTTGACACACATATTTGATGTAAATTAAAGTGCACCCATTTAAAGTGTGTGATTTGATAAGTTTTGACATGTGTACACACATGAAATCATCACCACAACTGTGATTATAAACATATCCATCAATCATACACCAAAAATTTCTCATGCCTCTTTGACCCTCCCTATCCCAGCCCTGCCCCAAGGCAACCACTGATATAATTTCTGTCACTATGGAGGAGTTTGTACTTTCCATAATTTTATTTAGATGGACTCACACAGTACATACTCTTTTGTCTGGTTTCTTTCACCTGGCATGTTGAGATTTATCCATGTTCTTATGCATATCATTAGTTCATTTCTTATTATCCATTCTATAAATATACTAGAATTTGTTTATTCATTTACCTGTTAACAGACATTTGTGTTGTTTACAATTTTTGGCTATTACAAATAAAGCTGCCATGAACAGTCACGTACAAATTTTTGTATGGACCATGTTTTTATTTCGCTCAGAAACCTAGGAGTGGAATTGTTACATCATATGTATGTTTTTCTTTAACATTTTAAGAAATTGACAAAATGTTTTCCAAAGTAGTTGGATCATTTCACATTCCAGCCTGCAGTGTAGGAACTTTCGAGTTGTTGTGGTAAATCAACACTTACTATGTTAAAATCACTTTTTAATTTTTTAATTTTAGGCATTCTAATAGGTGAGTAGTGATATGTTATTGTGGTTTTAATTTTCATTTCCCTAGTGACTAATGATATTAAGTGTGTTTTTATTTACTTACTTCCCATCTGTATAGCTTCTTTGGTGAAATGCCTATTCAATTATTTTTCCCACTTTTACTGCATTGTTTTCTTATTGAGTTTTGAGATTTTTTTTATATGCTAAAGAGACAAGTTATTTATCAGATTCATGCTTTGTAAACATTTTCTTCCAGTCTGTAGCTTGTCTTTTTATTCTCTTATCAGTGTCTTATCTACAAAATCTTTGTGAAACCACAGGTGAATATTTTCTCCTATTTTCTTCCTAAAAGTTTTATAGTTTTAGGTTTTACATTAGGTCTGTGATTCATATTAATTTTTGTATGCAAGGTGTGGCTATAAATTCATGTTTTTGCATGTGAATTTCCAAATGTTTCAGCAACATTTGATTAAAAGGATATTTTTATCCACTCTGTTGCTTTTGAAACTGTGAAAAATCAGTTGTCCATATGTGTGTGAATCTATTTCTGAACTTTCTATTCTGCTCCATTGATCTCTTTGCTGATCTGACTCCAATACCACACTGTTCTGATTACTGATGATTTACTTAATTATTGAAATTCAGTAGTGTTAGCCTTTCCATTTTTCTACTCTTTTTTAAAAAAATTTTATTTTACTTTAAGCTCTGGAATACATGTGCTGAAAGTGCAGGTTTGTTACATAGGTATACATGTGCCATGGTGGTTTGCTGCACCTATCAATCCATCATCTACGGTTTAAGCCCCACATGCATTAGGTGTTTGTCCTAATGCTCTCCTTACCCTTGCCCCCCACCCCCCAACAGGCCCTGGTGTGTGATGTTTCCCTCACTGTGTCCATGTGTTCTCATTGTTCATCTCCCACTTATGAGGGAGAACATGCAGTGTTTGGTTTTCTGTTCCTGTGTTAGTTTGCTGAGGATGATGGTTTCTTTTTCAGAGTTATTTTGGCTACTCTAAGTCCTTTGCATTTCCATGTGAATTTTGGAATATGTCCATTTCTACAAATAATAAAAAAAAAAAAGGCTGCCAGGATTTTGATTGGTATTGCATTGAATTTATCAATTCAGAGAAAGTGACATCTTTTCAATTTTGAGTCTTGTGAATAATTAACAAGTTTTATCTCTTCATTTATTTGGGTCTTCTCTAATTTCTCTTAGCAATATTTTTTAGTTTTCAGTATGTAGGTCTCATACACCTTTTCTCAAATATATTTTACAAATATTTACCAACAATTATCAATTAATTACCAAGTATTTAATATTTTCAATGATGTTGTGAATGGTATTTTAAGAATTCCAACTTCTGAATATTCATTGCTAATTCACTTGTTAGTTTCTAGTTTTTGAGATTGTATTATGTCTTTCATAGAAAATCATATTTTCTTTGAATAAAGACTTTTATTACTTTCTTTTCAATCTAGATGTCTTCTATTTCTTTTTCTTATATGACTGTTCTGGCTAGAACTTCCAGTACAAGGTGGAAGAGAAGTGCTGATTTCTGAGATAAATAAATGATGACTCTTTATCATAATGTATTATTGTTTTTATATATTGTTGGATTCAATTTGCTAAAATTTTGTTTACAATTTTTCTACTCATCTTTATAAGGGATATTGTTCTGTAATTTCCTTTAATGTCTTTTTCAGGTTTTGGTGTTGGAGTAATGCTGTCCTCATAGAGAATTAGAATTATCCCCTCTTTAAGAAAGAATTATCCTCATAAAGAAAGAATTATCCTCTTTCTCAATTTTCTGGAATGCTTTGTGTGGAATTGGTATTATTTCTTTCTTAACTGTTTGCTAAAATGTACAAGTGAAGTGATCTGGACCTGGAGTTTTCTTTGTGGGATGACTTTAAACTACAGTTTTGATTTCTATAAGAGGGCTGCATATGTTAAATTTATCTTCTTGAGTGAACTTTGCTACTTTATGTTCTTCAAGAAATTTTTGGCCATCTAAGTTGTCAGATCTATTGAAATAAAGTAGTTCAAAATCAGTCTGGCCAATATGGTGAAATCCCATCTCTACTAAAAATATAAAAATTAGCCAGGCATGATGGTGCATGCCTGTAATCCCACCTACTCGGGAGGCTGAGGCAGGAGAATCACTTGAACTCCGGAAGCAGAGGTTGCAGTGAGCTGAGATCATGGCACTGCACTCCAGCCTGGGAAACAGAGCAAGACTTTGTCTTAAAAGAAGAAGAAGAATAATAAAGTAGTTCAAAACTTTCCGTTATTAACCTTTTAATATCTGCAGAATTTGTACCGATGTCACTTTGCTCATTTCTGATATATTGGTAAGTTGTGTCTCCTTTTTATTCTGATCATTCTGACTATAAGTTTGTCAATTTTATTCTTCAAGAATAAACTATTGATTAAACTGATTTGTTTACTGTTTTCTGTTTTTATGTTTCATTGTCTCTCTGATCTTTATTATTTCCTTTCTTCTGCTTGTTTTGAATTTAATTTCCTCTTTTTCTAGTTCCTTCAAGTGGAAATTGCTATCATTGGCTTGAGATTAAGATTTGATTATTTTCTAATATAGGCATTTAGTGCTATAGATTTCCTCCCAAGTGTTGCTTTTGTGGTATCTCATAAATTTTAATGTCATCTTTTAATTTTATTAAATTCAAAATGCTTTCTAATCACCTTTAGATTTCTTTCAGTTACGAGCTTTTAATAAGTATGTTTAGTTTTGAAATATTTGGGGGAATTTCCAGAGATCTTTTTTTTGTTATCAATCCCTACTTTAATTCTATTGAGGTCAGAGAATATACTGTGCATGAATTTGAATCATTTTAACTTTATTGAGACTTGTTCTGTGACCATAATATGGTCTATCTTAGTTAATGTTCTATGTGTACTTGAAAAAAAAAAAATGTGGCCAGGCATGGTGGCTAACACCTGTAATTTCACCACTTTGGGAGTCTGAGATAGTGAGATCATTCGAGCCCAGGAGTTCGAGACGAGCCTGTGCAACATGGAGAAACCCCATCTCTACAAAAAATAGAAAAATTAGCTGGGCATGGTGTTGTGTGCCTGTAGTCCCAGCTACTTGGGAGGCTGAAATGGGAGGACTACCTGAGCCTGGGAAGGTTGAGGCTGCAGTGAGCCATGATCACACCATTGCCCTCCAGCCTGGGGAACAAAGTGAGACCCTGTCTCAAAAAAATAAAAAAATGTTTATTTTTCTGTCACTGGGTGGAATGTGCCAAAAATGTCACTTGGGTAAAGTTGGTTGATTTTGTTGTCTATTATATTCTTGCAGATTTTTTAAATTTATTTTTACATTTTTGAGAGAGGGACATTGAAGTCTCTATAATTGTGGATTTGTTGATCTCTCTTTGTAGTTCTATCATTTTTACTTGATTTATTTATTAGTTGTAAAAACTTTCAAGATTGTTATTTCTTCCTGGTAAACTAATCCCTTTATCATTATGAAATGACCCTATCTAACCCTGGTTATATTCTTTGCTCTATAATCTAATTTGCCTAATAATGATACAGCCACTCCAGCTTTTTATTAGTGTTAATGTAGAATATCTTTTCCATTTCTTTTGCTTTTAACTTATTTGTGTCTTTATAAAGTGTGTTTTTTTATAGACAACATATTAGCTGACTCTTGCTTTTTATCTAATATGACAATCTCTAGTTTTATTTGGGGTATTTAGATCATTTATATTTGATATGATTATTGACATGGTTAGGTTCATATTTATTTTTATTGGAAATGAGGTCTCTCACTATGTTGCCCAGGTTGGAGCACAGTGGCTTTTCACAGGTATGATCATACCACACTATAGCCCTGAACTCATGGGCTCAAGCAATCTGCCTGCTTCAGCCTCCTGAGTAGCTGGGACTATGCATGTATGCCACTATGCCCAGCTTAGGTTTCAGTTTATTATCTTGCTATATGTGTTGTTTTTGTGCTTTATTCTCTTTTTTCCTTTTTTCTATCTTCTTTTAGATTGAATATTTCAAAAATTCTATTTATCCCATCTATTGACCTGTTAATCATAACTTTTTTATTTTATTTGTTGGTTTAGGATTTATAGTATACATCCTAACTAATCACAGTCTATCTTCAAGTGATATTATACCACTTCACATATAGTGAACCTTATAAAAGTGTATTTCCATTTCTCCCCTTCCAGTCTGCGTGCTATTGTTGTTGTACATTTTATTCTTACATATATTATAAAACTTACACTACATTGCTATTATTTTTGTTTAAATAATTCTCTTTTAAAAATATTTAAATAATAGTAAAGATCTTATTTACCCAAGTAGTTAACATTTTTTGTGCTCTTCATTTCTTTGTGTAGACATATATTTTCATCTAGTATCATTTTCCATCTGCTTAAAGGACCTCTCTTAATATATTTTATAGTGTGAATTTGCTGATTCTTTCAGCTTTTTTATGTCTGAAAAAGTCTTTATTTCACCTTTGCTTTGAAAGATATTTTTGCTGAGTATAGGATTTAGGATGAGGGTTTTTTTTTCCTTTCAGCACTTTAGAAAATATTGTTCCACTCTCTTCTTACATTTTTGTCTCAAAGAGAAGTCCGTTGCCATCCTTATCCTTGTTTTTCTGTACATAACCTATTTGTCCTCTGGTGGCTTTAAAGATTTCCTCTTTATTACTGGTTTTGGGCAATTTGTTTATGATGTACCTTAATGTAATTGTCTTCATTTTTCTTATACTTGGGGTTTGTTGAGCTTCTTGGATCCATAGGTTCATAGTTTTTATAAAATTTGGGCAACTCTAGCCAGGCTCAGTGGTATGTACCTGTAGTTCCAGCTACTCTGGAGGCTGAGGCTGGAGGATCACTCGAACCTAGCAGTTTGGGGCTGCAGTGTGCCATGATGGCACCTGTGAATAGCCACTGCACTCCAGCCTGGGAAACGTAGTGAGACCCCTGCTTCTAAAATAAAAAGAAGGCAATTCTGGCCATATTTCTTCAAATACAGTTATAGTAATTATTTCAACGTTATTTGCTAAATCTAATTTGTATTTTAGTTCTGAGTTCTTTTTAATTGATTGCCTTTTTCCTCATTATGGGTTTATTTTCACACTTCTTTGCATATTGGTAAATTTTTATTGAGTGCCAGACATTTTGAATTTTACCTTGTTGAGTCCTAGATATTTGTGTATTCCTATAAATATTCTTGAGCTTTGTTCTGAGATGGCTCAGTTACTTCAAAACAATCTAATCTTTTCAAGTCTGTCTGTATTTCTTTCTTCTTTTTTTTTTTTTTTTTTTTTTTGAGTTTGAGTTTGAGTTAGAGTCTTGCTTATTGCCCAGGCTGGAGTACAGTGGCACATTCATGGCTCATTGCAGTCTCAAACTCCTGGACTCTAGTAATCTCCCACCTCAGCCTCCTGAGTAGCTGAAGCTACAGGCACGTGCCACCATGCCCAGCTAATTGCTTTTTTTTTAAAGGTGGGGTCTCAATATCTTGAACAGGCTCATCTCAAACTCCTGGCGTCAAGGGATCCTCCCACCCCAGCCTCCCAAGCTGCTGGGATTACAATTGTAAGCCACCACACCTGGCCTGTGTGTTTCAAGATTTGTTAAGGGAAACAGAGCCATGTTTATTCCACAGCTAATTATTCCCCACTACTGAGGCAAGAGTCTTTTGAGTACTCTACTCAATGCTTTGTGAATTATGAGTTTTCCTAGTCTGGCTGGTGGGAAGAGGCACTATTCCTGGACTTGTCTGAGCCCCAAGTACTGTTACCTCTAATCCTCCGGGTAGTAATTTCCCCAGATGTTGGTAGTTTTTCCACATAGATACACTGATCTCTACTTTACTGAATATTCAACTGGGTCCCTCTGTAGATCTCTATAGAGTTCCCTCTTTGCCCAGCTCTCTCCTCTCCAGTATTCTGTCCTGCAAATTCTAGCTCAACCTTTACCAACCCACGAGTTACAGGCTGCATGTGGTCCAGGATGGCTTTGAATGTGGTCCAACACAAATTTGTAAACTTTCTTAAAACATTGAGAATTTTTTTTTGCAATTTTTATTTAGCTCATCAGCTATCATTAGTGTTAGTGTTAAGTGTGGCCCAAGACAATTATTCTTCTTCCAATGTTGCCCAGGGAAGCCAAAAGATTGGACACCCCTGCTCTAGCTATTTGAGTCTGCTGGGATTCTCAGCTCTGTCTATTCTCAGAGAGTCTGGCTCAGGGAGTTTCTTCTTCCCACGTCGTAACTTTGAAACTCTCTCAAGGTAGTAAGCTGGGGAATGCACAGTGCTCTTCTCCTTTGTTTTCTATCTCTCAGGGATCACTGTTCTTCTTTTCCTGGTTCTAGTGCCTTGAAAACTGTTGTTTAATATATTTTTCCTGATATTTGGTTGTTTCAGGCAGGAGGGTAAATCTGGCCTCTTGTACTTTAAATTTGCAGGAATTCATAGTCCCTTATATATACCTATCTTAAAACTAAAATAATTTCTTTCCAGTTAATCCTTCACTGGTAGAAGACTTTTTTCAATATTAAATTGTTCTATTTTATTTTTGCTGCTGTTATTCTTAATTCTGTGAATTTATAAGTAATAAAGTTTGCATTTTAATTAATGCTTTCAAATTTCACCAGTTTCCCAACACAGTGAATCATGCAAAAAGGCAAAAATTCAACTCAAAAAGAGAACTTTTGCTGTAGAAAGGTGATCTTCCACAAATTCTGCCCACAATGGTGTGTGTGTGTGTGATCCCAGAGACACTATGTAGATGTTGTTAGGGAAGGGACTGGAGGCTGGGTCTCCACTGGTGGGATTGTCCCTAACTGGGGAGGCCTGGCTTTGTTCTCAATTGTCTTAACTTTGAAGAATCCTCAAAGAATTTGGGTGGCTATTGACCAATTATTCAGCTATGTTAAAGTGGTTTCGTGGGTATTTCGAAACATCTTGTCCTACCCTTACCATTTTGTAAATGAGGAAATATAAGTGTACAGCTTTTAGGAGACTTACACAAGTTTTCCAGGAAGTTCTGAGATCTAAGCTGAGACTTAGGTCTCTGGACTCCCATCTTGAGAGTGTTCCCACTATATGGCACAACAACCGTGCTCACAGATATGACCATATTAGTGCAGTGGTAACACTAGCGCTCATGGGGCATTTCTGAAACACCATTTTTGCTGACCGATGTTTAATTCATCCTCCTTCTCAATGTCACCCTACTTCTTGCTTGTGAGCAGTTTAAACACTGGGGACTGGGATGGCTATTTCTAATCCAAGGGTAGAAGAATGAGGCACTTCTTGATACCAAAGCAGTCTAGAAAATTAGTCATTGATGAAAGGCGAGTTTGTAATATCCCACAGGCATTTACTTTGGAAACTAGAAGTTCTCAAGATGCTTTCTTTTCACTTTCCTTTTATCACCCTAGATTAATGAGGTATACTTGACAAATAAAAGCTGTGTATATTTAAGGTATAAAACATGATCTTTTGATATACACATATATTATGAAATGATTACCACAATCAAGCTACTGAACATATCCATCAGTCACTTCACATAGGTATCATTTTTTGTCTGTGTTGTCAGAACACTAAGATCTACTCTCTTAGCAAATTTCAAGTACACAATGCATTATTATTTTGTAGAGACAGGGTCTCATTATGTTGCCCAGGCTGGTCTCAAACTCTTGGGCTCAAATGATTCCCCTGCCTTAGCCTCCCAAAGTGCTGAGTCACAGCCCTGCCTCAATACATCATTATTAACTATAATCACCATGCTGTACATTAGGTCTCTAAAACTACTCATAAAGTGAAAGTTTGTACCTTTTTACCCAGATTCCCCCACTTTCCCAACCTGCCAGCTACTGGCTACCACCGTTCCATGCTTTCTTTTTTTTTTTCTGAGATGGGGCCTCACTATGTCACCCAGGCTAGAGTGCAGTGGTATGGTCTTGGCTCACTGCAACCTCCACCCCCTGAACTCAAGCAATACTCCCTCCTCAGACTCCCAAGTAGCTGGGGCCATGGACGTGCACCGGCTAAGTTTTTTATTTTTAGTAGAGATGGGGTTTCACCATGTTTCCCAGGCTGATCTCAGACTTCTGAGTTCAAGAGATCCACCTGCCTTGGCCTCCCAAAAAGCTGGGATTACCGGCGTGAGCCACTGTGCCCGGCCCCATGCTTTATTTCTATGGGTTTGCCTTCTTCAGCTTCCACAGAAAGTAAGATCATGCAATCAATAGTTGTCTTTTGATGTATGGCTTACTGCACTTAGCATAATGGACCTCTAGGTCCATTCATGTTGTCACAAATATTAAGATTCGTTTTTAAGGCTTAAAAGTCCATTGTGTGTATATACATATATACATACATATATGCTACATTTTCTTTAACCATTCATCTGTTGAGGGACAATCAGGTTGTTTCCATATCTTGGCTATTGTGAATAATGCTGCAATGAGCATAAGAGTGTAGAGATCTTTTTAAGATTCTTATTTAATTTCCTTTGAGTATATACCCAGAACTGGAACTTCTGGATCATATGGTAATTCTACTTATAGTTTTCTGAGGAAACTCCATGCTGTTTTCCATAATGCCTGTACTACTTTACATTCCCACCAACAGAGTATGATGGTTTCCTTTTCTCTACATCCTCAACAACAATTATTATTTAAATTATTGATAGTATCATCTCACACCCTTCAAGTTTTATTGAGATTTAAAATACACAAAGTGTACAAATGTTAAGTCAGTTTGATGAATTTTTACTATTTATACGTCTGTGTAACCATCACCCAGATCAAGACAAAAGGGATTCCAGGAAGACTTCCAGAAAGCTTACTCATGCCCCTTCCAAGTCAATACCTGCCCCTTATAATTACTATTGTAACTTCTATGGCTATTGATTAGTTTTATCCGTCCTTGAATTTCACATTAATGGAATAATAATGTCTTTTTCATACTCTTTCACTCAACATTTTAAGAGATTCATCCATATTATTGTGTGAAACAAGTTTGTTTTCTTTTATTGCTAAGTAGTATTTTATTCTGTGAATATACCATAGTTTATTTATCCATTGTCCTGTTGATGGACACTTGAGTTCATTCTGGTTTAGGACTATTGTGAATAAAGCTGCTGTTGATATTTCTGTAGGACTCTTTTGGTGAAGATATGCACTCAGTGTTCTGAGCTATATGCCTAGGAATACCCTACTATGAACTATATCTGAAGGCTCTTAATACCTATATTGTAACATCGTTGATTATTAATTTTACATATCCAATTGCCCTTCTAATTCCCAAGGTGTTACTCTGGCTGCCACAAAGCACAGGATGCTATTCCTGACCTTCTTTTCTTCCCCAAAGAGAGTCACTTCTGCAAAGCCATCAAGAATTAGGATAGGTGGCAGCAGAGGAACCCTTGCACATGCCCTATAGCTCCCTTGGAGGATTTTGAATGGAGCCTTGGTTGTCTTTCCCCTTAGTAGGGTTGATGATAGCATGGGATCCTGAGAACATGCCAGGGGGAAAAGCAGAATTGCCCCCAGGGAAAAAAATGAAAAATTGAATATTTTATTTCCTTCAGCAGATGTACTTATTAAAACCAAACTGGGCAAAAGGGAAGAAACCATCAAAGAAATTGCTTTCTCTCTAAAGAGACAGCACCTTGTCAAGGTAGGTGGTGGGACTTAAGGAACTTTGGCCACATTGTTATGATTGCTTTTCTCGTTGAAGATATGAAACACATAGAGGCTGGTTCTATAGTTGCTGGGTTCATTTCACTCTGTGCCATGCCTTTATTCATCAGGCACTAGGCAGAAGATAGTACTGAATTAGGATAATTATCCCTGTGTAGCCAGTAACTTTCATAATAACTTTACGGTCATATGAAAAAGCAGACAAGTTGTTTGTCTGAAGGACAACAGATGTGACTGACTCTTACCCTCTTGCCTATCTAGATGAATTTTAATATGTAGTTTTTCGAACTTTAAATAATAGCTTCCCCAAATCTCATAGAACTCTCTGGGAAAGAGGACATTTATCCTCATTGCCCAATCCCTGCCTGGAAAGTTATTAATGAACTTTTCTCTTTTCTCATAAAATTGTTTTGGGGTTTGTCTCTGTTAGGCTGCTAGTTTGAAGTTAGGAGGTGGGCTATGAATGGGTTTGGAATAAATGTGATGTGTCACCCTTGGCCTTCTTTCTTGAAGTATAGTTTTCTTTAGAACCTCGTTTTTAGGAGTCTACAGAGATAAATACCATAAGATAGTGTTGACGTTGGAGTAGGAATAAATCATTACTACTAGCCTTTGGGCTAACAGCTCAGACTTCGTCATTGTGTTTCAGCTGTGATCTAGGAACTAGGAACAATTGTCAGTTCAGAGAAATGCCCTGGCCCCTGGAATATTCTCTCCCACATGTCCTAATGGCACAAACACATCTTTAAGGCTGCTAGCAGCACCTTTACTTATCTAAGACTCATGAGGAAAAGCTACTGGTGTCCTGAAACATGTGATCTAAGAAGGTACTGTGTAAAGGTAATTTTAAAAATCCTATTTTTTCATTGACTTACAATTTCAGAGCCATGTGACTTCAGTTTTGGTAGATTTTCCATTGGCACTGCTACCTACTACTTTGGCTTTATGTTTGCCTCTACACTTATTCAACATAATCCATCTCAGGAAAATGGTTACATTAAGACATATTTGTTATAAAGGTTTCAAAAATTGCTTGCAATTTATTTTTAAAGTTAAAATTTGAACCAAGCTAGAGATGGCCTATCCTTATACCTACCTTTGTGGTCAGGTCCTCCACCATCAAAGCATCTTCCCTGACACCACACACAAAAAAAATCTTCTCAATTCTTGTACTCAGAATTAAGAAGTGAACATTTGGAAGATTTAATAATGGTTACTCCCAAAGATCTATATCAATAACATAAAATTATTTGCGGGATATTGTGACAAAGTCTATTGATATTTGAATCATTGCTTTAGTTGATACAAAAGCAATGGTGTTATTTTCTCCCCCCTTTTTACCCCATTTTCCTTACTATAAGAGCACATTTTCTTTATAACAGTGAAAGTATGAAGACACTAGAATCAGGAAGATGTTTAATAATTGGAAAATCTTCAAACCAGTTCACCATTTCTTGTATAACAAGGATATTATGGTGTATAGATTAGTTCAGAAGGAGTTAAATATGAATAAAGGTTGCTGGGAAGATTAAAATTCTTAATTCAAAACAATTTGATTGAGTAAGTGTTATTTTGTGATAAACAGCCAGGTTTTAAATTTCCTGTGTCTTGCTTATAAGACCAGCATATACCTCCACAGAGAAAAGCAAGTCTCTCTTTATTTTAAACATAATCATAGACAATCAGTAGAGTCCCTTTTGAAATGAAATGCTATTATTTCAAAGGAACTGAGTGGATATAGAATCACTTGTGTCAATCGAGGAATGATGAGGTTCATAAATTTTTAAAGGAGAGCTTTATTTTTCATAAAGCATTGCAGACTGCAGGGTGGCAGTTTTGACAGTCTAGGAAGCACAGCCTCGAACCAGAAGCCAGAAACAGATACTCTGAGGAAGGGGAGAATAAGACAGGAATTCCAGCTGAGTGAGGTGGTCAAATGTACATATTGAATAAGCTATAGGAGGAGTCATGAATAGTTATGAAACGGGAAACATGAGCATGCGCAATTGAGCTTTATGCCCTTCTGTGGGACCCATGTTCAAAAATGGTGGTGTTAGCATGATCCAGTAGTGGAGTTTCAACCCTCTGATGTTAAAAAGTGAAGCAGAGGACATGAAAACTCTCACTACTGCATTCTCTGTACACTGGCCTGAGCCATGATTGGTGGTCTCTTATCAGAAGGAATGCTGGTCAGTTGTTGTGCCAAAAGGGAGGGCCCACGACAGGTGGTTGGTTGATATCAGTGGTAGAGTCTTTCAAAAAGGCTGATTTCTGTTTAGCCTTTAGGAAAGAAAGCCTAATGGCAGTTAGCAAGGGAGGAGGTATTACAAGGTGCGTCTGACCTCCCATCCTGTCAGGACCAAGAACTCGGTTTTCAAGGTTATTCTGAGGTCCCCTTGGTCAAGAGGGAGTTCATTCAGTCAGCTGGGGGCCTTCTGATTTTACTTATATTTCTCAGTTGTAGTAACTTATTTACAATTGACCACTCGACATTTGCCCATTGATTACATACGCAGTGGTTGACGAGCAATGGGTATTTTCATTGTTAATCTGTGTGAAATGCAGCTATGCAATTTAAGTATATGTTGGCATTTTCAGCTGTCATGGACACTGGGTTTTAAAGATAACGACTCCAGGAAGTTTTAGTTCCTTCATCTAAGAAATAAAAATAATGCATACCCTCTCCGGGTAACAGTTTTGATTTCTTGCTTGTTATTATTATAGGCATGCATGCATGCATGAATCATACCAAAATCTCACTGCAGCCAGCTTTTTGAGCAAGAAAATAGAACTTCACACATACTTTCTTAAAACTCAGTTCTCTTTGTGTCTTCGTTAAAGTGACTTTGGGACCATGGAGAACTTAACATTGCAATTTTTTATTTTATTTTTTATTTGATATAGGATCTCACTCTGTCACCCAGGCTGGAGTGCAGTGGCACCATCATGGCTCACTGCAGCCTCAACCTGCCCTGCTTAAGTGATCCTCCCACCTCCCGAGTTGCTGGGGTTACAGGCATGCGCCACCATGCCCAGCTATTTTTTCTTTCTTTTTCTTTTTTTTGTATTTTTTGCAGAGATGGGATCTCGCCATGCTCCCCAGGCTGGTCTCAAACTCCTGGGTTCAGGCAATCCACCTGCCTGGACCTGCCAAAGTGCTGGGACTACAGGTGTGAGCCACCATGCCTGGTCAACATTGCAGTTTTAAAAGTGAAGTCTGTACTTGCCTATTTCCACAACTTAGTTTTCATTAAAAAGAAACTGAACTGTGGAGACTGGGTTTTCTAAACCACATTTCTAGGAGAGAGAGGAGTGGAAGAAGAAAGGGGAGCTTTCCCCAAAAGGTGTCCTCTTTTGAGTGTTCAGTCACCTTCTCCTTTTCCCCCAGCAATCCCCTGCTGTTTGCTTTATGACTTAATGAATGCAAGAGGCCATTCTATTTACTGCCTTCAGCAGTTGGAGCTATCCATGTGGCTTCTTCCCCTAGAGGAATTTCACAGATAAATTATTGCATACAATTACATACAATAAATTTAAATTGAACAGGGTGAGTAGCAGGCAGGCTAGTCTGAGTGTTTCTATGGAGTTAATCCCTGGTGAAGAGGGAAAATCGCTGCATATAAATGAGATCTCATTGCTGTCCTAAACCAGTTGATAAGTGATACCATCTGCTGGAAAGGAATTCTCAATGCCCTTGACACTTGCCCCACCCACTTTCCAAAATAACCATTCTCCAATTCACTATGTACTAGCTTTCACATGCAAGAAGGTTGTTGGGTGGGCTGCTGTCACCTTTCCCCAGTGGCATAGGGTCCTAGCTAATTGACTAATACTATAAACCTGATTCGCTAATGGAAAAACAACCCATATTTTTAGGACAACAATCATATTAGGGCTCAAGCTGTGGCCTAAATCAGTGTTCTTAACCTTGGCTGCATATCAGAATCCTCTGGGGAACCTTTAAAAATCCCAATGCCCAGCCTATGCCCCAACTCCCAGGTGATTCCAAAGTACAGCTAAGTTTGGAAACCAATGGCCTAAATCCTAAATCAGTACTTCTCAAATTTTTGTGACTACGTATCCCCGGGAGGTCTTGTTAAAATGCAGATTCAGATTTTGGGTGGGGTGGACTCTCTGGGTTGAGACTCTGCAGTTATAACAAGCTCCCAGGTGAAGCCCACACTGCTGATCCAGACTACATTTTGTGCAGCTCTGATTTCTCTCATTAGTGTCATAATCTAACTCAGTGATTTTCAAACTTTTTTCTTAAAGCTTTTGAAAAAAAGAAAAATAGCTCAAGCAATCTGAGTATGTGCAAAGTTTAGCAGGCTCAGAGAGACATGAGTATGGGACGTCAGTCATTCCACACCCCACAACCATGCTAGGGACACTTGTTTAAAGTCATATGTACCTGACTACCTACCTCCTTCATTATACTTATGCTCCTCAAATTTGTGATACAAAGAACAGTGTATAGCCAGCCTATAATTTATGTTATTTTAAGGTAAATTCTTGGTGAACAACTTAGGAACCTGCCTCTTTTCTCCTTAAAAATCCACTTGTAGGCTGAGCATGGTGGCTCTTGCCTGTAATTCCAGCACTCCTGGAGGCCGAGGTCGGAGGATCCCTTGAGCCTAGAAGTTTGAGACCAGCCTGGACAATAGAGTGAGACCTTGTCTCTACTAAAATTCAAAAAAATTAGCCAGGCATTGTGGTGCATGCCTGTAGTCCCAGCTACTGGGGGAGGAAGCATGAGCTGAGGTGGGAGGATTGCTTGAGCATGGGAGGTTGAGGCTACTGTGACCCCTGATCGTACCACTGCACTCCAGCCTGGGTGACAGAGGGAGATCTTGTCTTAAAAAAAAAAAAAAAAACACAACCACTTGTAACTGCTGCTAATTAGAGTGTACATTCAAAGCAATTTAAAGCTGTAGTCCAGGGTGACCGTCCTCAAACTTTGAGCTCGAATAAATGCTATACTTATGTCTTCTGAATTCATTATTTAAGTTGACAGTATGAAATCCTTTCTTCAGATCCAAACTGACAGCAAAGCCTCATATATACAACAGGTAGAACTTGGGTGCTTCCAACAGTAAAGTGCCAGAGCCAGTCCACAAAGCTAATCAACCATGATTACATCATGTACATTCCTTGTTAATGTACATACCATGAATACTGTTATGCCCTTCTGCCTGATGTTAACTCTTCCTTGCAAGGGAATATCTATAATTAGCAATTAATTGAATTTCTGAAGGTTTCTTTAGGGTCCTAATTTGTAAGAGATTTTTAACCTTGTTTGCATAACCATAAATGGCTGGTTTCCACACAGTCACCTGTGGCCACAGTGCCCCACCCAAAGCATCATGTATGTATAAATCTGACTTCAGCCCATCTTTAAATTAACTCAAATGAGGTATTGGAGCCTGACTGCTCATGTTCATGAACTAATTCAAACACATATTTCAAAGTTCAGCTGTTAAAGTGATACCACCAGTGTCACTCATTTTCATTCTAAGGCCTATCTCTAACTTTATTCATTCACACATTATCTGCCTGTTTCTATGAAAATGTAAGTTTCATGATGGCAGGTACTTTCTCTGTCTTGTTACCACTGTAGCCCCACACTCAGAATCATGCCTAATACATAGTAAGTGTTTGATAAATATCTATGGAACAGTTGCACAAAGAAACTTCACCAAAAATTCCAGAGGCAGATTAGGTAGCCAGTGACCATGTTCTCTGGACTCGGCCAACTGCAGCAACCTTTGTGACCACACAGTCAACACAATAAGCTGCAGCATCTGCACTGTAATTAAGTTCATTCAAGCAAAACTATCTTCAGTAGGGACATTTTCCCTTCTAGAGAGCAAGCACATTTTGATTTTATCTGTTCTCAAACTGACCCTTTGCTCATTATAATAGTTAAAAACACACCCTTGGGATGGAGATTTAAGATGCTAATGAGACATGCAATATATGAACAAGCATGTACAAGTACTGCTCATGTGCACCCAGACCACCCAGAACATACTAATAGTAACACCTCTTTCCAACTCTTTATGAGTAATTATGGAAGACCCCATAAAGGGAGTCTCCCTAGTGCCAGTCTTTGCTGTCTCATCCTAATGAACAGCCTGCCCTGAATTCCCTCTCTCAGGGTGTACTGTTTATTTTGCACCTAATTTTCACAATGTTCTTTTTCTTTTGCAATAAATTACTCTATGCCATACTTCCTTTGCTGTGTGTCTCTTGTTTAAATTCTTTTAAGCCAAGAAGAACTGCAGTATCACATCAGCCATCAACATTCCTATTTCTTTTCATCCAAACCAGACTGATTTGGACCTTCCCTCCATTTAAGTTGGTCTCACCATTATCACCACTCTGGGTTTCTATCCTACTTTTAGCTCTATAGTTATTGGTAGCTGAATTGTACACATTTGTGACTACAAAGAAGAGTATGAGCTAGGTATTTGAAGCTAGGAGTCACTACCGTCAACATGGTAATTGAAGCGACACAGATGGATGAAATTGTCCAGGAGGAGAGCATAGAGAAGACAGGCTGGGTTGGAACCTCAGGTACTCAATCTTTAAAGAAAATGGTTTTCTATGCTTTGCTGTACCTCCCTAATATGACTCACTGCCATATACAAACCTGCACAGCCAGATTATCACAAATTTCTTCTGCTGTAACCTGATTTCTAGACCCTTACTATTCTGGAGGGTAAGTTGGACATACTCATTTATCAGTTTATCAGTGTCTGCTTAAAAATGTAATATTTTGGCTACCAAAGCAATTACAAATAAAACAACCTTACCACTCCATTTCCTTAACAGTATCAACCATAATTTAAAAGAGTCCTCATGAAGTAAATAAAGGTAATGGAAGAAAGGGTAAAATCAAATACCAAGTTATTTTTAATGATTTATTTTCAGGGCTATTTTATGAAGAGATGTGTGGTAATACAGAATTGAGATAATTACTAGATTTTTCTTTTTTTCACAAGAAAGTCAATATCCAGAAATTAGAAAATCTTCCCAGATAATGGAAAAATAGCTTTGACATTTTAAAAATTTTCTGAGTATGATTTTGTTGACTATCAGAACTTCTAGCTTCATAAAAAAGAAAACAAACAAAATCAAATAATTTAAAAAAAGAACTACCCCCTAAAGAGAAATATTTGAGGAGGCAATGCCAAAAATGTCTTGGCTCATCATGAAAGAAATGAAAAACATCAAGATCAATGAGAGTAAACTGTAAAATGGTTCTCTGCCTTAATTTAGTTGCTATTCTCTATTAACTGTGAGAGTCATTCAGTAAGTCCCAAAGGGAAGTGAATCAAGTATAGCTGTGGCAGGTTATCTTCAAGACAGCCCCCAGTGGTCCTAGCCTCCTGATATTCACACCCTTGTGTCATCCTCCTGTGTATGGGCCGGATTAACTCATTGACTTCTAACAAATAGACTACTACAGAAGTGGTAGTGTGTTAGGTTATAAAATAGTGGCTTCTGTCTGGAACACTCTCTCTTTGATTGTTCATCTTGGGACAAGCCAGCTACCAGGTTCTGAGGCAATCTTGTGGAGAGGCTCATGTGGAAAGGGATCAAGGCCTGTCAACAGTCAACTGAATGATTTCAGAAGCTGATTCCCTTCCCCCAAGTTGAGCCTTCACATGAGACCACAGCCCCAACCAATAGCTTGACTATAACCTCATGAGAGAATGTGAGAGCCAGAGGCATCAAGCTAAGCCACACTTGAATTCCTGACATACAGAAACCCGTGACAATAAATGTTTGTTATTCTAAACTGCTAAGCGATGGGGTTATGTGTTATAAAGCAATAGATAAGACAGTTTTAGTCATAGATATCACATTGGCCTTTCACAATCAACTGTACAAACCTGAATTATTATAGTAGACTACTACATTACAAGATCTGCTATATCTATAGAAATTAATCAACCCTGCTTGAAAGCATTTTCTTTTTCTTCTTCATGTCTCATGGTCTATATCTAGTAGGTCTTCAAATAATCATTTAAAAAAATTATATCACTCCCTGGAAATGCCATACACTAGGTCAAAAGTTCGGTGCATGTATCATCCAGTACTGTTTGTTGCAGAGAGCTAACAGGGCCAGGAGGAGTTCATTTACCTCTTCTTGGATCCTTTTAGTGTTTATTAACATATTTTTAACATGCTTTAGGTTCTTTTAGGAAACAAAGGCAACCACTTTTTCTCCTCCAAGAAACAGAATTCTGGAGATTCTGACTATAAGTCTAGTTGAGAAACAAGGTTGGATCATACCCGTACTGCTTAAGACACATACTTACTTTGAGGGCAGTGGGAAAAATTATGACATACCCGTGAGACAAAAATAGTGATGCATTAACCGGTAAAGAAGATCTAAGGCAAAAAAAAGAATGCCACAGAACTCTAGAGATAAAACTGCAAATAGGACTTAAGGAACAACTGAAATAACCTAAGAAAATATATTCTATAAGACCAGTTAAGCTTCTGGCACACAGTTTAAGGACTTGGAGTTCATTCATTCACTAGTCATAAAGTAATGTGAGAACTTGGAAAGTGCTTAGTTCTGTGCCAGTCATGGGGTGGATACAAAGACAGTATTGACATCATCCTTGCCCTCAAGAACACTGTTAAGGGAGGGATAACATGGGGAAACATGCCAGATATACGTGACGGGGGGATGGAGGCAGCAAATTACCTTGCCATGTATGTACCTATGCAACAGTCCTGCATGATTTGCACATGTACCCCAGAACCTAAAGTACAACAACAAAAAAAGATCCTAATCAACTGTGAGTAAAATTACTTACACGTAAAATAATTAGAGAACTAGAAGGCAGCATATAGTATACTGCAAATAATATACATCCTGGCAAAATGGTAAATTGAAAAGAAATGGACCTAGACACATCACGTAAAACCTCTAATAGTGGATTAAAAATATGTTTAGGAAATAAATATACACTGCTAAATGAGATTTATAGGAGGCCATTGTTTTGGAGTAAGCTCTTATTATAGGCACCAATAGACCAGACTAAAAATCCAAATGAAGTCACCCATCCTAAAGTCACCAAACCTAAACTAAGTTGTCTTCTGACATTGCAAGGAGAAACAGCTAATTTCCCTAGCAGGCCAGTTTATAATCTTCAATAGGCTTGACAATGAAGTTCCCTCTGCTTTAATTCTTACACAAAAAAAGTGTCCTGAAGTAACCTGATATTAACTATTATTTTTCTGTTGCCCTGTTTCCTTGTCCTGCTTTACAGGAAAAGTAGCTTTGAAAGGACTACTATGCTCTTCATTCTTTGCTTTTGCTTTCTTCAGACTTTCTCTGTAAAGCCAACTCCTTCTGCTCATCTCATTAAAACACTGATTCTGTTTCATGGAACAAAGTGTTGCCCAATTCTAGAATCACAAATAAAGCCAATGACGATCTTTAAACTTAATTATTGTAATTTTGTCTTTTGATGATACTTTTCTGGTGCAGATTGTGCTTATTTACCACATATAAGTCCCTGAACCCAGAAGATTAAGAGGCAAGAAGCAATGGTAGGAGGGGAGGGGAAATGGTACACATTTAGATAAGTCTAAATAAACTGTAAAGCCACTAATAGCTAATATTCATTTGGGGAGATGGTAGAAATAAAATGTCAGGCAACAAAAATATAGAAATTGAGTGGTGACAAGAACTAAAACAGTCTAAGGTCTTTGTGTTATTTTGAAGAAAGATCCCTATCTTTCTCAAGAATTCTTATTCTGATTAATTTTAAATGCAAATATTCATTAAGAGATTAACGTTAGCCTCAAAGGCAATAAAAATATAATCTATAATTTCTGAAGAAGAAACATAAACATATTGTAATTCAAGAGAAGAAGAAAAGGAGAAAAATAGGAAGGAAATGAATAGTAGACAGAAAAAATAATATGGTAGAAATAAAACCAAAACATCAGTAATAACACATAATTGAACTAAGCTCTTCAGTTAAAGCTTTCTCAGATTGGACTGAAAAAGAAAACATAATACAGTCATGTGTTGTGAAAGAGACATGTCTAGACATGTCTAAAAAATATTACAGACTGAAACCAGAGAGATATAGAATGATATTCTTGGCAAATATTCATCAAAAGAAAATAATCATAACTATAACATCAGAAAAATGAATGTTAAAGAAAAAAATCATAATTGAGGAAAAAGAAAGCCACTCCATAATGACAAAGGAAATGATTCATCAATGAGACATAATCTTGAACTTGCACGTCCCTAACAATACAGCTTAAAAATATATAAAGCAAAACTGACAGAATCCACAGTCATAGTGGGGGATTTTAATGGATCATTCTTAAAAACTGATAGATCAAACAGATAAATATTCATAAGGACAGATGATTTACTAATATTCATGAAATTTACTATTTGAATATATTCACAGGCTTGTGCTAATCCTGCACCCAATAATTAGAGAAGATACATGCTTTCAAGCACACACGGAACAAACACTACCACATACCCAGGCACAAAGCAAGTCTCAACAAATAAAGAATCTATTATGCAAACCAAGTTTTTTGGACAAGAGAGTCCTAAAATCCACATTTGGAAACTTAAAAAAAAAATTCCCAATATGTGGTTCAATGAATAAATTATAATGGAGACGACTGCAAAATGTCTAGAACTGAAAGACAGAAAAAATTTCAAATTAAAACTGAAATGCAGCTAAAGTAGTACTTAGATGAGAATTTATAGCCTTTCATGAAATTATTAGGAAAGATGACTAAAAATATTAATGACCTAAGAATCGACAAAAGAGAAAATCCAAGGAAACCCAAAGAAAACGGAAGGAAGAACAGATATTAATGAAATAAAAACCAAATAATAGAAAGGATGAAACCAAAAGGCTGATTCTTTGAAAATACATAAAATAGACAAATTTTCAGCATGAATGGAAAAAAGAGAAGAAAGAAATAATGCTAGGAATGAAAAAAGGAACAAAACTAGATGTCATTAAAATTTCAAAAATAAGACATTACTATAACAACTTTATAAACTTGAAAGCAGGAAAGATGGAAAACATTCTGGAAAATATTAATACTTGATTTAAAATGTGGGACACAGAAGACAGTTGGTACAGTAGGCTAAGACTGGAGTTATCAAAAGAACATCACAGAAAAGATGGTATTTGAAGATGGGAAACCTTAGGAGAAGGCGTGTCAAACAGGGAGAATGAGAGTGAAAGAATGGGATAAAACAATCTTGAATAAATAGGATAGACATGGAGCACAAGGTGAAAAAGGAAGCCGAAACCAAAATTCAGTACAGAGGTTCCCACTCTGCC